>NC_091290.1:118086319-118686319 GCF_032444005.1 Ranitomeya imitator | reverse complement strand
TCTTTAGATACCGCCGCAAGGTAGTGCAGGCGCGGTTCCGTAACAATCTGTCCTTTCGGCTAGGTACCTGCCAGATTCCCCAGTTCTGACAGGTCCTCCCTGGAGCTCTCCCAGGCTGCGTTCTCCCTGACTTCCTGTCCAACCCCTAGTTTTACCAGTGTGAGGAGTGACCTAATAAATAGGCCTTTTGCTCCCCCTAGTGGCCGGAGTGTGAAGTGTAATGTGTGCTGTGATACCTGGTCAGAAGAACTCCTTTAGTGCCATCAGACGTACCATCACTCCACTTAGTGGCAGAGCGACGTTACTGCAATGACCATATCTCTGGGACGCTGCACTCCCCCCCGGTTAAATCCAGTACTCCCGGAGTGGGAAAAGAAGAATAACAATACATGTTAATAGAAAACACACAAAAATTCTTATATACTATGAACAAATAAATATAACAGTGCTTTCCGTTATGGAAGGTAAGGACGCTTGAACGTTGCAAAAGATTGGTCATGCACAGTCCATGACTCCCAGTTCAGTAGGTGCAACCATAGAACAGCAGGGACCCCGGGTAAACAAAAGGGCCCCTGTGAAAGTTTTGGAGTGATTCACTGTCCATCACACCATTGTCCATTTTTAAACCTATAACACAGATATTTACACAAGCATTTTCAACCAAATAGCAACTATCGTTAATATCTCCAAGGTCTATAGCGAAGCGGAGTCTGATTCTTGGTGCTATGCGTAGACCTCCGCAGCGTAGTGGTTGCTACTGGCCTGACAGGACCCGCTACGCTTGCTATCGCTAGTGTAGTGCACTGTCTTCTAGCTACACTTCTAGTGAGTCTGGGCAGCACTGGCATACTGTAGTCCTCAATGCTGCCACTATTAGTGGTGGGCATGGCAGATTCACCGATGACAGAGGGAGGGCCCGCTGGTTCGACCGTTGGCATCGCATCTTCTGGTGGGGTCGGCTGCTCTTGCGGGTCCAGATGCCCCGGCACCACGTTTAGTTCTGGCGGTCTCGGTTGACGAAACGTTAAGACAGGTACCACAATGGCCTGATTTATTTGAGTCCAGGACTGGGGAAAATCGCCAAGAACAGTGTATATCATCTTCTCCTCTTCCACGGGCGGAGAAGTCCTGGAATCTGTTTCCCCATCTTTCAGCTTATCAGGGCATATTTTCAGGTGGTCTCTGGATATGGCCGTTGAGGTCTCCCTTCCATCTTTACTGATGAGACAGACCTTCGTATTGTCGAAATCGGAGGAGAGAATGGTATACGGTTCCGCTTCCCATTGATCATCAAGCTTATGTAGTCTCCTCTTTCGTTTGAGTACCTGCTCACCAGGTGCCAATGGAGCCGCGGGAGCATACTGGTTGTAGTCCCTCTCTTGCTTCTGTCTGGCTTGAGCGAGACTCCTTTCTACACATTCCTGTATTTTGCGGTACCTCTGCTGCCTCTCGATATCCCAATCCGCATCTGGCGATATATCTTCGGAGGTCAGGACCCCCATGTCCAGATCGACGGGCAACTTGCTAGACCTTCCTCGCATCAGGTACGCTGGGGTGCAGTTGGTGGAATTCACCGGGATGTGGTTGTACATATCTACCAAATCTGGTAACTTTGTAGGCCACAAGTTCCACTCCTCTACAGGTAAGGTCTTCAGTAAGTCGATCACCACTTGGTTCATCTTCTCACACATCCCCTTGGTCTGTGGATGGTACGGCGTGGTTCTGATCTTCTTACACCCGTACAAATTGCACAACTCCTGGAACACCTCCGCTTCAAATGCAGGCCCCTGATCGGTCAAAAGCTTCTCTGGGTACCCATGGGGTCGACAGAAGTACTGCTGGAAGGTTTTGGCAGCCGTCAGATCTTTGACTGGTACGACTACCAGGAATCTAGAATAGTGGTCCACAATGGTGAGAGCGTAGATATACCCTGACTGGCTAGGTGTTAGCTTTACGTGATCCAGTGCGACCAACTCGAGCGGCCATTTGGTGATGATGGGCTGCAAGGGAGCCCGTTGGCTGTCACAATCCTTCCGGCGTAGGCTACAGGGGCCACACTCTCGACACCACTTCTCGATGGCCTTCCTCAAGCCGATCCAGTAGAACCTCCCACGGAGTAGCCTCTCCAGCTTCCTCCATCCGAAGTGTCCTGCCCCATCGTGGTATGCTCCCAGGACCATTGGCACATCTTGTCTGGTGACCACAATCTGCCACACCAATTCGTGAGTGCGGGGGTCGATGCTCCTTCGGCACAGCTTGCCATCGTGAATAAACAGTTTGCCCCTCTCCTTCCACAACTGTAATGCCTCCGGTGGATCATCCGGGCCGGGATGCAAACCTGCCTGTGTCAGGAGCTCTTTCACCCGACGGACTGCAGGGTCACCATCCTGGTTCTCTGTCCACCTGTGGTGGGGCAGGGGATTCAATGGGGAGCCCTGTTTGTTTCTGCCTCTGTTCTCCACCTGATGGGAACACTGAGCTGCCTTGGGACGATGGAAAGCGGGCAGCTCCACTTCTTCAAATGCTTCTGGATCTTCCTCCGTTTCGGGTAGGTGAGGCATTCGGGACAATGCATCGGCATTCGCATTCTTGTGCCCCGCCCGGTACTTGATGGTGAAGTCGTAATTGGACAACCGGGCCATCCACCGCTGCTCCAAGGTGCAGAGTTTCGCTGTGTCTAAGTGCGTAAGTGGATTATTATCCGTGAAGATGGTGAATTTCGCTGAGGCCAGATAGTGCTTGAACCTCTCCGTCACGGCCCAAACGACGGCGAGGAACTCCAGCTTAAAGGAACTGTAGTTGTCCGGGTTCCTTTCAGTGGGGCAGAGCTTCCTGCTGGCGATTACCCGTTCCTTGCCCTTCTGGACCTGGGACAGCACAGCTCCCAGCCCCACGTTGCTGGCATCCATATACAATACAAACGGTTGGTCGTATTCAGGGTAGGCTACTACTTCTTCTCCCGTCAGTGCCGATTTTAAGCAAGTGAACGATCCTTCCATTCCGTCGTTCCAATCCAACGGGGTATTCTTACCCTTGGGTTTCTTGGGCTGGCCAACCAACAGGTCTTGCAATGGCGCGGCCTTCTTGGTAAAGTCCTTGATAAACCTCCGGTAGTAGCCCACCAACCCGAGGAACTGCTGGACTTCATTAAGGTTACTGGGCTGCGGCCAGTCCTTGATCACCGTGACCTTGTCGGGGTCTGGGGCCACTCCTTCGGCACTCACCACATGGCCCAGGTACTGTACTTTGGGTTTGAGCAGATGGCATTTGGACGGTTTCACCTTTAAGCCAAAGTTGGACAGCGCTTCAAATACCTCGGCCAGGTGCTTCAAATGGTCTTCATAGGTCTTAGAGAAGTCAATGACATCGTCCAGATACAGCAGCATGGTCTCAAAGTTCTTGTGTCCCAAACAGCACTCCATCATCCTCTGGAACGTCTCCGGGGCATTACACAATCCAAAGGGCATGTAGTTGAACTCGCAGAGACCCATCTGCATCGTGAAGGCTGTCTTTTCCTTGTCCGCCTCTGCCACGGGAACCTGCCAGTACCCACTAGTGAGATCTAAGGTAGAGAAGTAATTAGCAGACTTTAACGCAGCCAAGGACTGCTCTATCCTAGGCAGGGGGTATGCGTCTTAATGTGTAATGCGGTTTAATTGCCTATAATCCACACACATCCTCATGGTGCCATCTTTCTTCCTAACGAGGACTAACGGAGCTGCCCAGGGGCTACAGCTGTCTCTCACTACCCCAGCCTCCTTCATCTCTCGCAACATGTCCTTGGCACACTGATAATGAGCTGGGGGTACAGGACGTTATCTTTCTTTTGCGGGTGGGTGATCTCCTGTGGGGATGTGATGTTGAATCCCTTTTACCCGCCTGAAATCAAGGGGGTGTTTGCTGAATACCCGCTCATACTCGTGAACCACCCTGTAGGCCCCCTGTATCTGGTGAGATGGTGTAGCATCAGTGCCCACATGTAATTCTTGACACCAATCTTTTGATTGCTCTGCAGAGCCGTTGTCCTCCGCCGACTTGGACGGAGCCAAGGGCCCGGGTGCCTGTATCACACTATTATTAACAGTAAACAGCTTGGCAAGTGTGACATATTTGGTTAGGTGGACTTCCTCCTCCCCGCAGTTAAGAACACGTACCGGCACCCTCCCCTTGCGGACGTCAACCACCCCTCTGGCTGTCAGGAGGGTAGGCCTATTCTCTGAATACACAGGTTCTACCAGGGCCTGATAGTCTTTACCCCCGAGGCCTATGGCTGCCTGACACCATATTAACATTTCACTCCTGGGGGGTATTGCAATGGGGTTCGAATCACTCACTGTGACCCGGCCAATTTCACCACCAGTCAGCTCCACTTGCTGTCTCCGCATTAGGGCTCTGATTTCTTTCTGCAAGGCACGTTGTTCACTGTAACCAGCTGTCTCTGCTACTTGCTGCAACAAGACAATAACTTCTGCAAGACAATTTTCTATGACATTAGTACTGATGGTCATCATGGGGTTACGTTCACGTCGGTCAATATCAACAATAACAATTCCTTGGGCCTCCAATTCTACCCGCCCCACCTTAATAGTGACCTCTTTATACCCCACTTGCGGCAGTGGCTGACCATTGCTAGCTATTATGGTGAAATCATCATCGGGGGCACGGGTAATGTCGGTATCCTCCCAATAACATCTATAAAGAATGTAGGGCATAGTTGTCACCTGGGAACCGGTGTCCAGCAAAGCGTTCATGGGGATATCGTCGATCACGATGGGGAGAACTGGACGCCCCCGACGTATTTGGCTCTCCAATTTTGCGGGCCTGGGCGTTCTACTCCTGGGGGTTGGCCCTTGGCCCCAGGGGTTGCTCGTTTAACTGACAGTACCTTGCAAGATGGCCCACCTGGTGGCAGAGGCGGCAGATAGGTCATCCATCCCGATGAAAACAATCGTTGTCTCTGCCTCTGGTCGATGGAACTCTCCTTGGTCGCTGCCAGGGGACATTTTCCGGTCTGGAAGCCAGCTGGATCTTCTCCTTGGGGGCTTCCTGTAAGGACTGGACGGTCCGGGTTAGGGCGGCAACGCTCCTGGTCAGTTCCTGTACCTGGAGGCGCAGTCCTGCAGGGGAGTCGTCTTCCAGGATCTGGGCATCGGCCTTAGGCGGAGATGGGTGCGTCCGGCGCCACCTTCTGGTGGTATGTGAGGGCTTGACGCCTGGGAAGTGTGGCACGGCTGGGCTGTCGCTCTGGTAGTGCCTGGATAGCTTTATCTTTGAATTGCGCAAAAGTTAGGTCTGGGTTCTGCATTGCCAGGAAGTGTAGCTGGGCCCTTTGGTTACTGCACAGGAGCCCTTCGACGAACCACTCCTTCAGGAGTTTATCTTCATCTTGCATGCTGTTTGGGTCACTTTGCTTGATGGCCTGCAGCGCCTCCTGAAGATTAAGGGCATAGTCCCGTAAGCTATCCTGCGGCCTCTGCTTGCACCCATAGAATGTTAATTTAATTTCCGTAGCGGCGCTGGTGTCAAAGGTAGTTTTAAGCTTGGCAAATACCTGTTGCGCAGTTTTCTTGTCTGCAGCGGTCCAGGACTTCACTTCCCTCAATGCCGCTCCAAAGAGTTGGCCGGTTATCATATGGACTTTCTGAGGCTCCGTCAAGGGATAAAACTCGAGCAGGCTACAAATCCCCTCTTTAAAGTCAGTTAACGTATGAGCTTCTCTGAAGTATCGCGGGAGCCAGGCGGCTCCTGGTAGGTACGGCATAGAGAAGGGCATTATGGCTGTTGTAGCGGCGGCAGTACCCGGCTGGTTGATGGGAGTGGCAAGCCCTGCGGCATCCGGCGGTGAGATCAGACCCGTGGCTGCGTCTACCATGGAATCTGGAAGTGCTCCCGAGTCTGCAGCTGTGGCCGCCGCCTCCGCTCCTCCGGGATCCGACATGGCCGTCCTTCCCCCCTTGCTAACCTGTCGGGGTCGGGGTTCTCCTTCCGTGATCGGCGCCTCAACGCGTCTTCCGCTCTGTGCTCTTTTCCAGCCGGCTCCACACACGAAGCTATGGCTCCTCCCCTCGCGCTCCACATGGCGCGGTAATGGCGGACTTTTGGCTGCAAATAGCAATACACAGTCTTTGCAATAATTCACAGTTCAATCACAATTCCAAGGCATACATGACCTGATTCTTCAGGCTTAAGTAGATCCTGTTTGTGACGTCAAGTTGAAGCGCCCCCAAACGCAGGGCCGCGGGTACTCGGTCTGGGGTTGTCACGGTGGCTAGGCCCGGTCCGTGACCCTGCTAAGGGGCGTCCAATAAAAGGTGATGGTGCATAGTGCAAGGTGCAAAGAATAACGAGGACACAGAATTGCAGTCTCTTTACCTTTTACTGAAGGTTTCAGGATCCTCAATCCAGGGTACTGCCAACAGGGCTGTCTGAGACCGGCCGGTCCAAAGGCACATCCAGAGTTCCCTTTGCAGGTGGAAATCAGTACCTACCAACTAGCGCCTGTGTGTTGTAGTTCTTCCCTGCTGGGCATTCGGGATAGTTCTCACAACTTCTGTTCTCGTTCTTTCTAGATCTTTCTCTCTCCGTCCCCCAGGATTGTTATGGCTAGGACGCACCTTTATAACAGGTAGGCATGGAGTTATTCTGGGAATCTAGTGTCGCCCCTCTCCCACAATTGCCCCCTATGTCCTTCTTAGGTGATGTATGGTAGACAGCCAACCTGTCCTGCCGCTGTTTGAAGTAATGCGTGGAGACTGTTACTTCCTCAGTGCTCTGGCCACCGGCTATGCGCCTCAGTAGGATGTTGCCGTTCTCGGGGCACGACTCCTACTGGTTCTCCTTTGTACTTGATCTCTTTTCTCACTGTCCACAATATCCTTCGCTTCGTGTCCTTTCTTTAGATACCGCCGCAAGGTAGTGCAGGCGCGGTTCCATAACAATCTGTCCTTTCGGCTAGGTACCTGCCAGATTCCCCAGTTCTGACAGGTCCTCCCTGGAGCTCTCCCAGGCTGCATTCTCCCTGACTTCCTGTCCAACCCCTAGTTTTAGCAGTGTGAGGAGTGACCTAATAAATAGGCCTTTTGCTCCCCCTAGTGGCCGGAGTGTGAACTGTAATGTGTGCTGTGATACCTGGTCAGAAGAACTCCTTTAGTGCCATCAGATGCACCATCACTCCCCTTAGTGGCAGAGCGACGTTACTGCAACGACCAGATCTCTGGGGCGCTGCATGAGGAGGTGATGAAATTATCACCTGTGCAATACTAAGGAAATCCTGAAAACATGACCTGTTGTGGGGTCTTGAGGACTGGAGTTGAGAAACACTGATACTAAAACATCAAAAGCTGATCCTGGGAATATAGACTTACACACCAAATATGTTGGTAAAATATGCAGCAAAATACCGTATCTCTTGCCATTGAGAAAGGTAATGTGTAAATTAAAGTAAGTATAATCAGTCATGTAGATGTCTCCACTCTTGACTATAGACTTGCAAGATCCCTTTGTATTCTAAGCTGCCCTATTATTTGTTTGGGTGTTCCCCTATAAAGGTGCATGCTCTCCATCCTCGTACAGGTATGAGTTTCGCCATTGGACAAGCTTGCCCCAGGGTCTCCAGCTTTCATCTCTTTTTCTCAAAGAACCATGGAAAGAAATAAAGATTAACACTTTTGGGAGCAAAATTTAAAGCAAATTAATAAATTCAGTCTAAATTTCTTGGAAACTTGCTCTATCACTCCCCCACTTCAAGTTTTATCCATTTACATATTCATATTCCAATAATTTTTTAACTATTACTATCTTTCCTCTTAGAACAAACAGTTACATTTCCCCTACTTTATGTTGTTGACTTATTTACAGAGGCAAGTTTTTAATTTATCGACATATTCCAAACCAACGCCGGAATTTCATCTGGCAGAACACATTGCCGCTGTCACATTGTTAGGACTGGCGGAATGCACCAAATAATATTTAGAGAGGATAAGAGGTGCATTCCCAGTCCGGGGTCCACCGTGCAGAAAGGACACCTGCTGCTCTGTAATGGCAGACTAGATGGCGGTATAATGTGAATACATAGACGGGTTAGGTTCCCCAGGTATGAAGGAAGCGAACCCTGTTGCATCACAGGGCTGCGATACCGTACAGAGCGCGCAAGTGAATGGTCACAGAACTCTGTCCCAAGACACGGGGAAAGAGTTCCTCTAGACCTCTTGCGCTTGACACCGTTACTGTGGTGTCAGGGGTAGAACTGAACTAATAGTAATAATTAATTGCACAAGAGTGCATACAACGTTGCTCTGGCGGACGCCACTAACCACCCTAACCAGGGCCTGGAAGGTGCACTAAGCGCACGGCGCCGCACTGGCGGTCACTGCTGAGAGACGCAGAATTGTGTGCTGGATGTGCAGAGTAGCACTGTCTGGCGCTAGGTAGCTTCCACTATTCATGAGCAGGCAACAACACTAGGGATGGGAATGATTCGGAGCTTTCATCCATCGACAGGCATTCATCTACACACACAAGTAAATCAGTTTACACTAGCGCATGGCCGAGTGGCCATGCGATCCTTTTATAGCAGTAGTGCTCCAGGACCTTCCTGATGGTCCAATAGGAGCCGCAACAGGACCTGAGCATGTGACCCCAGACCTCCAATGGGAGGTCGTCCCGTGGGTATGCTCAGTATGGGAAAAGCAGGACTTAGTCCCAGAAAGGCCTGCTTGCTGCTGATCAGTGCTGGCTACAAAGGCAGAGCCTGGAAAGGCAGAAGTAACCATTCTCATAGTATCAGTTTATGGCTGGGACCGACGTCTCCGCTGAGCAGGTTCAACTGCGGCTGGAAGAGAATAGAAGACTGCAGCAGACATGGTTCGAGACTCCCCCTGTGCAGCGGCGGGAACTCAACACCTAACACACATCTAATAAAGTTGCATGTCTAATTTATTTTTTACATTTTCCCTATTCTTTTTCGGTTTTTCTACACCACTCTTTTCCAATTGTTGCTTTATTACGCATACGTACTCTTTTTTACACAAAAGGTGTATTATCTGATATTTCTTTCGAGTTTATGCTGTTTTTCTGGGTTTTTTTTTACATTATTCCTACCTTCCACATTCCTCACCTACAAATGGTTGGATAGTGTATTTGTTATGTTTGCTATTTTTCTTGTATTTCCCCTTATTAAAAAATCTCAATCAACTTGTCCAACATCATAATATGTTTTCTCTTGCATCATTTCGACATAATTTATGAGTAAAATGTTGGACATCGATTTTCTTCTCTAATTTTTTTTAGGAATTTTACCCCTCCTATTCAGGTCTAATGTCAAGTCTAATCTCTAAAAGGGACATATAATATATAACCCAGTCTTCAATTATATCAGATCCCATGTAAAATAAACACACATAACATTTAACGTGCGGAACAGCACCTTTCGAGCAAGGTCAACAATGTGTCTACTGGTTCCGCATGGGTTGTAGTGGTCACACTTCCCTCAAACAGAACTGTTCCATCTGAAGGACTTTAACTCATCAGTGTCAACATAATATAATGTCACATGAATGCTGCAGACCCAACGCCAACATCATTGCAATAGACTTCTCAACAACAGTGACTGACGAATAAAACTTGTTCTCACCTCTATGTAAATATCAAATCCAAGAGAAAATTACAATTATTATATCTTCAAAGTCTGGCCAGACTCAAAGTGATGTAAAATTGCCAGGTACAGTAGCAATAGTTACAGATCTTGCATGAACCAGAGCTCATTTTCTAATATGTTATCCTGCTTGAAGAAATGAGCCTCAGCATAATCATTCATTAACTCGCAGCAGTGGGACCTGTAGGTTCACATGCTAAAGTTCTCTGTTCTGATATTTGTTATTTCTTATGTACTTTTTGACACTAAAGACAAAGTTATTTCATCTTCCCCCTGGGGAAACTCAGAGCACGGCCTTACTCATAGTTCTGAAAACATTCTGTTCCTCATGGTCGAATGTCAGGGACTCTAAAACTTTGGAATCCTCATGCCGGCATCAAATGAGAGCTTGTGAGACCAATGCTTTACCCACAATGTTGAGCTTTAACAACAGCCTATCCATATTGTTATAAAGTGAGGTAGGACTAAACTTGACAAAATGGAAACACGTCGACTCTTGACACATATTGGGGCTCCAACATGACATTCAATACTTTCAAGAAACACATTGGCCAATAGGCAATCTCTTAAGAGGGTTGTAGACTTCTTTTTAGTGTGACCTAAAAATAATAAAAAGTAATAGTCACCAATCCTTGCTATTTTATACCAAGTTACCAGGCAGTCCCTTCTATATCTCTTCTGGAGTGGCCTATATGGAAGTGTTAGAGATAATTGACTTATCTGTAGCACCTGAAGAGGAAGAGAGGAGACCAACAGGGAATGCAGTTAATGGTAATGAGTATGTAAAATTTTTTTTATTTTTGAGCACAAAAGAAAAGGCAGAAAACCCTTGGAGGATCACTGTGTAATAACCCTTGACAGTGACCATGTGTTGCCCAAGGTATACAAGGAATTTTTGTTTTTTAAGGAAAAATAAAACTCGACAATTGCGGTATTGGATCTGCTGATTTTATTTGGATGAGTATAACTTCATCGATAGACTCCTTCAATGAGAAGGAGGTTTCTGAGAACTTCAGTCCCAGAATAGCTCACAAGTTTGGTGCAAAAACTTTACCAACTCATCATTTTTTATTACTTTAGAATACAAACAAAACATGAGAATACTTTTTTTATTTTCCAAGTTATCAATTTTATTTTAGGAGCTGTGGTTGTCTGTAGATATCTGCAGGAAATGGAAATGGCAATTGGGAAGACCAGAATGGCATAGGTTCATCGACTACATGTGATATTTCAGTTTTTCTTTTTTATTAAATTTGCAAAAATGTCTACATTTCTGTTCTTTTTCAGTCAAGATGGGTTGCAGAGTGTACATTAATGAGAAAAAAATTAACTTTTTTTGAATTCTCCAAATGGCTGCAATGAAACAAAGAGTGAAAAATGTAAAGGGGTCTGAATACTTTCCTTTATATGTGAAAATTGGAGTCCAGGGTCCAACCTCAGTCCACGGTCTAGGACCTGGCTGGGACTGAAATTCAGCCCTGGCATTTGATAGCACAAAGGCCCACTTATTGTGCAGTTAAAGCAGCACTCCAGTATTTTTTTTTTAGCACTGGAGTGGTGTTACTAATCTGAAGTCCCATACCATAGTATTATACTTACCCACCCCTGTCTTCACCTTTTATCGGTGTTGCTACGCTCCAGATGCGCCATTTTGCGAACGCAACTTCTGAATGACTGGAAGTCAAAGGCAACAATCACTGGCTCCCATTTTAAGTGTATGAAAGCCAGAAGAGGAGAGAATGAGACTCTCATAGACTTAAATTGAAAAGTCTGAAGAAACACAAATATATGCACAAACAAACAAAAAATAAAATTGGCCTTAACTAAGGGGCACCACTGCTCTTCACAGACACAGAGTCTCATGGAGCGCAGAGCGAGCTGCAAGTGGCTGCTGCTTAAAGCCTAAGGAGCTCAATAGGCTTTGGACGACGGAATCGGGAAACATCTTGGGAAATGTTGGACTACGTCGGACCTGCATGGGACCTTTTTTATAATTAATTGGTGAACGAACGACAGTGATTTGTTTTTATTTCTCTTCTTTATGTATTTCAGGTTTCCATTTGTGGACTACGTCATATTCCCTGGACCTTGTAAGCCAAATCCAGGAGTAGGTGAAAAATGCAGAAGTGGTGACATGTTTCTATTATACTTTTCCTCTGAGTGTTTTATTCCTGATTTTGACTTCCAAATACTGGTTCAAAATACTGAGAAAATTCTGAATGAGTAAATGTGGCATTATGCTTGTAGGCACCTTAAAGTAACAAGAATTCAAGAATTCTTCTTCAAGAATTCAAGAATTTTCTGTTCCATTGTGTGAAAAATATAGTGTCTTCGAATTCCAGCAACAGATGACAATTAGTCAGAAATGAGCATGGCGGCTCAGTTATTAGCAGTCTTGACTTGCAGCCCTGGGGTTTAACCCCTTAACCCCCGGAGCTTTTTTCGGTTTCGCGTTTTTGTTTTTCGCTCCCCTCCTTCCCAAAGCCATAACGTTTATATTTTTCCATCAATATGGCCATGTGAGGGCTTATTTTTTGCGGGACGAGTTGTACTTTTGAACAACAGCATTGGTTTTACCATGTTGTGTACTAGAAAACAAGAAAAAAATTCCAAGTGCGGTTAAATTGCATAAAAAGTGCAATCCCACACTTGTTTTTTGTTTGGCTACTTTGCTAAGTTCACTAAATGCTAAAACTGACCTGCCATTATGATTCTCCAGGTCATTATGAGTTCGTAGACACCAAACATGTCTAGGTTCTTTTCTATCTAAGTGGTGAAAAATAATTCCAAACTTTGCTAAAAAGAAATTTTTTTTTTTAAATATCTGAGGTTGGGTGAGGGCATTTTAATGCAATGTCGTGGAAACCAAAAAAAAGTAATTCTGGCATTTTTAATTTTTTATCGTTATGCCATGTAGCGATCAGGTTAATCCTTTTTTATATTGCTAGATAAGGCGATTCTGAACGCAGCGATGCCAAATATGTGTAGGTTTGATTTTTTTTAATTGTTTTATTTTGAATGGGGCGAAAGGTGGGTGATTTGAACTTTTATATTTTTTTATTTTTTTCATTTTTTTTAAAAAACAACTTTTTTTTTTTACTTTTGCCATGCTTCAATAGCCTCTATGGGAGACTAGAAGCTGCCATAACCTGATCGGCGCTGCTACATAGAGCAATGATCAGATCGCCTCTATGTAAGAGAATTACAGCATTGCTATGAGCGCCGACCACAGCGGTGCTGCTATCAGTGTGCCAAGAGTGGGAGAAGAGGGTTGCATTGACAATCCAACGCAATGGGCAGCACTTTGAACACATTTTATAAGTGGTCATAAACTTGTAAATAACTCATGAAATAATAAAGTTACATAAAAACCAAGCACACCATTGTTTTTCTTGTGAAATTCTCAATAAGTTTGATGTGTCACATGACCCTCTTCCCATTGGAAAAAAATAAAGTTGGATCCAAAATGCCCAACTTCAAAATGGCCGCCATGGTCACCACCCATCTTGAAAAGTTTTCCCCCTCCCATATACTAATGTGTCATAAACAGGAAGTTGATATCACCAACCATTCCCATTTTATTTAGGTGTATTATTATTATTATTTATTGTTATAGCGCCATTTATTCCATGGCGCTTTACATGTAAGGAGGGGTATACATAATAAAAACAAGTACAATAATCTTAAACAATACAAGTCATTACTGGTACAGGAGGAGTGAGGACCCTGCCCGCGAAGGCTCACAATCTACAAGTGATGGGTGAGAATACAGTAGGTCAGGATAGAGCTGGTCATGCAGCGGTTTGGTCGATCGGTGGTTACTGCAGGTTGTAGGCTTGTCAGAAAAGGTGGGTCTTGAGGTTCTTTTTGAAGGTTTCGATGGTAGGCGAGAGTCGGATGTGTTGTGGTAGAGGGTTCCAGAGTAGGGGAGATACGCAAGAGAAATCTTGTATACGATTGTGGGAAGAGGAGATAAGAGGGGAGTAGAGTAGGAGATCTTGTGAGGATCGGAGGTTGCGTGTAGGTAAGTACCGGGAGACGAGGTCACAGATGTATGGAGGAGACAGGTTGTGGATGGCTTTGTACGTCATGGTTAGGGTTTTGTAGTGGAGTCTCTGGGCAATGGGGAGCCAGGTGTATCCATATAACTGCCCACCCTGTAGATTGTGAGCCCCAATTGGAAGAGTGTGATGATGTCTATACAAGTGCGGTGCTATATGATGGCAAGTTACTAAAATAAGGAGGCAAAAGATCCATCAAGTGATCCCAGAATCCAGTCTAAGCTTTTACACAATATATATGATTTGGAAATACAAAAAGGATCCAACAATACAGCCTGCTATTTTTGAGAAATTTTAACGGAGAGGATAACCAAGGAATAAAGAATTCATTGCATTTTCTCATTTTTTAAGTTTTTGTTTGTTTTGCTTGTTTTGCACATTTTTCTTCTTTAATTTGTACCTTTTTTAAAGTCTATTTCATACATGTTTCACCTTTTATTTTTAATGCTTGTCTTTGTGAGTGGCTTTTGGGGTTGTCAGATGTTTTCGGATGATTTATCAATTGCCAATCACAGGTGCCATGTTGAAGATTTTGGTGCAAAAAAAATCAGCGAATATAAAAAAAAAAGAGAAAAATGAGTAAGAAAAACAAGTCTAATGATTAATTGGGGTCAAAAGTGTTTTAAGGTTAGACTCATTGTTAAGAATCCTTATTTTGCCAAATGACAATAACAAAGATACATAAACCTGCTATGAAGAGTACATATACTATGAAAAATAAGCGGTCGATAACCCTGGCGGTAAGGATCCATGCTGTCTTGACTCCTTGATGTTTCCTTTTGGCGTATATTGAGTTTTGGATAAATATAATAATTAACAATAAGTTCTTCAGCTGTATCACTTCTTCGGTTTCCTCATTTCCGGCTGCTGACTATTTTCTCCAACAGATTTTGAAATTTTGCTTTTCCCATCTTATAATGGGCATCTGATACAATAGAAAAAAAATAGAAAGTAAGACACTTGAGCGTTACATTAACATGAACAATGGAGACTCTCTGCGCCGAATCTATTGTGTGCCACCATCCCTTAGGCTAAATTCAGACCTAAACCAATAGATTGGTTGGGATGTCATTATTAATTTTGAACCAGTTAGATTCTACAGCCTCTATGTATAGCAGATGGTAGAAAGTGATTGGTTCTTGATCCTTACTAGGATCACATCTGTCAGTGGCTGTGTCACAGATTCAAAGAGCTAATCATGCTGTATTATATTTTTATAACAAAATGACGGCGACCATAAGATAAATCTGACATACCCCATCATAGGTGGATTATAATGAGGGCAATCTGGGCTACCGGGACGAGGCCCTTCACACATATCCAGGTAAGGACCTTTCCTGGTGCTGTGCTGCCGACAATGCAGGATGGCAGCCAGCTCCAGAGGAGCTCCGGTCACTGCTGCCGTGACGTTCCAGCTTGATGACATCATCGCTAATACTGTATATAGGAGGCTATGTGGGGGCTTATACTATATATAGGGAGCTATGTGGGACTCTGTATATAGGGTGTTATGTCAGTGCTCATACTGTATCTAGGTAGCAATATGGGGTGCATACTGTATGTAGGTGACTGTGTGTTAACTCATATTGTATGTAGGGGCTGTGTATGGATTTATACTGTATGTATGGGACTGTGTGGAGGTTCATATTCTATGTAGAGGGCTCTTTGGGGGCATATTCCCTGGGCCTGTGAGCTGTTATACTCATTGCAGTACAGCTTATGGTCTCATTTTCTTGTCCTGATTGAAGGAATTCTTTGATGAACCACTGAATGACCAAAAGAGGTGGGAAACACGTCAGAAGAAGATGTCATTAATCTAAGTACACAACTGTTCAGGCCATATAGGGTCTATATATGTATATACAGTACAGTTGTGTGAAAAAAGTGTTTGCCCCCTTCTTGACATCCTATGATATCCTATTCTTTTCCATATTTGTCAAACGTAAATGTTTCAGAACACCAAACAAATTTAAATTATAGACAAAGATAACTCAAGTAATCACAAAATGCAGTTTTTAAATGAAGGTTTTTGCAATTAAGGGAAAAAGAAATTCAAACCTAGAGGGCCCTGTGTGAAAAAGTGATTGTCCCCTAAACCTAATAACTGGGTGGGCCATACCTAGCAGCAACAGCTGCACTCAAGAGTTTGCTGCAATCACCTTGTCTGCCCTAAACGTCCCTATATAGGTTCTGTACCTATCGCCGAGCAGGAACCTAATCCCTGCCTAACCCTAGGGATAGGCCCTACATAGGGAGGGGATGGGGTGCGCACTAGTTAGTCCCCACTAAAAATAAAGACAGTGAGGGTAGATGGATGGGGGAAAACACTTAGCTCAGAGAAAACCACTGAGATATCATGCCAGCAATCCTCCAAGGGTCCCCAGGGAAAACACTAACCGACTGCTAGAGCTTCCAGCAAGACTTAGGCAAGTATGAGCTAAAATCAGTAGCAATTGAATGTATTTAAACATTCAGCACAGGTGTGTGATTAGCAGCAGAAGGTAGAGGCAACTATTGGGTCCTAGAGGAAGAAGGATATCGCTCCATAACAGAGATGCAAAAATCAAGAAGGTGTTTGAGCTAAACGCAAAGATCTTCTATAGCTGGATCCAGGATGACTGTCTGTCACTCCTAAAACACCCATGACAAATTGTTGTAATTCAGTCACACTGGAGGGTTTCCGAGTATGAGCTGCCTTTTTAATGAAATTCCACAGCATCTCAATTGCATTAAGGTCAGAGCATTGACAAGGCCGCTCCAAAGTCTTAATTTTGTTTTTCTTAAGCCATTCAGAGGTGGACTTGCTGGTGTGTTTTAGATTATTGTCCTGCTGCATAAGGCTACGTTCACATTAGCGTCGCGTCGCTGTTGCGTCGGCGACGCAGCGGCGACGCGCCCCTATGTTTAACATAGGGGACGCGTGCGTCTTTTTGCACGCGTTTTCCGACACGTGCGTCGTTTTAGACGCTAGCGTCGGACGCAAGAAAACGCTACAAGTTGCATTTTTCTTGCGTCCGATTTCGTCAAAAAACGACGCACGCGTCGCAAAACGCGCGCGTTTTTCCGTGCGTCGCGCGTTGCGTCGCCGAAGCAGGGCGGCGCAACGCTAGTGTGAACGTAGCCTAACACAAGTGTGATTCAGCATGAGGTCACAAACAGATGGCCGGACATTCTTCTTCAGGATTTTTTGATAGATAACAGAATTCATGGTTCCATTTACCACAGCAAGTCTTCCAGGTCCTAAAGCAGCAAAACAGCCCCGGACCATCACGCTACCACCACAATATTTTACTGTTGGCATATCAAAGTTGAACTTTTAGCTAAACAGATATAACTGGAAGGAATAGAAAAAATGGATACCACAACCGCACGAACAGACAAATTCGAGCTTATCGCTAATATGCTATGTTTAATGCCTCATAATTTCTGTACCTGGCACCATTAGGGGAGGATTTTGGGTAGGAGAGAGTTAACATCTTAGATGAGATGGGGAATCTACCAGGTCAGAGATATAAGGGGCAGCAGAGGTCTGTACAGGCAGTAGTTGAATTTCAGAGAAGAGTTAGTGACAAGAAAAGATCTATGAGGTTTCAGAGTTACAAGAATCCAGATTAAAATGAGTACAGCTGAATTGGAGAGTTGGGAAATAAGGAGAGGCCCGAAGTGAAGCATCAGTGGAACAGAGCTGGTAGATGGAAGTCGTGAGACCACTGTGTGTTGGAGGGCGTTCAGTGCAAAAGGAGTTTCTGCTTTGTCTTTTTATCCTAAGTCAAGTGGCGAGGCCCTTTAATGGGTGAAACTTGACTTTTACAATTGTTAAATCCAATAGGTAACACTTGAGTTCCTGTCCTTTTCTTCTCTGAAGATGCTACTTGAATATTTAAATTCCCGGGGAACATTGCATCAACTATAAGCCTCCCTATGCCAATTTATTGCTCTCCACCTCTTAGGTATCCTGCAACAGTGAGTGAACTGGTCGATGACAAGTCGGTGGGAAGGTTTAGTAGGAGCATCTGAGAGTATAGCTGCTGCAGACGGATTGCTAGTAATTTCAAGGAGTTACATGCGGGTCAACAACCTGTATCTCTGTGTATATATATATATATATATATATATATATATATATATATATATATATATATATATATATATATATATATATATATATGAACATCTCTATGGTTCTCCAACTGGTAAAAGACTTCAAACCCTAGCATGCCCTGTCTGCCTCTGGTGGTCAGTATTTGCTGTAGAGAATCCGGTTGAACACAACTGTTCTATGTGCAGGTAGATGGGTTGGGGCCATTGGTGTGCTGATCACCTCGTTCCTGCTAATTTTAATATAATATCACTTGAAGTTCTCACCTTGCCCCAAACTAAGAAAGACCATTCATAAA
This sequence comes from Ranitomeya imitator, assembly GCF_032444005.1. Lineage (NCBI taxonomy): Eukaryota > Metazoa > Chordata > Amphibia > Anura > Dendrobatidae > Ranitomeya > Ranitomeya imitator. Next base: position 118,668,209 of record NC_091290.1, on the reverse strand, counting down.
ACGTACCTGGATCCGGCGGTTGATTGGTGTCTGAAATATTCACTCTTTGGAAACATAGGATTCTTGATAGATACTTAGCAAATACAATCTCTATCCAATGGGGAACATTTGTTTGAGTGTCAGACAACATTAGGATGTAGGCTGTAAATACAGACTCAGTAATACTGACCACCATGGCAGCCATCATCAAACCGCAAAAAATACCTGTTAACACATGAAAAAACATTGCGTTAACCACACATCACTGCCCAATAGCAAATGTCAAAAGAAAAATAAAGGTGCTAACACATTCATTATGGAAGACTGGCCATAAACCTGTTATGTGCATTGCTATCCAAGCCAATCAATTTTCTAGTGGATGACTTATACCAACCCCATCCCGTAGCTTGTTTGTTGCGTTCCTGATCTTGACTTTGATCTGTGACCTGGCTTCACTAACAACCCTTCAAGTTTTACACAGCACTTCTTGTTTCCACTATATATACCATAATGGGCAAGTCAAGAAGAGTTAGACCACCTGGGTTGAAAATGCATTTTTCATGGGCTTAACTGAACATGGAGGTCTAGGGTATTCCCAGAGATCAACACTTTAGCTTCTGCATGGAAATGTGAATGGCAGGGAATGCCATTATTGTTATCCTCAAAATAGTCTCCAATATCAACAGTTGACAAATGGAAGACTCGGATACTCAGTACCAATGCATCAGAGAGAAGATATGGTCAGGTAGGGCGAAAGTAGGGCAGATGTATCTCTACCACTGAGGTAGATAGGGAGAAAGTCATGGTAGGCAGCAATTAGATAGATGTGGTCAGGAAATAATGCAACAAAATGCAGCACAAACAAACAATGTCATAGAACTGGAACCTAAAGGACCTTATTGCACTGATCATCAAGGGAAGAAGCATTGAAGGAGCGTTATCAGAAAATGACTTATTGTTTAACTCAAGTTTTTGTGTTAAATACATTTTTAAAGTATTTTTGCAAAGTTCTTTTTTTTTACATAGCACAGTCTGCATTAAAAATAAAAATTAGTGCTATATTTAGGAGGTTCTGAGATCTTTTGGTTTCGGGCCAACTTTTATCTCGTGGTTGATGTTGTTGTATTCTTCTCCGACTGCTAGGGTGAGAGTTAATGGTGAGCTGGCTGGAAGTTTTGGTTTATATAGGGGGACTAGGCAGGGGTGTCCGCTGTCTCCGCTGCTTTTTGCATTGGCAGTGGAACCCTTAGCACAGACATTTAGGAATTTGGTTTCGGTTAGGGGGTTCCGGTATGGCATGATGGAGGAGAAAATAGCCCTATATGCAGATGACATGCTACTATTTTTAGAAAATTCTGGAGAGGCCTTGGACGGTGCAATGAATATTCTCAAGACATTTGGTGATATATCGGGTCTTGAAATCAATTGGGAGAAGTCAAATATCTTGATAGTGGATAAAGGGGGCGATGACATCCCAATATCAGGGGAAGGTAGTAAGCTGACAGTGGTTTCATAGTTCAAATATTTGGGTGTTCAAGTGTCTATTCCTCTTTCGAGCTACGTCAATCTGAATCTGCCCCATTGCTGGACAGGTTTAGGAAGAAAATAGGGGCGTGGTGCAAACTATACATTTCAGTGGTGGGAAGGATAAACTTAATCAAACTGATTCTTATGCCCCAATTATTGCATGTATTGCATAATTCCCCCGTTTGATTGCCCCGAAAGTGGTTTCACACCATTAACTCTATATTTCGAGACCTTGTTTGAAGGAAGAAACTGTCAAGAATTAGGCTGGAATTGCTTCAGAGGCCTAAAGATGGGGGGGACTGGCCCTTCCGAATCCCTGGATCTATTTTTTGGCAGCCCAGGGTCAGCAGATGAGAAATTGGAGAGAGGTGAATGGACTGGGCTCGGTTCAACGGATTTTGGTCTGGTTAGTGGGAAGGGACCCATTGGTTCAGGGATTGGAGGTAGGGGGATTCAGGAAGTTTGTAACGGCTTATCCTACCTTGACATTGATTCAAAAGGTATGAGAGACAATTAAAAAGACAAGGGGAGTGGGACTTTTAACAAATCTCTCCCCAATATGGCACAATGAAATATTACCTGAATTTATTAAAATGGCGGAATTCAAAAACTGGAAAGCATTGGCTATTCAATATATGGCTCAGATTCAGGATGCACAAGGACTGTTATCCTTTGAGGCACTGCAGGAGAGTTACGGGTTGCAGGAGACCTGTAGGTTTCAATATGGACAGTTGAGACATGCCTATCTTGCGCAAAGCAAAATGGTTGATATGGGAATTTATAGAGATATTCTGGTAGACTATGTCTGCAACGGGAGGAACGAAAGGGGTAGTCTCGGATACTTATAGGGATTTGTTTTATACCTTTCTTAATAGATTTCCTATTAAAGCAAAAGAGGAATGGGAGGAAGAGCTGGGAAGGGTAGAGGAGGATAAATGGGTGGATATGATGGAGTATATTCCCCAATTATCATTAAGTGAGCTGGGTAGACTTTCACAATTATATGTACTTCACAGAGTATATAGAACTCCAGATAGACTATATAAGGCAGGGCTGAGACAGACCTCCGAGTGTCCTAAGTGTCAATCCGAGGGGGCAGGGATTCTACACATGTTATGGCAATGTACGAGACTGAATTCATACTGGTTGGATGTGGGAGAAGCAATTGGAAAATCGTATGGCTGTGCAATTGAAAGAGATCCTGTGATATTTATTTTGGGATATGTGGAAGAGATCCGAGTTCCAAATCATCATAAAGTAGCCATAGTTAGATTATTGTATGCTGCGCGAAAGCTAATTGCCAGGCACTGGTTGAGTGAGGAACCGCCGACTCTGCAGGAATTTTATAGACAGTCTGATATGGTTATTAATATGGAAAAGGTATTTATAAAAAAAGGGAAAGTGTGAAAACCTTTGAAACACTTTGGAAACTGTGGATGGAGAGGAACTGATTCCAAGGGAATGTGGCTTTATTATGTAAGCAATGTATGCTATTGTCCTATTCTTGTTTATAGAGGCTTTAAAGTTAAAGCTTGGGCAGAAATGGGTCTTCCAAATGGACAATGACTCAAATCATACTGCCAATATGGTAACAAAGTGGCTGAAGATAACAAAGTCAATGTTTTGGAGTGTCAATCACAAAGCCTTGATCTCAGTCCTATTGTAAATTTATGGACCAAGCTGAAAAGGCAGGTGCGAGCAAGGCGACCTACAAACCTGGATAAGTTACATCAGTTGTGTCAGGAGGAATGGGCCCAAATTCTGACCAATTATTGTGAGAAGCTTGTGGAAGGTTTATTCTGATTTCATGTCTGATATTGAGAAAAACATACATATGTGTCTTTTTATATAGTGTATGTAAACTTCTGGTATCAACTGTACATGATAGAATCATGCATGGAATATGCATCTTACCTATTGATTCTATTATGTATGCTTTCATGGTGGATTTATTATGATTCTACTATATTATCTACGAAGAACATACTCACCTTAAAAAAGCATTAAGGCGGCTGTGATGGTTTCAAGGACTTTATGATTACACTATGCGTAAGCAATGACTCAACTTAACGTTACTTTAATGAACTAGCTGGAACAAATAGAGGTCTGCTAAAGACAATATAAATGTAATGTCCATTTGGCAGCCATTTTTCATGACTAGCTGACTAGATAATGGCATTTGTGCCCTAAATCGCGCATAATTTACCATCACTTATTTTTGTTTACTCTTTGTCGAATCCTCACTAATGTGTCCTCCTTTATGCATGATGCGTTTTCTTTTAATATTTTCAGTAAAATGTTATTGATTTTATATTCTCGTGTGAGGGGTTAATGGATTCTTTGTATCCATATGTAGGTTATTATAAGGTTAGGGAAGTGGCTTAGCATAAATTAAAAATTACGCAGTTGGCACAATTATTATGTGTCCATCTTTCTCAATTTTAAAAGTTAGGAGGTATGACTACACTTAAGCATTCTTGATGAGCCCGACCTCTGATACATGAGGTATCACTAGTTCGCTAGTACTACACAGGGCTGCCACTAGGAATTTCGGGGCCCCATGCAGGCAAAATTTTCGGGCCTCCTTGAGACTCGGCCCAGGCTCTATCCCAGCCCTGCCTCCACCCCTCGAACTGTCCACAGTCAAAAGATTTTTTAAGCCGCCACCACTATAAGGTCGGGCGCTCTGCTCTACTCTAACCTATTAAATATTTGTTAAAATATCCAATACAATTTAGGTATATTTTATTTTATTTTTCAATTTTTAAAATGACCAATAGTACCACATACAGGGGACAAATACCACCGCACCATGACCAGACACCATATTACCCCCACATAGTGACCAAATAATAGCACATACAAGGAACAAACACCACCACAAAATGTCCAGACCACATATTACCACCATGCAATGACCAATAATACCACATACAAGGAACAAATACCACCACACCATGACCAGACACCATATTACCATCACATAGTGACCAAATAATACCACATACAAGGAACAAATACCACCACACTGTGACCAGACCACATATTACCACCACACAGTGACCAAATAATAGCACATACAAGGAACAAATATCACCACACCATGGCCGGACAACATATTACCGCCACATAGTGACTAAATACTACATTACTGATCAGTAATAAAAACACAATACTAATATCACCATAAGTGCCATTATTCACAGGAGATCTGTAGTTAGTATGCAGTGTCTGTGTACAGGTAATACAGTGATCACCGGTGACATTATAGTGTACACAGGAGCTCTGTATATAGTGTATAATGTAAATGTAACACAGTGATCACTGGTGACATTGTACACAGGATCGCTGTATATAATATACAATGTATTGCATCAGTGTACAGGTAACACACTGACTAACCATTGACGTCTCTAATCTTTAATCATCATCCAGCACAGACCGCCATCACTTCATCCAGCCAGGGCTCGTCTCTGCAGGAAATAACAGTTATCTTGAGCACCGCTTGCAGAAAACATTACTTATTTTTTTCCCAAATTCTAAACTATAACAGATGAAGAAAAAAAGCGACAGTGTTGCTCTGCACAGTAACAGGACTGCCCCCCCCTCCCCCCATTTAAAACAGTATACTCAAAAAATAAAATAAATACATCACCGCAGTAATAATATCCCTTAATTAGCCCCATGGTAATAATATCCCCCATCCTGTGTCTCATTCCTGGCTCCAGCCATATGTTCTCCTATCCTGCCACATATGATATCCCTATCCTGCCCCATCTGTCCCATGATCCTGCCCCATCTATCCCATGATCCTGCCCCATCTGTCTCCATCGTATCCATCCTACCCCATGATCATACACCATCTGTCTCCATCCTGCCCCATCTGTCCAATGATCCTGCCCCTTCTGTCTCCATCCTACCCCATATTCCTGCCCCATCTGTCTCTATCCTGCACCATGTCTCCATCCTGCACCATGTATCTCCAATCCTGCCCCCGTGTCTCCCATCCTGCCGTGTCTTCAATCTGCCCCATGTCTCCATTCTACCCCGTGTCTCCATTCTGCCCCGTCTCCATTCTTCCCCTCGTGTCTCCATTCTGCCTCATGTCTCCAATCCTGCCCCCGTGTCTCCATTCTGCCCCATGTCTCTAATCTGCCCCGTGTCTCCATTCTGCCCCTTGTCTCCATTCTGCCCCATCTGTCCCATGATCCTGCCCCATCTGTCTCAATCTTATCCATCCTACCCCATGATCCTACACCATCTGTCTCCATCCTGCCCCATCTGTCCTATGATCCTGCCCCATCTGTCTTCATCCTGCTCCATATTCCTGCCCCATCTGTCTCCATCCTGCACCATGTCTTCATCCTGCACCATGTGTCTCCAATCTTGCCCCCGTGTCTCCCATCCTGCCGTGTCTCCCATCTGTCCCCGTGTCTCCATTCTATCCCATCTCCATTCTTCCCCAGTCTCCATTCTTCCCCTCGTGTCTCCATTCTGCCCCATGTCTCCAATCTGCCCATCGTGTCTCCATTCTGTCCCTTGTCTCCATTCTGCCCCATCTGTCCCATGATCCTGACCCATCTGTCCCATGATCCTGCCCCATCTGTCTCCATCATATCTATCCTACCCCATGATCCTAAACCATCTGTCTCCATCCTGCCCCATCTGTCCTATGATCCTGCCCCATCTGTCTCCATCCTGCTCCATATTCCTGCCCCATCTGTCTCCATCCTGCATCTTGTCTCCATCCTGCACCATGTGTCTACAATCCTGCCCCCGTGTCTCCAATCCTGCTATGTCTTCCATCTGCCCCGTGTCTCCATTCTACCCCATGTCTCCATTCTTCCCCCTGTCTCCATTCTTCCCCTCATGTCTCCATTCTGCCCCATGTCTCCATTCTGCCTCCATGTCTCCAATCCTGCCTCCGTGTCTCCATTCTGCTTCCATGTCTCCAATCCTGCCCAGTGTCTCCATTCTTGCCCCATGTCTCCATTCTGCCCCGTGTCTCCAATCCTGCCCCGTGTCTCCTATCTGCCCCTTGTCTCCATTCTGCCCTTTGTCTCCATTCTGCCCCATCTGTTCCATGATCCTGCCTCATCTGTCTTCATCGTATCCATCCTACCCCATGATCCTACACCATCTGTCTCCATCCTGCCCCATCTGTCCTATGATCCTGCTCCATCTGTCTCCATCCTGCTCCATATTCCTGCCCCATCTGTCTTCATCCATCCTGCACCATGTCTCCATCCTGCACCATGTCTCCATCCGGCCCCCTGTGTCTCCAATCCTGCCCTGTGTCTCCATTCAGCCACCTGTCTCAATTCTTCCCTTCATGTCTTCAATCTTGCCCCGTGTCTCCATTCTGCCCCCATGTCTCCATTCTGCCCCTTGTCTCCATTCTGCCCCTTGTATCCATTCTGCCCCATCTGTCCCATGATCCTGCCTCATCTGTCTTCATCGTATCCATCCTACCCCATGATCCTACACCATCTGTCTCCATCCTGCCCCATCTTTCCTATGATCCTGCTCCATCTGTCTCCATCCTGCTCCATATTCCTGCCCCATCTGTCTTCATCCATCCTGCACCATGTCTCCATCCTGCACCATGTCTCCATCCGGCCCCCTGTGTCTCCAATCCTGCCCTGTGTCTCCATTCAGCCACCTGTCTCAATTCTTCCCTTCATGTCTTCAATCTTGCCCCATGTCTCCATTCTTCCCCCATGTCTCCATTCTGCCCCGTGTCTCCATTCTGCCTCCATGTCTCCAATCCTGCCCACATATCTCCAATCCTGCCCCATGTCTCCAATCCTGCCCCGTGTCTCCATTCTGCCTCCATGTCACGAATCATGCCCCCGTGTCTCCATCCTGCCTCCATGTCTCCATTCTTGCCCCCGTGTCTCCATTCTGCCCCGTTTCTCCAATCTGCCCGTGTCTCCATTCTGCTCCTTGTCTCTAATCTGCCCTATCAGACCCATGATCCTGCCCCATCTGTCTCCATCCTGCCCCATATTCCTGCCCCCGTGTCTCCAGTCCTGCCCCATGTCTCCATTCTGCCTTCATGTCTCCAATCCTGCCCCTGTTTCCATCCTGCCTCCATGTCTCCATTCTTGCCACGTGTCTCCTATCTGCCCCCATGTCTCCATTCTGCCCTGTGTCACCAATCCTGCCCCCATGTCTCCAATCTTCCCCCGTGTCTCCATTCTGCGCCGGGCAGGATGGAGACACATGGTCCATGTGTCTCCATCCTGCCGGTGAAACATTGCGGCTGGCCGCTTTCAATAAAAATAATTTAAAAAATTAAAAAAAACATTCTTCTTACCTGGCTGCACTCCTGCGGTGGAGATCCCTCCCGGCGTTTCAGCGCGCACTCGCCGGCGAATGACAATGATGTCATACGCCGGCGATGCAAGGGCCCGCTAGGCAATAGAGTAACTGAACCTGCGTCTCGGATGCAGGTTCAGTTACACATAGAAGCCTGCTGCTGGGGCCCGATGAGCAGAAAAGACGAGGCTCGATGCAGGCCCCCTCTGCCCACCAGGCCCCATGCGCCAGTCAGGGCAGTAATGCCCTGATGGTGGGCCTGGTACTACTGTATCAGGTTCTGATTGAGTTCCATTATGGCACCTGTAACGACGTATGGAGGAGCCCAGAAACCTCACCATAAAGAGTTACATCAACCGTTATACCATTTAGTTTGATAGTCTTTCTGAAAAAATTAGGTTCTTGGCAAGTAGGCTTTCACAAAATTGTGACTCCTTCTGGTGGAGAATATGGTGAATTATTGAGGGCAAGAAACAAAGGCACATGAAGTGTGAAGAGGTCTGTAATGCCTTATTATTTTCAGATATTGTGACTTACCCAATAGTGGTGGGGTATGTGATAGAGGCAGAATGTCATTCAGGATCAGAAGAAGCATTGAGAATCCAAGCACAATGCTGATCTTAAAGCCCAGACGGTCATTTTTCGGCATTTCAATGAACATACTCGCAATATCTAGCAACACCATGAAGCATATTGGCAAGATGAAGCTCACAACATAAGTTTGTGGAATCCTCTGTATTATGATCTAGTATATGGAATAAATAAATAATTAGTACAAGAATATACCTTATAATAGAACATACAGTGCTAAGTGTATATTTGTATGAATAGTAGACCATCTAGGAACCTATCTACAGTGGATATAAAAAGTCTACACAGCCCTGATAAAATAACCGGGTTTTCTCATGTGAAGAAATCTTACGAAGAAAAATAATTTCTGGACTTTTTCCACGATTAATGTTACCCATAATCTGTACAATTCAGCTTAAAAATAAACTGAAAATCTCTTCAGGTGGAATAATAATTTTAATAATAATAATAATAATAACCACTAAATAATGTGGTTGCATAAGTACGATTAGCCTCTTATATGGATGTCATAGTATTCTGAATTAGTCATTAAAATTTAATCTTATGTTAAATAACCCAATTCATTTACTGTAGATTAATTTTACAGCAAAAGCCATAGTGTGTAAACAGCTTACAACACAGCAAAGGGATTTCTAATGAAAGTTATCAGGAGAAAGTACAAAAACTTTTTCAATGCATTAGATATACTATGGATAACTGTAGAGATGGTCATCAAGAAATGGCTTAAATTTTGCATAACAGTGATATTACCTAGAACTGGACATCCCTCAAAAATTGATGAAAAAAAACAAGAAGAAAACTAGTGTCAATCGCTCCTGTCAAACCAATCTAATCAGTTTTTATGAAGAGGTAAGCTATAGACTGGACCACGGTGAGTCATTGGACGTGGTATATCTCGATTTTTCCAAAGCGTTTGATACCATGCCGCACAAGAGGTTGGTACACAAAATGAGAATGCTTGGTCTGGGGGAAAATGTGTGTAAATGGGTTAGTAACTGGCTTAGTGATAGAAAGCAGAGGGTGGTTATAAATGGTATAGTCTCTAACTGGGTCGCTGTGACCAGTGGGGTACCGCAGGGGTCAGTATTGGGACCTGTTCTCTTCAACATATTCATTAATGATCTGGTAGAAGGTTTACACAGTAAAATATCGATATTTGCAGATGATACAAAACTATGTAAAGCAGTTAATACAAGAGAAGATAGTATTCTGCTACAGATGGATCTGGATAAGTTGGAAACTTGGGCTGAAAGGTGGCAGATGAGGTTTAACAATGATAAATGTAAGGTTATACACATGGGAAGAGGGAATCAATATCACCATTACACACTGAACGGGAAACCACTGGGTAAATCTGACAGGGAGAAGGACTTGGGGATCCTAGTTAATGATAAACTTACCTGGAGCAGCCAGTGCCAGGCAGCAGCTGCCAAGGCAAACAGGATCATGGGGTGCATTAAAAGAGGTCTGGATACACATGATGAGAGCATTATACTGCCTCTGTACAAATCCCTAGTTAGACCGCACATGGAGTACTGTGTCCAGTTTTGGGCACCGGTGCTCAGGAAGGATATAATGGAACTAGAGAGAGTACAAAGGAGGGCAACAAAATTAATAAAGGGGATGGGAGAACTACAATACCCAGATAGATTAGCGAAATTAGGATTATTTAGTCTAGAAAAAAGACGACTGAGGGGCGATCTAATAACCATGTATAAGTATATAAGGGGACAATACAAATATCTCGCTGAGGATCTGTTTATACCAAGGAAGGTGAGGGGCACAAGGGGGCATTCTTTGCGTCTGGAGGAGAGAAGGTTTTTCCACCAACATAGAAGAGGATTCTTTACTGTTAGGGCAGTGAGAATCTGGAATTGCTTGCCTGAGGAGGTGGTGATGGCGAACTCAGTCGAGGGGTTCAAGAGAGGCCTGGATGTCTTCCTGGAGCAGAACAATATTGTATCATACAATTATTAGGTTCTGTAGAAGGACGTAGATCTGGGTATTTATTATGATGGAATATAGGCTGAACTGGATGGACAAATGTCTTTTTTCGGCCTTACTAACTATGTTACTATGTTACTATGTTACTAGTGTAGAAGGCTGCCAATAGACCTACGGCAACATTAAAGAAGCTTCTGGAATATCTGGCAAGTATTGGTTGTGTACTCTATGTGACAACATCTTCCGTATTCTTCATATGTGTTCCTTTCAGGGTAGGGTAGCAAGACAGAAGTTTTTTTTTTACAAGGAAAAACATGCAAAGTCCAGCTTTGCTTTGTCAAATCCTACATCAAGTCTGCCAAAAGCATGGGAGAAAACATGTTCTTGTTTGAGTAAAGTAAGGTGGCATTGAACATGTGCCATCATTCCACCTGCCCATCAAGTGATCTCAGGGTGTCGATGGGTTTCCATTACACGTGGATGTCTGCTTCTGACTCTAGTGATAAAATGAATAGTTTATTTCAAAAGTGCAACCAGTCCCGCAAAAAAACAAGCCGTCATATGGCTATATGGACAAAAAAAGAAAAAACTTATGGCACTTGGATGAAGGGGAAAAAGGGGGAAAAAAATGAAATATCGCCTGGTTGTTAAGGGGTTAAAAGGAATTTTCATGTGTAAAGTTTGAAGATGGACAAGTCCTGGATGAAATGTATGTCTTACTGAGATGCCTAGCCTGATAATTATGGTGATGGGACACACGGACCGGAGCACTGGGTGGCACAGATACTGCTGAGAGAGTTTGGGTCTGGGTATTAGGGAAGGTCACCAGAGCTTGGTGGGATTGGCAGTTCCCATACCTCCAGTTCATGGCCTTGGAATGGCCTGTTTAAGGTAGTTCTGCTACCTTATTCAGAGTTTGTATGTGGGGGTATGGAAGGACTCTGATGTTGGTTAGTCTCTGCTGAGGGCACATTCTGACCTGAGTGTGCCCGCATCTATTCCTATACAGCTGTCATGACCAGGTCAGAAGTGCCGACGGCCAGTCTGAAGATTGCGATGCGATCCTCATGCGAGTAATATGGTGTCTGACTGCGCCCTGAGACTTAGAGTTGGATTTTCATAAACTGCTCACTGGTATTGATATAAGAACTGTGTGCTTGTGTATCGAAGCATCTACCAGAGAACTGATTTCCGACAAAGGGTTACAAGGAATTTTCATGATTTTGTATGTAGGAATGCTGTATGTACTAATCTCATTGTTTTTATTTTTCTTCTTTGACTAATATTATTGAGTTTATTCCTTACCATTAAAATAATTCTGCTATATATTTCTCCTGTGGCTGTATAATTTTCTTCCAAAACAGTGGTGTTTACTAGTTCCCAGGCACCTTTATCTTGATAGCTTTCCTTTGTCGTATTATAGGGGGCTTCAGAATCTGATATAAATCTGATTTCAGAAGCTGAAGAGATAAGAAATAGGTTATATTTGTGACAAGGTGGTGACAGTGCAGCAGTGATGCTAGATTACCAATGATAAGATAACCAAGTGTGGCTATTGGAAGAAAATGAATTTAGTTACTCCCAGGAGCCGCTGGCTTTCAGTCACAGAGAGGCAAAGGCCACTATTCACAGCACCGCTCATTATGCTGTGAATGGCGGCTGGGAAAATATACTGGCACTGGGATTGACAGCTCAATCTGCCCAGATGCGCTGCAGAGTCAAAGTGTCGGGACGTGCTCTCACCTACTGCTCACAAATTAATGAGCGGTGATTGTAGACTCTTTTTGCACTCCCCAATGACTGAAAGCTGGTGGTGCTTTTAGTAATATGGTCGGGCAGCATTTTAATGCCATTTAACAGCAGATTAAACCTTTAACTACAGGTAAAAGCATTTTCCTAGTTGACAGGGTTCTTTTACAATAATAAAAATTGTCTAACAACCCAAATGCTATGATCAGCTGAACATGTATGCTTATATTAATAGAACAGGTAAATAAGTGTGCTGCCAAAACCTTCAAAGGAACAAAGAATTGGACTGATCCTAAAAGAATTTTTGCCCCCCAACAAATGACATTGGGGGCCAGTGAGTTAACCACCATAGATGTCTCCATTGAGCTCCTCGCTGCCCTAACATGAACGTTAGTGACAATTCTAGATTAAAGGGGTGGCAAAGGAATTAATAGGTACATTGGAAAGGCCCCTACCTCTGCAGATCAAATCAATGACATCTATTTTACAATCATAAAGATTTATGGAATGTTTAGATGATTCCACTTCTGGAGAAAAGAGTCCCATGAATGGTACTTTTCCCAGTGAATTCAAAGGCACAGTGGCTGTGATTGCCTAAGTATTTCCATAACTCCAATGTAGAAGGCTGGGCTGAATTAGTACATTGAGATCAGAGGACCTCCATACCTGGGGACAGCAGGTATCAAGCATTTTGATTCTTCTTGTGGACATGACATAAATGTATATAGTGGAACTATTCCTTTAAGTTTGGAGCTAAATATCCATATTTCACCATTTTATTTATTGGACAGTATTGCCCCATTTTACCCATTTATAATGCCCTTGTGCATACCATTATGTTAAACAAAAAAGAGAAAGGAGGGCGGCACTACTGCCAACATGAAACTGCAGGCCACTGATCACCACAGGTGCGGCTTCAAAGCCTTTATGATGGGACGCTATAATCCAAGATCTCGGGTGCTGTATCCAGAAAAAACAAATCCGTCCACTTGTACAATAGAAAAAAGAAAAGCACTCACCGATCTGAAAAATCCTTAGCTTTACTGAATCTTCATTAAAAAGAATCCATGGCCGGGAGAGTGAGGAAAGGAATTAGTGCGAGCAGGTCAAAACAACGGCCGTTTCGTGCTATGCCAGCGCTTCAACCTAGGTTGACCCGTAGAAGCGCTCGCACTAACTCCTTTCCTCATTCTCCCGGCCATGGATTCTTTTTAATGAAGATTCAATAAAGCTAAGGATTTTTCAGATCGGTGAGTGCTTTTCTTTTTTCTATCGTACAAGTGATACCATTATGTTAGCAGAGAAACCTTGTGAGCTCCTGCAGTACAAAGCACGTTTAGCCTAATTTTAAAGTCTAGTTAATGTTACAAACCTGGGTAAACATAGGAACCAAGAGATATATTACATGTCTGTTTGTCAAAGGGAAATTTGTAAATGTTTAAATCACAAGAAGTGACGACTCTCTGCATTTTGAAATCAACCATTCCTCCATTCCAATAAAGTATGTTGTAGATAGGTGGCTGAGATTTATCCTCAGTCTCAGTCCCATAGAATTAAATGCATAGTTACATTGAGACAAAGAAAAGAAATTAGAATGTATAAATTTGAGTTTTCGATTCTAGCATTTAAAAAAATGACAAAGAGTTGAATAGAATTTGTAAAAAGTAATTAAAATCCACTACAACATAAATGGAACATTTTATAGCAATGGTTGTCCTCTTTAATACAATAGCCCTTAGTATACGGGCAGAACTTCTTACAATCATAACATCTAAACACAAGCTCATCAAGTGTCCGATTTCACCAAGTCAACAACCAGAAGAGACACATGATTTAACTATAAAAACATCAGTTTTTATTAGAGAATCGTCTTAGCCTTGGTGAGTCTCAATCTAAAAAAAGTATTTTCCCTACATGGGAACAGGCCATTTAAGGGGTTTGCCCAGTAAAAGGAAGTTATGAGCTATTCACAGGACAGATGATAACTTAATGATCTGTGGGGGGTCCGACTGATGGGACCTACACCTATCTGCAAAATGGGGAATTCTTGTCCCCGATGGAGGGCTTTTAGCCTGGCTATTAAATGGAGCAGCAGGTTGGAGACCCGACCACCACTACCATTCATTCTCTATGAGGCTGCCAGAAAAAGAAAAGTTCAGTGGTCAGCAGCCCCATAAGGAAAGAACTGAGCAGTGGTTAAGCATGGGCCCGGCACTCTATTCTAATGGGAGTAGAAGCGCTCTATTATGCAGATTGGTGCTGGTCCCAGTGGTCGGACCCAACTGGTCAATAATCACCAATCCTTTGGATTGGTGACAACTTGTTATCACAAGTCAAACACTTTAATTAAATTTTTGCCATTTTTCAGTACACCAAGCATGGTATTTGCTGATACATGTTGAATCTAATATTACACCCCTTTGAAGGGTTTGCATTTCATGTTAATTTAACAGTGGTAGAAGCTGATGTATTGCTCCCTGACATCTAATGGTTAAGTGTATTTGATCCCCATGTATGTGATAAAGGTATTATACCCACTGGGGTTTCAGTTAGCTGGGACAGGGTTAACTGTAGTGACCAACCCAGTTTGGGAGGGGGAATTGAGTGGTAAGTGCAGGAAGTGACAGTCCGTGTGATGGTAGCAGTGAGTAACAAAGCAGTACTGAGGCTGCTAAGGACAGTGTGAGCCTAATACTCAGGGCAGTGAATTGCCACAAATACCCTTCCGTGTGATTCCATCTAATGGCCTGGGGCAACCTCGAGATAGACGTCAGGAGCCAGAGGCACACTCAGCTTGTGAAGCTACAGGGAAAGATGGACTCAAGCTACATGGGGAGGAAGGTATTGCAATTTGGATATACTGCTAGAGGGGAGGAAGATTCCCTAGGGCTAGGAAAGCCAGAGAGGGGGATATGCCACCTATCCCGAGAACCAGGGCTGAAGTTGTATCCGGTACAACCCGTTGGGCCTTATCCTTTGCATCTGCTTGTAAATATTGTACAGACTGCCATTCACACAGTTTGTTTTTTAAGAACCATGTGTTTCCTGGATTAATTGCTGCCCCGGAATCAGAAGAAGGATTCCTGGAGTCAGAAGAGGCCTGCAGGGCCAGAAGTAAGTGGAAATCACCACATACTTAGCAGCACACTGGGACTGAGGCACATCTTGTCTGTAGGATGCCAGAGCAAGTGGGGACCGAAGCTCACCCACGACTACCTCCCTTGGGCATCTTACATTACACTTCTAGAAGCATCCCCCAAAAAAGAGCTTGGCTCGAACTCTATATTAGCCTCTCAACAATAAGTTTACACAATAATGAAGGGCTATAACTATGCTATCACAGTGTAGCCCGAATGGCCTTAATTGTTCTGCATCTACCAACCTAAAGCCTCCCAAGAGTACTTCTATGTTTTAGAAGTTGTGTCAGTAAGTTTTTGTTCTTAGATGAGCAAACAGAGAAAAAATGTTTGAAAAAAACTTACATTTCATATATGTAAATGTCTGGCCTCCAAAACTTTTCCTTTCTCAAGTAAAGATACCAAATATCACAAAACAAATCTGGATCCCATGATATTAATTCATTTTCCCAAAACTGCAATAAAAAAGTAGATGTTAATATGGCAGGAAAATAATTTCAGTGCATTTCTTACCAATAGCCTATGTCACTTGGAAGGACCCACATGGGGCTACCATCACCCCTAACTTTTAATCTTTGTCGTAGACTCTTGCACTATCACTCTCCGTTTTGTAGACCATATGTCACTTTTAAGCCTGAGACCTACAGAATCACAAGGTGAGTAACTGGCCAAGATCATGTCAAAAGTAAAAAAAATGTTTTCATAAATATATATATAAAAAAATATATATATAAAAGTTCAAATCACCCCCCTTTCACACCATTCAAAATAGAACTGTTTCTTAAACGGCGTAGCGAGAAAAAAAGTAAAAACGCCAGAATTACATTTTTTAGTCACCGCAACATTGCATTAAAATGCAATAACAGGCGATCAAAAGATCGTATCTGCACCAAAATGGTGTCATTAAAAAAGTCAGCTCGGCGCACAAAAAGTAAGCCCTCACCCAATCGGAGTTCATGAAACATGGAGACACTACGGGTATCGGAAAATGGCGCAATTTTTTTTAACCCCTCCCCGACCTTTGATGTCAGGTAGGCGTCATGAAAGTCGGTGCCAATCCGACCTGTGACGCCTATGTGGCGTCATGGAAAGATCGCGTCCCTGCAGATCGGGTGAAAGGGTTAACTCTCATTTCACCTGATCTGCAGGGACAGGGGGAGTGGTAGTTTAGCCCAGGGGGGGTGGCTTCACCCCCCCTTCCCCCGTGGCTACGATCGCTCTGATTGGCTGTTGAAAGTGAAACTGCCAATCAGAGCGATTTGTAATATTTCACCTAAAAAACTGGTGAAATATTACAATACCTACAAGCGAACAGGAGTATACTCTCATATATAAATGTAAGTAGAATAAAGCCCTGAGTCTAAAAATAATTATATCAAAAAGTGAAATTTTATTAGACAAGGCTCATTGTAAATACAGAAATGGCTAAAAGCCTAAATGCACAAAAACATGACGAGAAAACAGGGAAAAACCACATAAAAAACAACAGCTGCCTAAGGAGGTACACCCCTAAATGTTGGTGCTACGAGTGGGCATAGAAGGAATATATAGGGCATCCTACCATTAAAGGACAATTGTAAAGGGAGCCCATATATGCTAATATTACAGCTCCTACGCCCAGTGTAATCTCACTTGTGCAGCCCAGCATAACCGTAACTTACCCATGTGGGAAGGAGGAACCTAAAAAGGCAGCAGGAAGGGCCCCAACGCGCGTTTCGCGAAGTTGGCTTCCTCAGGGGACCATAAAAGACAGCCACCAGTACCCGGCTATATATACTAACTAGATGGCACCTAGATCAATCTCAAACGCCGCGCCAGGTGCGGCGCGTGCGCAGTGCCGCCCACGGCATCAGCCGCCACATCCGGCCATCCAGACCCCGGCGCGGGTCATGGAAAACATTTCCTGTGACGTCAAAGACCCGCGCCGGGTCTTCAGGATGCCTTCGGTGACGCAGACGGAGTCGGGGCCGCAATGCGCACGCGCACAGCGCGGCGGCCATCTTACATCCTGGACGAAGTGTGGGCAGGGACTGAAGGACTACTAGTAGGTATACAAAACTGCGGTATAAGTACAAAAACACAAACATTGCACCATTAAAAACACTGTTAAGAGAAAAGAGGAAGAGGGAAACAAGGAAAGCGTATGACGGAATCCATAGCAGGAACAATCAGAGCGGAACGTATAAGCTGTAGTGATCCATTAGTGTTCTGGTCCGAAATGTACGCAATCCAGAGAGTGCTCCCATGCAGTCCATATATGAATTTGTTCCACGGTGAAAAGAATCACTCCACGTCTAGCCAAAACTGGTCAAGGGAAGATATGTTTCAGGAGCACAAAGAATTGATGGACCTCTTATCACTAAACAAATTAGAAATAAGAAACATAAAAATAATTAAAATGCAAAACATGCAAAAACCCAGAATATAAGGGAGAAAAAGGCGACGCGAAGGCAAACTGTCAAACAAGTGACAATTACCACTACTAATATAGAACATTATTAAGTGTACACGATCCGGAAAGAGTTCCCTTCAGCCATGAAGGAAATGCAGCAAAAGAAGAAGTGAGGTACATATCTATGATTTCTTCTTAAAGAAAAGGGGTAAAGGATAGTTGTTCGTTAAGCCCGTGCGGGGACATCGTGCCCAGAGTCACGATCCATCGGCACTCCAGCTGCGCCAGAATACGTTTGCGGTCACCCCCTCTGATGCCACAATGTACCCTGTCTATGCCCCGCACCTTAAAAGAGGCGGGGTCACATCCATGGCACAGTCTGAAGTGCCGAGGGACCGGTTCCAACTCAGTAGTGTCCACCACATTTCTGGCCGCAATGATGCCCCGCACGTGCTCACGTATCCTCACCCTGAGCTCACGAGATGTGAGTCCCACATAACCGAGATTGCAGGCACAGACGGCATAGTACACCACATAGGTAGTGTTGCACGTGATATAATTGGTGATATGATATTCCTTATCGCCATTAGCTGATGTAAATGATGTTGCTCTAACAAGGTTGCGACAGGCCAAACATGACCCACACGGAAAGAAACCCCATTTTTGTTTGCCCATCCCAAAAAGGGTGGCCGGTGTTGCCACATAGTGACTTTTTGTCAAGATGTCTTTCAAATTTCTTCCTCTCCTTGCTGTTAGGAGAGGATGTTCTGGAATTAGTCTTTCCAAGGTAGGTTCGGTCTTGAGGACCGGCCAATGTTTAGACAAGATGTTCCGGATGGACCCCCATTGATCATTATACGTTGTAATAAAACGTACAGGTTGTTCTTTATTCGCTGCCCTAGTCCTCATAGTACCAAGAAGATGTTCTCTTGGTGCTCTCTTGGCTCGCAAATATCCCTGTTTTATGCTCCTGTTGCTGTACCCCCTCTCCCGGAATCTGCTGGAGAGGTCACGAGCCTGGGCCTCAAACATTCCATCCAATGAGCAAATCCTCTTCATCCGTAAGAATTGTCCTATAGGGACCGCTCGTATTGTAGAGGAAATGTGAGCACTGGATGCATGAAGAAGTGCATTTACTGAAGTTTCCTTTCGGAAAACATAAGTTTGTAGCATCCCTGAGTCATCAATCAGAATTTTCACATCCAGAAAGTCAATGGTTTTGGAGGCAATCTTATGGGTAACCCTGTTCACACAGGTTATATACAGATGATCAGGTTTTTAAATACATCAGATAGGGATTGCATACATTAGTTAGGACTGCTCTGATAAGGGTATACCGTGAAGATTGGTAGAGCAGCTTAGTATACATTTTTTGCAAAAAACGTATCAACCAAATACCCTGTTTTTTACATCTTTTACTAGCACTTGCGGATTACTGCAACATTTTTTCAAACTGAGTGTTTTTGGTTTTACTATTCTCTTTTGTGTCTTCAGGTTTCTTGGTGGTGTGTGAACATGATCATACAGACTTGTTCACTGTGCAAGTAGCCCATGTGTTCCTGTTTCCATAATTGTTCTCTTGTGTCTACAAGACTGGGGAGTTCCACCACTCCTCTTGGGCTATCTGCACAAAAGCTGTTCTACCCTGTATGCACACATGGATTTTTCCTCTCTGAACCCTGTTCACACAGGTTATATACAGATGATCAGGTTTTTAAATACATCAGATAGGGATTGCATACATTAGTTAGGACTGCTCTGATAAGGGTATACCGTGAAGATTGGTAGAGCAGCTTAGTATACATTTTTTGCAAAAAACGTATCAACCAAATACCCTGTTTTTTACATCTTTTACTAGCACTTGCGGATTACTGCAACATTTTTTCAAACTGAGTGTTTTTGGTTTTAATATTCTCTTTTGTGTCTTCAGGTTTCTTGGTGGTGTGTGAACATGATCATACAGACTTGTTCACTGTGCAAGTAGCCCATGTGTTCCTGTTTCCATAATTGTTCTCTTGTGTCTACAAGACTGGGGAGTTCCACCACTCCTCTTGGGCTATCTGCACAAAAGCTGTTCTACCCTGTATGCACACATGGATTTTTCCTCTCTGAACCCTGTTCACACAGGTTATATACAGATGATCAGGTTTTTAAATACATCAGATAGGGATTGCATACATTAGTTAGGACTGCTCTGATAAGGGTATACCGTGAAGATTGGTAGAGCAGCTTAGTATACATTTTTTGCAAAAAACGTATCAACCAAATACCCTGTTTTTTACATCTTTTACTAGCACTTGCGGATTACTGCAACATTTTTTCAAACTGAGTGTTTTTGGTTTTACTATTCTCTTTTGTGTCTTCAGGTTTCTTGGTGGTGTGTGAACATGATCATACAGACTTGTTCACTGTGCAAGTAGCCCATGTGTTCCTGTTTCCATAATTGTTCTCTTGTGTCTACAAGACTGGGGAGTTCCACCACTCCTCTTGGGCTATCTGCACAAAAGCTGTTCTACCCTGTATGCACACATGGATTTTTCCTCTCTGAACCCTGTTCACACAGGTTATATACAGATGATCAGGTTTTTAAATACATCAGATAGGGATTGCATACATTAGTTAGGACTGCTCTGATAAGGGTATACCGTGAAGATTGGTAGAGCAGCTTAGTATACATTTTTTGCAAAAAACGTATCAACCAAATACCCTGTTTTTTACATCTTTTACTAGCACTTGCGGATTACTGCAACATTTTTTCAAACTGAGTATTTTTGGTTTTACTATTCTCTTTTGTGTCTTCAGGTTTCTTGGTGGTGTGTGAACATGATCATACAGACTTGTTCACTGTGCAAGTAGCCCATGTGTTCCTGTTTCCAATCTTATGGGTAAGTCTGATGTTTTATTGGTTCTGGTTAAGCTCATGGATGAAATGTCGGAGCCCAGGCCCGCCACCCTGCCAAATAAGAAGGATGTCATCGATGTATCGATACCAGCACTGCGCCTGGGAGGCGGCGCATGCGCCATCACCGAAAACCTCTCTCTCCCAATAACCGAGAAAGAGGTTTGCGTAGGATGGCGCACACGCCGCGCCCATCGCAGTGCCGCGCTGTTGTAAAAAATAACGATCCTTAAAAACAAAAAAATTGTGTGTCAAAATAAACTCCAGCAGTTCTAGGACGAGGGAGCACAGCTCAGGATTCAGGTTACTTGATTCCAGATAGAATGTAGTGGCCCTGATGCCATCTGTATGGCCAATGCTCGTATAGAGCGACTCGACATCAATTGTTGCGAGAAGCATATCTGGTTCCATTACCAAACCGTCCAATTTCCTCAGGACGTCCGTAGTGTCCCTGACACAGGAGGGCAGCGTCTCAACCAGCGGATGAAGATAATATTCAATAAATTTACAAGCTGGATGGCATAGCCCTCCTATGCCAGAGACAATAGGACGCCCAGGAGGTGTGACGGGATCCTTATGGACCTTGGGCAGCAAATATAGTGTTGGTATCACTGGGGTTTTAACACATAGTCCATCAAAAACATTTTTGGGAATAATCCCTAGTTGAAAAGCCCTATCCAATATTTCATACAAAAGCTCCGAGAACATTGCCAATGGATTACTAGGTAAGAGTGTATATCCCCCCCTATCCCTAAGTTGGCGAAAGGCCTCCCTTTCATACATATCCGTCGGCCAGATCACCACGTTCCCCCCCTTGTCTGCAGGCTTAATGACCACGTCAGTCATAGATCTCAATTCTTTTAGAGCCTGACGTTGAGATCTACTTAAATTATCTCTCCCCCTGCTCTGTGAAATAGCCTTAAAATCGGCCAGAACCAACTTATTGAAAATCTCAATTTGGGGGCATATAGAGAAGGGGGGGAACGTGGATGACCTTGGTACGACGGAGGCAGGGAAGGTACCTTTGGTAGGGGCAGCACTCTCACTTTCAAGTTCTTCCAAAGTGGCCAATGTCTCCCGATCCATGGTGGTGTCTAGGCCGTCCGTGCCTGTTGGTCTCGCATGAAGTTTGCGGAGTACGACCTTCCGCAAAAAGAGCTGCAAATCCTTCATGGCTACAAAATAATTAAAACCGTTAGTGGGAACAAAAGTCAAGCCCAATTTCAAAACTTCCTCCTGGGACTTAGACAAAACATGCCCTGAGAGGTTAATTACCTCCAAATTTGTAGTTGTTTTGGATTTCTTTTCCAATGATTGTGGAGGGGTCAATTTCCTTTTATTATACGTCGATCCTTTTCTATGGGCATGTTTACCCAGTCCCAGGAGTAAATTCTGTTGGATAGTAGAGTGGCTACCAGAAGACATCTCCTCATCCATAGATGAGGCTGAGGAGAAGGAGTTCCGATGGGATCTAGGTGTTATTAGGGGTGGACCCTGTTTCTTTCTCCATTTATATACCCGGTTATTAGAAAAATCCAACACATCCCGTTGATATTTCTTAGTCTTTGAAGACACTATTTCCTTTTCCCATTTCGCAAAGTCACCTTCCAGTTCTTTATTAAGCTTCGTTATAGCCTCATTATCAAGTTTACTCGCCAAATCCCCCTGTATCTCATTAATTTCAATCTCCAATTCACTTAGGGAGACAGCATTGGATTTGATAAGCAATCTCATAAAACCCTTCGAACAGTTTGTAGCAAAGTCCTCCCATTCTTTTTTAAAAGAATCGTCATCAATAGAGAAGGAGGGAAACACTTGGACCCTCAGGCCTCTAGGTATTAACCCCTTCTCAATATATCGATCAAGGAAGGACTTATTCCACCAGATACGTGTTTTTCGATTGTACAGATTCTTAAGTTTAGTAATCACGTCACCAGTCTCCCTCGTATTGGGGACCGCAGATGGTTCTCCCCCAAACATCTCATCAAGTTTTGTTAACCATGCTTTTTCACGTGCTTTATGGTCCATAGAGTCAGTAAGAGATGCTGTGAAAATACACAGAATAGATATGAGTTTAACAAAAACTGACATACTGGATATACATTGAGAATATATGGTCCTAAAAATACGGGACCAGAAAATGAGAGCGCAACCGCGACTCCACAAAATATACAAAACCTACAAGCGAACAGGAGTATACTCTCATATATAAATGTAAGTAGAATGAAGCCCTGAGTCTAAAAATAATTATATCAAAAAGTGAAATTTTATTAGACAAGGCTCATTGTAAATACAGAAATGGCTAAAAGCCTAAATGCACAAAAACATGACGAGAAAACAGGGAAAAACCACATAAAAACAACAGCTGCCTAAGGAGGTACACCCCTAAATGTTGGTGCTACGAGTGGGCATAGAAGGAATATATAGGGCATCCTACCATTAAAGGACAATTGTAAAGGGAGCCCATATATGCTAATATTACAGCCCCTACGCCCAGTGTAATCTCACTTGTGCAGCCCAGCATAACCGTAACTTACCCATGTGGGAAGGAGGAACCTAAAAAGGCAGCAGGAAGGGCCCCAACGCGCGTTTCGCGAAGTTGGCTTCCTCAGGGGACCATAAAAGACAGCCACCAGTACCCGGCTATATATACTAACTAGATGGCACCTAGATCAATCTCAAACGCCGCGCCAGGTGCGGCGCGTGCGCAGTGCCGCCCACGGCATCAGCCGCCACATCCGGCCATCCAGACCCCGGCGCGGGTCATGGAAAACATTTCCTGTGAAGTCAAAGACCCGCGCCGGGTCTTCAGGATGCCTTCGGTGACGCAGACGGAGTCGGGGCCGCAATGCGCACGCGCACAGCGCGGCGGCCATCTTACATCCTGGACGAAGTGTGGGCAGGGACTGAAGGACTACTAGTAGGTATACAAAACTGCGGTATAAGTACAAAAACACAAACATTGCACCATTAAAAACACTGTTAAGAGAAAAGAGGAAGAGGGACACAAGGAAAGCGTATGACGGAATCCATAGCAGGAACAATCAGAGCGGAACGTATAAGCTGTAGTGATCCATTAGTGTTCTGGTCCGAAATGTACGCAATCCAGAGAGTGCTCCCATGCAGTCCATATATGAATTTGTTCCACGGTGAAAAGAATCACTCCACGTCTAGCCAAAACTGGTCAAGGGAAGATATGTTTCAGGAGCACAAAGAATTGATGGACCTCTTATCACTAAACAAATTAGAAATAAGAAACATAAAAATAATTAAAATGCAAAACATGCAAAAACCCAGAATATAAGGGAGAAAAAGGCGACGCGAAGGCAAACTGTCAAACAAGTGACAATTACCACTACTAATATAGAACATTATTAAGTGTACACGATCCGGAAAGAGTTCCCTTCAGCCATGAAGGAAATGCAGCAAAAGAAGAAGTGAGGTACATATCTATGATTTCTTCTTAAAGAAAAGGGGTAAAGGATAGTTGTTCGTTAAGCCCGTGCGGGGACATCGTGCCCAGAGTCACGATTCATCGGCACTCCAGCTGCGCCAGAATACGTTTGCGGTCACCCCCTCTGATGCCACAATGTACCCTGTCTATGCCCCGCACCTTAAAAGAGGCGGGGTCACATCCATGGCACAGTCTGAAGTGCCGAGGGACCAGTTCCAACTCAGTAGTGTCCACCACATTTCTGGCCGCAATGATGCCCCGCACGTGCTCACGTATCCTCACCCTGAGCTCACGAGATGTGAGTCCCACATAACCGAGATTGCAGGCACAGACGGCATAGTACACCACATAGGTAGTGTTGCACGTGATATAATTGGTGATATGATATTCCTTATCGCCATTAGCTGATGTAAAACCTGTACGTTTTATTACAACGTATAATGATCAATGGGGGTCCATCCGGAACATCTTGTCTAAACATTGGCCGGTCCTCAAGACCGAACCTACCTTGGAAAGACTAATTCCAGAACATCCTCTCCTAACAGCAAGGAGAGGAAGAAATTTGAAAGACATCTTGACAAAAAGTCACTATGTGGCAACACCGGCCACCCTTTTTGGGATGGGCAAACAAAAATGGGGTTTCTTTCCGTGTGGGTCATGTTTGGCCTGTCGCAACCTTGTTAGAGCAACATCATTTACATCAGCTAATGGCGATAAGGAATATCATTTCACCAATTATATCACGTGCAACACTACCTATGTGGTGTACTATGCCGTCTGTGCCTGCAATCTCGGTTATGTGGGACTCACATCTCGTGAGCTCAGGGTGAGGATACGTGAGCACGTGCGGGGCATCATTGCGGCCAGAAATGTGGTGGACACTACTGAGTTGGAACCGGTCCCTCGGCACTTCAGACTGTGCCATGGATGTGACCCCGCCTCTTTTAAGGTGCGGGGCATAGACAGGGTACATTGTGGCATCAGAGGGGGTGACCGCAAATGTATTCTGGCGCAGCTGGAGTGCCGATGGATCGTGACTCTGGGCACGATGTCCCCGCACGGGCTTAACGAACAACTATCCTTTACCCCTTTTCTTTAAGAAGAAATCATAGATATGTACCTCACTTCTTCTTTTGCTGCATTTCCTTCATGGCTGAAGGGAACTCTTTCCGGATCGTGTACACTTAATAATGTTCTATATTAGTAGTGGTAATTGTCACTTGTTTGACAGTTTGCCTTCGCGTCGCCTTTTTCTCCCTTATATTCTGGGTTTTTGCATGTTTTGCATTTTAATTATTTTTATGTTTCTTATTTCTAATTTGTTTAGTGATAAGAGGTCCATCAATTCTTTGTGCTCCTGAAACATATCTTCCCTTGACCAGTTTTGGCTAGACGTGGAGTGATTCTTTTCACCGTGGAACAAATTCATATATGGACTGCATGGGAGCACTCTCTGGATTGCGTACATTTCGGACCAGAACACTAATGGATCACTACAGCTTATACGTTCCGCTCTGATTGTTCCTGCTATGGATTCCGTCATACGCTTTCCTTGTGTCCCTCTTCCTCTTTTCTCTTAACAGTGTTTTTAATGGTGCAATGTTTGTGTTTTTGTACTTATACCGCAGTTTTGTATACCTACTAGTAGTCCTTCAGTCCCTGCCCACACTTCGTCCAGGATGTAAGATGGCCGCCGCGCTGTGCGCGTGCGCATTGCGGCCCCGACTCCGTCTGCGTCACCGAAGGCATCCTGAAGACCCGGCGCGGGATGTGGATGCGGATGTGGCGGCTGATGCCGTGGGCGGCACTGCGCACGCGCCGCACCTGGCGCGGCGTTTGAGATTGATCTAGGTGCCATCTAGTTAGTATATATAGCCGGGTACTGGTGGGTGTCTTTTATGGTCCCCTGAGGAAGCCAACTTCGCGAAACGCGCGTTGGGGCCCTTCCTGCTGCCTTTTTAGGTTCCTCCTTCCCACATGGGTAAGTTACGGTTATGCTGGGCTGCACAAGTGAGATTACACTGGGCGTAGGGGCTGTAATATTAGCATATATGGGCTCCCTTTACAATTGTCCTTTAATGGTAGGATGCCCTATATATTCCTTCTATGCCCACTCGTAGCACCAACATTTAGGGGTGTACCTCCTTAGGCAGCTGTTGTTTTTATGTGGTTTTTCCCTGTTTTCTCGTCATGTTTTTGTGCATTTAGGCTTTTAGCCATTTCTGTATTTACAATGAGCCTTGTCTAATAAAATTTCACTTTTTGATATAATTATTTTTAGACTCAGGGCTTTATTCTACTTACATTTATATATGAGAGTATACTCCTGTTCGCTTGTAGGTTTTGTATATTTTGTGGAGTCGCGGTTGCGCTCTCATTTTCTGGTCCCGTATTTTTAGGACCATATATTCTCAATGTATATCCAGTATGTCAGTTTTTGTTAAACTGAAATATTACAATCCAGCCATGGCCGATGCTGCAATATCATCGGCCATGGCTGGAAACACTGATGTGACCCCACCCCACCGATCGCCCCCCCAGCCCTCCGATCTGTGGTCCGCTGCCCTCCGTCCTGTGCTCCGCTCCCCTCCATCCTGTGCTCCGCTCCCCCGTCCTCCTGTCCGCTCCGTGCTCCAATCCCACCCCCGTGCTCCAATCCAACCCCCATGCACTCCGATCCACCCCCCGCACTCTGATCCACCCCCCCGCACTCCGATCCACCCCCCCGCACTCCGATCCACCCCCCCATGCTCCCTCCCCCCACGCCATCATACTTACCGGGCCTCCCGGGGTCCATCCGTCTTCTTTCCTGGGCGCAGCCATCTTCCAAAATGGCAGGCGCATGCGCAGTGCGCCCGCCGAATCTGCTGGCTGGCAGATTCGTTCCAGAGTGAATTTTGATCACTGTGATAAAACCTATCACAGTGGTCAAAATAAAAAACCAGTAAATGACCCCCCCCCCCCTTTGTCACCCCCATAGGTAGGGACAATAATAAAATAAAGAATTTTTTTTTTTCACTAAGGTTGGAGTTAGAACTAGGGTTAGGGTTAGGGTACGGTATGTGCACACGTATTCTGGTCCTCTGCGGATTTTTCCACAGCGGATTTGATAAATCCGCAGTGCTAAACCGCTGTGGATTTATCGCGGTTTTTCTGCGCATTTCACTGCGGTTTTACAACTGCGATTTTCTATTGGAGCAGTTGTAAAACCGCTGCGGAATCCGCAGAAAGAAGTGACATGCTGCAGAATGTAAACCGCTGCGTTTCCGTGCAGTTTTTCTGCAGCATGTGTACAGCGATTTTTGTTTCCCATAGGTTTACATTGAACTGTAAACTCATGGGAAACTGCTGCGGATCCGCAGCGTTTTCCGCAGCGTGTGCACATACCTTTAGAATTTGGCTATGTGCACACGGTGTGGATTTGGCTGCGGATTCGCAGCAGTGTTCCATCAGGTTTACAGTACCATGTAAACATATGGAAAACCAAATCCGCTGTGCCCATGGTGCGGAAAATACAGCGCGGAAACGCTGCGTTGTATTTTCCGCAGCATGTCAATTCTTTGTGCGGATTCCGCAGCGTTTTACACCTGTTCCTCAATAGGAATCCGCAGGTGAAATCCACACAAAAAACACTGGAAATCCGCGGTAAACCCGCAGGTAAAACGCAGTGCCTTTTAACCGCGGATTTTTAAAAAATGGTGCTGAAAAATCTCACACGAATCCGCAACGTGGGCACATAGCCTTAGGGTTAGGGTTGGGTTGGAATTAGGGTTGTGGTTAGGGTTAGGGGTGTGTTGGGGTTAGGGTTGTGGTTAGGGGTGTGTTGGGGATAGGGTTGTGATTAGGGTTATGGCTACAGTTGGGATTAGGTTTAGGGGTGTGTTGGGGTTAGTGTTGGAGGTAGAATTGAGGTGTTTCCACTGTTTAGGCACATCAGGGGTCTCCAAACACAACATAGCGCCACCATTGATTCCAGCCAATCTTGTATTCAAAAAGTCAAATGGTGCTCCCTTACTTCCGAGCCCCGACGTGTGCCCAAACAGTGGTTTACCCCTACATATGGGGTACCAGCATACTCAGGACAAACTGCGCAACAATTACTGGGGTCCAATTTCTCCTGTTACCCTTGAGAAAATAAAAAATTGCTTGCTAAAACATCATTTTTGAGGAAAGAAAAATGATTTTTTATTTTCACGGCTCTGCGTTGTAAACGTCTGTGAAGCACTTGGGGGTTCAAAGTGCTCACCACACATCTGGATAAGTTCCTTGGGGGGCTCTAGTTTACAAAATGGGTTCACTTGTGGGGGGTTTCTAATGTTTAGGCACACCAGGGGCTCTGCAAACGCAACGTGACGCCCGCAGAGCATTCCATCAAAGTCTGCATTTCAAAACGTCACTACTTCACTTCCGAGCCCCAGCATGTGCCCAAACAGTGGTTTACCCCCACATATGGGGTATAAGCGTACTCAGGAGAAACTGGAGAACAAATATTGGGGTCAAATTTCTCTTGTTACCCTTGGGAAAATAAAAAATTGCGGGCTAAAAAATCATTTTTGAGAAAAGAAATTTTTTTTATTTTCATGGCTCTGCGTTATAAACTTCTGTGAAGCACTTGAGGGTTCAAAGTGCTCACCACACATCTAGATTAGTTCCTTTGGGGGTCTAGTTTCCAAAATGGGGTCATTTGTGGGGGATCTCCAATGTTTAGGCACACAGGGGCTCTCCATGCGCGACATGGTGTCCGTTAATGATTGGAGCTAATTTTCCATTTAAAAAGCCAAATGGCGTGCCTTCCCTTCCAAGCCCTGCCGTGCTCCCAAACAGTGGTTTACCCCCACATATGGGGTATCCGCGTACTCAGGACAAACTGGACGACAACATTTGTGGTCCAATTTCTCCTATTACCCTTGGCAAAATAGGAAATTCCAGGCTAAAAAATCATTTTTGAGGAAAGAAAAATTATTTTTTATTTTTATGGCTCTGCGTTATAAACTTCTGTGAAGCACCTGGGGGTTTAAAGTGCTCAATACGCATCTAGATAAGTTCCTTGGGGGGTCTAGTTTCCAAAATGGGGTCACTTGTGGGGTACCTCCAATGTTTAGGCACACAGGGTCTCTCCAAACGCGACATGGTGTCCGCTAACAATTGGAGCTAATTTTCCATTCAAAAAGTCAAAAGGCGCGCCTTCCCTTCCGAGCCCTGCCGTGTGCCCAAACAGTGGTTTACCCCCACAAATGAGGTATCGGCGTACTCGGGAGAAATTGCCCAACAAATTTTAGGATCTATTTTATCCTATTGCCCATGTGAAAATGAAAAAATTGAGGCGAAAAATTTTTTTTTGTGAAAAAAAGTACTTTATCATTTTTACGGATCAATTTGTGAAGCACCTGATGGTTTAAAGTGTTCACTATGCATCTAGATAAGTTCCTTGGGGCGTCTAGTTTCCAAAATGGGGTCACTTGTGGGGGAGCTCCAATTTTTAGGCACACGGGGCTCTCCAAACGTGATATGGTGTCCGCTAAAGAGTGCAGCCAATTTTTCATTCAAAAAGTCAAATGGCGCTCCTTCCCTTCCAAGCCTGTCCGTGCGCCCAAACAGTGGTTCCCCCCCACATATGAAGTATCAGCGTACTCAGGACAAATTGGACAACAACTTTCTTGGTTCAGTTTCTCCTTTTACCATTGGGAAAATAAAAAAATTGTTGCTAAAAGATCATTTTTGTGACAAAAAAGTTAAATGTTCATTTTTTCCTTCCATGTTGCTTCTGTTGCTGTGAAGCACCTGAAGGGTTAATAAACTTCTTGAATGTGGTTTTGAGTACCTTGAGGGGTGCAGTTTTTAGAATGGTGTCACTTTTGGGTATTTTCAGCCATATAGACCCCTCAAACTGACTTCAAATGTGAGGTGGTCCCTAAAAAAATGGTTTTGTAAATTTCGTTGTAAAAATGAGAAATCGCTGGTCAAATTTGAACCCTTATAACTTCCTAGCAAAAAAAAATTTTGTTTCCAAAATTGTGCTGATGTAAAGTAGACGTGTGGAAAATGTTATTTATTAACTATTTTGTGTCACATAACTCTCTGGTTTAACAGAATAAAAATTCAAAATGTGAAAATTGCGAAATTTTCAAAATTTTCGCCAAATTTCCGTTTTTATCACAAATAAACACAGAATTTATTGACCTAAATTTACCACTAACATGAAGCTCAATATGTCACGAAAAAACAGTCTCAGAACTGCTAGGATCCATTGAAGCGTTCCTGAGTTATTACCTCATAAAGGGACACTGGTCAGAATTGCAAAAAACGGCCAGGTCATTAAGGTCAAAATAGGCTGGGTCATGAAGGGGTTAAACAAAGTTTGGAAAAATGTTTTCACCACTTAGATAAAAAAGAGTCTAGACATGTCTGGTGTCTATGAACTAGTAATGACCTGGAGAATCATAATGGCAGGTCAGTTTTACCATTTAGTGAACCTAGCAAAAAAGCCAAACAAAAAACAAGTGTGAGATTGCACTTTTTTTTGCAATTTCACCGCACTTGAATTTTTTTTCCCGTTTTTGAGTACACAGCATGGTAAAACCAATGGTGTCGTTCAAAAGTACAACTCGTCCTGCAAAAACAAACCCTCACGTGGCCAGGGGAGTGAAAATCGAAAATGAAAAAAACTAAAAACACTCCGGGGGTTAAGGATTTTTAGAAATGCAATTGATGTCTGAATTTTAACACTTGGTTTTCTATGAAATGAATGTTTCTGCACACCGTAGAGCTGGAATTTTAATTGTTTGCTATCTGCCAGATCTGAACAGTATGTTTCCTTGCTCCGAGTGTTGGAGTTCTTTTTGAGGGTGAGCTGGACTCTTCCCATACAGGGACTACTGTGGGGGCTCTCATAAATTTTCATGTCATTATATAGAGTGGGAGCTATTGTGGCAGCCATTATACAGTTTGGGGCTATCATGGGGGCAATCATACAGTGTGGGGACAAGTGAGGAGGCCATTATACAGTGTTGAAGGTAATGCACAGGCCATTAGTCAGTTTTGGGACTACCGTGGGGGTCCTCATACAGTGTCGGGACTACTGTGGGGACTACTGTAGGAAACCTTATACCGTGTGGGGGGTTCTCATACAGTGTAAGGACTACTTTGAGGGGCCATCATATAGTTTTGGGGCCCTGATAAAGTATGTGAACTACTGTGGGGGACAATATACAGTGTAAGGGCCATTATACAGTGTGGGGGTTACTGTGGGGAGAGCATTAATCCCTTTACTCCCGAGAGTGGTTTGCATGTTAATGACCGGGCCAATTTTTACAATTCTGACCACTGTCCTTTTATGAGGTTATAACTCTGGAATGCTTCAACGGATCCCGGTGATTCTGACAAAGAATTTCTTGTGACATATTGTACTTCATGATAGTGGTAAAATTTCTTTGATATGACTTGCGTTTATTTGAGAAAAAATGGAAATTTGGCAAAAATTTTGAAAATTTTGCAATTTTCCAACTTTGAATTTTCATGCCCTTAAAGGGAACCTGTCACCCCGTTTTTTCAGATAGAGATAAAAATACTGTTAAATAGGGCCTGCGCTGTGCGTTACAATAGTGTATGTAGTGTACCCTGATTCCCCACCAATGCTGCGAAATACATTACCAAAGTTGCCGTTTTCGCCTGTCAATCAGGCAGGTCAGGTCAGGTGGGCGTGGTGACATCGTGGTGAAATCACACAGATATGTCACACAAAATACTTAATAAGTAACATTTTGCACATGTCTACTTTACATCAGCACAATTTTGGAACCCAAATTTTTTTGTTAGGGAGTTATAAGGGTTAAAAGTTGACCATTTCTCATTTTAACAACACCATTTTTTTTACGGACCACATCACATATGAAGTCACTTTGAGAGGTCTATATGATAGATAATACCCAAAAGTGACACCATTCTAAAAACTGCACTCCTGAAGGTGCTCAAAACCACATTCAAGAAGTTTATTAACCCTTCACTTGATACACAGGAATTTTTGGAATGTTAAAAAAAATGAACATTTAACTTTTTTTCACAAAAAAATTTACTTCAGATCCAATTTGTTTGATTTTACCAAGGGTAACAGGAGAAATTGGACCCCAAAAGTTATTTTACAATTTGTCCTGAGTACGCTGATACCTGATATGTGGGGGTAAACCACTGTTTGGGCGCATGGCAGAGCTCGGAAGGGAAGGAGCGCCGCTTGACTTTTCAATGCAAACTTGGCTGGAATAGAGATCGGACGCCATGCTGCATTTGGAGAGCCCCTGATGTGCCTAAACAGTGGAAACTCTCCACAAATGACACCATTTTGGAATGTAGACCCCCTAAAGAACTTATCTAGATGTGTGGTGAGCACTTTGAACCCCCAAGTGCTTCACAGAAGTTTATAATGTAGAGCCACAAAGATAAAAAATCAGATTTTTTTTCACAAAAATGATTTTTCGCTCCAAATTTTTTATTTTCCCAAGGGTAACAGTGGCAATTGAACCCCAATTGTTTTTGTTTCCAATTGTCCTGAGTACGCCGACACCCCATTTGTGGGTGAGAACCTCCATTTGGACGCATGGCAGAGCTCGGAAGAGAAGGAGCGCAGTTTTGAAATGCAGACTTTGATGGAATGATTTGCGGGCGTCATGTTGCATTTGCAGAGCCCCTGATGAGCCTAAACAGTAGAAACCCCCCACAAGTGACAATACATTGGAAACTAGACCTCCCAAGAAACTTATCTAGATGTGTTATGAGAACTTTGAACCCCCAAGTGTTTCATTAAGTTTATAACGCAGAGCAGTGAAAATAAAAAATATTTTTTTTTCCCACAAAAATGATTCTTTAACCCCAAATTCTTATTTTCCCAAGAGTAACAGGAGAAATTGGGCTGCAAAAGTTGTTGTCCAATTTGTTCTGAGTACGTTGATACCCCATATGTGGGTGTAAACCACTGTTTGGGCACACGGCAGAGCTCGGAACGGAAGGAGCACTGTTTTACTTTTTCAACGCAGAATTGGCTGGAATTGAGATCGGACACCATGTCGCGTTTGGAGAGCCCCTGATGTGCCTAAACAGTGAAAACCCCCAATTCTAACTCCAACCCTAACCCCAACACACTCCTAACCTTAATCCCAACCCTAACCATAACCACACACCTAACCCCAAGACACCCCTAATCCCAACCCCAACCATTACCCTAACCACACCCCTAACCCTGACACATCCCTAACCCTAATCCCAACTGTAAACGTAATCCAAGCCCTAACCCCAACTCTAGCCCCAACCCTAACTTTAGCTCCAACCCTAACCATAACTTTAGCCCCAACCCTAAATTTAGCCCCAACACTAACCCTAATGGGAAAATGGAAATAAATCCTTTTTTTGTTTTTATATTTTTCCTTAACTAAGGGGGGTGATAAAGGGGGGTTTAATTTACTATTTATAGCGAGTTTTTATTTTTGGCAGCTGTCACACACTAAAAGTTGCTGTTTATTGCAAAAAATAGTTTTTGCATCACCAGATTCTGAGAGCTATAATTTTTCCAATCTTTGGCCTGCAGAGTTATTTGAGGTCTTCTTTTTTGCGGGACGAGTTGACGTTTTTATTGGTACCATTTTCGGGCACATGACATTTTTTGATCGCTTTTTATTACGATTTTTGGGAGGCAGAATGAACAAAAACCAGCAATTCATGAATTCCTTTTGGGTGGGACGTTTATACCGTTTCGCCTGTGGTAAAATTGATAAAGCAGTTTTATTCTTCGGGTCACTACAATTACAGCGATACCTCATTTATATTTTTTTATGTTTTGGTGCTCTTATACAATAAAATCTATTTTATATAAAAAATAATTGTTTTTGCATCGCTTTATACTGAGAGCAATAACTTTTTTTTTCTTGCTGATGACGCTGTATGGCGGCTCGGTTTTTGCAGGACAATATGACGTTTTCAGAGGTACCATATTTATTTATATCCATCCGACGATATGATGATAAAGCATAGTTTTTTGCCTCGTTTTTATTTATTTTTTTACGGAGTTTACTGAAAGAGTTAACTAGTCGGACAGTTTTATAGGTCAGTTCATTACGGACGAGGGAATACTAAATATGTGTACTCTTATTGTTTTTTTATTTGCATAAAGAAATGTATTTATTGGAACAATATTTTTTTTTCTTTATTTAGGATTTTTTTTTTAAATATTTTTACACAGTATGATTTTTTTTTTTTTTTTACATTGTTCCAGGTTGGGACATCACTGTGTCAGAGCAGCGATCTGACAGGCAGTGTAGGAGACTTCTCAGTGCCTTCTCTGAGGGTCTCAGGGAAGCACGCAGGGAACCCCCTCCCTGCGCGATGCTTTCCTATGCCACCGAAACGCTGCGATCTTGTTTGATCACAGTGTTCCGGGGGTTAAAGTGCCGGGAGTGTTCCGTGACCGCTCCTGGCACATAGTACCGGGTGTCAGCTGTGAAAATCGCTTAGACGTACTATTCCGTCCATGGCCATACGGACCCAGGTCACATGGATGGAATAATACGTCTGATGTCAGAAAGGGGTTAAACAGTGTGAGGTCCATTATACAGTGTAGGAGTTATTACACACTGTAGCACTGTGGGGGTCATCATACAGCGTGAGAACTACTGTGGGGTCATTATACTGTGTTTTGGGGGAGCAGTGGGCCCATCATACTGTGGATAAGAGAGCTGTGGGCCCATCATACTGTGTATAGGAGTGCTGTAAGCTCATCATGCTGTGTAGAAGGGAGATGTAGGCCAATCAGACTGTGCATAAGATAGCTGTGGACCCATCATACTGTGTATAAAATAGCTGTGGACCCACCATACTGTGTATAAGGGAGCTGTGGGCCCATCATACTGTGTATAAGGGAGCTGTGAGCCCATCATACTGTGTATAAGGGAGCTGTGAGCCCATCATACTGTGTATAAGGGAGCTGGGGGCCCATCATACTGTGTATAGGGGAGCTGTGGGCCCATCATACTGTGTAGAGGGGAGCTGTGGGCCCATCATACTGTGTAGAGGGGAGCTGTGGGCCCATCATACTGTGTATAAGGGAGCTGTGGGCCCATCATACTGTGTATAAGATAGCTGTGGACCCATCATACTGTGTATAAGGGAGCTGTGGACCCATCATACTGTGTATAAGATAGCTGTGGACCCATCATACTGTGTATAAGGGAGCTGTGGACCCATCATATGGTGTATAGGAGTGCTGTAAGCTCATCATGCTGTGTAGAAGGGAGATGTAGGCCAATCAGACTGTGTATAAGATAGCTGTGAACCCATCATACTGTGTATAAGGGAGCTATTGGCCCACTTTACTGTGTATGGGGGAGCTGTGGGGGTATCATACTGTATATAGGAGAGCTGTGGGTCCATCATACTGTTTATAGGCCCCATTACACTGTGAATAGGGGAATAGTTTGCCTATACGAGAGCAGCTGCATCTCAGTATTGGGTAATCAGCAGGATGAGGAGTTTGTGCAGACTGGGAATAAATGGGGACGGTGCTGGAAATGTGAAAAGTCAAATGTGTTTTTTTTGTAATCTCTGCAGACGAGTTGTGGCTGGAAGAAGTTGTCATGTCCGTCTGGGCCAGATGGAAAAGACAGAATAAGTGACCAACTCCATCAGAAAGAACGTCAATTGTAGGCCACTACATATAACTGGACTGAAATCTCTTATATGTTCTGCAGGACTGATATCTACCTCTATATGGTCAACATATGACGGTAATATCAGCGTTAATCTTTGTATAGAGATTTATTTTCAGTAACTGCATGGTTTTCTGTTGAGGTTCCTCTATACGCAGAATTAGCGTGCGCCACCATAATTCTAGTAAGCAGTTACTGGTTAGGGCCCACTCAGATATTTCACTCCCACTGACCTGAACTACTAGCTAGCCTCTGCCTAGAATTAAGGGGTGAGATGTTAAAGGAACGGTGACTGAAGCCGCGCCTCTATGACTGAAAGCTGGAAACTCCCTAGAGGAAGTAAAGCTCATTTCTTCCGGGGGCTTTCAGTGCAGCGGCTGCACGGCTTCAAAACACTACTAACCTGCAGATTAACCTCATATCTGCTGGTTCATTGCGTTTTTTGATATAACAGGTTCCCTTTAATCGAAAGGAGATAAATAAGTGTATTTACTTTGAGTTTCTGACTTTATGTTGAATGGTAGTTTGTGGTGTGTGGCTTTTTAACTCCTACTTTTCCTTTGGTAATTTTGTTCTTTATTTAAATTTTATCATTTTGGAAATTTACAAACTGCGAAATGTTACCATGATTGAAAGTTTAGGATACGTCCCTTACCATTATTAACTGAATGACTGAAGTTAGAGTCTTTTCTTTTGTGTCCTAAAAAAAAATAATAGAAAAATGTAATTGGCTTCTCAAATAATAATAATAAAAAAAGAAACATGTCATGAAACTGATCTCATGATTTCTATTTTTATAGTCACCATAATTAATTTTACAAATCCATACTGACCAATGGGCCCAAATGTTTCCTGGAGTGCCCAGGTCTTAAAAGGGTAGTGAGTGTCTGAAAATCTTTCTCTAGTTCCTCTAATCAGTTTTGATTTTTGTTAAGTATGTGGATCTCATTGATCTCTAGTGGTCAGTAAAAAAATGAAAATTTTTGCAGTGTTTTTTATGCTTCTTTTAGGCATTTTTCCCATTTATTTCAACGGGTGAAACAAGCTGCAAAAAGGCAGAAAGAATTGAAATGCTGCAGATCTGCAATGAAAAAATAAACAGCATGTGTATCAGTTTTTAGAAATCCCTTCCACTTTGCTGGTACAGTGCGGCAAAAAACGCACCGACAAAAATGTTGGTAAAAATACAACTTGTGAATAAGCCCTAAGAACAGATTAAGAATTTTTCAACCATTAGACCACTGGATCCAAAGAAAATGTGCTTCGATATGTGACATGTCAGGGGGGACTGATATATCGAACAGTATAATGCTTACCACATTGATTATATCGTAAAGAGATAGGTCAACCCAAACGGAGGTTGCATCGGTCCAAGCCTTCACTGGTCGAAAAGCGCTACTTGGAAATGTGATATTAGTGACACTTTTGTAAGTGCAGTTTTGACATGAAGATAAACCTAAGAAATAAGATAATTGAAGAAATAGATTTTGTATTCTAATCCTTTAAGCGAAGTTTAAGTCATAGCTACACAGTTACGTAATAAAAGAGTTAAAACAAGAATATACTGTAAGTTTAGCGTTTAGCTAAAAAATGGAAAAAGTTACAAATCATTCTTTCCACCCATCGGCCGCCGTTTCACATGACAACCCATTGGCACACCGCGATCATGACAGTCGGGAATCTTCTGATGATCTCCATGCCTGCCATTACAATCTTCCCGTGAAGGCCGGCCTGTGGCTGACGTTCATAGGAAATCATGATTTCTGGAATACATAGCAGTACTGGAGCATTGCTGTGTATAGGTTCAAATCTCCTAAGGGGACTATTAAAAACAGTAACAAGTGAGGAAAAAAGTTTTTAAAACTATGAAAAAGTAAAAAATAAAAACAAAAGCTGAAATCATCCCTCTCTTGCCCTATTAAAAATAAAACATTTTAAAAAATACATATATTTGGTATCGCTGCATTCGTAAAAATCTGTTATATCAAACTGTAAAATAAAGGTATGTAATTGGTAAACAGCAAAATGAGGGGAAAAAAATCAAAACCCAAGAAAAACATTTTTTTGGGACGCCGCAACATTGCAATAAAATGCAGTAAGAGGCGATCAAAATGTTGGATATACCTCAAAAATAAAAATATCAGCTCAGGGCACAAAAAATAAGCCCTTACACAGTCCCATATCCTAAATCATGAAAACGTTACAGGTCTTGGTAAATGGTGACATAAGCAAAAACATATTCATTTACAAATTTCAGAATTTGTTTTCACCACTTAAATATTCAAAAACCTATATATGTTTGGTATCTGTGAACTTGTACTGACCTGGAGAATCACATTGCCAGGTCATTTTTACCAAATAGTGGACATGGTAAATAAAATGCTCCAAAACAATTGTGAAATTGCATTTTTTTTGCAATTTCAGTGCACTTAGAATTTTTGCCCTGCTTTCCAGTGCGTCACATGATAAAATAAATGGTGTCATTCAAAACTACAACTCCTTCCGCAAAAAAAAGCAAGCCCTCGTATCGCTATAAGGATGGTGTTAAGGACCGGCGGAACGCACCAAGTATAGATGATATGAAACTAGGTGCGTTCGCAGTCCGAGGTCCACCGTGCAGGTAAAAAACCCTGCTGCTAGTAAGACGTACTATATGGCGGTACTAAGTATACACACATGGGTTAACTTCACCCTGCGTGAAGGAAGCGATCCTGTTGCGTCACAGGACCGCAGTACCGCACATAGAGCGCGAGCAAGAAGTCAGCTAACTCAACCCCTACACAGGATTGAAGTCCGATTAGACACTTGCTGGCACAACACCGCAACTGGGTGTGTAAGGAAACTTATAAAATACAATCTATAGGCACGAGAGTGCGTGCGGTGCCGCACTGACGGACGCCACTAACCACCCAGGCTTGGGTAAGGAAAGCGCAGAGGAAGCGCACGGCGCCGTACTGGCGGACACAGCAACAGGACGCTGTGATGTGTGTTACGTGCAGATGGCTAGTCGGGCGCTAGATAGCTACCATCATCCGCGAGCAGTCAACAACTCTAGGGAGGGATACTTAGGAGCTTTCATCCATCGACATACATCCATCTACACACACACACACACATAATATCAAGACAATACTAGCGCATGGCCGTGCGGTCATGCGCAGTTTATATAGCTGCAGCACAGGAAACAGCTACAGAAGTTTTGCCCTTTCAGGACCTGCCAAAAGGACCAATGGGATGTGCTGCAGTACCTGAGCATGTGACCCTCGATCTCCAACGGGAGATCTTGCCCTGGGCATGCTCAGTATGTGCAAATAAGGACTTAGTCCCAGAGAAGCCCGCTCGCCGCAGATCAGTGCAGGGTACAACAGGAGAGCCAGAAAAGGCAGCAGTAACCCTTTGCACAGAATCAGTCCCAGCAAGACGCTGGGAGCGACGCCTCCGCTGAGCAGAGCCCACTGCGGCCGAAGCAGAATGGGAGACCGCAGCAGACATGCATCGAGATTCCCCCTGTGCAGCAGAGGAAACTCGACTCCTAACATTACCCCCCTCCTAGGGCCCCCCTCCTTGGGCCTCGCCACATTCGAAGGCAGCAATAAGCTGCGGAACCCGAATGTGCTCAGCAGGCTCCCAGGACCTATCCTCAGGACCGTAACCCTTCCAGTCCACCCAAAAAATTTTTTTGCCACGTACCACCTTGCACCCCAAGATAGCGTTCACCTCGAAATCGTCCGTAGATGAACCCGATGTCTCGGCAGATGACTCAGAAAACCGGGACATGTATACGGGCTTAAGGAGGGACACATGAAAGGTGTCGGTGATACCAAGGCGTGGAGGAAGGGCCAGACGGTAGACCACAGGATTAACCTGTTCGAGGACCTTGAAGGGGCCCAAGTAGCGAGGAGCAAACTTAGTGGACTCAACTCGCAGCCTGATGTTTTACAGGTGGAGAGCCACACCAAGTCGCCAGGAGCAAAGGTCGGAGCGGGGCGCCGATGAGCATCGGCAGAGGACCTCATTCTCTCCTTAGAGGCCCGAATGGCATCCTGAGTGCGGTCCCAAATATCCCATGCCTCCACAGCCCAGTCTGCCACCCTGGAGTCTGCGGAAGACACGGGCATAGGCACAGGTACCCGTGGATGCTGACCATAGTTGAGAAGGAATGGGGTTTGTCCAGTGGAGTTGGCTACAGCGTTGTTCAGCGCAAACTCTGCCCATGATAGCAAGGATGCCCAGTCATCCTGCCTGGCTGAAACAAAATGTCGCAGGTATGTGACCAAGGTCTGGTTGGCCCTCTCTACCAACCCATTCGTCTCGGGATGATAAGCGGAAGAGAGATTCAACTCGATACTGAGAAGACGACAAAGCTCTCTCCAGAACCGAGACGCAAACTGGGGACCCCGGTCACTGACAATTTTGTCAGGCATACCATGTAGGCGGAAGATGTGTTTAATGAACAACGCTGCCAAGGCCCGTGCAGAAGGTAACCGTGGTAGCAGCACCAAATGCACCATTTTTGAGAAATGATCGGTGATGACCCAAATGATGGTACAGCCGCGAGACTTGGGTAACCCCACGACAAAGTCCATCCCGACCATCTCCCAGGGTCTATCCGCCACCGACAAGGGATAGAGCAACCCAGCTGGCCTTTGACGCGGAGATTTATTTTTGGCGCAGGAGACACACGCCAGAATATAATCCCTGACATCCCGGACCATATGCGGCCACCAGTACGTCCTCGCCAGTAGCTCAGATGTCCTTTTTGTCCCAAAGTGTCCACCCACCCTGGACGAATGAGCCCAAGAGAGAACCTCCGGTCGCAAATTAATGGGCACAAAAGTCTTGCCCGGAGGCACAGACTCTAGCAAAACCGGCGCGACGGTACTCAGGCTCTCAGAAGGGACAATAAGCCGAAGCTCCTCTTCCTCCTCCTCAGTTGACATAAGGGAGCGAGAGAGAGCGTCGGCACGAATATTCTTCTCCCCAGCGAGATAATGCAGAGTAAAATGGAACCGGGAGAAAAATAAGGACCATCTGGCCTGACGAGAATTCAGCCGCTGGGCTGTGTGTAAATACACCAAATTTTTGTGATCCGTGAAAACCTGGAAGGGAAACCGTGCACCTTCCAGAAGATGTCTCCACTCTGAAAAGGCCAACTTCATTGCTAGCAACTCCCTATCCCCGATGGAGTAATTTCTCTCTGCTGATGTGAAGGTCTTAGAGAAGAAGAAGCATGGATGCTTCCGACCTTGAGCGTCCTTTTGATAGAGGACTGCTCCAGCACCAACGGATGAGGCATCCACCTCCATTAGGAATGGCTTATCCACATCGGGGCGATGTAAGATGGGAGCGCTAGCAAAATGAGACTTAACAGAAGTGAAGGCCTTGGAGACCTCTTCCGACCACAATTTGGGATTCGCTCCCTTCTTGGTGAGGGCCACCAAGGGAGCTACCAGAGTTGAGAAGTGGGGAATGAACTGGCGGTAATAATTAATGAACCCCATAAAGCGCTGCACCGCCTTAAGAGAATGGGGCTCTTGCCAGTCCATCACAGCCTGTAGTTTGGCAGGATCCATAGCCAATCCCTGGGCGGAGATGATATAGCCCAGGAACGGTAAAGACTCCTGCTCAAACATACACTTCTCCAACTTTGCATAGAGAGAGTTTGCCCGTAAGAGGTCGAAGACTCTGCCAACATCTCTCCGGTGGGAGTCAATATCTGGAGAAAAGATGAGAATATCATCCAGATAGACTACAACCGAGGTGGAAAGCATATCCCGGAAGATGTCGTTGACAAAGTCTTGGAAAATGGCTGGGGCATTACAGAGCCCGAAGGGCATCACCAGATACTCATAATGCCCATCTCTGGTGTTAAACGCCGTTTTCCATTCGTCCCCCTCACGGATGCGAATCAGGTTGTAAGCACCCCGCAGATCTAATTTAGTAAACACTCTAGCTCCCCGAAGCCTATCAAAGACCTCAGATATCAAGGGCAAAGGATACTTGTTCTTAACGGTGATAGCGTTAAGACCCCTGTAGTCTATGCATGGACGTAGTTCCCCATTCTTCTTCTGCACGAAGAAGAACCCTGCCCCAGCAGGTGACACTGACTTCCTGATGAACCCTTTTGCCAGATTCTCTTGAATGTACTGAGACATGGCCTCCGTCTCCGGGAGAGATAATGGATAAACTCGACCCCGGGGAGGCTCTGCACCAGGCAAGAGATCGATAGGACAGTCATAAGGGCGATGGGGCGGAGGGGTCTCCGCCGCCTTTTTGGAGAACACGTCTGCATAAGACCAGTATTGCTTGGGGAGAGAGGAAAGATCTGCGGGTACCTCAGTAGTAGCAACCTGAACACACTCTCGGTAACACCTACCCCCACATGATTCACCCCATCCCAGAATTCTGCCTGAGGACCACTCGATGTGAGGAGAGTGGAACCGTAACCAAGGTATCCCCAACAGGACCTCATCAATCCCCTCGGGAATGATGAGCAGAGATATAATCTCCTGATGGGATGGTGACATGGACAGAGTAAAAGGGATGGTCTGATGTGTTATCTGTGCGGGGAGTGTCGACCCATTCACCACTCGTACCGTTACTGGTTGACATAGCATAACCAGGGGTATTGCGTGACGCTGGGCGAAGGCAGAAGACATGAAATTGCCTTCCGCCCCAGAATCCACGCAGAGCCAAAAGTTATTGTCCCCTTAAAGGACAATTTGGAGGCAAACGTCGCCGTGTCTAGTGCACCTCCACCTACTACCACTAGACGCTGACGTTTCCTCGACCGCTGGTGACATCTGGTGGCAAGATGTCCTGACTGTTGGCAAACATGGCAAACCTGGAGTGCACGAGCGGTTCGGGACTTAGATCCCGCTCGAGACACTACCTTAGGTTCATGGGACTCAGGAGCCTGGACTGGAGATTCCAAAGGTTTGGCGAAGGTGGGAGCCAGCCGAAACCTCTGCCTACACTGGGCTCGCTCCAACCTCCGCTCATGAAAACGGAGGTCAATACGAGTAGACACTGTTATTAATTCTTCCAGTGTGGCGGGAATCTCCCTAGTGGCCAGGGCGTCCTTAACGTGGTCAGCCAGCCCCCTCCAAAATATAGGAATAAGAGGTTTATCCGACCACTCCAGCTCAGATGCTAGAGTGCGGAAGCGGACGGCAAAATGGCTGACCAAGGACGAGCCCTGAGTCAATGCCAACAGTTGGAGCGTCATATCATGGGTGACACGAGGTCCTAAAAAGACCTGTTTCAGAGTGCTCAGGAATAACGGAGCACTCTGCACTACATGATCGCC
This sequence comes from Ranitomeya imitator, assembly GCF_032444005.1. Lineage (NCBI taxonomy): Eukaryota > Metazoa > Chordata > Amphibia > Anura > Dendrobatidae > Ranitomeya > Ranitomeya imitator. The sequence continues at coordinate 118,625,220 of NC_091290.1, read as the reverse complement.
ACGCTCCCACAGCGGCGTAGCCCACTGCAACGCCCTGTCCGACAGTAAAGATACGATAAAGCCCACCTTAGCCCGCTCTGTAGGGAAACAAGAGGCCAGAAGCTCGAGATGTATTGAGCACTGACTCACGAAACCCCTACAGGACTTACTGTCACCAGAAAATTTCTCTGGTAGCGGGAGGCGAGATAGCGTCGGTACAGAGGCGGCAGTGGACAAGGTAGCATGGCCGAGCGGTCTAAGGCACTAGTATTATGTTAAGGACCGGCGGAACGCACCAAGTATAGATGATATGAAACTAGGTGCGTTCGCAGTCCGAGGTCCACCGTGCAGGTAAAAGACCCTGCTGCTAGTAAGACGGACTATATGGCGGTACTAAGTATACACACATGGGTTAACTTCACCCTGCGTGAAGGAAGCGATCCTGTTGCGTCACAGGACCGCAGTACCGCACATAGAGCGCGAGCAAGAAGTCAGCGAACTCAACCCCTACACAGGATTGAAGTCCGATTAGACACTTGCTGGCACAACACCGCAACTGAGTGTGTAAGGAAACTTATAAAATAGAATCTATAGGCACGAGAGTGCGTGCGGTGCCGCACTGACGGACGCCACTAACCACCCAGGCTTGGGTAAGGAAAGCGCAGAGGAAGCGCACGGCGCCGTACTGGCGGGCACAGCAACAGGACGCTGTGATGTGTGTTACGTGCAGATGGCTAGTCGGGCGCTAGATAGCTACCATCATCCGTGAGCAATCAACAACTCTAGGGAGGGATACTTAGGAGCTTTCATCCATCGACATACATCCATCTACACACACACATAATATCAAGACAATACTAGCGCATGGCCGTGCAGTCATGCGCAGTTTATATAGCTGCAGCACAGGAAACAGCTACAGAAGTTTTGCCCTTTCAGGACCTCTATGTTCTATTTTAATTCATGTTTTGTTTATTTAGGTTTTGTCTGGTTATATAAGTGATACAGCGTCTATCTTTGGGCTTTATATGTCGAGATACCAGTTGCACCACCGGTTGAATATTCCTCACAAACAGACTACTCCGGAGCAATATATGTCAAGATACCATCTGCGCCACCATTTGAATACTCCTGATAAGTGGACAACATCGGAAGCAAGAGATCTTAGTGGAAATGTTATACGGCATATTAAAATTGGGACTTCTTGGAATACGGCCATCAGTGTGACACTTCCTCTATGTATCCAATTAAAAACTACATGCATACTAATGGATATTTATTATTGCATGAAAACTCTGCTGTTTCCATTGGGAGAAGGGTTTTTATCACTAAGACAATTTTTGATCGTTTTAAAGTGATTATAATGAGTTAGAAATTTCTTTGTTTATTCCACTGAAGGACTTATTTATTGTGATAAACGTGTACTCAGTATATAACAACTTTAATAGATGGTTAACATCAAGATTAATAAATTTAAGTAACGAGGGGGGAGATATAAATATATATAATTATGAGTAAGCCTCTTCAGAGCCCTTAGCAGCCTAACAGTTTTAGCTATTACCGTATATGATATATGGATCAGAGGCTTTGGCTTCTTTGAGAATAGTCATTTTCTGGGAGGTCTGACGTGAGGGATAACCTTATTATGTGTTGAATGTATGTTACGGTTGAAGAATTCGAGTGAAGTATGTGAGTGTTAATAATATGTTATATTGTGTATATGGGTCAAGTTTGTGTTGTGAATAATATTGAGACAATATGGGTATTTGTATGATTGTATATGCTAGTTGATACCGTTTTAAGTATGTATTACACGGTACTTATTGTACTGTTGTAACCCCAATAAATTCACTTTTATTTACGTTCGGAACACTACCTCTATTCTTTTCACTTCACTAACGTTTATACCATATTTATAATTTTTTGTGGTTTTGGATACACTGGTAAGATCTGAGTTGTCGGACGGTGGCCTGGTCCTCCCTCTATCTGCAGTAGGGGTGGGCTTTGCCCCGATCTCTTCTCAGTGAAATTAACCATATAGTTCACTTGTATTTTAAGCCTCACATTTTATTATTTATTTAAAATTGTAAGAGGCTTTCTATGGTACTTATGTTTCTACTCACCTTTATTTATCCTTAATTCACTTTTTTTATGTGTAAGGTTTCATCCAACCTCATTTCACTGCTGGATTTGTCCTAGCCATATTATGTAGCAGATGCCTTGTGGGCGTCATTGTGGTATCAATGACGCCCACAGTCATTTGTGACTGGCACATCATCATTTTAATGAGTTGCACATGCACTTTGGGTCCATCTAGTATGGTATATATTATGAATATATGTGCTTTTCTCAATAATGGTTGGATGTTCTTATTTGTATATAAGGTTTGTAGTCTTGTGATGTGGTGGTTTCGATATTTGGGTATATTAGTGGTCTTATTACTACTATTTCTTTCTTCTCTTTCTGACAGGCTGTTAGTTTATAGCTTTTTATAAGCCTTAGTGGTATAGGAAATTAGGCCCTAGGCTGTGTGTTTTAGTATCACGTCTGTATGATATATTAATGTCTGATTATAGAGTTCGGTTATTAGTGCCCTCCGGGTTATGTTAGGTTATTGAGATTAGACAGCCGATATGAATGTTACTATGTGTGTGCAGCATTTCCACTTACCTGACAGAGTACCAGTCTGGCACATTGCCTGTTACATCTGACAATTTGGGATTGTTCCATGAATGTGTGTTGGTTACTATGGTAGCGACTTGTTTGGGTTGTGGGCCTCTGCCTGGGTTTAATATATGATAGCCTATGGCGGCGTTTTGGTTGGTTGTGGGGCGGTGATCATGTAAATTATGAGTAGCTCCGTTTATGTCCCGTATGAATGTGTGCTAGTTACTATGGCAGCGGTTTGGAGTGATTAGGGGGCGGTGACTATGACGTCTGAGTAGCTCCACCTTTGTCTTGGGCGACATACTATATATTTGGTTATACCTAATCTGGTTCCATCGCGTAATTATTAGAATGGTTGGATTTGGTTATATTGTCGGACCACTGCTTTTCTTCTGTCAGGTGTATACTTACTGAATGAGTCTGTACCTTGCCTCCGTGTATGTACTTTGGTCATCATGGTAGCGGAGTGATTGGCTGGTGGGGCGGAGAGGACGTGACGTATGAGAAGTCACGCCTCGGTCTTGAGTAACACGATTGGTCTCGACATATGGGATGTGATCTCTTTATAATTCCCTTCAAAGCATTAGATCTTGTTATGGTCTGTGATCATCGCTGCCCCATTGCTATAAATTGTAGGTAATTTGGGATGTTGAGAGCGGACATGGTGAGGTTTCAAGGGCGGATACGAATATGTGTTTACAATAGAAACCTCCGCCCATTGTACTTTTGATTGGACACTGATCATTTATAACCTGTGAGTCCCATCGCCTTAGACACACCCCCAGGAAGAAGCATCACGCGAAACGCGCGTCGGGGTTTTGCGGATACAGCACGCCACTGGGCAGAGCATTTTAGGAGAAGGCACGGAGCAGGTAATATGTATGGGAGACGGGACATACCGCTTATTACATTATAGCCATACGGCTTAGACCAGAGGTGTTGCATATAGAAGCGGTTATTATTGCTCTAGCCTCCAGTAGTATGATACATAGTGTGGTTTTGGCCCACACGGCCTTTATTTAGTGATGGCTCTAACATATTCATAGTCTTTCAGAGGTTTACAGACTGATTACATGATTAATTTCCACACTTAAATTATATTTACCAGGCTTTAGTATCTTTATGTTTGCTGACCGCAATATGGGTTGTTTTTTGAGGCATCTTGTTTATGTTTATATATATGTGTGTTTTGTATTTTAAGTGTTAAATAAAAGGATTTGGTTTTATATAAAAAAATGTATTTCAGTGGCACTTCTTGGATCACAGCTTAATATCTGTGTTCCTGATATGATATAACTGTTATATGAGGTGTTGCCCACTCCCCAGTAGGGGTTATGGGCTTGGGCGTTATGCTTACCTTTCAGGACCTGCCAAAAGGACCAATGGGATGTGCTGCAGTACCTGAGCATGTGACCCTCGATCTCCAACGGGAGATCTTGCCCTGGGCATGCTCAGTGTGTGCAAATAAGGACTTAGTCCCAGAGAAGCCCGCTCGCCGCAGATCAGTGCAGGGTACAACAGGAGAGCCAGAAAAGGCAGCAGTAACCCTTTGCACAGAATCAGTCCCAGCAAGACGCTGGGAGCGACGCCTCCGCTGAGCAGAGCCCACTGCGGCCGAAGCAGAATGGGAGACTGCAGCAGACACGGATCGAGATTCCCCCTGTGCAGCAGAGGAAACTCGACTCCTAACAGATGGGAATATAAAAAAAGTTATGGCTCTTGGAATAAGTGGAGTAAAAAATTAAAGAGCAAAAAATGGAAGATAGCAAGATCATGAATATTCTATCAATATTCTCACAAACAAAGAGTATCTAGCTGAATAAGACAGATGCACCTAAGTGTCATGAAATAAACCAAAAGAAAAATGCTGCTACAAAATATCTAACAAATATATCCACTTGTGCCCACATATCTACTGCAGAATATTCCCTAATAGTTAACATACACAACAGATAGAAGTGTATAGAAGTCAAACTTTGATAGTAATAATGTGGAGCCCTGTTAGGTGTCTGCTCCCAACGCGCGTTTCCCCCGGCTTCGTCAGGGTGAGTGTCAAACAATTTTATTTTTTTCAGATCTGAAAAATGACAATTCTTGCAGCATTTTTCACCCAAAGTAACGAGAAAGGAAAAATACGCAACAAAAACGTATGTCAAAAATGTGGCAATACCACACATATTTTACAAAGCATTTTTAATTCCAACACATTGGGATTTGCAGCGTAATTTTCTGCTGCAAATCTAGAAGTGTGCAAATAGCCACAAGAAGAAATGGAAATGACCTATTAACAAGAATTATGTGAATAGTATCAGTCAAAGTCCGGACCTCATTCGAAGGGAAAGGCTGTGGAGAGACTTCAAGAGAACGAGTGTCCACGATGAAAAATCAATTACAGTAGTTCAGGAACAAGAAAAATGGAGTAATAACCTATTTTTTAGTTACGTGTTTTATTCAAACCTGCACAATAACTTCTCCTATATGTTAAAGTAGGTTTCCAGAGAACAAAAAATAATTGTAAAGAGTTCATGCTATTTTCAAAATAAAAAGCAGTAATACTTCCCCATACCTGTCCGCTACAGCTCCCGTTTCACTGCTTATCTGTCAGGGACTGGATAAGAATTGAACCTGGAGATGAATGTAATTATTGGTCTTCCTCTCCAAATAATCTGACCCTTATTCTATGCCTAGAAACTGTTGCAATTAAAGTAGGGGTGTACATAGACATCATGGGTTTCCTTAATAGAAGTCCCAATTTTGCCCCATTCCCACATAAAAAATATATTCAGCGGATCATATATCACAGCTTTACAACCCATAGAAAATAATTTTGCTCCTATTGATGACCCTTAGTGTTCCATGCAATAAGATACCCCTTTCATGGCCTCCATAAAGTTTGATGCCAAAAAAGTTTCCCCCAAATATAGTACGGTACTCCAACACTGAATTTTTCCAAAGTACCCTCCACACACACAGTATAATGATCATACAGTACCCCTCCTGTGCATAGTATGAAACCCCTACAGTGACCCCAACATAGTACGATGCCCCCCACACACAGTAGGATGGCCCAGAAAACCCTACACACAATATGTTAGCTCTTTATACAGTATAATAGCTCTCATACTCCTTCACGCACTATGAACCCCACATAACCCTTCACACTGTACAAGGGCCCGAACACAGTATACTGGCCCACACTCCCACTCCAAACATTATAATCAGCCCCACATAGCCCTCCAAACAGTATAATGACAGCACAAAACCCTCCACACAGTATTATGGACCACAACACACTCTACACACTGTATAGTGCCCACATACAATATAATGGCTCCCACTAGTCCACCAAACAGTATAATAGCTCCCTATATAGCCCTCCAAACAGTATAATAGCTCCCACATAGCCCTCCTAATAGTATAATGGACTCCACATAGCCCTCCAAACAGCATAATGACCCCCACATAGCCTTCTAAAAAGAAAGTGGCCCCCACATAGCCCTCCAAACAGTAGAATGGCCCCCACATAGTCCTCCAAACAGTATAATGGCCTTCGACATAGCCCTCTTAATAGTATATTTTTTTCTCAGACTATGTCCAAAGAAAAAATTAGAGAGGGTGCATGGCCCAATAGACAAAAATTGGTTTGAGTGCCTCCGATGTTCTGTTGGATCGAACTCGGACCAAAGATACGTTGGTCTGCATGAGCCCTTGATATGTTTTTACATAAAGACAGAAGAGCAGGAATTCCTCATGTCTGTGTGTACTGTGCATGGAAAATATCATAGAAGCTAGTCTTCACCCACTAAGCTGCACATCTACAGTTTATTGGGTCCTATAGAAAAAAAAGATTAGTCCTCAGCACTTAATTATAGTAATCAGAAAGGGGTTCATAAATAGTAATAATCATGCATAATCCCCCTCTCTATCAGAGAACCCTGATGTGCCAAATAGCAGAACGCCACCAATATATTGTTCCCTACAAAAATATATTGTACAAGCACCTGGCTGGGAACCCCCAATCTGTTGGCCCTATTGCTGCTATGGCTGCAGCACTCATTCACCGTCTAACTTGGAGACAACAGAAATTAGAGAGTCTGCAGAGGGGAAAATTGGTGAAAATACAGGATGCAAATAATATAATAGTAAGAAATTGTATTTCAGTCAAGCACAGTAAAGTCATTTTTTTTTATGCGAAGGCTGTGTGTACAAGAAATGTAGGAAGACACGTTTCAAAAATGTGTCCTGGCTAAGTCATGACCGTTTTCTCTCCACTTTCGTAACTTGACGTGCATGGTGTAAATGGCTCTAATTTCGTAAATGGGTACAAAAGACGGGCAAAGGTAAATGGTTAAATATGGTGTTAAACTTTCAACACATTTTTAAAGCTATTTTGAATTATTTTAGAAAATAATTCACAAATTTCTTTATTCAAGTCGAGACAGACGATGGACCCTCCGAAACATCACCTCCAATGGGAATAAGGAGGCAAAAGCCCGAAACTGAAAGACTCGTACAAACATCGAGCACAAAACACATAGTCCAAAAATATCAACTTCAGCCAATACATTTTAAGAGGAGGTATTTTAAATAACCAAGAGGTCCAATGGGATTTTGTAGGAATATAAAAATCATCTATGATACAATCCAAGTGTTAAAGTAAATAATATTCAATAACATAATGACTTACCTATAAAGAATAGAGAAAGATAAAAGCAGCAAGCTCCGTGTAGAAACATTGTCAACTAATGCTGCTATTCTAGCTTTCTGCATTGTGCCTAAGGGATTTAGTGGGAGTGATACTGACAGAAGGCTTTACCGGTGATCAGGCGGATAAACTTGTTTAAGAAATATATTTTGTCCAATTGGCAAGAAAAATACAAAGCTGAAAAATAGCTGAAAGTGAGAGAAGGAAGAAGAAAGAAAATCATATCCGATAACAAAATATTCTCATTTGTGTGTGTGCTCAGGTAGGAGCTGTGCACTTTTTCAAGCCTTTTTGGGCAATTTATGGGAATCTTAAGATCTGGACCCATACCGATTAGCTTGCAATTAACCCCTTCATGATCGGAATTTTTTTTGTATTTTTGCCTTTTTTTGTTTTTTTGCTCCCCTCTTTCCCAGAGCCATACCTTTTTTATTTTTCCGTCAATATTGCCATGTGTGGGCTTATATTTTGCGGGAGGAGTTGTACTTTTGAACGATGTCATTGGTTTTACCGTGTCATATACTAGAAAACAGGAAACAAAATTCCAAGTGCGGCGAAATTGCAAAAAAAAAAGTGCAATCCCACACTTGTTTTTTGTTTGGCTTTTTTGCTAGGTTCACTAAATGCTAAATCAGACCTCCCATTATGATTCTCCAGGTCATTACGAGTTCATAGACACCAAACATGTCTAGGTTATTTTTTATCTAAGTGGTGAAAAAAAATTCCAAAGTTTATTAAGAAAAAAAAGTGCACCATTTTCCGAGACCCGTAGTGTCTCCATTTTTCATGAACTGGGATTGGGTGAGGTCTTATTTTGTGTGTGCTGAGCTGACATTTTTAATTATACCATATTTGTGCAGATTTGATCGCCCATTATTGCATTTTAATGCAATGTCAAGGCGACCAAAAAAACGTAATTCTGGCATTTTTCTTTCTTTCTCGCTACGCCGTTTGGCAATCAGGTTATTCCTTTTTTGATAGATCGGCAATACTGAATGCGGCGATATCAAATATGTGTATGTTTGATTTTATTTTTATTGTTTTATTTTGAATGGAGCGAAAGGGGTGTGATTTGAACTTTTATGTTTTTTTATTTTTTTTCATATTTTAATCACATTTGTTTTTACTTTTAGCATGCTTCAATAGCCTCCATGGAAGATTAGAAGCTGCCATAACTTGATCGGTTCTGCTACATAGAGGCGATGCTCAGATCGCCTCTATGCAGCAGAATTACAGACCTGCTATGAGCACTGACCACAAAGTGGCGCTCATAGCAATCCAGCATCAACAACCATAGAGGTCTCAAGGAGACCTCTGGTTGTCATGCTGATGTACCGCTGACCCTCGATCGCATGATGGGGGTCAGGGGTGAGCGTGTTTCCTGCCCGCTGGCCGGAAGCGCTTGTTAAATGCCGCTGTCAGAGTTTGACAGCAGCATTTAACTAGTTAATAGGAGTGGGCAGATCGAGATTCCACCCATGCCTATTGCGGGCACATGTCAGCTGTTAAAAACAGCTGACATGTTGCAGCTTTGAGGTGGGCTCACCACCGGAGCCCATCTCAAAGCGGGGATACTGACGTTGGACGTACTATCCCTTCTGACGTCAGAAAGGGGTTAAAAAAGACATATTAAATAATGATAACATGTTTAATTATCTAGTGCAAAAAGAGCCCAAAATGCAACGTTTAAAAAATTTAGCACACCATGCACCTGCATGCTTTGAACTGAAGACTGGTTCAAGTCTTAATAAATCCCCCTACCTCTCACACGAGTGTTACGTCCTCCTACGAGACCTGAAGTTAGAATGTCACAATGGATAATGAATCGTAGGTCCTCTTTAGAGATGGTGTGATTTGTGTCCTATTTTATATACCGTAGATTTCATGCAGCTATTGGAATTGGGAGTAGAAGATGGTGTGTTCTGTCTGTAATACTTTCGTGAGTGTTTATTTGCTTGTCCTTATTCCTATTTAGTAGGCTTATTCCTCTCCTTCTCTATCTTCTTCCCTATTTGTGGTGTGTTTTTGTATGATAGTGATTTTCAGTTATCCCTGTATGTATTTGTGTCTTGTTTCCTTTACACTTCTGTCCCATGACTAATGAGGAAAGGGAGGGGACAGATTAGAGTTCAACAGGAACATAGTAAGGTTGAAGACCCAGGCCTCTCTACCATCAAGAGTACCCCGGGGTCAGGGATAGTGAGGGTTTCACTTCCAGGTACTGTTTTAGCCTCCTCTCCCTTACTTCATACCGTCACATTGTGAAACCACCCATTTGTGTTCTAGATCACTCTTTTATTGTATTCTAAAAAAGTCTGAATTATGCTTTTTGCAACACCAAGATTATGTTTTCCTTCTAAAATGGTATTTAAAAGGGTATTCCCATCCCTAAAATCGTATCCCACTATGTAGCAGGTGTAATAATAATAACATTAGCAAATACCTCCAATTACAAATGTAGTACAGTTCTTCTGATTTGCTTACTCCGTGTGCAGGTCATTGCAGTAGCTTAGGTATCCAAGGTCGCGACCTGTAACAATTACGTAGGTACTAAGGAATCTGATAGCGTGGGATAAAACTAGTTTGAAAACAAAGCTGCAGCAAAAATATGTATTTAATAAAATAGAAATGCAAACAGAACTAACATAGATATTCCTGCAATTGAAACGAGGTGCACAGCACAATATAGTAAATCACAGCAAACTGAATAGCGGGGTGCGACCGCTAATACGAACCAGCCCAGCAAGGATATGACACAGGAGTTCAGGAGACTCTTAAGAGGAAGTCCAGTAAAGATATTAGTGCAAATGCACACAGTACTTAAAGGTGGAAGTCCAGCAAGGATATTAGTGGGAAAGCACACAGTACTTAAACAAGGAAGTCCAGCAATAACTTGATCACACGTGTACACGGCACTTGTTTGTGGAATGTCGAATAATACCCTGATGGAACTTCGACAGGGGAAGGTCTTCTAAAGGTACCTTTAAGGGCTGACAAGTCCCGCACCATAGCCCAACAGACACAGTCCAGTAAATATAAAGCAGTTAACTCTTCTTACTGACCGCAGCAGTCCCAGAGGCAAGAGGCAGCACCCAAGTATTCTGGGCAATAGACAATCCCGGTCAGGATCCAGGAGCACACAGAAGATGGAAGGCAGCTGAACGTGGCGAGGCAGACCACCGAATAACGAGCAGCAGCAGCAGGGAGTTCACCAGCAAACAGAAAGACGCCCAGGAGCCAACAGCACAAAATACTCAGGCAAGGAGGAACACATGACCCGGACTTAAATAACAGGACAGACAGGAAGCTCCATGACAGGGCGATATACAAGACTCCATCTTGGATAAGGACAAACAGGCTCAAAGGAAAATCCGGAATCCTTACACACAGGAAATTTGGTCAAAGTTGAAGGAAAAATGAATGCAGCATGTTATCAGCAAATACAGGTGGCAAATTTGCACTCATCAGCCTGGAAGCTGCGCATGGGATGTACTTGGATGTTCCAACATGACAATGATCCAAAACACAAGGCCAAGTCGACCTGTCATTGGCTACAGCAGAACAAAGTGAAGGTTTTGGAGTGGCCATCTCAGTCTGCTGACCTCAATATCATTGAGCCACTCTGGGGAGATCTCAAGCGCGCAGTTCATGCTAGATAGCCCAGGAATTTACAGGAACAGGTACATGAGTAAGCCAAAAGGGAAAGAGTCCTGTGGACAGATGAGAACAAGTGAGAACACTGATTGACTGTTTTCTTCCTATGCACAATGTACACAAAAAGCAGCCAATCAGCAGTGTGGGCGGAGTTATAGTGGTTTTATTAAAACAAAATGCTGTTCTGCAGTCACCAGTGTCTGCAGTGGTGACTGATGTATAGTCATGAATGTCATCCCACCAAAAGTGTGATTTCCTATTCCAGTCACCTTAACGCTGCAGACAATCACTGACCTCAGTAGTCAGGTGACTGGAGAACAGTCCTGCCAGAAATCATCAGGGAAGACTGCGCTAATTTGACCATTGATTTATTTTTCTGGATTATTTCACTTGAATATCTTAGTTTCTGCTCCAAAAAGTAAACACAACAACAAATAAAATGAATATAGCGAAGAGGTACAAAACTAAGAAGAGACGATCAACCACCAGAGCAACAGTGTGCCAGTCTGATGTTTCATGATCTTCGCTGTCAGAGTGGATCAACTTCTGGTGAATAATCTCAACTTCTGACAGTATCGTCTTCAACAACTGTATCTCCAAGGTGTTTTTACCATCTTTCGATATATTATTCCTTGTCCCAGTCATATTCATACTGATTTGTGCACTGCCGTTATTATCTAAGACAAAAACAAGAAATTGTGTGTCATTTGGTACGGTAACATCAGATTTATCATTTTAAAAAACAAAGTGGAACATGGCTGAGAATTTGGCTAATAAACACCTGTCCTGAGCTTTTAGCCAATAGCATCTACAAGATGGAAACATCTTTCAAGGTTTTGGCTATCATATAGTTTTGTGTAATTGCCGAATGTCAGCTGTGAAATCTGTATCACAGGTCCTTAAAGAGGTAAGAAATGGCCAACTTTTGCTCTTATTTTATTCCCGCCACTCCCCTGAGTGTTCAGTTTTTTTTCTATTTTTGAAATCCTCCATACGGTTCCAGAGATATGGACCTTTTCTTTTTTGTATGGTCTCTACAAGGGGCGTGGCTTACTGGATCCTCTAGGGCGTGTGTCAAGCCTGTTCTACATATTTACCCTGTGAGCCACGCCCCCCTTGTAGAGACCAGAAAAATCAGCACTAAAAAAGGAACCATATGGCAGATTAAAAATAAATAAATACTCAGGGAAACAGTGGGAACAGAAGAAGAGCAAAAATTGTCCCACTTTAGAGGGGACATAATAACTTTGAAAAAAAACTTTATTTTTCCAAATGCAAATGTGTTGCTCCTCCAATTGAAGCCCTTTTTAAAAACTATTTTTTAAATCTGATTTTCAGTGTTAAATGTATTGTTTAAAAAAAATAGAAATGTGTTTTATTTTTTTCCTTGTTACAAAAATCTATATTAAAAATGAAAAAAAATATACTCCAACTTCCTGTTTCAGGAAACAACACATGTATCATAATGAGCAGACTCTCACTTTATTTTTTATATAAAAACAAAAACAAAAAAAAAACCAGGTTCCTCGCATCATGTTCTCATTCACTTTATGCAGTTAATAGCCCTCTGTGTCTGTACTGCTACATACTTAGGCAGTTAACTGGTTCATGCAGCTTTACATGAACACCCGAGCCTTACACTATGGCCGGTCCGAATAACTAAAGCAATTGTTACCATCCACCTCTCGTGTCTCCCCTTTTCCTCATAGTTTGTAAGCTTGCGAGCAGGGCCCTCATTCCTCCTGGTATCTGTTTTGAACTGTATTTCTGTTATGCTGTAATGTCTATTGTCTGTACAAGTCCCCTCTATAATTTGTAAAGCGCTGCGGAATATGTTGGCGCTATATAAATAAAAATTATTATTATTATTATTATTATTATATTGAAGAGTCATTAAGTGTGTGCAAAGATTATTGTGAATGGAGAGAGGAGCAGGGTCAGTTGTGACATTATCTACGTGATTGGTGGATCTTGTGTAATCAGCTGTGTATAGAGGCATTACCGGTCATTGTGATCCTGCCTCTGCTGATAAGGAGCCTGCTGAAAACTCTTTCTGAATAGATAGGAAAAATACCCCAGTGGCCACTGTCAGAATTGTTCATTTTGTTTTTCAATAAAGATTGTAATATGAAAGTAAATCGCTATTTAAAAAAATAATACATGTAACACAAAAATCTGTTTAAACTGTAGGTCATTTTCTGATGACAGTGTCCCTTTAACCAGTAGATGCAATAGAATCAGTAGACTTGGACCAAGGCCTGTTTATGGACTGGGCTTCAGCAAGGCACTATTCACACTTCAGTTTTTTGAGCATGTTTTGTATATCTGTCAATATGTGTAAGTGTTTAGAAAAGTATTATCTGATTATTTTCTATATACAGTGGGGCAAAAAAGTATTTAGTCAGTCAGCAATAGTGCAAGTTCCACCACTTAAAAAGATGAGAGGCGTCTGTAATTTACATCATAGGTAGACCTCAACTATGGGAGACAAACTGAGAAAAAAAAATCCAGAAAATCACATTGTCTGTTTTTTTAACATTTTATTTGCATATTATGGTGGAAAATAAGTATTTGGTCAGAAACAAACAATCAAGATTTCTGTCTCTCACAGACCTGTAACTTCTTCTTTAAGAGTCTCCTCTTTCCTCCACTCATTACCTGTAGTAATGGCACCTGTTTAAACTTGTTATCAGTATAAAAAAAACACCTGTGCACACCCTCAAACAGTCTGACTCCAAACTCCACTATGGTGAAGACCAAAGAGCTGTCAAAGGACACCAGAAACAAAATTGTAGCCCTGCACCAGGCTGGGAAGACTGAATCTGCAATAGCCAACCAGCTTGGAGTGAAGAAATCAACAGTGGGAGCAATAATTAGAAAATGGAAGACATACAAGACCACTGATAATCTCCCTCGATCTGGGGCTCCACGCAAAATCCCACCCCGTGGGGTCAGAATGATCACAAGAACGGTGAGCAAAAATCCCAGAACCACGTGGGGGGACCTAGTGAATGAACTGCAGAGAGCTGGGACCAATGTAACAAGGCCTACCATAAGTAACACACTACGCCACCATGGACTCAGATCCTGCAGTGCCAGACGTGTCCCACTGCTTAAGCCAGTACATGTCCGGGCCCGTCTGAAGTTTGCTAGAGAGCATTTGGATGATCCAGAGGAGTTTTGGGAGAATGTCCTATGGTCTGATGAAACCAAACTGGAACTGTTTGGTAGAAACACAACTTGTTGTGTTTGGAGGAAAAAGAATACTGAGTTGCATCCATCAAACACCATACCTACTGTAAAGCATGGTGGTGGAAACATCATGCTTTGGGGCTGTTTCTCTGCAAAGGGGCCAGTACGACTGATCCGGGTACATGAAAGAATGAATGGGGCCATGTATCATGAGATTTTGAGTGCAAACCTCCTTCCATCAGCAAGGGCATTGAAGATGAAACGTGGCTGGGTCTTTCAACATGACAATGATCTAAAGCACACCGCCAGGGCAACGAAGGAGTGGCTTCGTAAGAAGCATTTCAAGGTCCTGGAGTGGCCTAGCCAGTCTCCAGATCTCAACCCTATAGAAAACCTTTGGAGGGAGTTGAAAGTCCGTGTTGCCAAGCGAAAAGCCAAAAACATCACTGCTCTAGAGGAGATCTGCATGGAGGAATGGGCCAACATACCAACAACAGTGTGTGGCAACCTTGTGAAGACTTACAGAAAACGTTTGACCTCTGTCATTGCCAACAAAGGATATATTACAAAGTATTGAGATGAAATTTTGTTTCTGACCAAATACTTATTTTCCACTATAATATGCAAATAAAATATTAAAAAAAACAGACAATGTGATTTTCTGGATTTTTTTTTCTCAGTTTGTCTCCCATAGTTGAGGTCTACCTATGATGTAAATTACAGACGCCTCTCATCTTTTTAAGTGGTGGAACTTGCACTATTGCTGACTGACTAAATACTTTTTTGCCGCACTGTAGATGGACATGCTAGAAAAAATTAAGCCCATACAATGGCATGCGAAGGCATAGGCCTCTGATGAACGCTAATAATCAAGTGTGAACAGAGTCCAAAGTATGCTATGGACAGACTGAACAAACTTCTGAGTCATTTTTATCTGTAACCCCTTAGTGACTAAGCTAAATATTTCTAATCTTTCAGGTGTCATTTTATGTGGCAATGTTAAACTCTGTTATGTTTTAACATATCCCAGTGATATTGACAGTTTCTTTGTGACACATTACACTTTATATTAATGATAAATTTAGGTTGATATGTTTTGCGCTTAGTAGAAATATCAGAAATTTGACAAAATAACCTAATACAACCTCTTACCTATGTCCAAACAGAGCATAAAGAAGTCATAGAGGAGGTCTATTTCCATGACTCGGCCTATGGATTCATGCACACAACCGCTTTTCTTCCATGATATTCTATGGGGCTGTGAATGTCTGACTTTTTTTCTTTGGACCAAGTGGTCAGCAGAAAAAAAATCTGAGATTTGTCCAAATTTGAGCCAAGTGTTGGATCAAAATTGGCAATGCAAATCTATGGGTGCAAGGGCACAAGATTCGGGAGCGATAGCTGTCTGCTGAACCATCGATCGTCTGACTAAAAACTAATGCTTATTATCAGCTTAAAGGGAACCTGTCATGTCCCTAAGCGCTATTACCCAGCCCTACAGATATGGGATTATTTTGCAGATTAATAGCTTTCTAAATATTTGCGGCCACTGCACTGAAGCCTGGCTACCTGGAAGAAATGAACTTTATTCCTCCCGGCAGCCTCTGGTTTTCAGTCATAAAGTCAAGCCCGGCATAGCTTAACACTCAGTAACCACACCCCGACACTGACTGACAGTCAAGCTCTACAGTGCATCAGTGCAGAATCGGCTATCTTCAGGTCAATGGCATTTTTTTTACTTGAATGAGTATCTTTAATTGACTGTCAGCACAAATTGATTGTTTCAACCAAGTACTGGCACTCGGTGCCTCCATGGTGTAGCCAAAAATGTAACTGCAACTTACCTACTTGTTTTCCATCTATTACTACCTTCTCTGGCTCTGCTTCTCCAAGAGTCTGACCTTCTTGCCGAGCTACCTCTTGCAGACACCTACAGCACTACTGCTACTCCCACCTCTTGCTGAAAGTCTCCATCCAATTATAGGGAGGCGCTGCCAGACTTTGCAGGAATTTATAATCCCCTGCTGGTAGGTGATATATTATGCAGCTCCTTCCTTCACACCTTGCCTGAACTTACCTCCTAGTTGCCTTATACCCTAGGGAATTGTGAAGGTGTTGTATTGTTCTGACCTTTATGATACAGACCTGGCTTGTTCTCTCGTTTTGTCTGCCCAATCTGCTCCTATCTCCGGCTATGTCTTCTGAACCTGTGCTGCCTGCACTGACCTCGGACTTTCTGACCACATCTCTGTGTGTTCCCACTGTGCTTCGCGTCTGGTTCTCTGACTGTTTGGTCAGCTGCTGAAGGTGTGGCACCTGTTGATTACTCTAAGGCCAAGTCTGCCCTAACCATCAAAGGCTTTAATGAAGACCAGGTGATTACTTAGTTATGCCCCTCCAGTGTAACCAAGTGGCACACTGGGTGCAAATAAGAAGGTGCACTTAAGGTTTTGCCACACCTAGGGTGCACTAAGTATCTGTGCTTGATTTGAAAAGTCATTATGTGATACCATACTCCCTTTACATAAATTTTGCTGGATTAGGGAAAAATGTTATGTTCACAGGGACAACAATAGAATCAAACTTTACAGTTCCTTACCCAACCACTTTATATAATCAGACATCCATCAGTTCATGTCTGGCTCACTGAAAATTAGTTGTTTAAATGACCTACCCATTTCTGATACTGACACAATTGCCACATTCCATTCAGAGTGTTGTACTTTGAAACAGAGAACGCGTGCAAGACATTTTATGACCAAAAATTTCATCCAACTTGGGACTTTTATGTCTGTTTCAGCAAAATTCAACATGTAGGCAGTTGCGATGGAACCAATAATGCTAGCCACCATAATGGCCATACAGATACAGCAAAATAAGCCTATGAGATAAATATAATAACATATCAGATGATTTATACAAGTATTAAAAACGTTTCCTTGCTTCTGACCCATCTTGATGAAACTGTTTAGATTTATCCCTAAATTTTGTTATTGCCCATTTGCAGTTGCATTAATGTCCCTTTATGGCTGAATCTAGACATCTGTAAAACATGGTCCAAGTGCGGACCGTGGTATTCGTATGGACCACTGGTCTCCTGACACAGTCAACAGCCTCATCTATGTAGTCTGTACAGACATCACATGTACTTGGACCATGTATTACGGACATCTGAATTTGACCCGAGATTGTCTTAGTCTGGGTTCACATCACAGTTTTTTCACACGTCATTGGCTCCATCGGAGATTCTGTCTTCAGCCCTCAGAAACTAGATTCAGGTATATCCGCCGATGGGGTCATTGACTTTTATGAAGCATATGGAGCCACTTTGTGCTCTGTGTGACTTCATTTTTAGCAGTATCTGCCGTTTTCCGGTGGGCATAAAAACGCAGTTAACCACATATTTGTGAAAAAGTAGAATACTGACAAATATTAGTTCAGACAGAGCACACAGTGACTCTGTCTGCATCATTAAATGGCCTTGCGCTAACTTACCCTCAATAATTAAAGAGTTTGAGACTTTTGGCCATTTCAGTAAGTTCAAGGTAAACTATTCAAAGTCTGAGGCTCTTAATGTTACCTTGCCAAATAATGAAGTAGCTCATATTAGAGAGAATTTCCTATTATAAATGTTAGAACTGTTACGCACCTGTCCCGAATCTTTGTCTTACTTCCCTCTCCCTGGTCCGCTATGCTCTACGTTAGACTTTGCAGATGTTACAGCGTGATCCTATGGAAGCATCCACCAGGGTCTATATAAGTCTCCCTGAGACACACCCTTATCTCTTGGTATTGCATTAAGACTTCTGTGTTGATAGATCTTGGTTTGCTACATACTGTTTCCTGCACTGCACTTACCTGTTTGTGGTCCCTGACATCTTCTGCCTGCGGTTTCCTGATGCCCTCAAACTGTCTGTGGTCTACTGCCCTCTGCCTGTCTGCAGTTTCCAGACATCCTCTGTCTGGGGTTTCCTGATGTCCTCCTGCCTTTGGCCCTCTGCACTTGACCTGCATGCGGTTTCCTGATGTCCTCTGCCTACCTGCGGTTTTCTGATGTCTTTGGCCTGCTTGCAGTTTCCTGTTCTCCGCCTGCCTGCAGGTTCCTGTTGTCTTCCACCTACCTTCAGTCTCCTGTCCTTTGGCTGATGGTGCCTTGTGTTCCCCGCCTATTTTCTGCATATGGTCTGTGTGCTCATCCTGAACTTGGACTTGGAGGATCTGCAGCAGCTGATCGAAAGGTCAGAGGCAGATCACGAGGTACAGAAGGCAAAGACAGAGACGTGGTCAGGAAATCCAAGGTTGGGGTGGGCAGCACAGGATTAAAATACAAAGCCAGGGTCAGGGGCAGAGAGGTCAGACGAAACAAGAGAAGAAGCCAGGCTGGTAACAGGAGAATCCAAACAAACATGCACCTGGGCAGATTTCTAGAGACAGGCTGAAACTAGGAACCTAAGTTCAGGCAAGGTTTGGAGGGAGGAGCTGCCTAATATATCTCCCTGCAGGCAGGGGATAGGCCAGGGAAGCAAACCTCTGCAGAACACAGCAGGGTTAAATTCCTGCAGAGTATAACCACACTTTCCTATATGCAGGTGGAAACAGCAGTAATAAGCAGCAATGCTGGGATCACTGCTACAAGCAGTTCAGCGAGACAGTCTGACATGGAGAGGAGCAGAGCGGCAGTTGCAGTGAGTAGGCCTTGGGTGAGAAGGCATGAAAGTTACCAGTGTGACACACAGGGCAGCTTATTTGATTTGTCTGATTGATTGACAATATTAGGGATCTTCTAAGGAATGGGTGGCTATGGAATAGGACAGCTATATCACATCACTTAGTAAACTCTCATGGATCAGTCCAAAAAACATAGGTAAATTAGCTCTGAAGCTGACCTGTTGAAAGCTGCTTTGAGGTCTTGGGATCAACAGCGGCGCTCTTTGGGCAACTGACCAATCAGGTCCCTCTTTTCCAATCTGTAGTTTCCATCGGGTGTGGATGTAGAACACTTTCTTTGCTGGAAAGCAGTTGATGATTTCTGCTTTAGTCATGTCCTTAAAGGCACAACATTACCCCTTTTTAACTCTCTAACAACCTCTGATGTTAGTCGCTCCCCTTTGTGGTTGGAAAATGATCAATTAATATCAATCCTCTCCTTATCGGGCAGATCAAAGATGTATTCTTCTACTGCTACCCAATTTGAAAAGCTTTTTCTGATGAATTCATCACTCCCACAAACCGTGTCCATTATATATGCTCTGTTGAGCAAAAGTGGTAAAACAAATAGACCAAAATTTACCAAAAAATGGATGAAAGAATTGGGAGCTGACAACTCAGAAGCTTAATGGAAAAAGGCATACCTATTCTCTCTCCATAGCTTGTGCAGCGCAAGTGAAAAACTACATTATACTTACCCATTGCTGTTTGGTAGGTGATCAAATACTTATGTCATGCAATAAAATGTTATTTAATTATTTAAAATTCATACAATGTGATTTTCTGATTTTTATTCTTAGATTTCGTCTCTCACAGTTGAGGTGTACCTACAATAAAAAATTACAGATCTCTCCAATCTTTGTAGGTGGGAAAACTTGCAAAATTGTCAGTGTATCAAATACTTATTTTCCCCACTGTAAACATGATGGAGTTGTGATAGCTTAAAGCCATTTTGGGAATCTGTTTTTTTTTCAGTTTTCCAGAAGAAAAAGAGTGGACAATTCTTCTCAGGTGGCTTTGTTGTGCACCCTCTCAGGGTCTGTCAAATGTCAGAAAATGGGGCTATTGAGATTTTGTTTTACAGACGCTCATCTACTTTTTCTCTGATATTGGAAATCATTTTAATCTCCAACTTTACCCGTCTTTCTAAAATGGAAGACCTAACCACCAAATTCAACAGTACCACTAAGGCTGTATGCCTACGTTGCATTGTTTATGCGTTACCGCCGCATTTTTTGCCGCAGTGAAAACGCTTAAAAAGCATTCCCATGCAATCCTATGGGATTCCGCAGTTGCTGTGCCCATGCTGCAGATCTTCCAGCTGCGGAATTGCATAGAGGTGAAATCTGCTGCATGTTCATTATTTCTGCGGAATAGCGGCGATTCCGCCGCCATAGGATTGCATTGAAATGCTCACTTTACGCATGTGGCTATACCCACCATGCGTAAAGTGAGCGCTTCATATGCGGATGGTACCCAGTATGGAGGAGAAGAGACACTCCTCCAGGTCCTGGGTACAATATTCTTGTAAAAAAAAAAAAAAAAGAATTAAAATAAAAAATATGGTTATTCTCACCTTCTGACCGCCCCCGATCTCATAAGCGGTGCAAGCAGCGGCTTCCGTTTCCAGGAATGCATTGCGCGAATCACCTGAGATGACGTCACGGTCACGCGACGTCACAAAGGTCCTTTGCGCAAATCATCCCTGGGAACGTAACGTACCGGGAGCGCCGCTGAGGAGATCAGGGGCCGTCAGAAGGTGAGAATAACCATTTTTTTTTAAATTATTATTTTTAACATTCTATCTTTTACTATTGATGCTTCATAGGCAGCATCAATAGTAAAACGTTGGTCACACTTGTCAAGCACTATGCTTGACAAGTGCGACCAACCTGTCAATCACTTTTCCAAGCGATGCTTCAAATCGTTTGTAAAGCGCAAGCTAAAAACGCTTGCAAAACGCTTGTGTTTTGCGGGAAAACGCATGCGAATTCCGCATGCGTTTTACCCGCGACAGGGAGTTGCGGACATTTCCGCAGCATTTCTGCAACGTGGGCACATAGCCTAATGCATACGTTTCTGATAGCGTGGAGACAATATATCCTATTTCTGTAATCCCCATTACTGTTACACAAGGGATAATGATTTTCTTTTTTCTTTTGTGCTTATCCGCCATCAAATTTTTCCCCATTTCTTTTTCTTCTCACCACTTAACTATCTATCTTGCTTTCTTAATATCTTAAAAACACAGATCACATCTTTCCAACCTTTCTTCTTATATTTGAAGCAGAAATTTTGCATTTAACCAAATCTGAAATAATTGAGTATGCTGCAAGCTGTAATTTCAATCATAAAAATTCTAAACTCAGTTGTGTTGTTTCATTACATAAGAATGTATATGGTTTGTTTCACAATGTATTCTGTTTTATAACCTGTATCAATGCCATCTATATATTTTGAAAATCTTCAATAAAAAGAGATTAAACATTAAATGGCCCCGTTGGTAGACACACCTGAATCTCATTTTCCCGGACTAATGGAGCCACTGACAATTGGCAATAACATGATGTGAACATAACCTTAAACATGTAAACACTTCCAGAGCTGAGCAGCACAGCTCTGTCAACTGTTTCGCTTCCACAGCTAACTCCTACTCCCTCTCAAAATAAGACACTGTTGAGAGGGAGTAGGAGTAATTTGATATGAGACTATGTGATTAGATTTATAAATCTATAAGTCATTGCACAATAAGTATTAGCCTAAGTGCCAGTACACAACTTACTCAACAATGGAGGACTCTCAGATGTAGAGAGAATTTGGTTCAGAACGACAAGGAGGAAAGCAAAACCAAGCACGACTGTGATTTTGAACATAAGTCTTTCCGTATCTCGCAAATGTATAAACATGCCAATTATATCCAGGATAACCAAGAAGCAAATTGGGACGATAAAAGCAATGACTTGAACTGAGGAGTTCCTTTTAATAGTGATCTAGAACAGGGGGAAGAAATAAAAATGAATACATAGAAAGTATATAAATATGTAATGGAAAGTTATTTAAATCTAATTTAACATTAAAGGGAATCTGTCACTAGGTTTTTCCAATATAAAGTAGGGTCAGCACCTATTGCCTTTACTAATATTCACAATAATATGCTGGTCACAAGCATGAAAGGTATGCACAGTAAATACAGACACATTCAACCTATAGAGAGAATCGCTGAAAATATATGGTACAATAGAGCATACCAGGCCCAGATGAGGATTATAGAGGGGCACTGTAGCACCTGTGTCCACCCCGGGTGGGATATTTTATCTCTGGCACATATTGTAAATTCTCTTGGCTGGAGGAATACAGCATGATATCCTTCCCGAATCACACAGCAGATTAAATTCATAAACTGTTTACCCACCACACACCTGATATTGAGCTCGATTTCCAATATCTGATACATTCAAGTTTATAAGATTCCATTCTCCAATGCTGAAAAAAACTTTCTGTGTTTGTTCATATAAATAAGAGGAGTTCACTTCCGAGATGAAGTTTACATCTACAAAATAAAAAAAAGTCGTTAGCGACATTTCTGAGGACAGTTCTTTTGATTTTACAGTGGCATGTAAACGTTTAGGCACCTCTGGCCAAAATTAATGTTATTGTGAACAGTTAAGCAAGTTGAAGATGAAAGGAGTTGTCAACTAGTAGGACAACCCCTTCTTCAACTAAATATTTGGCCCAAAGAAAATAAAAAAAAACCTGTACTCAGCTCCTGCGCAGGCACCATTCCAGTGATGCCTGCACTCACGGGCCCGGGGCTGTGATGTGGTGGAATGACACGTGATGCCCAGTGGCAGAAGTGTATCTAGATTTTCTGGCACTCGAGGCAAAAATTCAGTTTGGGGCCCCCCCTCCCTGCCTCCAAGCCCACATGCAATTTTCACAATTAGAGCTCATACTCATCTGCAAGAAAAACAGACGAGTGCAATCCGATAAAAAAAAAAAAAAAAATCAGATTGCACTCTCACCAATGTTAATCTATAAGTTACAGCTCATCTGCAACCTTTTTCTCAGCTGAAATAGGACTGAGAAAAAAATTGCAGCATGCTGTAATTTGCCACGTGTATCGGACACGACTCGCCAATGCAAATCAATGGGAGTGATAAAAAACATTGCATAGCACTCGGACCATGCAAGTGCCGTCCGATTTTTACACACCCATGTCCTTTGAAAAGCTGGCAATTCAGCAACCGCGTGCAGTAAAATCACAGCGGGACCCAACAGCATAGAATAGATGGATTACATACAGTATATATACATAGAATAGATAGATATAAAGATGTCAATGACATATACAATTAGTACAGTGCGTGTGAAAAAATGTCATGGGCATCCTCGTAATTTTCCTAACCAGCAGAGGGAAAGCCAACAGCTGGGGGCAGATGTTTATAGTCTGGGAAGAGTGTAATACCCATGGAGCAGCCCAGGCTAATAATATCATCTCACAGCTGTATAATTAGCCTTTACTGGTTGTTAGAATGGGGGACCCCCCAAAAAATTACATAGGGTTCCCCAATAATTAATAACCAGCAAAAGCTAGGCAGACAGCTTTGGGCTGATATTAATAGCTGTGAGGCGGTGACTAGTGTTACATGTGAGGGTCACTATGAGACATGCCATGAGAGGGCATTGCAGTCACAGGCATAGCTGTGGTTGCAAAGCAGCCTGAAGTGATTATAGGTCTTGGACATGCTGGTTGTTCAAGGCAGATTTAGGGAAAACCTGCTCTGGGTTTTTTGTGATTTGAAACAGACTGCAGATGGTAGTGTTGCAGTCTGTTTCATTCCCGGCCCGGGTTTTCCATGTGGCTGAAGGGTACAGGTTGCTAGTTAAAAACCCTGAAGTATAGTTTGGGTGTGTCAGGTTGAGTGTCAGTCTGGTGTGTTCTGGAGGGCAGAGCAGTCAGCTCTGCAGTGCTCCATATGTGTAAGGCAACACAGACAAGCAGAGCGTATGTAAACTTTTGAGCACAACTGTATGTGTGGGGGCTTTTCATCTATGGAGGTAAATTTGCCTAAGAAATCTGCCTTGAATAAACTAAACATCCTCCAAAACCAACTTCTCCCAATGATCCAGGAGCAATTTGGTTATGAATAGTGAGTGTGCTCGTTACTGGAGATTTCCGAGCATGCTCGGGTGTTCTCTGGGTATTTTGGGCGTGCTTGGAAATTATGGTTGAGTCACACATGCAGGGATTGCCTGTTTGTTAGGGAATCCCCACATGTATTCAGGCTGTCTAGCAGCCGCAAATCATGCAGCTGCGGGGACACAAACAATTTCCGAGCATGCCCAAAATACTCGGAGACCACCCGAGCATGCTCGGAAATCTCCAGTAATGAGCACACTCACTCATCACTAGTTATGAAATATGCTTTCTCCAGCATGATGGACACAAATTCACATGAAAAAAGGGATAACCAAGTGGCTCGGTGAGCAAAACATTGAAATTTTGGGTACCGTCCAGGAAATTCCCCAGATCTTAATTCCATTAGGAATCTATGGTCAATCCTCAAAAACTGTGAGAACAAACAAAAGCACAGAAATTGTGATAAACTCCAAGCACTGATTATACCAGAACGAGTGGTCATCAGTGAGGATTTCACCCAGAAGTCAATATCAAGCTGCCAGGGTGAAGGTAGAATTCTTGAAAAATAAAGGACAATGCTGGAAATATTTAATCTTTGCATAAACTTGATGTAACTGTCAATAAAAGTATAAATACTTCTGAAAAGCTTACCAGAGAAACATTCCACTAAAAGATCTAAAAACACTGCAGCAGCAAAGTGCGCGAAAACCAAACTTTGTATTAGTCTCTAAACTTTTGACCACGACTGTAGCTGTACCGACTCCATCAATTCTCATATACCATTGTGTAGGTTATTAATGGCGTAAATCTATTACTGACTCTTTGCTCATATGTTTACTCTGCAAAATAGGCTCAGGATTAACGCTTCGAAACCTACCGTCAGAAATATAAGGTCCGAAGGTTATATTACAAGTCTGTGTGTCAAACGGATAATAGAAGATATTTAGGTTGCAGCTACTAACTATTCGTATAGGCTTTGCCGCGCTGATGAATCCATCGTAGGAAATTTGGTAAAAAGGGGTTACAGGGTTTTTACTATCTGCCTCTGTCCTGTATAAGAAAAAAAATTACGAAATGTAGTTAGATATAGCTATAATTCAGAGTCTCCAATCAACTCACGGATCCAAAGATATCTTGTTACAAGGACAGACACTGAGATCAAAGCAACCTTGTACAGGACTTTTGTCTGATCCCACTTCCTTTACCAGACCCCCACGTACATATATAATAACACATTTATTTGCATATTCATTACACACACACACACACACACACACACACACACACACATATATATATATAATAACAACTTGCAAATACTTTACAAATGTATAGTACAAACATGTGCACAAGCTTATATACAATGCACTTATGCACATAACACATGCATTTACACAATTATATATTGTTGGGGAGTCATGACGTTTGACGTACATTTACGTCAAAGGTCAGGTCCTTTACTTTGATGACCGAGCATGTCAAGCATGCATCTTTCCCAGCAGATAATGGCTGATTTTATTAGCCATCATGTGTCTTTAACAGCCGCGGATGGAGTGGAGCTCCACCCACAGCTGTTAACCTGGTAAATGCTGCTGTCAATCTCTGACAGCAGCATTTAACACGCGCTGGCAGGGAGACACATCATTCCACATGGTCGTGGGTCACTGATGGGTTGCCATAACAGCTGATGACCTCTGTGCCTGTCATTACAATCCTCCTGTGAATGACAGTGTTTAGCTTACGTTCATAGGAGATCATGATTTTAGCCATACATAGCAGTGCCAATACTTTGCTATGTATAGCACAAGTGATCACATGATATCGGTATTATATTGCTCATCCATAGGGTATTAGATCTTCTTGGGTACATTTCGTTGCTATATTAAGCCTCAAAAAACTTGTTTAAAAAATTATCGGTATTAGGCTGTGTGCACACGTTGCACAGTTGGTGCGTTTCTGTCGTGTTTTTCTGAGCAGATTTGGGACAAAACCTGAAGCAAAAAGTGTTGAAAACAGTGAATGAGAAACCTGGCGTGTGATGCACATGTTGAGTATTTTTGACTTGCAGATTTGGTGCAAAAATAATCTGCAGAATGTCAATTCTCTGTGCATTTTTGCCCTACGTTTTTCACTATTCACTTCACTTCCAATCAATCAAAAACGCAGGGCAAAAAAAGCACCAAAAATATGTGTTTTTCAGCTGCCAAGAGACGTAAAAATCATATAGAACTCTTACTCCACGTGTGCACATTCCCTTATCGGTATAATTTTGCTCACCCTTAGACTATTCCATAGTCTGGAGCACATTTCCTTGGTATATGACCCTCAAAAGTGCATACCCTTTATGAGTCTAGGAGACCAATACACGACAATTCGAGCAGAATGTGTATGAGGCCTCCTTTTTGGCTAATACAGGGCGTACCTGAATCCTTTATTTAGGTGTGCGGACTTAGGTGACGGGGACATGCTGGAGTTTTTCAATTTTGATGCGGTCAAGTCCAAGTACCCTATTACTAACAAAGAGTTCCACCAATATCTGCAGATAAAGCATTTTGCTTCTTCACTCTATGGCTCTTCTGGGGTCTCTCTACCGACGGGACCTTGAGAGAATCTGCAGGAAAGGACCATCGACTAAAGCGCTAATATGTGAAATTTATAAAATTCTGAGTTCACCCTTAGGAGGCCAACAGGTTAAACATCCATATATGTGCAAATGGGAGTCCATTTTTGGGAAAGGGGTTGTCGCCCCAGAGCTGGAGCATTATTTTTGGAAAAATCAGCTAAGTCCTCTATTTGCACTCTCTACAAGGAGAATCAATATAAAATACTAATATTTTGGTATCACACTCCTGATCTCCTTCATAGATCGAATCATTCAATTTCAGATAGATGTTGGCGTTGTGGTTCTGTGGTGGAAACACAGTATCACATTTTTTGGTCTTGGACTGGGATTACGAACTTTTGGGAAGAGGTTAAACAGCTGATCTCCAGGGTCCTGGACCCACTTATATATCTCTTAAATATTGAATATTGAATCAATGATCAAACGTATTGATCGCACACGCAATTGCATTGCCATGACTTTAGGATTATGATGGCACTACAAAGAGTTAGATTCCCTTTTCGCGCTGTCCATTGTAAACAGCCCAATGTTTCTGTGAGCCAAAGAGACCACAATAAGTTTATCATCTTCAGCTGTTAGTATTTTGGTATGAAACAAACTTACATTTCCAAAATATAGTTGTCCGGTGTCCAAAGATTGTCAGAAGAATAGAAAAAAAATTCAATATTACAAAACGCCTCTGGATCCCAATTTATGAATTCATTTTTCCATGTCTAAAGTGAGAAAGTTAAGGTCAAAATGTTATGAAATCATTGAATAATATCTAAAAATGAATGGAGCGAGAATTTTATATGGCCAAAGATCAAATTTAAATATCCAACGATCAGTGGTCTTCATTCAATACTTTTGTACCTGTTATGTAATTCTGTCAGAAGTCACTTAGTTGTACTGTACACTACTAAATCCAACAATGTAATGCTTTTTTTAGATTTTGGTCCCATATTATTCATGCACAGTGAGGATCTTGGTGTAAGCAGTGGGCCAGGATAAGGAAATGGCGATGGGTGCTATGCTAAAAGACTAAAAAAAAAAATGAAAGCTACAAATTATCTGTCCAGGATGCAACGTCATTTTCAGAGCATGGTTAGCTTAGGTTCCAGTGATGTGAAAACAATAGTTGCATATTTCTGTTTGGCACTGGGAGCTGCTGAAGCTTGAGCTGATGAGAATAATGAGACTAGTGGGATTGTGCTTCTTCTATGTATGAAATTTTCTGTGGGAGAAACGACTGTAATCTCTTCAGGCGAGTCCGTACTAACATACAAGTGCTTCTCACAAAATTTAAATATAATCAAAAAGTGAAATTATTTCAGTTCTTCAATACAAAAAGTGAAACTCATATATTATATAGAGTCATTACAAACAGAGTGATCTATGTCAAATGTTTTTTTCTGTTAATGTTGATGATTATGGCTTACAGCCAATGAAAACCCAAAAGTCATTGTCTCGCTTAAATTAGAATAATTAACAAAAACACCTGCAAAGGCTTCCTAAGCGTTTAATAACGTCCCTTAGTCTGTTTCAGTCGGCTTCACAATCATGGGGAAGACTGCTGACTTGACAGATGTCCAGAAAGCAGTCATTGACAAACTCCACAAGGAGTGTAAGCCACAAAAGGTCATTGATAAAGAAGCCGGCTGTTCACAGAGTGCTGTATCCAAGCATATTAATGGAGAGTTGAGTGGAAGGAAAAAGTGTGGTAGAAAAAGGTGCACAAGCAACCGGGATAACCGCAACCTTGAAAGGATTGTTAAGAAAAGGCCATTCAAATATGGTGCCCACATTGCTATATACTACGTGGGCTGTGTTATGTACTGCGTGAGCTGTGTTATATACTGCGTGAGCTGTGTTATATACAGTACAAGAGAGAGCAACAAGGCATAGATCATAGAAAGGGGATCACCTGAGGCAATGGATCAAGTATAAAGTACAACATTTTTATTTATATTATATAACACAGAAACCACACAAAACACATATTAAAAGCATTTAAAACGGTCACACATGTGACCTACATACAATACCAAATGGCTCATAAAGCCAACCCCCTGAAAGGACTCCCCAGCAGTAATACAGTAGAATATCCTTGTAAATACAAGGTATAGTATCTATGTGAACAACACTTAAGGCTCTAAAAGAGAGCAAGGTATAAAATCACTGAGAAAGACTAAACTGTAGCAACTTGATACATGAATGCATGCTCCTCCATAAATAACAAATTCAGCGACACAGTGTGCAATCATCAAATAGTTCAAATGAGCCATGCAAGGGTAAGACAGTTTGTAGAATACAATATTATTCAGTGAGTATAGATTGAAGATAAGAGCATGAATTCAACGCCCATTTACCCAATAAATGGCTGAAAAAGGAGAGATGGAAAAAGATGCAATATGCCAGCAAAATTGCTATACATAACCCCCTCTCACATGGTCATTTGTAGGGGTATAAGTTCCAATATATCAAAGTATCAAGCTTACCCACCATGGAGAGCATACAGTGGGTTACCAAAACCAATGAGCCCAAGTCAGCGTTTCTAAGTAACTCATTAGCAATCCCAGTTACTGCTGTTAGCCTATAGAGAGCCCTAGGGAGTAAAGACAGGAGGTGCGCAGACCCTCCTTGGGAATACTACACTCATAATTAAGGGTTTCAGTTTTAGTCGCAATCGAAGCAAGGTGTGCACTGTGCTTACAGCTCTTATGCACTTTCTTCTTGTTCCTGGCACACCACCGCCCTCCGATCATTGACTGACAGGTTCTTCTTGTCTGAGTGATCGGCAAGATGGCGGCTGTCAGCTATCAGCTGTTACCTCAAAACAGCTGATTGCGCGCTCACCTGCAGAATCTATGTGATGCACATTGTAAAAACAGATATCACAGGAAAAAAAAAAGACCGATTAAAATGATCCTTGAACTTGGTGTAACAATTAAGAAGAAGAATAAAAATGAACAAAACACTTCTTGCTAGGCTACTTTCACACTTGCGTTTTTTGCTGTCGGTAGTGATGCAGCAAAATGACGTATCGAAGGACGTCACAAAAATAGAGAAAACTGTGTGTGATGGATCCAGTGTAATGACGGATGTGTTGTACACAAATTCCGGGATTTAAATGTACGGGGACGAGAGAGAGAGAGACTTTTTCCGGATTTTGAAAATCCTTCGGGGCATGCTCAGAGGGGGAAAAGCAGGATACGTCACTGGATTCCAGTGTGTGATGGTCAGCGACGGATCATGCGTCCATAGGCTTCCATTATAGCCGTCGACGGACAGCGCAGGATGCGTCGCTGACCGATTTTCCGACGTGCAGAAAAAACGTTCCTATGAACGTTTTTCTTCGTACGACGGACCGCTATTTTCCGACGGATCCAGTGCACGACGGATGAAACGGATGGCCATCCGTCACAATCCGTCGCTAATACAAGTCTATGGGAAAATGCAGGATCCTGCAAATTTTTTTGCAGGATCCTGCATTCTCAAAAAGCGACGGATTGTGACGGATTAAAAAAAACGCAAGTGTGAAAGTAGCCTTATATTGCAGAAACGTTGCCTCAGGTCATATATGAGGTAAATAACAGAAGCCCATAATTTAGGCGAAAGATGTCCGAATTTGCTGAAAATTGTCTTAAAATGATTTGAAGACAATAAGTAATAAGTAAAAATTAATTTAAATGAAAAATAAATAAAGTTAAAATTTTCTTGTCACGCTGTAGAAGCCCAGCCTCAGATCAGAAACGAGGTAATCTTCCCATTACCCAATGGGTAAGTTCCCATTAATGTTTATTTGCAATATTGCGTCTTATCTTATAGAAGGGTGTGGGTTTGTCAGCTTACCATGGCGAACCATACATATGAGGTAAGTAATTGCATGTGGTTATCCTGAAAATAGAAAAAAATACAATAAGTAAGAATAATCTAGGGGGTTTACACTGACAGTAACATTAAATCTTCTATAATATATGGTAACTTTTTTGTATCTTAAACAGTTTGTCCAAATTGCATATTTTATTTTAATAGAAGGGTTTTCTCAGGTGACCACAAGCTGTCCTATTGCTGGGAGTGCTAGTGATCAACTGAAACGTGTGGGGTATCTAACAGAAGGTGAGCAATTCTTAGACAGCTCCTCCACAGGCAAAATGAAGTATTACAGATGTCCGTTAAAATTAACAATATGTCTGTATAATGTAGGGGAATGCCACTACCAACAAAGTGGTCACTCCCTAATCTGGCAAAAAGATTAACGTTCTGAACAGGTGTTTACAAAACCAGACAACTCCTTATGATATTGACTATATTCAAGATGATCAGTGACCATTTGCTGGCATGTCTATACAGCCCAAAGACGTAATATGTGCAATGAATGATTTTCAAGATGATCTTTTGGTGCCTATAAAATGTCATGTTATCAGCAGCAAAATTTCCTGCTTACACAGGGCGATGGGCTGCCGATAACCATGATTTTTTTTAAAACTGGCTTAATAATCATCCCACCCATTGAGCAAAAATTTAGCTTTTTCCTCGGCTGTTTAGATGGGCCATAAGTCAGGAGTTGACATTTTTCCAAACACATTATTAGCTTGTCTAAATGAGCCATTAGAGTATATTGCTAGCACATGCTGTAACGTACTGAATGTGTAAATCTAGAAGTGGGAAACAAAGCGCACAATAGGGGTGGTACCCTATGGTGGGAAAGTAGGAGAGTGATGGTTATGCTCACCTGTTGGGGTTATGACAGGCACAACTCCTATGTAGGCATGAGGAATAATAGCTGCTGCTGCCCCTTGGCTGGTGGATAAACATACTGAATAACGGAGGTCTAACAAGGAGGACCCTCAAAGGAACTACAAAGCTAAACAAACGGAAAGAAAGAATTGCATCAGCAGGAACTGTAAGATGAAGAACTTGGTTTCTGAGGGAAAGAGATTAAAGGAAACACCAAGTCAGGTGACAGTTGTTGTGCAGCTATTGTTTATAAGAGGCCCAAGAGGGCAGAGAAGGGGAGGAGTCGGTGCCTGGACCAGCGACAAGACGGACCTGCAATACAGTAAAGTTGGCTTATAACCACCATTATGAGTAACCAGATCTGAGTAAAGAACCTAGTAACCAGATCCAAGCAAGGAACAGATTAACCAGTTCTGACAAAGAATCAAGTAACCAGAATCGAGTGACCAGAACAGAGTAACCAGATGCGGTAAAGAACAGAGTATAGAATCTAGTAGCCAGATCAGAGTGACCAGAACTGGAGATGAGACCCAAAGCTGGGGGACCATATCGAGAGCCAGGGCAGAGAAAAATGATTAAGCTGTAGAAAAGGAACGTTTGTTTGAGCGGTAACTGTCAGTGTAGATGTATGGAGCAAAGGGGACTAGGAACGTGCTCTAGGGGACTACTGCGGCAAGCGCA
The DNA here is from genome assembly GCF_032444005.1 of Ranitomeya imitator. NCBI lineage: Eukaryota > Metazoa > Chordata > Amphibia > Anura > Dendrobatidae > Ranitomeya > Ranitomeya imitator. The sequence goes on along the minus strand of NC_091290.1, from coordinate 118,593,156 downwards.
ACAACTGTACAAAGTGACAGATTTATGAGGTACTTGTGGACAAATGGCGTACTACTGTAGATGCCAGTTGGGGCCTGTACGACGATTTGTATTGCCCAAGAGAGAGACAGAGGGACGACTGTGATGGGCCTAATAGTATTGTGATGCCCTTTTGGTCTAGGCAGTAGGTCAAAGACAAGCCTGACGATAATTGTCGTTGAATTGTAATAACAGAACAGTAGTGTGCTAACAGAATTGCTTGTATTCCCATTGTATAATAATAATAATAATAATTTTATTTATATAGCACCAACATATTCCGCAGCGCTTTACAAATTATAGAGGGGACTTGTACAGACAATAGACATTACAGCATAACAGAAATACAGTTCAAAACAGATACCAGGAGGAGTGAGGGCCCTGCTCGCAAGCTTACATACTATGGGGAAAAGGGGAGACACGAGAGGTGGATGGTAACAATTGCTTTAGTTATTCGGACCAGCTATAGTGTAAGGCTCAGGTGTTCATGTAAAGCTGCATGAACCAGTTACCTGCCTAAGTATGTAGCAGTACAGACACAGAGGGCTAATACTGCATAAAGTGTATGAGAACATGATGCGAGGAACCTTTTTTTTTTTTTTTTTTTATTATAAATAGGCCACACAGGGATCGTTAGGTTAATGCATTGAGGCGGTAGGCCAGTCTGAACAAATGAGTTTTTAGGGCACGCTTAAAACTGTGGGGATTGGGGATTAATCGTATTAACCTAGGTAGTGCATTCCAAAGAATCGGCGCAGCACGTGTAAAGTCTTGGAGACGGGAGTGGGAGGTTCTGATTATTGAGGATGCTAACCTGAGATCATTAGCGGAGCGGAGGGCACGGGTAGGGTGGTAGACTGATACCAGGGAGGAGATGTAGGGTGGTGCTGAGCCATGGAGTGCTTATATAATTTATTGTTTTTCCATTCTTTGCTTTACCCTTTGATATTGTGCCATTGGCACTACATATATCCATGTTAATCAAATATCTGTTTTGATTAAGTTACTACCAAGTCCTCATTCTCTGTGCTATTGCATCCACGTTCCTGTTTACAGTATGTCTGGTCCACAAGATATGATATTGGCATCAGGGGCGGCACCAATGGTGCAGCCACACAGGGGCCCAAGAGATAACAGATAATTTCCATCTCTTAGGATTCATTGAAATGTCAGCATTTTCCACGTACTAGAAAAAAACTCAATTATTCTGATCAGACTTTTATCAAAGTGTGGTTCAAGTGTAATCTGCTTTTCTTGTAGGTGGAGAGAAAAAAAAGTTTCTCCACCTTCTTCTTTCTGACAGTCCATGAAAATTTGACCAAACTCAGATGTCATCCAAGTCAGGTCCGTTTTTTTTTTTTTTTTTTTTACAAAACCATAAACTTGTATTGCTGATTTTGATCTGACACTTGGATCAAAATCGAACATGTCTCCAATATTTTCCATGTACCACTTGGTCCAACAAAACACAAAAAGCTGGATATATGCACAGCACTATAGAATATCATAGGTAAGAATGATGATATTTGTGAAAACCACAAATTGGACTCAAAGGAGAAAATCTGATGAACGAGCCCTTAAGCAAGTGGAATTTTGTATTATTATTTATTATTATTATTATAGCCCCATTATAGCCATATTCCATGGCGCTTTACATGTAAGGAGGGGTATACATAATAAAAATGAGTACGATATTCTTGAACAATACAAGTCACAACTGGAACAGGAGGAGAGAGGACCCTGCCCGCGAAGGCTCACAATCTACAAGGGATGGGTGAGAACACAATAAGTGAGGGTAGAGCTGGTTGTGCAGTGTTTTTTTTGGTGGATCGGTGGTTACTGCAGGTTATAGGCTTGTCGGAAGAGGTGGGTCTTCAGGCTCTTTTTGAAGGTTTTGATGGTAGGTGAGAGTCTGATATGTTGGGGTAGAGAGTTCCAGAGTAGGGGGGATGCAGAAATCTTGTATGCCATTGTGGGAAGAGGAGATAAGAGGGGAGTAGAGAAGGAGATCTTGTGAGGATCGGAGGTTGCGTGTAGGTAGGAACCGGGAGACGAGGTCACAGATGTACGGAGGAGACAGGTTGTGGATGGCTTTGTACATCATGGTTAGGGATATGTACTGGAGTCTCTGGGTAATGGGGAGCTATTGGCATGCAAAGGGCCCATATGTGGTTCTTGCACAGGGACCCTCGTCTGTCTGTGTCTTTGACTGGCATGATACAGCGGAGCATGTGCTGTTACACATTCTTCATAACTTAAATCTTCCCTGTCCACACTTAGGTGAAACTAGGCAATACTTCTACAGTTCTTGTTTCTTACAAATAGGTAAACTAACATTAATCATAACAAACCAAAAATAAATTTGTAAAGCGGTATGAAAATTAAAGGTCTTATATAAATGAAAAAGATAAATAAGTTAAAAGTTAAAATCCAGAACCATAAAGGACTCACCAGTTTGACAATTGTGTATAGATACATTGTTATAGTAACGTTGGTGATATCTTTCCATTTCAATACTGGGCGAACATCTTTGCTCTGACTATCGAGCTTTAAGAACTGCACCAGATTGTTATAGCTGCAATCTTGACTGTAACATAAACCTTAGAAAAGAACAGGACAAATAACAATTATTCCGATCTTACAGTATGTAAAAGTAAAATACGAAACTAAATTGTATCAGTCATCAAATTACGATGCTCTCATTAATAGGGTTGTCCAGGTTTTTCATGAAATTGTACGGCCACTATATGTGACTGCAGATATGTGAATCCTCACAGCACTCACATCGGCGCTGTCAGGAATCTCTAGTGTTGGTGGCGAAACTGGGCGGCCGTGTGACCACAACTATGCAATTTTCATACTTCTGGTCACATTACAACTAGATAAGTGAAATGAGCAAAGTAGCAAAGTCTAGTCGGAATGTGGCCAGAAATATGCATATGCATAATATATAATATAATCAGTAGGTCTTGCCGCCGGCACCGGAGATCCTGACAGTGTACGATAAAGTAGGGTGACTGCAGACTTTTGTGATAAACCTGGACATTTCCTTTAAGGGTAAGGATTAATATAAAAGTCCCAGACAAACCCATTTTACACAATCTCCAAGTTTCATTTTTGATGCATTGAAAAAATATTAAAAAAAGTACTATAGTCATTTGTTAAAGTAAGAAATAGAACTACTGTATGTGTTGAAATACCATATCACGGCTGACAGGACAATACATTTTGATATAAATGAGCAAAAATGCATAAATCATATATACACCATGTTCCAAATTATTATGCAAATGATATTTTTCTCGGATTTTCCTAAATGGTCAGTGCAAATGACACTCAGTCTAATAAAAGTCATCACCTGTTAGAGTATACATCAAATTTTATTGAAGAAACCTCCCAATGATAACCGTATAATCTCCAAAATTTATAAAAACTCAAAATGCAATGTTTCAAATTATTAGTCACAGTAGAATTTCTAAACATTTGATATGTTTCAAAGAACTGAAAATGCTCATTTGTGGAATTTGCAGCATTAGGAGGTCACATTCACTGAACAAAAAAGCTATTTAACTCCAAAACCTCCTAACAGGCCAAGATACATGGTAACCTAGGACCCCTTCTTTGAAATTACCTTCACAATTCTTGCATCCATTGAACTTGTGAGGTTTTGGAGAGTTTCTGCTTGTATTTCTTAGTTTATTTGAAAAACAAAACAATTAAATCTTTATAACACTTAAATCTTATTTGCATAATAATTTGGAACACAGTGTATAATGTAATATCGGATATAATAAACTAACCCAAACCAAATAGCAACAGATATAAGAATGGCAAAAGGTTACAAACACCTTATCCTGTTCAGCGTGTACTGAAAAAACATTGAAATTAAAACACCAAGAAGCTGTGGAATTATAGAAATCACAAGATGGATAGACATGTTACTGATCTGTGAATGATCAAAAAAGAAATGGAGACAACATTTTCAAAACATTGAAATTTATTCAGCATGGCGTATGAGCGCCACATGCAAAAATCCCTGCACTTACAGCCTTGGTTGCTATCAATGAGGTCATTAATGGCCGCCTAAGAAATATACTTGGGAAAATCCTCAAGATGCACTGCTGGCAGCTCCCTTTGTAATTACTGACCAATAACATCTACAGGGTGGGCCTTTTATATGGATACACCTAAATAAAAAGGAAAAAGTTGGTGATATCAACTTCCTGTTTGTGGCACATTAGTATATGGGAGGGGGAAAACTTTTCAAGATGGGTGGTGACCACGGCGGCCATTTTGAAGTCGACCATTTTGGATCCAACTGTATTTTTTCCAATGGGAAGAGGGTCATGTGACACATCAAACTTATTGAGAATTTCACAAAAGAAACAATGGTGGCTCAGTGGTTAGCACTACAGGCTTGCATTGCTGGAGTACTGGGTTCAAATCCCACCAAGGACAATATCTGCAAGGAGTTTGTGTTTTTTCCCCGCGTTTGCGTTGGTTTCCTCAGGGCACTTTAGTCTCCTCTCACATTCCAAAAAACATACATAAAATCTAGATTGTGAGTCCCATCAGGGACAGAGATGATAATGTATGTAAAACAATGCAGAAAATGATAGCGCTATATAAGCAAAGCAAAATAAACATTATAATTTTGCACCATCTTGAATATTTTGCTGGCACTGTTCTATATGTTATTGTCTGTTTGTGATTCAATAAAGTATTGCTACTCTATTGTACCCTCACCCTGTGTTGTCTGAGTAGTATTATGCAATAATAAGAAAAGAGGAGATCGGGCATTCAGTTGGATGAGCCCTGGTCCATGCAGTCTTGGGCCAGCAGACTAGAGCAGCCACTGGCCACCGTATCTCCACATTTGGTTGATACTACTCAGCTTGGCAGATCCAGGGGAAGATGCAGGATACTGGTGTTTCAGTGTGAGAACTTGCACAACTGGTGGCTAACTAAATACTTTTTTTCCCTATTGTATGAGCAGGTCACTACCCTTCAAACCCAGCTACACCTGATGGATTGGAGAATGGGAATGGCCGGTGCCACCCATCACTTGCCAGTCATGCATGACACTTTAACCCTTTGTTGCTCAACTAAGCAAAACCTCTTAGCACTCTATCAGAAATGGAGCCTTTAGCAGGTGTCATATCACTCCATTTCAGGCATCTTGCTGTTATATATATATATATATATATATATATATATATATATATATATATATATATATATATATATATATATGTATATACACTGCTCAAAAAATAAAGGGAACACTTAAACAACAGAATATAACTCCAAGTAATCAAACTTCTGTGAAATCAAACTGTCCACTTAGGAAGCAACACTGATTGTCAATCAATGTCACATGCTGATGTGCAAATAGAGTAGACAACAGATGGAAATTATTGGCAATTATCAAGACACCCTCAATAAAGAGTGGTTCTGCAGGTGGGGACCACATCTCTGTGCTTTCTGGCTGATGTTTTGGTCACTTTGGAATGATGGCTGTGCTTTCACACTCGTGGTAGCATGAGACGGATTCTACAACCCACACAAGCGGCTCAGGTAGTGCAACTCATCCAGGATGGCACATCAATATGAGCTGTGGCAAGGTTTGCTGTGTCTGTCAGCGTAGTGTACAGAGGCTGGAGGCGCTACCAGGTGACAAGCCAGTACACAAAGGAGACGTGGAGGTGGCCATAGGAGGGCAATAACCCAGCAGCAGGACTGCTACCTCAGCCTTTGTGCAAGGAGGAACAGGAGGAGTACTGGCAGAGCCCTGCAAAATGACCTGCAGCAGGCCACAAATGTGCATGTGTCTGCACAAAAGGTTAGAAACTGACTCCATGAGGATGGTCTGAGTTCCCGACATCCACAGATGGGGGTTGTGCTCACAGCCCAACACCGTGCAGGATGCTTGGCATTTGCCACAGAACACCAGGATTAGCAAATTCACCACTGGCGTCCTGTGCTCTTCATAGATGAAAGCAGGTTCACACTGAGCATGTGACAGACGTGAGAGTCTGGAGACGCTGTGGAGAACGATCTGTTGCCTGCTATATCCTTCAGTTTCAGTTTCACATCGCTGCAGCCGCTGCTGCTCCCCGAGTCCTGCCATACTTACCCTTCCTCGGCATCCCGGCGCACCTCCGCAGCTGTTTATCCTTATCTGGCTTCTGCTTCTCTGCGCTCGTGCCTGGCTTCTGCCTCTCGTCAGGTGCGCACACACGCTGGGTTCAGCGTTGCGCACACACACTTCTGAGTCTGTCCTGATTTCTCCCTCCTGTCCTCTCTATCTCCCAGGAGGACTCCAACCCAGAAGTACTACTCAGTGCTGGCCTTATTACTCTGCCTCCTCTGCTTTGCCGTGCCTGATGCTCATTTGTTTCTTGCAAGTGATTCTGGCCCCATGCCTTGCCAGCATTTCTCCCTTTAGTTTCCTCCTCCGTCCGCTTTCTGTTCTCGTACCCTTTCTCTAATATTGTTCCTCTCCTTTGTTCTCTACTAGATCCAGTCCGTGTTCTCCGTCCTGTCTGGTTCCCCAGAGTCTTGCCTGCCTGCCTGCCCATGTCCTTCGCCTTTCCCGTGTTCCTGACTCCAGCCTGTCAGTCCTCACCCTCCGTTCAGTTTGTGTTCCTGTGTCTCCTGTTATGAAAGGTAATTCAGTACCACAATGGACATAGAGGTCAGCGCACATACAGTGACCTGGTAATAACCCAAAAAACAAGAACGAGCTCTGAGACGTGGGAACTCTGTTGACCGCAATCCCTAATCCTCTCCAACCACACTAAAGGCAGCCGTGGATTGCGCCTAACGCTCCCTATGCAACTCGGCACGGCCTGAGAAACTAGCTAGCTTGAAGATAGAAAATAAGCCTACCTTGCCTCAGAGAAATATCCCCAAAGGAAAAGGCAGCCCCCCACATATAATGACTGTGAGTTAAGATGAAAAGACAAACGTAGAGATGAAATAGATTTAGCAAAGCGAGGCCCAACTTTCTGAACAGAGCGAGGATAGGAAAGGTAACTTTGCGGTCAACACAAAACCCTACAAAAACCACGCAAAGGGGGCAAAAAGACCCTCCGTACCGAACTAACGGCACGGAGGTACACCCTCTGCGTCCCAGAGCTTCCAGCAAGCAGGGAAAAACAAATAGACAAGCTGGACAGAAAAAAACAGCAAACAAATAGCAAAGAATAACTTAGCTATGCAGAGCAACAGGCCACAGGAACGATCCAGGAGGAGACAGGTCCAATACTAGAACATTGACTGGAGGCCAGGATCAAAGCACTAGGTGGAGTTAAATAGAGCAGCACCTAACGACTTCACCATATCACCTGAGGAAGGAAACTCAGAAGCCGCAGTACCACTTTCCTCCACCAACGGAAGCTCACAGAGAGAATCAGCCGAAGTACCATTTGTGACCACAAGAGGGAGCTCTGCCACAGAATTCACAACAGTACCCCCCCCTTGAGATGGGGTCACCGAACCCTCACCAGAGCTCCCAGGACGACCAGGATGAGCCATATGAAAGGCACGAACAAGATCGGGAGCATGGACATCAGAGGCAAAGACCCAGGAATTATCTTCCTGAGCATAACCCTTCCACTTAACCAGATACTGGAGTTTCCGTCTAGAAACACGAGAATCCAAAATCTTCTCCACAATATACTCCAACTCCCCCTCCACCAAAACCGGGGCAGGAGGATCAACAGATGGAACCACGGGTGCCACGTATCTCCGCAACAATGACCTATGGAATACGTTATGTATGGAAAAAGAATCTGGAAGGGTCAGACGAAAAGACACAGGATTAAGAACCTCAGAAATCCTATACGGACCAATAAAACGAGGTTTAAACTTAGGAGAGGAAACCTTCATAGGAATATGACGAGAAGATAACCAAACCAGATCCCCAACACGAAGTCGGGGACCCACACAGCGTCTGCGATTAGCGAAACGTTGAGCCTTCTCCTGGGACAAGGTCAAATTGTCCACTACATGAGTCCAAATCTGCTGCAACCTGTCCACCACAGTATCCACACCAGGACAGTCCGAAGACTCAACCTGCCCTGAAGAGAAACGAGGATGGAACCCAGAGTTGCAGAAAAACGGTGAAACCAAGGTAGCCGAGCTGGCCCGATTATTAAGGGCGAACTCAGCCAAAGGCAAAAAGGACACCCAGTCATCCTGATCAGCAGAAACAAAGCATCTCAGATATGTTTCCAAGGTCTGATTGGTTCGTTCGGTCTGGCCATTAGTCTGAGGATGGAAAGCCGAGGAAAAAGACAAGTCAATGCCCATCCTACCACAAAAGGCTCGCCAAAACCTCGAAACAAACTGGGAACCTCTGTCAGAAACGATATTCTCTGGAATGCCATGTAAACGAACCACATGCTGGAAAAACAATGGCACCAAATCAGAGGAGGAAGGCAATTTTGACAAGGGTACCAAATGGACCATCTTAGAGAAGCGATCACAGACCACCCAAATGACTGACATCTTTTGAGAGACGGGAAGATCTGAAATAAAATCCATAGAGATATGTGTCCAAGGTCTCTTCGGGACCGGCAAGGGCAAAAGCAACCCACTGGCACGAGAACAGCAGGGCTTAGCCCGAGCACAAATCCCACAGGACTGCACAAAAGTACGTACATCCCGCAACAGAGATGGCCACCAAAAGGATCTAGCCACTAACTCTCTGGTACCAAAGATTCCAGGATGACCAGCCAACACCGAACAATGAACCTCAGAGATAACTATATTCGTCCACCTATCAGGGACAAACAGTTTCTCCGCTGGGCAACGATCAGATTTATCAGCCTGAAATTTTTGCAGCACCCGCCGCAAATCAGGGGAGATGGCAGACACAATTACTCCCTCTTTGAGGATACCCGCCGGCTCAGATACACCCGGAGAGTCGGGCACAAAACTCCTAGACAGAGCATCTGCCTTCACATTTTTAGAGCCCGGAAGATATGAAATCACAAAGTCAAAACGGGCAAAAAACAACGACCAACGAGCTTGTCTAGGATTCAACCGCTTGGCGGACTCGAGATAAGTCAAGTTCTTATGATCAGTCAAGACCACCACGCGATGATTAGCTCCTTCAAGCCAATGACGCCACTCCTCGAATGCCCACTTCACGGCCAGCAACTCTCGATTGCCCACATCATAATTACGCTCAGCAGGCGAAAACTTCCTGGAAAAGAAGGCGCATGGTTTCATCACCGAGCAATCAGAACTTCTCTGCGACAAAACAGCCCCTGCTCCAATCTCAGAAGCATCAACCTCAACCTGGAACGGAAGCGAAACATCTGGTTGACACAACACAGGGGCAGAAGAAAAACGACGCTTCAACTCTTGAAAAGCTTCCACAGCAGCAGAAGACCAATTGACCACATCAGCACCTTTCTTGGTCAAATCGGTCAATGGTTTAGCAATACTAGAAAAATTGCAGATGAAGCGACGATAAAAATTAGCAAAGCCCAGGAACTTTTGCAGACTTTTCAGAGATGTCGGCTGAGTCCAATTATGGATGGCTTGGACCTTAACAGGGTCCATCTCAATAGTAGAAGGGGAAAAGATGAACCCCAAAAATGAAACCTTCTGGACACCAAAGAGACACTTTGATCCCTTCACAAACAAAGAATTAGCACGCAGGAACTGAAACACCGTTCTGACCTGCTTCACATGAGACTCCCAATCATCCGAGAAGATCAAAATGTCATCTAAGTACACAATCAGGAATTTATCCAGGTACTCTCGGAAGATGTCATGCATAAAGGACTGAAACACTGATGGAGCATTGGCAAGTCCGAATGGCATTACTAGATACTCAAAATGGCCCTCGGGCGTGTTAAATGCAGTTTTCCACTCATCGCCTCGCTTAATACGCACAAGATTATACGCACCACGAAGATCTATCTTGGTGAACCAACTAGCCCCCTTAATGCGAGCAAACAAATCAGATAATAATGGCAAAGGGTACTGAAATTTAACTGTGATCTTATTTAGAAGGCGGTAATCTATACAAGGTCTCAGTGAACCATCCTTCTTGGCTACAAAAAAGAACCCTGCTCCTAATGGCGACGATGACGGGCGAATATGCCCCTTCTCCAAAGACTCCTTCACATAACTCCGCATAGCGGCGTGCTCAGGCACAGATAAATTAAACAGTCGACCTTTTGGGAATTTACTACCAGGAATCAAATCGATAGCACAATCACAATCCCTATGCGGAGGTAGGGTATCGGACTTGGGCTCATCAAATAAATCCCGGTAATCAGACAAGAACTCAGGAACCTCAGAAGGGGTGGATGACGAAATAGTCAGAAATGGGACATCACCATGTACCCCCTGACAACCCCAGCTGGACACAGACATGGATTTACAATCTAATACTGGATTATGGACTTGTAGCCATGGCAACCCCAACACGACCACATCATGCAGATTATGCAACACCAGAAAACGAATAACCTCCTGATGTGCAGGAGCCATGCACATGGTCAGCTGGGTCCAGTACTGAGGCTTATTCTTGGCCAAAGGCGTAGCATCAATTCCTCTCAATGGAATAGGACACTGCAAGGGCTCCAAGAAAAACCCACAACGCCTAGCATACTCCAAGTCCATCAAATTCAGAGCAGCGCCTGAGTCCACAAATGCCATGACAGAATACGATGACAAAGAGCAGATCAAGGTAACGGACAGAAGAAATTTTGACTGTACCGTACCAATGGTGGCAGACCTAGCGAACCGCTTAGTGCGCTTAGGACAATCAGAGATAGCATGAGTAGAATCACCACAGTAGAAACACAGCCCATTCAGACGTCTGTGTTCTTGCCGTTCAACTCTGGTCAAAGTCATATCGCACTGCATAGGCTCAGGTTTAAGCTCAGGTAATACCGCCAAATGGTGCACAGATTTACGCTTGCGCAAGCGTCGACCGATCTGAATGGCCAAAGACATAGACTCATTCAGACCAGCAGGTATAGGAAATCCCACCATGACATCCTTAAGGGCTTCAGAGAGACCTCTTCTGAAAATAGCCGCGAGCGCACCTTCATTCCACTGAGTGAGTACAGACCACTTTCTAAATTTCTGACAATATACCTCTATCTCATCCTGACCCTGACACAGAGCCAGCAAATTCTTCTCTGCCTGATCCACTGAATTAGGCTCATCGTACAGCAATCCGAGCGCCAGGAAAAACACATCAATATTACTTAATGCAGGATCCCCTGGCGCAAGGGAAAATGCCCAGTCCTGAGGATCGTCACGCAAAAAAGAAATAACAATTCTCACTTGTTGAACTGGATCACCAGAGGAGCGAGGTTTCAAGGCCAGAAACAGTTTGCAATTATTTTTGAAATTCACAAACTTGGCTCTATCACCATAAAACAAATCAGGAATAGGAATTCTTGGTTCTAACATAGGCCTCTGAACCACCAAATCTTGAATCTTTTGTACATTTATAACGAGATTATCCAATGAAGAGCACAGAACCTGAATATCCATGTCCACACCTGTGTCCTGAACTACCCAAATGTCTAGGGGAAAAAAAAGGCAAAACACAGTGCAAAGAAAAAAAAATGGTCTCAGAACTTCTTTTTTCCCTCTATTGAGAATCATTAGTACTTATGGTCTCCAGTACTGTTATGAAAGGTAATTCAGTACCACAATGGACATAGAGGTCAGCGCACATACAGTGACCTGGTAATAACCCAAAAAACAAGAACGAGCTCTGAGACGTGGGAACTCTGTTGACCGCAATCCCTAATCCTCTCCAACCACACTAAAGGCAGCCGTGGATTGCGCCTAACGCTCCCTATGCAACTCGGCACGGCCTGAGAAACTAGCTAGCCTGAAGATAGAAAATAAGCCTACCTTGCCTCAGAGAAATATCCCCAAAGGAAAAGGCAGCCCCCCACATATAATGACTGTGAGTTAAGATGAAAAGACAAATGTAGAGATGAAAGATTTAGCAAAGCGAGGCCCAACTTTCTGAACAGAGCGAGGATAGGAAAGGTAACTTTGCGGTCAACACAAAACCCTACAAAAACCACGCAAAGGGGGCAAAAAGACCCTCCGTACCGAACTAACGGCACGGAGGTACACCTTCTGCGTCCCAGAGCTTCCAGCAAGCAGGGAAAAACAAATAGACAAGCTGGACAGAAAAAAACAGCAAACAAATAGCAAAGAATAACTTAGCTATGCAGAGCAACAGGCCACAGGAACGATCCAGGAGGAGACAGGTCCAATACTAGAACATTGACTGGAGGCCAGGATCAAAGCACTAGGTGGAGTTAAATAGAGCAGCACCTAACGACTTCACCATATCACCTGAGGAAGGAAACTCAGAAGCCGCAGTACCACTTTCTTCCACCAAAGGAAGCTCACAGAGAGAATCAGCCAAAGTACCACTTGTGACCACAAGAGGGAGCTCTGCCACAGAATTCACAACAGTCTCCTTCCAGTCCATGTTCTTCCTCCTTACCATTTTCCATACAGTCCATTTTTCACTCCTACCTTGTTTCAGTAACTCCGACACTTCTAACCTTCTCCATTAGTTATCCTTCTTGTCCGTCCTTGCTTATAAGCTGCCATGGCGATAGTCTCCCTCGGGTCTGCCCCTAACGCTCCCTGTATAGGGGGTGGTCCATCTGGTCAGCTCGCCCCTGGGAGGATCATTGTCACAGTCCAGTGAATCCACCCTATTGACTCTATAGTTAAGTCCTCACATTCAGCATGATCAGTTTGGCAGTTGGTCAGTAATTGTGTGGGGTGGCATTTCTTTGGAGGGCAGCAGTTCTCCATGTGCTCGCCAGAGGTAGCCTGACTGCCATTAGGTACCGAGATGTGATCCGCAGACCCCTCGTGAGACCATATGCTGGTGCGAATGGCCCTGGGTTCCTCCTAATGCAAGACAATGCCAGACCTCATGTGGCTGGAGTGTGTCAGCAGTTCCTGCAAGATGAAGTCATTGAAACTATGGACTGGCCCGCCCGTTCCCCAGACCTGAATCCGATTGAACACATCTGGGACATCATGTCTCGCACCATCCACCAACGTGACGTTGCACCACAGACTGTCCAGAAGTTGGCAGATGCTTTAGTCCAGGTCTGGGAGGAGAACCCTCTGGAGACCATCCGCCACCTCATAAAGAGCATGCCCAGACATTGTAGGGAGGCCATACAGACACGTGGAGGACACACACATTACTGAGCATCATTTCCTTGTCTTAAGGCATTTCCACTGAAGTTGGATCAGCCTGTAACTTCATTTTCCACTTTGATTTTGAGCATCATTCCATCTCCAGACCTCCGTGAGATATTAGTTGCGATTTACGTTTTATTGTTCTCAACACATTCCGCTATGAATAAAGATTTACAACTGGAATATTTCAATCAGTGATATCTAGGATGTGGGATTTTAGTGTTCCATTTATTTTTTTGAGCAGTATATATATATATATATATATATATATATATATATATACACACACATACACACACCACATTATATATTTCACATTATAATTCCACATTATAATTCTATATAATTGGCCTGAAATATTAGAAAAATAAGTTTTATTATACGCACCCTGGGGGTCCAGTCCGATGGGTGTCACAGGTCCTGGTCCCGCGCCTCACATCTTCTTATGAATGCCGCCCTCCTGCTTGCTCCTGCGCAGGCATACTTATCTGCCCTGTTGAGGACAGACCGAAGTACTGAAGTGCGCAGTTGCCAGGAAAGGTTAGAGAGACCCAGCACCTGCGCACTGCAGTTCTTTCCTCTGCCCTCAACAGGGCAGATAACTACGTCTGCACAGGAGCGTGATTCCAGGGAGCCTGTGAAGCAATCAGGAGAAAGGCATCCCAAAAAGATGGGAGGCGCCGGACCCGGACCTGCGACACTCATTGGACTGGACCGCCCCCGGGTGAGTATAATAAAACTTATTTTTCTTATCTTTCAGGTAGGATCGGGGGCTTATCTACAGCATTATAGAATGCGTGCGTGAACATTGCCTTGACATAGACAAAGCCAAAACTGTCCTTGACGATGCCACATTGAAAACCCTCCCTAGGCACTTCAAGCAATATCATCAGTGCAATTCGAGATTATTATCCATAAAAGGCATTGATATGTTGGATTTGGGGTGTAGAGGGGGTGATATGGGTAAGCAATTAGCGAAAAAAGAGTGCCAGTGGATTTATAGATTGGGTACAGTAGTTCCACAGGGCCTAAATGAAAACTCGAGCTTTGGAGCATTTTTGTAATAACGTTATTGATTTAGAGGTAGCTAGTTTGGCAGGGGGTTATGTGCTATATATATTTTAGCCACTCTCTTTTAGAAGTTCATGTTTGTTGGCTTTTATTAATTTTTGTTTTTATTTTCTCTATTGTAGCACATTTTCTACTTTTGAGGTGACCATCAGGGTACCAGCATCTTTCATTTGGACAACAGGAAGTGAGATGACCTCCGGAAGTTATTAAAGAAGAATATCAGAAGAAATATGTCCGGAAACCACTGAGGCTTTTTGTATACTATGTATTAGGGGAATATGGAGGGTGTAGTTTAACCTGGTACTTCTATGGATATAACATGATCATTTCTGCTCATGTGTTAATTCTATGTATTTATCACTTCTATTTTGGGGGGGGAGGGAGAGGGGGAGGGGGATGGGGAATTTATATTATATTATGTGGTTGTATTACGCTTTTGAAATAGTATGTATATTAGGGAACTGGTATTTCTCAGCCTCATGCTAGTTCACCAGCACCTTTTTTGTACGCTGCATGGGTGACTGGCCCGGCATGGTGGGCCCTAGTTGGGGAGCACCATGCTGTGGACAGTTCATTCATGCAGGGTTTCTTACTATAGTTATTCACAATCAGGATTCGTATATGTGAAATACAAAGTACTTTACCCACTTTTTTGGATATGTGGGATGCGTTTTATCTTTTTTTTATAGAGGTACGTCACATTTACTTTATTATTCACACCATAGCACACATAGACAGTGCACAAAATATATAGTGTTTATAGCATTTCATGATCCATTAGCTATAATCTATACCTTAGGTATTTTTAGTCATATAGACACATTCACGCTGATGGGGATTCACTTTTTTCCTCTGTTTTCTTCTTTTTCTTTTCCCTTCCCTTTTTTACCTTCATTTTTTACTTACTTTTTTTCTTCCCCGGCTCTTCATTAATCCCTGGCGGCTGAGCGCTTGCGTGGATCGCGGACCTGTGGAGAGTGGCGAACAGTCGCTAGGGAGAGGAGGACGCAGTGTCGTACTTACCAACGACCTGCAGCTTCCGATCCCATGACCGCGGATCTGACTTTCCAATGGCTACGGGACCCTGCAGATCTGCGCAAGCGCCGCCAAGCTGCCTCTAACATAGAATCCGTACAATGAGCTCTCACGAAAGGACTTCCGGTTTCCGTACACTGATGCACGGTGACACCTTACTGAGGTGTCGGCGCATAATATGCTAGTCATCACACTTCACCTGCTCGTGGTTATTCAACGGTACCGGGTCCAATCACAATCTTGCCTATTGTATTTAAGCTGGCTAATCCCCTGCCCTGACACGCCTCCTGAAGCAGTGTGAAACGCGCGTCGGGGAAGAGGGACGCCGCGGCTTATCCCCTTGGGACTATCAGGTACACCTTTTAAATTTACATCTATACGCCTATTTGGAGGAGAAACCTTTTTTTTTGCCATACCATTAGGAGAAATAGCGTTTAGCATCTTTATGTGTATGTACTTGGGCAAATGAGTCTCTCCATAGGTATCATACCTTGTATAAGCTACTAGGCTATATATGGTGAATTGATATGTTAATAAGTACGTTAGTCTAAATGTTAGAGATAAGCCTATGGCAGATTTGTCCCTCGTTCATGGTTCCAGCATCCTTCCTTATTAGTAGATATATGTTGTTTTTATACATTTTCTAAATAAAATATTGGTTTTATATTGTACCATGGTCGAGGTCATTTTACTTCTTGATCACACCGTTGTGAGATAATTTAGTTAATGGTACTTTGTCCCCCGTTCGGAGGGACGTTATACAGTCATGGACAAAAATTTTGAGAATGAGACAAATATAAATTTTTCCAAAGTCTACTGCTTCATTTTTTCTAATGGCAATTTGCATATACTCCTGAATGTCAGAGTGATCAGCTTAACAGCAATTACTGTATTTGCAAAGTCAATATTTGCCCACAAAATGAACTTTAACCCCCAAAACACATTTCAACATCATTGCAGTCCTGCCTTAAAAGGAGCAGCTAACATCGTTTTAGTGATTGATCTATTAACACAGGTGTGGGTGTTGATGAGGACAGGGCTGGCGATCAGTCAGTCATGATTAAGTAATAATGACATCACTGGACACTTTAAAAGGAGGCTGATGCTTGGTATCATTGTTTCTCTTTAGTTAACCATGGTTATCTCTAAAGAAACACGTGCAGCCATCATTGCACTGCACAAAAATGGCCTAACAGGGAAGAGTATCGCAGCTACAAAGATTGCACTTCAGTCAACAATATAGCGCATCATCAAGAACTTCAAGGAGAGAGCTTCCATTGTTGTCAAAAAGGCTCCAGGGCGCCCAAGAAAGACCAGCAAGTGCCAGGACCGTATCTTAAAACTGTTTAAGCTGCGGGATCGGACTACCAGCAGTGCCGAGCTTGCTCAGGAATGGCAGCAGGCTGGTGTGAGTGCTTCTGCACGCACTGTGAGGCGGAGACTCTTTGAGCAAGGCCTGGTTTCAAGGAGGGCAGCAAAGAAGCCACTTCTCTCCAGAAAAAACATCAGGGACCGACTGATATTCTGCAAAAGGTACAGGGAGTGGACTGCTGAGGACTAGGGCAAAGTTATTTTCTCAGATGAATCCCCTTTTCGATTGTTTGGGACATCTGGAAAACAGCTTATTCGGAGAAGAGGTGAGCGCTACCACCAGTCTTGTCTCAAGCACATTGTAAAGCATCCTGAAACCATTCATGTGTGGGGTTGCTTCTCTGCCAAGGGAATCGGCTCACTCAGTCTTGCCTAAAAACACAGCCATGAATAAAGAATGGTACCAGAATGTCCTCCAAGAGCAACTTCTCCGTACCATCCAAGAGCAGTTTGGCGCCCAACAATGCCTTTTCCAGCATGATGGAGCACCTTGCCATAAAGCAAAGGTGATAACTAAATGGCTCACGGAACAAAACATAGAGATTTTGGGTCCATGGCCTGGAAACTCCCCAGATCTTAATCCCATTGAGAACTTGTGGTCAATCATCAAGAGACGGGTGGACAAACAAAAACCAACAAATTCTGGCAGAATGCAAGCATTGATTATGCAAGAATGGACTGCTATCAGTCAGGATTTGGTCCAGAAGTTGATTGAGAGCATGCCAGGGAGAATTGCAGAGGTCTTGAAGAAGAAGGGTCAACACTGCAAATATTGACTTGCTGCATTAACTCATTCTAACTGTCAATATAACCTATTGGTACTCATAATATGATTGCAATTATATTTCTGTATGTGATATAAACATCAGACAAACACTAATAAAAACCAGAGGGCAGCAGATCATGTGACAATATAATTTTGGTGTCATTCTCAAAAATTTTGGCCATGACTGTAGATACTATTGAGCCCTATCAGTGAATACATTATAGAATGCTGTAGATAAGCCCTGCAAGGCAGTGGCCGTATCTTATATTGGTCAAACCTGGTGACAGGTTCCCTTTAAGTCTAAGCTCAGAACTACCATGAAATATTCATTAAATGTAAAGTAGAAATCAAAATTACTTACCCAAAAAGGAAGCAAGGAGCAAAAATCTGCGTATAGACATTGTGAGAAGACAGAATAAACTGTGACTACCTGCAACCGTAACTAATCATTTTACTTCTAGAAGGAATTTATGCTACTGAACATTTTCAGTAGTGGATAAACTTGTTTCAGAAGTTTTGTGAGCTGACGCAGATAGTCTCAGTGTCAATAAGTCTTCTGCTGATCAATACGTAAAATGTAATGATGACTTTGGGGCAAATTAGACCAAGCTTTGAAGGACTCTTTTTCTTCTGCATTAACCAGGGCTAATGCATCTCACAGTGATGAAGACATGACAAGCTATGATTAATACCTCTCAGTAAAGGAACTCCCTGCTCATTCTTAGAATGCTCTTCTTTGGCATACCTTTCTTGCAAATAAATGACGTAATGGAAGAAAAAACTGGCCGATCATCAAGTAGGACAACGAATGCAAAATTAAGTATGGTGGAATTTCCATAAATTAGAAATAGAATATAACAGACACAACAGCCAGTTGTGCATATAGTGCAATATAGTGTCCGGTCGAGTCATAGTTGCTATGTATAGAAGTGCCCCCCCACTGCCTTTCTGTATTTCTCAATACAATGTTAGGTAACAGATCATCTTCTTCCAACTTTAAGTAGGATAATTCCATTGGGGTTGATATACCTTTGTCTTCTGACATTCCAAACGGATTCAGAATTGAGTTGATTTTTGCACTTTGGTTTAAAACAAAGCTTCCATCTTCTTCTCTTTGGACCTGGACCTATTGTCACATTTCCAAGATCTTTGGTTTTAAAATACTGACTCAGAATTTTAGTCATCTTTGCAATTTCTGTTTCCTCTTGATGAAGCAATCATTTCATCCACATATAAGAGACCATACACGCACTTTTCATCTGTATATTTTCTGTATAAACACGGATCTGCTTGACCTCTTTTAAATCCTTCCTTCAATAAGACTTTGTTCATTTTGGTGTTCCATGCTCTTACCAATTGAGAGATTTTTGTAGTTTGCAAACATGATTCTTTTCACCCTCACTGATATAACCCTCGGATTGAGTCATGTACAAGCCCTCTTCAATGTCACTATTTAAAATGGTAGTTTTGATGTCCAAATGTCTGACATATTTTATACAGCAGCTATAGACATTAGAGTCCTGAATGTGGTCTGCTTACCTCTTTCACACTTCCGTTTATTACAATCAGTCACAATCCGTCAAAGTGTTGAAAAAATGGATCCTGTGCTGATTGTAAAAGACTGATGCACTGGATCCGGTTTTTTTATGGATCCGATTAAGCAGGTGCTGCCTGAATTTAAAGGAACAAAATTCTGGAGAGAGATTCCATCTTGACACACAGCGACGGATCCTGCATCCATAGAGAGAGAATTTTGCCTGAATGGAAAAGTATCAGAAATTCTTCCAGGCATGCTGCTTTAAAAAACGGACTTTGTCGCTGGATTCCGTCTTTTGACACACAGCGACGGATCCTGCGTCCATAGGCTTCCATTATAGCCTACGACAGACAGTGCAGGATCCGTCTCCGCGCGATTTTCCGACGTACACAAAAAAGTTTCTATGTGCATTGTCTCCGCCCGACGGAAACAGAATTTACGACGGATCCGTCATACGAGGGATGAAACGGAAGGCCATCCGTCACAATCCATTGCTGATACAAGTCTATTAGAAAAAATGGATCCAGCACCAACATTTGCTGGATCCGTTTTTTTTCACAAAACGACGGATTATGATGGAAACAAAAAGACTGAAGTGTGAAAGAGGCCTTAGGAACTGGAGAAAATGTGGCATCATAATCTGCTTCACCCCAATATGTAGTTGGCAAATCTGTGTCAAGTAGCATAGTTATTCCTCTTTCACAAGGTGTGCGGTTTCTTCTTTTGGCTACACAATTTTGTTCAGGGTTGTATGGTACAGTGGTCTGAAACACAATTCCATTTTTGCTAGTATATTTCATTGTCTGATTACACAGATCAACTGTAATACCATCAGCAAGATGTTTTTCAACTAACTTTCTTACTGCTTCTTGGTCTCTATGTGCAAAATACCTGTGCATGTGTTTAGCAGTGCAAACACTTTCTTGTATTTTAGCTAGTACAATTCATCTTTGATTTTTCCTTCTGAACTGATATACTGACCATTAGCCAAAATCACTTTCTATGACTTACTTTGGTTAAGGTTAGAGAAGAAGCTTCTGTCATTAGTCATGACTAGCTGCCTCACCATGCATGCTTTGATGTACTTGCATTAACAGTAAATGCAGCTTCAGTATTTGAAGTGTCCTATTCAGTAATGGCACTATTAACCCTTTCATGATTATGTTGCTTTTTCAGCTGATTCATTGAACGTTTCCAAATTCAGTAGACAGCTTTAAGATGCCCTGATATGCTGCAGACAAAACACTCACGTTTCCTTCAAATTACTTTTATTTTTGGGTCGATCTTGGGTTTAATAAAGCGGATTCTACTTTGGATACCCCACTGCAGTTAACACTTCCTGTCTTTTGCAATGTAAGTTCATGATCTAGGCCCACATCTAGTGCAGTTACATGTGTGTCATAGCTTTCTGGTAGACCGCTTACTAGTAGCAACATGGAAATCCTTTAGTTCTTCTCCAATGCACTGCAGGTACTCCACAACTTCTAGAGTATTTCTTGTGTAATCCTGCATATCTTGGCCCTTATTTATTGTAACTTAGACTGATATAGCTTTCTTATTAAATAGATCTTATTGCCAAGATTAAGGCTTTCATGCACTTTCTGCAGCTGTTCCTATATTTTTTTTTTCAGATTCACATTTACATACATGCACAATCTTATCATCATCTATAATGAGGGAGATGCTTTGTCCTTTTTGATACTTGTCTACCCAGTTTTTTTGTAGTAGGTCAGTTCTAGACTTCTGGGTGTATTTCCACGTACCTTCTCGTATCAGCAGCATCTTTAGCTTTAATTTCCAGGAAAGGTAGTTCTGGTTAGTCAGATTTGGCACTGTGAACTTTACAGAGTTGCAGCGTTTTTGAACATTAAAACAAATGCTCAAAATGCTGGTGGAGACTGAAGGGAGAGACTGGGAACGGTACCTCCCCCATTTGTTATTTGCGTACAGAGAGGTACCTCAGGCGTCTACAGGATTCTCCCCATGAGCTGGTTTATGGGAGGAGGGTCAGGGGCCACTTGATTTGATTAAGGACTGTTGGGAGGACGACCCCAAAACTACGGGAGTCTCAGTGGTTGAATATGTACTGCAGCTCAGAGCAACCTGGCCCATGAGAACGTGACCCAGGCCCAAATCAACCAGGTCTGGTACGACCATAATGCCAGACAGAGGGCCTACGACGAGGGGCAGAAGGTTTGGGTGTTGGTCCCTATGTTACAGAATAAATTACAGGCTGCATGGGAGGGACCATACACTGTACACAAGCGGCTAAAAGATGTTAATTATGTGGTGACCCTAGATGAGCATGCAAAGTGTCGGAAAGTATTTAATGTAAATATGTTGAAGGCTCATCATGACAGGGAGACATGTGTCTTACCTGTCTGAAGCCTGCCTGAAGAGGGGGAAACTGATCTGTTACTAGATGTGGGGGATGGGACTCAGTACATGGAGTCAGCAGAGTTTAACCCTGAGCTATCCCACAGTCAGAGGTCTGAGCTGATGGGGGTGCTCAGCGAGTTCACCCAAGTCTTCCCCGGTCTGCATACCGGGTGTCAGCAGAGGTGAAGGCATACATAAGGGAACAGGTAGAGGAGATGCTAAACCTCAAGGTAATACAAAAATCCCAGAGTTCCTGGGCCTCGCCTGTGGTTCTTGTCCCGAAACCGTACTACCCGGTTCTGTGTAGACTACAGGAAATTAAATGTACTGACTACATGTGAGGTCTACCCCATGCCAAAGATAGATGAGCTGTTAGAGCACCTAGCTAAAGCATCGTACCTCTCCATCATGGACCTAAGTAGGGGATATTGGCAGATACCCTTGACCAGAGAAGCTCAGAAGAGGTCTGCCTTTATAATGCCATTTGGACTGTTTGAGTTTCTCGTGATGCCATTTGGTATGAAGAATGTCCCTGCCACCTTCCAGAGGTTGGTCAATCACTTATTGGAAGGATGTGATGGTTTTGCTGTTGCTTATCTCAATGATATAGCCATTTTTAGTAATTCTTGGGAGGAACACCTCATACATCTTTCTCAGGTGTTGCAAAGGCCTAAAACTGAAGGTCTTAAGGTACCTTCACACACAACGATATTGTTAACGATATCGTTGCTATTTGTGACGTAGCAACGATATCGTTAATGAAATCGTTATGTGTGACAGCGACCAACGATCAGGCCCCTGCTGGGAGATCGTTGGTCGCTGAATAAAGTCCAGAACTTTATTTCGTCGCTGGATCTCCCGCGGACATCGCTGGATCGGCGTGTGTGACACCGATCCAGCGATGTCTTCACTGGTAACCAGGGTAAACATCGGGTAACTAAGCGCAGGGCCGCGCTTAGTAACCCGATGTTTACCCTGGTTACCATGCTAAAAGTAAAAAAAAACAAACAGTACATACTTACCTACAGCCGTCTGTCCTCCAGCGCTGTGCTCTGCTCTCCTCCTGTACTGTCTGTGAGCCGGAAAGCAGAGCGGTGACGTCACCGCTCTGCTTTCCGGCTCCCAGACAGTACAGGAGGAGAGCAGAGAAGCAGAGCGCAGCGCTGGAGGACGGACGGCTGTAGGTAAGTATGTACTGTTTGTTTTTTTTTACTTTTAGCATGGTAACCAGGGTAAACATCGGGTTACTAAGCGCGGCCCTGCGCTTAGTTACCCGATGTTTACCCTGGTTACCGGCATCGTTGGTCGCTGGAGAGCGGTCTGTGTGACAGCTCTCCAGCGACCAAACAGCGACGCTGCAGCGATCCGGATCGTTGTCGGTATCGCTGCAGCGTCGCTTAATGTGAAGGGGCCTTTACTGTTAAGCCAGGGAAGTGTCAGGTAGCCATGCGGGAAGTACAATACTTGGGACACCAGGTGGGGGGAGGACTGCTAAAACCTGAGCCAGGGAAGGTATAAGCCATTACAAGAAAAGGAAGAAAATGTTCCAGCTTCCAAGTAAAATATACAACTTTTAATCCAACATGTTAAAATGAGGAGACAACTCCTGGGACGGCATCATGCACATAGTAAAGCGAGCGACGCGTTTCGACCAAGCGGTCTTTATCACAGCTGATCTGCTAAATGACATGTCCGGTATAAATGGAATATAGCACCAATCAAATGCTGGGAAAATGTCATGTGACACATAGGTCCTATGCAATACAATATACATAAAATTACGAATGTTACAAAAATATGACAGAAAAACAGAACTATTAAATTAAAACAATATTGTGAAAAACGATAAACAATAAGGGACATTACTAATAATGAAACATTAATTCATTTCGTTTGTTTAAACCACTTGGAAACCTTGTACCCAAATTGAAGATCCAGAACGCTTCTCTGGTAAGTAACGCTCTATGAATATCCCCACCCCGCGGAGGTTTTCTAATTTTCTCAATACCTGTTACTTTCAGGAAATCTGTATTGCGAGAGTGAAAATCAATAAAATGTCTCGCCACAGAGGAAATGGTACGACTATTATTTGTGGTACATTTTATATCATAAAGGTGTTCCGATATACGATTTTTTAGTTTGCGAGTGGTACAACCGATATATGATTTATCACAAAATGTACAATCAATCTTGTAAACTACAAACCGTGTGTTGCAGTTTATAAATGTTTGAATCTTATATTGATTTTTATTGCCTCCGATGCCAAAAAATTTAGCAGTGATGAGATGTTTGCACGTAGTGCAATTAGTTACGTTACATTTATGGCAACCTATGCAGTGCAACCAGGTGTTGATCGAATGTTTAGAAGAAAAGTGATTGGGAGATATTATATTGCCTAAAGTGGGCGCTTTTCTGGCCACTATGTTACATCCATTGGACAGAATCTGAGCGAGAGTAGGATCTTCATACAAAATTGGTATGGCTTTATTAATAATAGTTTTAATCCTATTAAACTGAGGACTAAATTGTAGGCACACATATGGTTTATTGCCTATATTAATTCCATTTTTTGTTTTCTTTTTATTAATATTTTTATTGATTTCACTATTCATTTCTGAAGAGATGAGATTTGATTGCTCTTTCTGATTGACTATATGTGCCGCTCTGTTCAGCATCCAATGCGGATATCCCCGTTTTAAAAATTTGTTTCGTGATTGAACTAGATCTTTAGCTAGATCATTATTATTGTTACAATTTCGTTTCAGTCTAGTAAACAGTCTAGTAAACTCACCCACAGGAATGGCTTTAACTGTGTGCCTAGGATGACTACTTTTAGCATGAAGTAAACCATTACCCGCCGTAGGTTTTATAAAGGTCCGTGTGGAAATCAATTCATCAGGAACACCTGTCAACTCTAGATCCAAAAAAGAAATCTTGGATAGAGCATGAACATATGTAAATTTTAAATTAAAATTGTTAACATTGATGTAATTTACGAAATCCTGTATGGCAGATACATCGCCTTGCCAAATAATAAGCGTATCGTCGATGTATCTGCCATACCAGTGAATATACGTGGAAAACGGATTAGAAACCGCAAAAAGATGTGAATACTCCCAATAGGACATGACCAAATTTGCTAGGGAAGGTGAAAATTTAGCCCCCATGGCCACACCTGTGCATTGTAAAAAAATATTCGGAATCAAAGGAAAAGAAATTATGAGTTAACAAAAAGAAAGTTACCTGTAAAATAAAATTAATTAAATCACTTGAATATAAACTATACTTATTCAGATGGAATTGTAGCGCTTGAATTGCAACATCGTGAGGGATACAGGTATATAGTGAAACTATGTCACAACTTAGCCAGGTATATTCCGATTTCCATTTCTTTTTTGTTATAATATCCAATATATCTTTAGTGTCTTTAATGTAACCTGGAGTCCTGGACACCAGCGGCTGAAACAAAGAATCAAGCCACTGGCCAAGAAATTCATTCAAAGACCCTATGCTAGAGACTATGGGTCTCATAGGTGGAAAAACAGCTAGTTTGTGAATTTTAGGAAGCCCATATAAAATGGGCATAACTGGGTGAGAGACCCGTAAGAAATCAGCCTGTTTGATGGTTAAGACCCCTAAAGAAACTCCCTCTTCAATAATTTTGTCAATTTCTAATTTATATGAGGAGGTGGGATCAGAGATTAATTTCTTGTAGACATTGGTATCCGACAAAGACTTCGAGATTTCATTTTTGTAGTCAAGGGAATTCATGATGACAATTACACCTCCTTTATCACTAGTTTTTATAACTATGTCATTCATGTCTTTAATCTCCTGAATAACTCGTTTTTGATTTTTAGATAAATTATACTTAACTGGAACCTTTTGTTCCTGCAAGATTTTAAGATCACGTTCAACTACTTCCTGAAATTTATTCATACAACAAATTTTTAAAACGGGGATATCCGCATTGGATGCTGAACAGAGCGGCACATATAGTCAATCAGAAAGAGCAATCAAATCTCATCTCTTCAGAAATGAATAGTGAAATCAATAAAAATATTAATAAAAAGAAAACAAAAAATGGAATTAATATAGGCAATAAACCATATGTGTGCCTACAATTTAGTCCTCAGTTTAATAGGATTAAAACTATTATTAATAAAGCCATACCAATTTTGTATGAAGATCCTACTCTCGCTCAGATTCTGTCCAATGGATGTAACATAGTGGCCAGAAAAGCGCCCACTTTAGGCAATATAATATCTCCCAATCACTTTTCTTCTAAACATTCGATCAACACCTGGTTGCACTGCATAGGTTGCCATAAATGTAACGTAACTAATTGCACTACGTGCAAACATCTCATCACTGCTAAATTTTTTGGCATCGGAGGCAATAAAAATCAATATAAGGTTCAAACATTTATAAACTGCAACACACGGTTTGTAGTTTACAAGATTGATTGTACATTTCGTGATAAATCATATATCGGTTGTACCACTCGCAAACTAAAAAATCGTATATCGGAACACCTTTATGATATAAAACGTACCACAAATAATAGTCGTACCATTTCCTCTGTGGCGAGACATTTTATTGATTTTCACTCTCGCAATACAGATTTCCTGAAAGTAACAGGTATTGAGAAAATTAGAAAACCTCCGCGGGGTGGGGATATTCATAGAGCGTTACTTACCAGAGAAGCGTTCTGGATCTGCAATTTGGGTACAAGGTTTCCAAGTGGTTTAAACAAACGAAATGAATTAATGTTTCATTATTAGTAATGTCCCTTATTGTTTATCGTTTTTCACATTATTGTTTTAATTTTATAGTTCTATTTTTCTGTCATATTTTTGTAACATTCGTAATTTTATGTATATTGTATTGCATAGGACCTATGTGTCACATGACATTTTCCCAGCATTTGATTGGTGCTATATTCCATTTATACCGGACATGTCATTTAGCAGATCAGCTGTGATAAAGACCGCTTGGTCGAAACGCGTTGCTCGCTTTACTATGTGCATGATGCCGTCCCAGGAGTTGTCTCCTCATTTTAACATGTTGGATTAAAAGTTGTATATTTTACTTGGAAGCTGGAACAGTTTCTTCCTTTTCTTGGATATCCCTTACGTCACGTCAGGACGGAGTTCCGGGCTTCCTGCATTTCCTCGGTGTGCTGGCTTCTTGCTTTGTATGCTAGAAGCCATTACAGCCTGGTCCACCCAACGAACCAAGAAGCAGGTACTGTCCTTCTTGGGTACGCCTGACTACTATAGGAGGTTTGTACCAAACTACAGTGCTCTGGCCAAACCGTTAACTGATCTGACCAGGAGGAAACTTCCCAAAAGTGTCTCCTGGAGTCCTCAGTGTGAGGAATAATTTTCTGCCCTAAAGCGAGCATTGGTTAGTTCACCCATGAGGTATCCAGTAATTAAACTCACCTCACTGGTTACTGGATACCTGCTGGGACGCTGAGTTTTGATAGGTTGCGGATCAGCAGGTAAGAGATGTCCCTATGGAATCCATCTGTGATAGGCTCTAAGTGAATGCCAATGATGGTGGAGCACTTTATCATCAAGACCGCTATTTGACTTCCCTGTCCCCTGATGATTCCCCCTTTGGGATGAAACGCGTAGGGAGGTGGTCCGCTGGATTTCTGACCAACATAACAGGAGGGTGCATCTTCCATGTGGTATCTTCATCATTTGGTGAGACAGTTCTATATCATTTCATTATGTACCCCCATTTTGCTCTTGCCAGCATATTATGGGTGATCATCAGTGGTACGGATTTGTTTCACGTAATTGGAAATAATTATGCTGGCATTGACTGTAGCATTGTCTTTATGGATTTATGCATTTGGTTCCTTTGCTGTGTGCCTGAGTAAGGTTTATTGGTTGAATAACTGCCCCGGGAGTGCAGAGAACCAGTCTGTCTGAATTATTCTTTTTGTCTCTAGACTTATAGTCAGCTTACTGTCTGATTAACTGTTGGTTAATGCACATGTTCGTCCTTATATGTGGTGTCGTATTATTTTAATAGGTATATTAAACGTTATGTTTTAAGTTCACTTGTTTTGCTATTTTTATAATTATATTTTTGGATACCCTTTCTATATAACATTGGTTGGCAATCAACCTGTTGCTGAGCATAATTTACCGTAATACACCAACCAGGCTAACAAGGTAATACAAACAAGCATAAAGAAAAATACCACTCATGCAAATATACTCACACAAACAACAGATTAATGCACCGGGGAGTGGCGAATGGGGCTAAACCAAAGTTGAAGGGAAATTATCACACACCCAAAACCTAGCAACACTCAGAAAAATCCACCAAACACCTACTCAAATAACATAACAATCTCCACCCATGGAGCAAATGCTTCCAGGAGCTCTTAACTGAGCAGATTAACCCCTGCATTGCTATTGATTTACATATTCTTGGGTACCGTATATATTCTCAAGTATAAGCCGAGATTTTCAGCCCATTTTTTGGGGCTGAAAGACCCCTCTCAGCTTATACTCGAGTCATACCCAGGGGCGGCAGGGGAGGGGGAGCGGGGGCTGTCTAATTATACTCACCTACTCCTGGCGCGGTCCCTCCAGGTCCCTGGCTCCCCGGCTTCTTCCTGTACTGAGCGGTCACATGGTACCGCTCATTACAGTAATGAATATGCAGCTCCACCTCTATGGGAGGTGGAGCCGTATATTCATTACTGTAAATAGCGGTAACGGTGACCGCTCAGTACAGGATGAAGCTGCGGCGTCGGGAAAGCAGGGACTGCACCGCGCCAGGAGCAGGTGAGTATAACAGGGAGGGGAGCGCTGCGCGATAGTCACCTGCTCCCCGTTCCGGCGCCGCTCCGTCTTCAGTGTCTTCTGCTCAAGTCAGAGGTTGAGGTGACGTGGTTAGTGCGCGCCCTCTGCCTGAACATCAGTGCAGAAGACGCTGAAGATGGAGCAGCGCCGGAACGAGGAGCAGGTGAATATTGAAAGTGCTGGGGGCCTGAGCGACGGAGAGGTGAGTATGTGATTTTTTTTTTTTTTTTATCGTAGCAACAGCAAATGGGGCAAGTGTTTGTATGAAGCATCTATGGGGCCATAACGTTTGTGCAGCACTATATGGGGCAAGTGTCTGTATGGGGCCATAATTAACGTTTGTGGAGCATTATATGGGGCACGTGTCTGTATGGAGCATCTTATGGGGCCATAATCAAGGTTTGTGCAGCACTATATGGGGCAAATATCTTTACAGAGCATCTTATGGGGCCATAATCAGCATTTGTGCAGCATTATATTGGGCAAATGTGTCTATGGAGCATCTTATGGGGCCATTATTAACCTTTATGCAGGATTATATGGGGCATATTTTAATATGGAGCATCTTATGGGGCCATCATAAACTTTATGGAGCATTATATGGGGCTCCTGATTCAATATGGATATTCAGAAACACAACCTACTGATGTCTCAATTAATTTTACTTTTATTGGTATCTATTTTTAACTTTTGACATTAACCGGTAGTTGCTGCATTTCTCACCCTAGGCTTATACTCGAGTCATTAAGTTTTCCCAGTTTTTTGTGGCAAAATTAGGAGGGTCGGCTTATACTCGAGTATATACGGTATATTTCGGTGGAATATAAGCCTCAAAAACTTGTTAAAAAAAAGTATCAGCATTATATTTTTCATCCATAGTGTCTAAATTGATTTATTCCCCATTTATTCCCCATAAAAGCAGTGTATTTACTGAATGTTAAGCATTCAGCACCTACAGTGCTGAATTAGTTGGTCACTCACAAATGTTACTGAAACCAAAAAGGAATAAAAAGGGTCTCTTCATGCAAGTCAAAGTGTCACTTTGAGGTCATAACTCTGGAACACTTCAACAGATCCCACAGATTTTGAGAATGTTTTCTCGTGACAAATTGTACTTCATGATAGTGGTAACATTTCTTCGATATGACTGTGAAAATGAGCACCATGCTAACACCATTCGTTTGCAAACATAACGTAGATCTAGGACATAGGATTACCCGTGATCATAGGATTCCAGGATACAGGATTTCTCACAAGTACAGTGCGGCAACAGGACTTCCCGCATCCATCCTTAACAAACTAGTATCCAGAATGTATCGTCATCACTACACATCATGAACAGGTAAAGAGAGCTATTCCAGCTATCCTCCTTTGCACTTTGAATATTCATCAAGACGCTCTTTTTTAGTGCATCTCATACCTATTTTCATTCTTTATTTAATTGGACGTACCAAGGAAAAGGGTGCTATTCAGTATGCTGCTCTAAAGGAGACAGGTGGCAGCGCTTGTGCTAATCTCTTTTCATACTTTACAAATGTATTTATTTGATTAATATTTTTTTATTTTTTTGTTCTTTGTTTTATATTTTTTTTTATATATTTTTAATAACTTTTTAATTTTTTTTTTTACATTGTTCCAAGATGGGACATTCTCTCCCCTGATCGCTGATCTAATACTCCACAATTCTTTTGAAGCGCACAGCATTAGATCAGCATTTCTCACACTGGGATGAGGCTTGTCAGCTCTTGCTCTGAGCTAGGAGCTTATAGACTACCGTCCCTGGGTGACCCCCGTGACCATCTTTCGGCCCCGGGGGTCACATGGAAACCATCGGAACAACACTTTCGCAATCACGTTGTGCCGATGGGAGCAGACAGGGAGCTCCCTCCCTCTGTGATGCCCCTTGATGACGCTGGGCACTGCTGCACAGTGTCAGCTCTTATATAGAGGTGACACACACATTTGATTGCGATAATCACGCCGTGTATATATATTGCAGTTACAAGAATGCAGCTCATGCAGCGATGTATATGTACGGCTCATGTTGCGACTGGGTTAAAAAAAAGAATAAAAAAAATAAGTTTACTTAATTTTGTGTATTTGTTAATAAACTTTACTTAACATACTAAGCCATAGAAAACAAATCTTCACATTAAGTATCTCCAAAAAGAACACTATTAACCATAAAACAGAACATAATTATAACCTTATCAACCCTCCTTCCCCATTTTCTGCTTTTTAATCCAAATCATATGTATAAATTTCTCCAGTCTCCTTCCCAGGGGTTGAGGAGTCTTCTGTTTTGTCCACATTCTTGCAATTCTCTGCGAATGAAAAATAAATTTTAAAGAACTGAATACTAAATCACTGAGAGGAAGAAATATTTACAATCATTAATATAATTAATACAGTGGGGCAAAAAAGTATTTAGTCAGTCAGCAATAGTGCAAGTTCCACCACTTAAAAAGATGAGAGGCGTCTGTAATTTACATCATAGGTAGACCTCAACTATGGGAGACAAACTGAGAAAAAAAATCCA
Organism: Ranitomeya imitator; assembly: GCF_032444005.1. Lineage (NCBI taxonomy): Eukaryota > Metazoa > Chordata > Amphibia > Anura > Dendrobatidae > Ranitomeya > Ranitomeya imitator. The sequence continues at coordinate 118,562,380 of NC_091290.1, read as the reverse complement.
GAAAATCACATTGTCTGTTTTTTTAACATTTTATTTGCATATTATGGTGGAAAATAAGTATTTGGTCAGAAACAAAATTTCATCTCAATACTTTGTAATATATCCTATGTTGGCAATGACAGAGGTCAAACGTTTTCTGTAAGTCTTCACAAGGTTGCCACACACTGTTGTTGGTATGTTGGCCCATTCCTCCATGCAGATCTCCTCTAGAGCAGTGATGTTTTTGGCTTTTCGCTTGGCAACACGGACTTTCAACTCCCTCCAAAGGTTTTCTATAGGGTTGAGATCTGGAGACTGGCTAGGCCACTCCAGGACCTTGAAATGCTTCTTACGAAGCCACTCCTTCGTTGCACTGGCGGTGTGCTTTGGATCATTGTCATGTTGAAAGACCCAGCCACGTTTCATCTTCAATGCCCTTGCTGATGGAAGGAGGTTTGCACTCAAAATCTCACAATACATGGCCCCATTCATTCTTTCATGTACCCGGATCAGTCATCCTGGCCCCTTTGCAGAGAAACAGCCCCAAAGCATGATGTTTCCACCACCATGCTTTACAGTAGGTATGGTGTTTGATGGATGCAACACAGTATTCTTTTTCCTCCAAACACGACAAGTTGTGTTTCTACCAAACAGTTCCAGTTTGGTTTCATCAGACCATAGGACATTCTCCCAAAACTCCTCTGGATCATCCAAATGCTCTCTAGCAAACTTCAGACGGGCCCGGACATGTACTGGCTTAAGCAGTGGGACACGTCTGGCACTGCAGGATCTGAGTCCATGGTGGCATAGTGTGTTACTTATGGTAGGCCTTGTTACATTGGTCCCAGCTCTCTGCAGTTCATTCACTAGGTCCCCCCGCGTGGTTCTGGGATTTTTGCTCACCGTTCTTGTGATCATTCTGACCCCACGGGGTGGGATTTTGCGTGGAGCCCCAGATCAAGGGAGATTATCAGTGGTCTTGTATGTCTCCCATTTTCTAATTATTGCTCCCACTGTTGATTTCTTCACTCCAAGCTGGTTGGCTATTGCAGATTCAGTCTTCCCAGCCTGGTGCAGGGCTACAATTTTGTTTCTGGAGCCCTTTGACAGCTCTTTGGTCTTCACCATAGTGGAGTTTGGAGTCAGACTGTTTGAGGGTGTGCACAGGTGTCTTTTTATACTGATAACAAGTTTAAACAGGTGCCATTACTACAGGTAATAAGTGGAGGAAAGAGGAGACTCTTAAAGAAGAAGTTACAGGTCTGTGAGAGCCAGAAATCTTGATTGTTTGTTTCTGACCAAATACTTATTTTCCACCATAATATGCAAATAAAATGATTAAAAAAACAGACAATGATTTTATGGATTTTTTTTCCTCAGTTTGTCTCCCATAGTTGAGGTCTACCTATGATGTAAATTACAGACGCCTCTCATCTTTTTAAGTGGTGGAACTTGCACTATTGCTGACTGACTAAATACTTTTTTGCCCCACTGTATATTGATTGACAGCAAGATATGACAAAGTGTTCAGTATACAAATTGAGGGGGTAAAGCGGTTCATTAGTGACAAATAAACCATTATAATCAACTTGTTTTGATGTTCATATTAGTCCCCTACATACCTGTACAAGTTATTTCATTCCGCTTAGTTTCTGATGATCTTCAGATAGGCAGACGCATTTACTAAATACATGCTATATTCTTGTGAATGGTGCAAGAACCACTGAGAATTAGACAGATGCAGTCATGGCTGAAAGTGTGGGCACCCTTACAATTGTTACAGAAAATCAAGCATGTCTCCCAGAAATTTATTGCAATTACACACGTTTTGCTACACAAATGTTTATTTCCTTTGTGTGTGTTAAAATAAAATAGGAAAATTGGAAATATCTTCACACAAAATCCCCAAAATGGGCTGGACAAATTGTGGGTAAACAACTTTGTTTCAAGCATGTGATGTTCGTTAAAACTCACCTATGGCAAGTAACAGATTCTGCTAGGGTATGTGCACACGATCAGGAATTGGCAGCGCATGTCTGCAGTGCTCAAAGTGCTGCCAGCTATTGCAGGTGAATCTGCATGTGTTCACTGAACTGTGTGGATTCACAGTGTCCAATACATTGTATAGGTGAAATTTCTCTTGCGGAGACGTGATAAATAGGCATGCTGCAGTCTGGAAAGATGCACCACATGTCTGTCTCCACGGGTGATCCGGAGGCGTCTCTAGACGCATAGTGGACATGGGATTTCTTGAAATTCTATCCACTATTCTGTAACATGAGGACGCTGCGGGTTGGGTGCTGCAGAAATACGCAGCGTCCAACTTGCAGCGCTTACTGATCGTCTGAACATACCCTTAGTGAAAGAAAATGACCATCAGCACTGACCGATGGATTAACGTTGGTCCAAGAGCGATTATCTGATAAAACATTGGATAGCACTCATCAAATGTATACGCTAGTTTGCGCAAACCCTAAAAGTGGTTATTCAGGACTTTTTTCCCCCCATGGGACTAGGCTAACTACCAGCAACAATCTCCCCTAGTTCAGACCGCTGTCTTCCGGTCATAGACTACACCTGCCGATGAATCTCCTGCTTCCTGTGATGTCAAATCGACAGAGCAGTTCTGTTGTCACTGCCGATGGGGCGTCACTACTGCGCCCTCACTCCTCTTGTCTGAATTGGTGAGTTATGTGTTACTCTCTAACGTCCGATACTGTTTGTACATGCACTGTCTGAATTGTAAAGCGCTGCGGAATATGTTGACAATATACAAATAAAAATGATTATAAAAATAGCAGCTTGATCGGTATAATGTCATCCATCAGTCTAAATGTCCTCTGGATGCAATGTTTTCAGTGCTTTTAGGGGAAACCTCAGCTCATCACTATTCTGTGCACCCCATTGCAGGGCTACTTATTTGCATTTTGTCATGTGCATGAGACCTGACATTGTTCTCCAACTGGATTCTGGAAGAAATACGAGTTTATTACCCGGCGTCGGTGCCTCCATGGAGTCCAGATCGTGCTTCCTGTTTTGACTTTCTTTGTTGCCTCTTTCATCCAAGCATTCATTACTTATTTCTTGGATAAGAAGACTTTTATGCTTGGACATGGCAGCATCTGGATGAATATTCACAGACGCCGGCAGATCAATGGTATTTGTAGTAAATATATCTACATGGTGTGTCAGCTGCTCGTCGTCGTCCCCACCGACGGTGGTCACGTCTTCTTTCTCCCACTCACCATCACTCTCATCGCTGTCCCCAGATATCACTTCAATCTTTGGACGATATACCTGTTACAGGACACGACGGGTAAAGAAAAAATTCATAAAAGACAAAGATAACAAGAGCCTGAAAAACTGGCCAGAGTTTATAGGGAGTTGTTTGGTCTTTTGATAAAAATCTGCAGTCACTCTGTGTGACTGCTGACTTCTCAATCCTCATAGCATTTGCACCGCCGGTGTCAGAGGAGAGAGCGGGTGGTCACAGTACAGCAAGTAACTGATTTCCATACTTCTGGCCACATTCCAACTAGACAATGGCCACATTCCGACTAGACGTTTGGCTAGCTCTGATGGGAGTTTATAAAGGTGCAACGAGCAGTGTTAAACCTGTCACCAGATTTTTCCAATACGAGGTAAGGCCTGTACCTTTCAGCCCTGATAAACAGCATTGCATAATGCTGTATAAAAGCCCCCAACCCGACCTGCAATATATGAAAAATATCTTTTATTATATTCACCAACAGGGCAGTTGGATCTGATGGGTGTCGCTGTCATCGTCCGGTGTCTCCTCTCCTCTTGCGATGCCGTCCTCCTTTTTGCTTTGTGTGGATGACGCGTCCTAGGTCATCCACAGTTTTCCTGGCATCGCACTCCTGCGCGGGTGCACTCATCTCTGCCCTGTCGAGCGCAGAACAAAGTACTGCAGTGCGCAAGCGCAAAAAAAGGACAAAGAACCCGGGTGCTTGTGCACTGAAATACTGTACTCTGCCCTAGTTGGGCCAGAGAAGTAAACATGCGCATGGGAGTGGAGGGCAGAGCATATTCATTCCCTTAAGCAGCGGACACATGTGATCGCCCGGCCGCTGAGGAAGGCGGCTGCGACTACTGTGCCCGCTATTGAAGAGAAATGAATAGTCACTGCTAGTTCAGTCAATATTCATTTCTCTGTAGCAGCGGGCACAGGCTTTAGCCACAGCAGCTGGCTCCTGTGACCTGCAGCTTCACCGATGACGCTCCCCCTCCATCTTCTGGGACCCGGGGCCTTTTTCAGCACAAAAAAATGTGCTGAAAAACTCAGCTTATACTCGAGTATATATTACGGTATATATTAGCTCTTCCCAGCCCAAATACATATATGTGGCAAGTACTATATTGACACCTGTATCTAGCATATTAGAATTCTGTAAATCAGGGCTGAAAAGTACAGGCCTTACCTTGTATGGAAAAGACCTGGTGACAATTTCCCTTTAAATAGGTATTTAACTTTTTAATAAAAAATATATATATTTAAGTTTAATTCACACCCGCTTTTCCCCCCAAATTTACAAATTAAATCTAGAAAATAAAAACAAATGATAATATTTGGTATGGTTTTCTGCCTAATGATCCAAACCATTAAACTATTTATGCTATAAGGCAAACGCCAGAACATAAAAAAAAAATCTACATGGCAAAATCATTTTTAAAAAAAAACAACAACAAAACTTCACCTTTCTATAAAAAAAACTGAATAAAAATAAATCAGAAATGTAAATGGACCCCAAAATAGTAACAAACAAAAACTAGGTCTCACCACATAAAAAACAAACCCTGATACAACTCCGAAAAATAACAAAGATATGTTGCCCGCTAGAATCGGAGGTGTATATACCATATGCTCACTGTGAGCTCCCCCGATAACCGGCCTGGTAGTGGAAGCAGCCGCGGCCTCGTCCATCATTTGTCAGTCAATTTGGCAATTGTGCTGACGATTGGAGGCAGCGGAGTTGTGTTCCTTGACATATTAGTGGCAGCGGTGAGATCTGCGTGACTTCCCCTGCTGCGTTCCTATGACATGCGTCATCAGCATTATGATGTTCACCAGACAATTGATCTTTTAATAGTTGTTTAACCTGTAACCTGCTTCTAATGTTCGCTATACATGGCTTCTATGCTTGCAGTAAGAAATGGGGAAATCTGCAGTGAAAGTCCGCACAGCAGGTTAATTTCTGCTGCAGATTTTTACTACTCGGTGTGTGGATGAGATCGGTTACAAATCTCATCCATGGGACGGCGACTGTAATATACAGGAGAAAATCGTGTTTGCTCCATGCTCCTAATACTTACCTGATTAGTAGTAATGTTCTCCAGCATGTTTTGGGGCAGCTCAGTAATGTCCTCATCTTCCAAATCTGGCAAATCCTATAAAATAGACAATCAGAACGCAACAATATTTTACCTTGTACAGACAAATTATCATCTTAGGCTTCATTCATAAGTCACTTTTTCTTGTATGAGCGTTATCCGTGTTTTTCATGGATAGCACTCGTACCTGTGAAAGTCTATGGGCCATTGACTTTCCGTGATTTTGTGGCTAGCGCAAAATCGCGATGACATTTCAGATCTTGATCCGAGTGTCAGATCAAAATCCCCAATGCAAGTTTATGCGTCTGTGAAAAAAGTTGGGAAGCACAAGGATACCGCCCGAGGGAAGCTAGATTTTCACGGATTATTAAATAACATAAGGTTTTGAAGGGTTTTCTTTTTACATATGAAAAAAACTGATGAAAATTGGACCAAATCAGATAAAATTCTGCTGAAAATCACTGATAAAACTCGATCCATTTTTCTAGCATGAGAAAAAAACTGAAGTGTGAATGAGGCCTTAAAGAGTACCCACCACCAACCAGCATGGCACAAAGGAACACAGTAGTATGACAATAAATGGCTTCACCCAGCCACTAACCGTGAGTGGAGAAAAAGTTTTGATGGTATCATTCTCTGAAAAAAAAAAAAAAGGCCAAGAAAGCAAAAATTCTGCTGGGGTATGTAAACTTTTGAGCACAACTTTATAGACTAGGATAAGGGAAATATATACCAGGATGATAGCTGATTTTGTAAGCTTGCCCACTGACAAAGACACGAACAATCTATAATTTTAAGGGTAGGTTAATTTTAAAATTGAGAGATAGAATATCAAAAATAAAATCCAGAAAATCACATTGTATAAATTATATAAATTGCATTTATAGGCCTGCACAAAGCTGGAATGGGCTAAAAACCATAAGTAAAGAGGCTTTGTGAGGAGACAACAGTTGGTGCAATAGTAAGAAAATGGACGAAATACAAAATCGACAATCGACATCGATCTGGGGCACAATGCAATATCTCACCTCGTGGGGTGTACTTGATCATGAGGAAGGTGAGAGATAAGACTAAAATTACACGGGGGGGGGGGGGAACTTGTTAATGATCTCAAGACAGCTGGGACCACAGTCACCAAGAAAACCATTGGTAACACATTATGCCATAAAGGTTTAAAATCCTGCAGTGCCCGCAAGGTCCCCCGGCTCAAGAAGGCACATGTGCAGGCCTGTCTGGAGATTGCCAATGAACCCCTGGATGATTGTGTGAGTGATTGGACGAAGGTGCGGTGGTCAGATGAGACAAAAATTGAGGTATTTGGCATTAACTCAACTTGCCGTGTTTGGAGGAAGAGAAATGCTGCCAATGACCCAAAGAACACCATCACCACTGTCAAACTTTGAGGTGGAAACATTATATTTTGGGGGTGTTTCTCTGCTAAGGGCATAGGACTACTTCACTGCATTAATGGGAGAATGGATAGAGCCATGCACGGTAAAATCCTGAGTGACAACCTCCATCCCACCGCTAGGACATTAAAAATGGGTCGTGTCTGGGTCTTCCAGCAAGAAAATGACCCAAAACATACAGCCAAAGCAACAAAGTAGTGGCTCAAAAAGTAGCACATTAAGGCCATGGAGTGGCCTAGCCAGTCTCCAGACCTTAATCCCATTGAAAACTTATAAAAGGAAATGAAACTCCGAGTTGCCAAGTGATAGCCTCAAAATCTTAATGATCTAGAAATTTTCTACAAAGAGGAGTGGACCAAAATTCCTCCTGACATGTGCGCAAACCTCATCATCAACTACAAAAAACGTCTGATTGCTGTGCTTGAAAACAAGGGTTTTGCCACCGAGTATTAAGTCTTGATTGCCAGAGGGATCAAATACTTATTTCTCACTGTAAAATGCAGGTATATTTATATAATTTATACAACGTGATTTTCTGGATTTTATTTTTGATATTCTATCTCTCAATGTTAAAATTAACCTTCCCTTAAAATTATAGACTGTTCATGTATTTGTCAGTGGGCAAACTTACAAAATCAGCAAGGGATCAAATACTTATTCTCCCCACTGTACACCAGAATGGACGACATATACTGTATACTTGGATGGGCCCAGGATGGGGGACATATATTCCATTAAGGAGCCCAAGATGGGGGACATTACTACAGGTTGGAGGAGGAGGTTCAACTTGTATGTCCTCATGGGTCCAAATCTTACACCGGGGGCCATCGGACTCATCCCTTTTACACAAGACAATGTGCTGCAGATAACGGTGACCATTATACCGGTATAAACTATCCACTTTGCTCATTAATCAACTAATTGGCAGCTTGTGTACATGGGCCGATAATAGAGAATGTGTACTCTAATTTACGCTCGTATGGATATTATTGATCCATGTAAAAGGGCTTTTAGTCAGACAAATGCAGATTTTAAAGGTTTGTGAGCAAAATATATCTTAAAATATTTGTTGAGTGGTGACATTGTCATTATTTTGCTTGCCAACAGCACAAGTGGAATCTATTTGGAGAAGTAGTTTCACAGTAGGATTCATGACACATATTTTTGGTAATGATTTAGGTAACTGATGACCTGTGAGGTCAGTCTCACATACATCAATGAACAGCCTCTCTGTGGCCTTCAGAGGGACAACCTCGATCTCTTCCTCATCAGCCAGTCCAGTGGTCAGGGAACCTTCCTTGTTCATCTCCCCCTGTGATTCTGCAAAGAAAATTAAAAAATTATATATGAAATTATATATAATTTTATATATACACACGTATATATATATATATATATATATATATATATATATATATATATATAAATAATGGGATCAGTTGTGTAGTCAAAGATGAAGAACATGTGGTAGCCTAAACAAGAGAGAAGCTGAAGAAAAAAACCTTAAAACCTTTTCTGTAATCTCCAATAACTCCTTTAACCATTTAACCATGGGCCGATTTCCATTTTTGTTTTTTCCTCTCTTTCTTCCAAAAGCCAATGCTTTTTTTTTTTTCCATCTACATGGCTGTATGAGGGTTTGCATTTTTCGAGACCAATTGTACTTTTGAATGACTCCATTTATTTTATCATGTGATGCAATGGAAAGCGGGAAAACAAATTCCAAGTGCGTTGAAACTGCAAAAAAAAGTGCAATTCCACAATTGATTTTTCAGTGTTTTATTTACCATGTTCATTGTACGATAAAACTGACCTGGCGATAGGATTCTGTAGAACAGTACAAGTTCGCAGAACCCAAGATGCAAATTTATCTTTTGTGCCCTCAGCTGACATTTTTATTGACACCATTTTGGGGGAGATACGATGTTTCGATCGCCTATTATTGCATTTTATTGTAATGTTGTGACGGCCAAAAAAAGTAATTCTGGCGTTTCAGTTTGTTTTTCCCTCGTTTACTGATTAGCAAATTTATGTTATATTTTGATTGGACTTTTAAGAACACAGCGATACAAATGTGTTTTTTTTTTTAATTATTTTTAATGTGGAAAAAGAGGAAGATTTAAACTTTTTTTTAAATTGTTTTTATATTTTTTTTTAAACATTTTGTTTACTTTTCACTATTTTTAATAGTCCCCTCAAGGGGCTTTGCAGCTGCGATCTTCTGATCACTTGTGCACACAGCAAAGCATCAGTGCTGCTATGAAGGAAGGGAGGAAAAGCACTGAATAAATGTTACTTGGATCAAATGTAATTAAATAAAAAACTGTGATCCATGTCACGGTATTGAGTTACTATAAAGACAGTTTTTAAATCAGGCTGTGCCACTATGCACCTTTTAGTATTTCAAAGACACAAAGTAGCGAGACGTGAACACAAACGAATATTCGTCAAAAAATATATCCTTTATTATATTATAGTAAACAAATTAAACACATTAGCTAAAATGAAAAAATAAATGCCTCTTGATGAAGTATGGACAAAACGCGCGTCGAGGCTGAGGGATGCAGGACAGTCCTTTCTTTACTAACTGTAAGTTGCATAGCATGGACAGTAATCTGTCTTTACCCCCCTTTTTATGTGGAGTTGCACTGCACCAGTTGAGCATATAGCGCCTGGGGGCTTTCGGCTCACAACTTCATAGTAGCAGAGATTTACCAGGGAATGTCTTGACATAAATATGTACCTTAAACTGTTCATCTTATGAACCTTATGACAGTATACATTTATCTGAGGAGATGCCCTGATATAAATATATACCCTTTTTGTGGTTGCCATCATAGTATTGATTATCCCCCTCATTTAATATGACAACCTATAGCTAGATTTTGGTTTCACTGTATGGATTTAACCCTCTATGCACTGGCACTTTAGAATATCCTATGGCTGTTTCTTACAGTTGATGACTTGCTTACATATACAATTTGGTACATGTTAGTGCTAGACATCATTCTGTCCGGCTGGCAATACAATTGTATAGGTGATATCATAAATCAACTCCATTGCATTGAAAAGGATGTTTTGGTACATTACAAATGTTTTGGTCTGTATGCACAATTGCATTTTGCATAATAACTATTACATACCAGGGACTGTACCCCAAAGCTTTCCTCACACAAGAGGCATTTGTTTTTATTATTGTTAGTGTGTTTCATTTGTTCACCATTTTTTAATGAATATTCGTTAGTGCTCACGTCTGGCTACTTCGCCTATGAAGGGTGCACAGCCGGATTTAAAATCTGTATCAAATGTACTAATACCTAAAGGACCACACAATGGTAATACTGGTTATGTTATTAATAGGTAGGCAACCTCAAATAATATGTATTATTGAACAAAGAAGGTATAAATGGATAAGGCAAGGTATGTAATCTGCTATGCCTGCAGGTAGATGATACATCATACATATTGTTAGACACCAAGATCTCCCTATTTCAATGGGATTAGTAAAAGGTCAAAAAACTCAAAAACCAATTTAACCAAAAAAAGCCCCAACAGGCTGATTAGAGCAAAAATGGGATCATAGGGTATATTAAAACATGCAAATTTTATTAGCATAAATTAAAACACTTTTAAAACAGAGTATCACTATCAAAGCAGGAATTCATTAGGGATCTATAGTAAAGAATGTACTGCCAAAGCACATATATATGTATCAAATGGAATTGAATCATCAATATGTGTATACACAATATCAAAAAGAATAAAACCAACTAAGACACATGATTGGATCTGACCAGCCACTCCATTAGCCTAGTGCAGTGTAATATCCTCGTATGAGGGAGTAGATGTCAGAGCGTAATAAGGTACATGTGGCCCAGCAGAGGAAAGTGCATAGAATGACTCCTGATGAAGACACGGCGAAACGCGCATAGGGGTGGCAGGCCGGGATCCTCTTATTAAATAGTATTAGTAAGTACTAGCCCACTATATGCACCTCATTATATGCCCTCAAGTGCCTAGTGGCAAATACGGCCTTGCCTGTAAGGGCAGCTGGCAATAAATCTGATGTAAATAGATCAATCTATGTTAAGGCATAATGGTGGAGTACACAGTAGAGTAATGCACAAAGTGTACGAATAGGAGCATATTGATTTAATAGATCAAAAGGGTTAATACTCCAAACAGCCATGCACGTGAGAGAGGGCTAGAAGGAATGATAACAGAGCAAACTGCATATAAGGTGACCTGGGTGGTCCTGGATGAAAGTGTCGCGCTCACCCAGAATATATGCAGTTTGCCCTGCTGCCATTCTTTCTAGCCCTTCAAGTACATTTGACACAAGTAACATTTGTTGATTTTTTGTAAATGATTGAGGGCACTCTTTTGCGTATAGTGCCATTTTTTACCTTGCTTGTCCAATCAAACCGTTTTACTTTTCCAAAGCTATGTTTCCGTACTTTCTTGTACCATTTATTCGGTGTTTTTCCTCCCTTTCTTCACCATTTTTGATCCGAATGGTCAGCCATTTATACATCCATCAGCAGATATATAACACTATACACCTATATCTACTATTAAGCAAACTTTATATACTATCTGCTATACTCAATGTGTGTGCTTCATCAGCACTGCTATGAATAGTAGAAATCACGATCTCCTATGAACGCAAGGTAAACGCTGGCTTTCACAGGAGGATCGTAACGACAGGCACGGGGGTCTTCAGCAGACCCTTGGCTGTCATGGCAGCCTATCTGCACGATCACGCCACTGGGGGCGCCAATGGGTGCATAGAATGGCGCGCTTCCCTGTTGGCACGAGTTAAATGCAGCTGTCTGAGATTGATGTTAAGAGCTGCTGGTGATGCTCCACCCGCAGCTGTTAGATGCACATGATAGCTGAATAACGCAGCCATCATCTGCAGGATAAGATGCAGGCTCGGCATGTGAGCCCGCATCAAAGTCAGGAAGCTGGCATATAATGTACCAGTACGTTATATGTCTGTAAGGGATTAAAGTTTACACATTTACTAAAAAATCTAGTCCAGTTTTAAAATAAACGGCATAAAAAAGGATACAAATTTATAGTAAAATATTGTTACCTACCAAAGTGGAAAATAATCAAATTATTGCCCAGGTTAAACATACCCAGTGACTGAACCTGAATTTGTTTATCGCCAGTAAATCTGCCTGTCGGTTTTAATGGAAACTGTATGGGGACAAGTGAATAAAAGGAATTGAGTGTCGAGCACTTTTTAAGGGCAATTTAGCTTTAGGAAAGATGGGTTTTCTGCTTCATTTTAGATACTTTATAAATCTAATCTTGTTTGTTGGAAAGGTTCTTTTGGGGGCTCTAAAATGAAGGGCAAGTTAAAGAGGTTGTCCAGTAACAAGTTACCACTTATCTACATTGCTAATCGGTGGGCATCCGACCACTGGGATTAGCAGAATGGTTCAATTAATATCCCCGCTACAAAATGAACCGTCACTCCACTCCATTCATTCTCTGTGGGGCTGCCGGAGAGAGCTGAATGCAGAACATGGCAGCCCCTAGGAAATGAATGAGTGGTCGAGCATGTGGACTGCCGATCTATCTTAAAGGGGATTGAAGTCCCTCATGCTGCTTATTCAGCATTCAGGCCCCCAACAATCAAAAAGTTATCAGTTTTCCCTTGGATAGGAAAAATCACTGGACAACCCCTTTAAATCAGCCAGAATTCTAATCCTCATATTGTTACCAGAAGGGATGATGCCCTGCAGTCATTGCTCTTCCATTGTGTAGTCCTTACCATGTGTGACACATCCAGATTCTGCATCCATACCCAACGACGTGCCGTTATTTCCAACATTGCTGCCTCTTCCTGTAGCTGTGTGCCGATAAGGATCCATGTCAGGAGGCATGTCGGCCGTCTGAATCGGGATGGGAGGACCTATTGTAGGGTCATGGCTTATATTAGTGGTCAACTCCTCATAGGCCTCAAAAGTCTCTTCAACAAATCTCTGTATCTTCTCTCGAGACTCTTCATTGCTGCAGTGTTTTTCTTCCTGCTGATTTCCTAAACATATAACATATGAAGGGACGTGAGTAGCCATATTGGAAGATGATCCTTTATTCTATATGGAAAGGTTTAAACCTTTATGACAAATACAGATGATATCAGCATGGAAGCACCGGTGGGGTTCATAAATAGGGGCCCCCACTGCTCGCCATTATGCAGGGATGTCACGTACCCCTCTTGGGCTTTTAATTAGGAGATTTCAATGAAGGTATTTCTATTTTATTAGGGTGAATAATATTAGGGTGAATAATCTGTGTCCCTTCCTTTTAGGGCAGGCGCGTAACAGCGTATTTTCGGTCCGAGTGCTATCCGCATCAGTCTCCCTTTATTACACCCATGCAAAATGACCTGCTTTTCTCTTCTGTGTCACTACTACATATTAGTCAGCCCCCGCCCCATCCTGTGATAAGCAGCTCACTGTCTATAGACTATGTACATTGAAAGCTGTGGTGTAGGTGGGGACAGTTTACTCAGCTCTGCTGCATTGTTATATCTAAGAACTCTGATTGTGGTGGAATAGAAATAAAAAACGACAGCACCAGGATGTATCACACAAATGTGTGAATTAAGTCTTAGAAATGGTGAATAATCAGAGGAAAATGCAGCATGGTGTGGAAATCTCTGCACTAAAAGCACAAGAGAAACACATAAATCTAAAATCCTGGCAAATATCAGAGAACTTGCTGTTTAATTTCAGAATATATTGAGCAGATCCCAATCCAGGCACTGCCTGCATCAGAGGCCGTGGCCAGACATTTTCCCTGCCGCTGCTTAACCCCTTTACCCCCAAGGGTGGTTTGCACGTTAATGACCGGGCCAATTTTTACAATTCTGACCACTGTCCCTTTATGAGGTTATAACTCTGGAACGCTTCAACGGATCCCAGTGAATCTCACATTGTTTTCTCGTGACATATTGTACTTCATGACAATGGTAAAAATTCTTTGATAGTACCTGCGTTTATTTGTGAAAAAAACGGAAATTTGGCGAAAATTATGAAAATTTCGCAATTTTCCAACTTTGAATTTTTATGCAATTAAATCACAGAGATATGTCACACAAAATACTTAAGTAACATTTTCCACATGTCTACTTTACATCAGCACAATTTTGGAACCAAAATTTTTTTTAGTTAGGGAGTTATAAGGGTGAAGAGTTGACCAGCAATTTCTCATTTTTACAACACCATTTTTTTTTTAGGGACCACATCTCATTTGAAGTCATTTTGAGGGGTCTATATGATAGAAAATACCCAAGTGTGACACCATTCTAAAAACTACACCCCTCAAGGTGCTCAAAACCACATTCAAGAAGTATATTAACCCTTCTGGTGCTTCACAGGAATTTTTTGAATGTTTAAATAAAAATGAACATTTAACTTTTTTTCACAAAAAATTTAATTCAGCTCCAATTTGTTTTATTTTACCAAGGGTAACAGGAGAAAATGGACCCCAAACATTGTTGTACAATTTGTCCTGAGTACGCCAATACCCCATATGTGGGGGTAAACCACTGTTTGGGCGCATGGCACAGCTCGGAAGCGAAGGAGCGCCATTTGACTTTTCAATGCAAAATTGACTGGAATTGAGATGGGACGACATGTTTCGTTTGGAGAGCCCCTGATGTGCCTAAACACTGAAACCCCCCACAAGTGACACCATTTTGGAAAGTAGACCCCCTAAGGAACTTATCTAGAGGTGCGGTGAGCACTTTGACCCACCAACTGCTTCACAGAAGTTTATAATGCAGAACCGTAAAAATAAAAAATCATATTTTTTCACAAAAATTATCTTTTCGCCCCTAATTTTTTATTTTCCCAAGGGTAAGAGAAGAAATTGGACCCCAAAAGTTGTTGTACAATTTGTCCTGAGTACGCTGATACCCCATATGTGGGGGTAAACCACTGTTTGGGCGGATGGGAGAGCTCGGAAAGGAAGGGGCGCCGTTTGACTTTTCAATGCAAAATTGACAGGAATTGAGATGAGACGCCATGTTGCGTTTGCAGAGCCCCTAATGTACCTGAATAGTAGAAACCCCTCACAAGTGACACCATTTTGGAAAGTAGACCCCCTAAGGAACTTATCTAGATGTGTGGTGAGCGCTTTGCCCCACCAAGGGCTTCACAGAAGTTTATAATGGAGAGCCGTAAAAATAAAACAAAAATTTTTTCCCACAAAAATTATTTTTTAGCCCCCAGTTTTGTATTTTCCCGAGGGTGAGAGGAGAAATTCGACCCCAAAAGTTGTTGTCCAATTTGTCCTGAGTATTCTGATACCCCATATGTTGGGGGGAACCACCGTTTGGGCGCATGGGAGGGCTCGGAAGGGAAGGAGTGCGATTTGGAATGCAGACTTAGATGGAATGGTCTGCAGGCGTCACATTGCGTTTACAGAACCCCTAATGTACCTAAACAGTAGAAACCCCCCACAAGTGACCCCATATTGGAAACTAGACCCCCCAGGGAACTTATCTAGATGTGTTGTGAGAACTTTGAACCCCCAAGTGTTTCACTACAGTTTATAACGCAGAGCCGTAAAAATAAAAAATCTTTTTTTCCCACAAAAATTATTTTTTAGCCCCCAGTTTTGTATTTTCCCAAGGGTAACAGGAGAAATTGGACTCCAACAGTTGTTGTCCTATTTGTCCTGAGTACGCTGATACCCCATATGTTGGGGTAAACCCCTGTGTGGGCACACGGGAGAGCTCGGAAGGGAAGAAGCACTGTTTTACTTTTTCAACGCAGAATTGGCTGGAATTGAGATCGGACGCCATGTCGCGTTTGGAGAGCCCCTGATGTGCCTAAACAGTGGAAACCCCCCAATTATAACTGAAACCCTAATCCAAACACACCCCTAATCCCTAATTCCAACGGTAACCCTAACCACACCTCTAACCCTGACACACCCCTAACCCTAATCCCAACCCTATTCCCAACTGTAAATGTAATCTAAACCCTAACTGTAACTTTAACCCTAACCCTAGCCCTAACCCTAGCCCTAACCCTAACCCTAACGGGAAAATGGAAATAAATACATTTTTTTAATTTTTCCCTAACTAAGGGGGTGATGAAGGGGGGGTTGATTTACTTTTATAGTGGGTTTTTTAGCGGATTTTATTGATTGGCAGCCGTCACACACTGAAAGACGCTTTTTATTGCAAAAAAATATTTTTTGCATTACCACATTTTGAGAGCTATAATTTTTCCATATTTTGGTCCACAGAGTCATGTGAGGTCTTGTTTTTTGCGGGACGAGTTGACGTTTTTATTGGTAACATTTTCGGGCACGTGACATTTTTTGATCGCTTTTTATTCTGATTTTTGTGAGGCAGAATGACCAAAAACCAGATATTCATGAATTTCTTTTGGGGGAGGCGTTTATACCGTTCCGCGTTTGGTAAAATTGATAAAGCAGTTTTATTCTTCGGGTCAGTATGATTACGGCGACACCTCATTTATATCATTTTTTAATGTTTTGGCGCTTTTATACGATAAAAACTATTTTATAGAAAAAATAATTATTTTTGCATCGCTTTATTCTCAGGACTATAACTTTTTTATTTTTTTGCTGATGATGCTGTATGGCGGCTCGTTTTTTGCGGGACAAGATGACGTTTTCAGCGGTACCATGGTTATTTATATCTGTCTTTTTGATCGCGTGTTATTCCACTTTTTGTTCGGCGGTATGATAATAAAGCGTTGTTTTTTGCCTCGTTTTTTTTTTTTTCTTACGGTGTTTACTGAAGGGGTTAACTAGTGGGCCAGTTTTATAGGTCGGGCCGTTACGGACGCGGCGATACTAAATATATGTACTTTTATTGTTTTTTTTATTTATTTAGATAAAGAAATGTATTTATGGGAATAATATTTTTTTTTTCTTCATTATTTAGGAATATTTTTTTTTATTTTTTTTTTTACACATTTGGAAATATTTTTTTTTTACTTTGTCCCAGGGGGGGACATCACAGATCGGTGATCTGACAGTTTGCACAGCACTCTGTCAGATCACTGATCTCACTTAGAGCAGTACAGCCTTCACAGTGCCTGCTCTGAGCAGGCGCTGTGAAGCCACCTCCCTCCCTGCAGGACTCGGATCCGCGGCCATCTTGGATCCGAGTCTGGAGCAGGCAGGGAGGGAGGTAAGACCCTCGCAGCAACGCAATCACATCGCGTTGCTGCGGGGGGGCTCAGGGAAGCACGCAGGGAGCCCCCTCCCTGCGCGATGCTTCCCTATGTTTGATCGCAGTGTGCCGGGGGTTAACCCCTTTACCCCCAAGGGTGGTTTGCACATTAATGACCAGGCCATTTTTTACAATTCTGACCACTGTCCCTTTATGAGGTTATAACTCTGGAACGCTTCAACGAATCCCGGTGATTCTGACATTGTTTTCTCGTGACATATTGTACTTCATGATAGTGGTAACATTTCTGTGATATTACCTGCATTTATTTGTGAAAAAAATGGAAATTGGGCGAAAATTTTGAAAATTTTTATGCAATTAAAGCACAGAGATATGTCACACAAAATACTTAAAAAGTAACATTTCCCACATGTCTACTTTACATTAGCCCAATTTTGGAAACAAAATTTTTTTTTGTTAGGGAGTTATAAGGGTTAAAAGTTGACCAGCAATTTCTCATTTTTACAACACCATTTTTTTTTTAGGGACCACATCTCATTTGAAGTCATTTTGAGGGGTCTATATGATAGAAAATAACCAAGTGTGACACCATTCTAAAAACTGCACCCCTCAAGGTGCTCAAAACCACATTCAAGAAGTTTATTAACCCTTCGGGTGATCGTGGTGTGCCAGGGGTTAATGTGCCGGGGGCGGTCCGTGACCGCTCCTGGCACATAGTGCAGGAGGTCAGCTGCGATAGGCAGCTGACACCCGGCCGCGATCGGCCGCGCTCCCCCCGTGAGCGCCGCCGATCGGGCTGGACGTACTATCCCGTCCGTGGTCATAGGGGCCCACCCCACCTCGACGGGATAGTACGTCCGATGTCAGAAAGGGGTTAATAAACAGAATATACAGTACCTGCTTCTTCTTCCATGTCCTTCCTGCGCTTTCTCTCCTCCGCTCGCCTCCGGACTTCCCATAAGGCATCGATACTATCTTGGATTTTCTTCCTTTCTCTGGTCTCCCATTGCTCTCGCTCCTCCATTTCAGCCTCTCGTCCTCCTCTGACCCAGGCTTCGGCACATGCTCTGTTGGAGGAAGACAATGATAGCGTCCAAAGTTTTTACTTTTGCTTCCGACAAAGTAGGACCCTTGCATCAGGCTATATAGACGGTAATTCTTACCTGTCTTTTGGAAAAATCGGTCTGTCGTCCAGATAGGTTAACCCCTTCAACCGCACTGTAACCATCTTTCTGTAATTAGGGATCTTCTTAATGAATTCATTTCCCATCAGGTTTAAAACATGCTATAGGGGAAAAAAAAATAGCAACATAAAACTATGGACTGTAGGCAGGAGTGGACTGGCCCACGGGAGAACAGGAAAATCCTCTGGTAGGCCGCTGTGAAGAAGTGCTAATGAGTAGTACAGAAAAAAAAGATATCATCTTATCATTCACTAAGCAAGTGAACCAAATTAATATTACAAAAGTAAATTTGTTTACTGGGGTTGGGTTGTTTTTGCATGCAGCTGAACTGTGGGCCCCAAAAATCACTGTTACTGGTAGGCCTTTGCCAATCCAGTCCGACACTGCCTACAAGAAGATATGGCCTGAAGGAAAAGATGTCACCTTTTTGCAGTAGACTTCTGGTACTTTGCTTTTATACAGATAAGAATCCTTGACAGCAAGGAATAACATTTGAGGGGTTCTCCATCTTCCCCCGGTGGGAGCTGTTTTAAAATACAATGTGCTTTACTCACCCTCTTCGGGTCAAGTGCTGAATTTCTTGTGTCTGTAACTGTCTGCAGCGCTGATGTCGACAGCGCTGCAGCCAATCAGTGAGCTCACTGTTTTTGCCCAAGTTGACAGCACGAGCTGCTGAGCTTATTGATTGGTTGCAGTGCTGTTGAGGTTACACCAGACATCAGGAGTAGCGGTGGAGATTCAGCGCTTGATACAGGGAGGGTGAATAAAGCACAGTCAAAATACAGCTGGGGAACATGGGTTTTCCAAAAGATGTAACACCTTAATCTCCCAGTCTAAAAACTGGAAAGAATTTGCTTTTCAAAACTGGAATGTAACATGTCCGAAAAACGGAATTCAGGATGGAAAGTGATCCAGACACAAATGGCGCCAGATGGACAGTTTCTGTCAAGGTTTCACTCAGTTCAATGAAAACAGGATTTTTGGTTGCTTACCGTAAAATCTGTTTCTCGGAGCCTTCATTGGGGGACACAGGAACCATGGGTGTATGCTGCTGCCACTAGGAGGCTGACACTATGCAAATAAAAAAGTTAGCTCCTCCTCTGCAGTGTACACCCTACCGACAGGAAGTAGGATATTCAGTTAGTGAGAAAGCAGTAGGAGAAGCAACGTGTAAAAGAGAAAGAATAATAATATAATAATAATAAACTTTATATAGCGCCAACAAAATCCACGGCGCATCACAGATTAACAGCTTCAAACACTCAGAGTGTTCAAAGAACCCAAACATAGACAGTAAACAGAGCTGCTCAACTTGGGAGGGTGCTGTGTCCCCCAATGAAGGCTCCGAGAAACAGATTTTACGGTAAGCAACCAAAAATCCTGTTTTCTCTATCGCCTTTCATTGGGGGATACAGGAACCATGGGACGTCCCAAAGCAGTCCCTGGGGTGGGAAAAAACAGACTTCCATCAGGCCAGAGGACTCACCACTGCCGCCTGCAGGATCTTTCTGCTCAGGCTGGAGTCCGCCGTAGTTCGGCGAAACGTGTGGATGGAAGACCAGGTTGCCGCTTTGCAAAGCCGTCGGCCAAAGCCCTGTGACGTACTGCACTGGAAGCGCCGACTGCCCGGGTAGAGTGAGCCTTTATCTCAGGAGGGGGCCCTCTGTGCTTGACCCGGTAAGCTTCCAAAATTGCCATTCTGATCGAGCGAGCAATCGTCGCCTTGGAAGCCGGCAGGCCTCTACGCACGCCATCAGGGATGGCGAAAAGAGAATCCATCTTTCGGAAAGCGGCCGTGCTAGCCAGGGAGATCCTCACTGCCCTGACGAGGTCCAGCCTGTTCAACGATCGCTCCAGAGGATGAGTCGGAGCTGGACAAAAGGAAGGTAGAACGAAGTCCTCGTTGAGGTGGAAAGATGAAAACCACCTCGAGAAAGGAAGGAAGGCGGAGGCCTGGGACCACCTTATTCTGGTGGAAAATCAAGAAAGGAGGTCGGCATGGAAATGGCCGTCAACTCAAAAACGCGGCGGATCGAAGAGATGGACCTGAGAAAATCCACCTTCCGAGATTGAGCCTCTCAGGGAGTTTTCCCTGTCAGTTCTAAGGGGGGAACCCCTAAGAACAACCAACACAACCTTTAAATCCCATGAATCCACAGAGGCCCTGAACGGAGGGACAGCATGGACTACTCCTTGAAGGAAGGTCTTAACCTGTGGCTGAGGAGATAAAGTCTTCTTAAAGGGAAGAAGAGCGCAGGAACCTGGCCCTTTTGGGAACTGAGAGCGAAGCCCGAATCCAGTCCTGCCTGAAGGAAAACCAAATGGAAAGCAGGGAAAAAGGACATAGGTGAAAAGCGGTTGGACTCGCATCAGCGAAAGTAAGCCTTCCAGGTACGATAGTAGATCCTGGAAGAAGACGAAGGCTTCCTAGCCTGGATTATAGTGTGACTCATCCGGGCCGAAAGGCCGGACGCTCTTAAAACAGTGGAGTCCACAGCCACGCCGTTAAACTGAGCGACCGATAATTCGGGTGGCAGATCGGACCCTGAGACAGCAGATCGGGTCTGTTTGGAAGGCACCAGGGGTGTCCGCGAGAAGATTGACGATGTCTGCAAACCAAGACCTCCAGGGCCAATCCGGGACGATCAGAATGACCGGCACCCATCCCGCCTTGATCTTTTTCGACAGCTTGGAAAGCAAGGGAAGGGGTGGGAACCGATAGGGGAGCAGGAACTGCGACCAAGGAATGGCCAAAATGTCAACATCACTGTGAGAGGATCACGGGACCCTGGGCCGACCCGAGGGACCTCCTGTTCAATCGGGATGCCATGAGGTCCACCTCTGGAGTCCCCTATCGAAGAGCAATCCGACAGGAAACCTCCTGAAGTACCATTCCCCTGCCGCGAGGCCCTCGAAGCCGAGGAAGTCGGCGGCCTAAATGTCCACGCCGAGGACATGCACTGCGGAGCTCACCAGGACCGTTGCCTCTGTCCAAAGGAGGATCCTGGAATCTCGGCCGAGGCCAGAGAACGCCGAGTCCACCCCTGGTGGTAGACGTATGCCACCGCTGTGTCATTGTCTGTCTGGGTTCGAATTGGCAGGCTGCTGAGAATCCTTACCCAGTGAAGGCAAGACGGAAAGATGATCCGGAACTCGAGAACATTGATCGGCAAAAGGACTCCTGCGCCGACCAACAACCCTGAAAGAACAGGAGACAAAGCCCCGCGCCTCCGCCGAGCGGGCTGGCGCCCGTCGTCACCACCTGCCAGGGAACTGGAAGGAAGGATATGCTGAGAAGGATCTACTCTGGGATAAGAGAAGTGACCTCGGCCACCAGTCGAGGAACCATTTGACCCGGGAGAAAACCGGATCGGACGATGCAGGGAGAAGACAGACCTGTCCCCTGTGATAGAATAGCCTGCTGAAGAAGTCTTGAATGAAACGGGCGAAGGGAAAATTGCTTCCGATGTTGCAACTAACCTCCTTAGGGCCTTTAAGGCCCATCGGAAAGGAGGGGAGCCGAGAACCCTGGAGCAAGCGAACTTCCTGACAAAGGAGGGATATTTTGTCTTCGGGAAGGAAGACTCTGGTCCGACAAGTGTCGAAGAACATGCCCGGAGATACGAGGCGCTGAACAAGACGGAACTTCTTCCTGTTGACGAGCCACCCGCAACGGTTAGAATGTCGGGAAAGATGGATAGACTTTCGGGAGCCTGAAACCGAAATTCCTGAGCCTCCATGGAAGCAATTACTGAACGAGGGGATATCGTCCTGAGGTGTCTCCGACGAAACTTCTTGTTCAGCAAATTGAGATCTGGACTGGGACGAACCTTGTCGTTCTCGGTCAGTACAAAAAGATTCGAAGAGAAGCCTGTGAACCGTTCCTGTTCTGGGACGGGAACGATTACTCCGGATTTAAGGAGGGAAACAATGGCAGTAAAGAAAACCCGGGACTAGAGCGGGGTCTCTCGTAGGTTGGGATTTGAAGAAAACGATCCCAGGACCGTGAAATGAAGATTTTGTGTCTAGAGGGAACAGGTGCCCTGGCCCATGCGACCTCTGCTGAGGAGACCCAGACGTCCCTGAGGAACAGGAGACGGTTGCCCAGTCTGAGAAACGGGCTGGGGTCTAGTCGTGGGTCATGCCTAGGTGGAACTTCCAGTCCTGGACCTGGAGAATCCACCTTAGGAGTAGCGGGCACGCCAGGAAAGAGTGAGCCGAAGAATACCTTCTTCTCTTAACGTGCCTGTGGCCTCTGCAGTTGCGAAGAAGAATCTGATGCCGCAAAACTACGAGAAAGGTCGAAAAGACCAAAGTAGCCGCCTAAGGGGAAGTAGGTGAGGTCTGGAGAAGGGGACTGGTGCCACCAGTGGCGTCCTTAATAATTTGGTCCAGCTTGGAACCGAAAGCACGTGAACCTTGAAAAGGCAGGCTAGTGAGGGACTTCTTCGATGACTCTTGAGCCAAACAGTGCGACAGCTGGCAACGACATTACTGGGCGCCTGTGCGGCAGAAGATGCTACGTCCCGGGAACAAATTATTCCCCGGCATGAGTAATCTGGGTGGCAAGTTCCGCCAGCCGGCCTGACGGAGCTCCAGCTTGAATGCCCCAACGGAGTTGTTTAGCCCTTCAGATACAGACTTCGAAACCCATGAGGAAGCCAAAGCCGGGCATTGGGATGATGCGGCAGTTTCGAAAGCCGACTTCACGAAGGATTCCATGATCCTATCGATGGACTCTTTCAGAGCCGCCCACCGGACAGCGTAAGGACTGTGTTGGCGGCAAGTCTAGCAGCCGACGGATCCACAGGGGGAGAGGTCGTTCTCTAACGCCTCTCATTCCGGTTGGCAATGAGATCCGGAGGAAAGAGATATGAGACTCCAAGACGCTTGTCTCTTTGAGAACGTCTGGTCGAAATCGCTCTCTCTGGCCAGAAGCTCCTCGAATTCAGGATGAGGAGCAAATACCTTGGGAGGTAGTTTAGACCGTCTAAACGAAACCGCCTGATCTGCTGGTTTCGTAGAGGAATCTTCGATGCCACAGGTCTGATTGGTCGCTCCAATGAGGCTTTGAACCATATCCCTCATGTTAGCGATTTGGTTCGAATCCGGCCCCAAATTATCCTCCGAAGGCGCATCAGAGAAAGCCTCGCCTGACTCAGCGGAGGAGGATCGGGAGGACGCCGACAGCAGAGGAGGACCGAGTGGCGAGATGGAGCGAGAAGAGGACTCAGACCGGCGTTCCTGTCTGGACCTTTTGCAGCTAGCCTTGGAAGGCTTGGACGGAGGTTCCTGCGACCCGGTGGCTACTGCGGGGGTCTGCAGGGGTAACCGATCCAGCACGGAAACCAGGGTTTGAGACACCCCTGTTAAATTGGCCACCGATTGAGACAGAGAGGAGGCCCAGCCTGGGATGGGTATCACTCTGGGGCGGATCGGCTGGGGGATCCTGGGCGGTGGGAACAATCGGGTTGCTGCAGGACAGACATAGCGGAGTGTCAGTCTGCGGTGCAGAGCTACTTACGGCAGACGAAATCCGGAGGAAGCTGTCCGGCTAGATGGTATGGACCTCCGGCGAGAAATAGACCCTTAGGCAGGAGGGTGGTAAGGCCTGCTGCCGTAATCTTGATCGATCTGCGTTGCTTAAAATTAACTTTCATTGCTGGGGTTCGAACCCACAGCTCTCTGTTTGCAAGCCTGCACACCTTACCACTGTACTATATCACTCTCTTGTTCCGGAGGAGGGGACTCGTGGTTCAGGAGTCCCAAGATGGCGCCGGTGGGAGGAGAAAAGGCGGTCCTCAGTGAAATTGTCGGGCGGGAGAAAAGCCCGCCCGACAAACAAGGAAAGGGGGCGGAGTCCGGCACCGGAAGTAGGCCCAGGCAGAAGCCGGGGCCTAGATTAGCGATCGGTGACCGGCATGGAAGGGCCGCAGCGGAGAACAGGGCACCGCAGAAGGCGATGGTGAGCGGCCGCCTACAGCGGCGGGAGTGCCGCAGCCGCAGGTCCAAAGCGGTGAGGCGGTCTGGCAAGCCGCCGCGCTGTGTAAGCGGCCAGAGGGACGCAGCTGCAGGGGGCCCGAAGCGATGCGGCGGCCGGCAAAGCCGCCGCGCTGAAAAGAAATGAACGGCCGTATACAGCGACCGGATCAGGGAAGCCAGAGAGGGCCGAAGCGCTGTGGCGGCTGGGAAGCCGCCGCGCTGAAAAGAACGGCCGCATACAGCGGCCAGAGCGATGCGATGGCTGGCAAAGCCACCACGCAGAAAAGACATGAACGGCCGCAAACAGCGGCCGGAGCAGGGGACTCACCTAAACATCCCCCACCGGTACTAACCTGGAAGGAATGAGACGTCCACGGAGCTGATGGACGTCCTCGTCTCCTCCGACCGACAGGCTCTGGTGGGCGAGTGGGTGGGGGACGGAGCCAGTACCGGACTTCTGAGCACGCTTGTGTGCTAGGATCTTGGTCCTGGAGAGGAATCTATGAGGATACGGGGTGACAGTACACGCCGTACTCATAATCCGCATAGTGGGACTACAGGTGTGACTGTTCACCCTGTATCCCTCCGGAAAAACCTGAAAGGAAACGACGCACATTGAGGTAGATAAGGGTCTAATGAAAGACCCGTGTCCACCTCCTACTGACACTAAGCTAAACTGAATATCCTACTTCCTGTCGGTAGGGTGTACACTGCAGAGGAGGAGCTAACTTTTTTATTTGCATAGTGTCAGCCTCCTAGTGGCAGCAGCATACACCCATGGTTCCTGTGTCCCCCAATGAAAGGCGATAGAGAAAAAGAAATTGCAGAGCAAGCGGCGCTTAAACTTCTGGTGATAATGATGGAACCTGTGACTGAGCCACATAATGGAGGATCCAATGGTAATGTAAGCCTAGCCTTAAATACAAACCATGGACAGATGCATCACATATGTCCGGTATTGGAAGAAATCAGCGTCACGAGAAATGGAGATAGATTGTATTAGAGTGTCATGTGCATCACACCACAGATAGGCCAACGTACCAAGTTTGGCATCTTCTCGAGGACATCGATGACTGCAGGATCGTCCAGTTTATTGTTAGACAAATCAAGGATGCTAATGCTGTGACATTTCTGTAGGTGATGGACGTCTCCCACTGTCTGTAACTGGTTGTGGGCAATCTGTAGAGTGTTCAGTACTGGCAGACCGGCTGGAAAGCAAACACCGTGAGAATAAAATAGTATCAAGACTTGGGCTCCTGACTTTTACGATACTGACCCTCCTGAAATGCAGCATTGAATACTATGTAACATACGGTCATAACTACCATTGACTGTAGAGGAGAGAACAACGCACACACTCAATCTACTTTTTACTTTTCCTTTTTTTTGACTGTTGTCTACCATTTTGCTTTGCCATTCAAGTATCTTAATAGATTGTGGTCTTAGATGAATCAATCGGCACCTTTCAGAAAATGATGACAACTTCTATGCCATACATTTTTACGTACGGTCCAAATATCATATTTAGTAACACTAAAAGGGGTAAAAATTCCCTAAATGGAAAGAGGGATATAAACTGATGCTACACAGATTAAGCAGCAGTTTAAGGGTCGGACATGTTAAACCCAAAATACCTTATCATTCTCCCCTCGACCCTCCAATTTCTGATGTAGGGCGAGGTTCAACACACCTCATGTGCAATACATGGTTGGCTGATCCCACCAAAATCTTAAGGTTAAAAGAGAAATACCAAATGCACTGAAAAGTACCAGAGATGGAACCTTCATCTGTCTCGGGAACGTGGCCCCATCTTGCGCCGCAGTCTGTCAAAAGGCTGACACTCAGGTGGGTTTCTTTCCAATGACTTCTTTTAAAATTCAAAACTATTTTTTGAACCCCAGTGAAGTGAATAGTGAGAGCTGCATGTTCCCGGCCACCTCCCCATTTACAGAGGTGTGGGATAGGCCTGGGTCCAAGAGGTGGATATATCATAAGTCAGGCCTGTACAACATGCTGCCCGTGGGCGACATGCCGCCGCCGATGTGTGTTGTGCGGTCCGTAGAGCTGCTCCTTCCTCCTTACTAAATTCAAATGTATCCGCGTCCTTTATATGCAAATATATTTGATAACTGTGGCACTGGTACTGGGGCAGAACAGTGCTCATCTGTCCCAGCCCTGATATGCAGCGGCGTAATGAGGACAGTACACTACTGACGTTATCATACTGCTGCTGGCGCCCGGCCCCAGAGGTCACGGTGGGCAATAGTTAGCGCTCCAGCAGCTGAAGATCAAATGTTTGTTTTGTGCTTAGTGTTACTTCCCAGAGGTCATTACGGAGCAATTGGGAACAATATGGGACAATGGGCTCACAATGTAGGCCATTATGGGGGACATTATGAGGCAATGGGGAACATTAAGGGGCAATGGGGAATACTATGGAGGCCCTTTCAAGAACTGTATGGGGCAATGAGGGACATTATGGAGCAATGGAGGATACTATGGGGCGATTATGGTGCAATGGGGAACACTACGTGGTAATGGAGGACACTATGGGGCGATTTTAGAGCAATGGGGAATATTATGGGGCACATTATGGGGAAATAGGGAACATTATGGGACAATGGGGGACCTTATGGATGAATTGGGGGGTTGTGAATGGTGTAACAGTATAATGTACGGTAGCGGGGACTTCATGCAGAGAGGCTGTGTGGAGGATATATTATAGAAAGGAGTAATTTGGGGGGATATTATGGAGAAGGGCAGTGTGAGAAGGATATTTTGTACAGGAAGCATAGTGAGGGGCAACAATTTATTCGGGGCGCAGCATGGGATAGATCTATATTTATGGGGCCGTAAAATAATACTTTTATTTTTAAGGGCACCGTGTCAGGATGTGAGGCTGAAGATGCAGAAGAGGAAACTCTGGGTGTCTGTATAACACGGAGACAAAAGGAATGGGAACAACTTGAAGGAGAGAAAATGTCACCTATAAAGTACCCGGATGCAAACATTTATTTGTGATTCTAACTGTCTCTTCATTGCTGTAGTTCCTGTATGGTTCACAGTCTGATGATGGCTGGTAACAACTCCCAGCATTTTCTTACCATTGTTAAGGTCATACTGGGAAATTGTAGGTTCAAGCAATGCAATTATATATGAGGCTGATCTGACATTACAATTCATCGCTCTACTAAGCTTGGTGCTGTATGCATTTACTGACAATGGTTCTGGTGCTGCATTCATGTACTGATGGTGGTTCTGCATTCATGTACTGATGGTGGTTCTGGCTTGTATACATGTGCTAACAGTGGTTCTGATCTTGTACAAATAGCTATCCATATTGTACTTCATGGCTATGATAACATTTAAAAATCCTCAAAACTTATAGATTATGAGGAGGATTTGGCGAGTGCCTGCCACAAAAACTCAGTTAAATTAGTGTGTATTCATCCTGATTTTTTTTTAAGCAGAAACTCTCCAAATCCCCCTCAAATACTGAAAACTTGATAACTTGGTTGTGTGGATGTATTAATGTACTAATCATGGTTCTAATGATGTATTCATTTAAGTACCCCTTCACATTTTTGTTGCGGATTGATTCAGTATGGCAATGTGGCCCTTTAACCAACAAATGTTGTGCACCCCTACCATAAGTGTTTGAGATGAGAATTACCTCCTTAACTAACTGCCATCTACTTGTTCATTTTTCAAGTTCTTTCACATCAGAGTATATGGGAGACCTATAAAATGAGTATTAACATCACCCACTCCTATATAAACATATGCATATAAAGATGACCGTTAACCTCGGCACTCACATAGGTTTTCTATAGTCTTGATGTAATTGTTGGAGAGGTTAATGGAGTCCAGTTTTTGAAGGTGTTCGAGATTCTCAATTTTGTTGATTATGTTTTGATGTAAAAAGAGACAGCGCAGTTCTGTCTGCGCCTCCAGATTCTCAATCCTCTGCAGACCATTACATTCCAACCAAAGGCATTTCAGGCCTGTGTATTCCTCCAGATTTTCCAAACGCGTAAATCCTAAGTGAGGAGAACAAAACTGATGTGAAGAACAGTTTTTTTACTGTAGCAGGCAGCAAAAAGATGTACATTTCACAAAGGGTGACATTACTAAAGACCATACACCCGATAGTGGGAACCCTCTGTAAAGCCTGAGAGTGGGGCCACGGTAAAAACTGGCTTCTGCTCAGGGGGACAATGTGGGGCCACTGCAAATAATTAAGAATGCCTTCAGATGAGCGTATGAAAAATTGTCCGAGTTTAAACCAGAAAACTAAGACGATTTTTTTTTCTAACTTTCAGGAGATTTTCAGGCATGTCCCATTTATGTGTTCGTTTTTTACGTCTGCGTGACATCTATGTGTGGTCCATTTTCATATAAGTACATCAATACCTGTAAATGATCACATACAGTTCCCTAGGTTTATAAAAGAAATTCATCTGTAAAAATCGGATGCCACTCTGATGGTTCTTTGTGTAATCTCATTTTATTCTTATTAACGTTCCTCATTGTGGTGACAATCCAAGCCTGGCATGTCAGAGTGAGGAGACTTTAAAACTAAGCATACTCCTCTGGGAAATTAAATATGCAAATGGTCTCTTCAGAGAGGAAGAGGACAAGAATTCTAGCACCACGTATTGGAAGCGGCAATCCTAAAAGTCAATATTGACTCTTTTACGAGCCATGCAATATGACTTAGGATACAAGCCAAACCAGAATCTCAGTTTGCAGACAGTGTTTTGGGGTACCGCACATCATCAGTGCAAAGTATGAGATTCGATTTTTGCTAGGTGAGTCTGGGCTTTATGGGGTAACGTTTCTCCTTGTGGAGAGTGACAAGCCAAGCCTGGCATGTCAGATTGAGGAGATTTATAAGCCATGCATGCTCCTCTGGGAAATTAAAATGCATAGTCTGACATAAACTTGAATGGGTGAGTATCATCCGAAGTTGGACGATTAAAAATCGGATAGCACACAAATGGCTTATACGCTCGCCTGCAGGTACCCAAAGATTGAGATTGTACTTTGAGTTCAATGGCGAGTCTTGGGAGACCATCTGAGTGCTAACAACCACACTGCCTTATATCTAGTCTTTTCAATATGAATTAGGCTTAGGTTCCAAGGAATAATCCAAAGGCCAGGGACAGACAACTGTGCAAAAATTGGGTCAAAAATGGTGGATGTGACTGGCTCCGAGTGTGCTCATCCGAATATCAGACGAGGGCAGGAGCAGCATGCTATTGACAAGCACTAATCTGGTCCACAAATCAAACCAAAGTCGTGCATGCAGTGACCGTGAGGAAAATCAAGTAAAGAGGAGTGCGGTGGACCCTGGGCTCTCCCGCTGGTAAAGGTTACTAAAAGCGGTAAGTATAAAAAACACACAATTTATTGCCACGAGTTTCGGAGTAGGACCTACTTCTTCCTCGGGCCATCTACAACCTGATCAGTTGAGAGCTCAACCCTCCGACTTGCCTTCATCTGTTGTCCACGATGTTACACAGAGTGCCTCATGTTTTTTATTTCTACGTGAGGAAAATCAGTCATTTGAATAGTACTGTTGACTGACAAGGGTCAGTGTGCTGCCCGGATGAATACAGCACATGTCTGATTGATACGCTTGTCTTAATGAGCCATAAGAACCAATTAAGACTGTGAATTGGAAATGTTCTTGTTTTTTTACCCACCTTTGTAGTGTAAGTACAATGTGTCATTGAGATACGGGGTGGTATACAGTTTATGTTGCTTGCACAGTTCTCGCAGGTACTTTTTGGTTAACCTAAAAAAGACAAAAATGATGAGAAAATAAGAAGCCAGGTCTGTAGAACTAAAGCCGCACATATCATTGCTGTCCGCCGATCACTCACTCACAGTGGCAATCGTATGTTTTACTGCTTGTCCTTCATAAACATAAGCTCAGATCAGCTGAGGGAGCACCTTTATTTCGATAGGAAGAGAACAACAAGTCACTAACTCATTTCACAGGACCCAATCCTTCAGCCATGACAGTAATCTGTTGCCACTGGACAAAAGCCCGGAGAACTGACTTTTACCTGACAGCATCTGTGGCTCTTCATTCAACTAGCCAGCCATAATATATGCCTCTGTAGCAACTAATTCGGAAAAATAGGTGTTACACTAAAAACTGCCGTGTCCTGTACAGACTAGATATCCACACGCCGCAGTCCCTCATGGTGCCTGCGGGTGCAGAGAAAGATCTAACCACAGACTATGAGATGGCACCTCTGGCCTAAACTGCCTGGAAGGCAGAGGAGTTGCTTCACGCTCCTCCTAAAGAATCGGAGGGGCAGAGAAGAGTGCGATTTGCCTACAAGAACAGAAGTGTGCTGAACAAAGGAAAGATCCCAAAGTGAGTAAACTAAATAATGAAATACTAAACAAAGAATAAAGCAAGTATTGTTAACAAATATACTGCCTACTTCCTAATGAAAAACAGAAGATAGGCGCAAAGTATAGCAAAGAAACAGAAAAGCAAAAAAATCTTAGCTGGAATCTCACAGACTGGATCCAAACATCAATAGAATGTCAGAACATCCAAATGAATCCATCACCAGAAGGAAACTCCAGCAGAGGGACAAAATATAACGCTGAACCCAAAAGGCACAATTAAAAACACCTGTGTAAAGATAAGCAGACTGCAGCCAGAAAAGCAGAACCCAAACACCCAGAGAAAAGGTGTGCCTCCGCTGGCTTGGCAGAAAGATAATCCGAGCACAGAACACAAACTCAAGGGATCAAATCCAGGAGCATGACTATGTGCTTTGGATCATGAGCCGCTCTAAGCTTTCTCCATACTTTAACATAGTAACATAGTTAGCAAGGCCGAAAAAAGACATTTGTCCATCCAGTTCAGCCTATATTCCGTCAGAATAAATCCCCAGATCTATGTCCTTCTAAAGAACCTAATAACTGTAAGATACAATATTGCTATGCTCCAAGAAGACATCCAGGCCTTTATTGAACCCCTCGACTGAGTTCGCCATCACCACCGCCTCAGGCAAGCAATTCCAGATTCTCACTGCCCTAACAGTAAAGAATCCTCTTCTATGTTGGTGGAAAAACCTCTCCTCCAGACGCACAGAATGCCTCCTTGTGACCTTCACGATCCTTGGTATAAACAGATCCTCGGAGAGATATTTGTATTGTCCCCTTATATACTTATACATGGTTATGAGATCGCCCCTCAGTTGTCTTTTTTCTAGACTAAATAATCCTCATTTTGCTAATCTCTCTGGGTATTGTAGTTCCCACATCCCCTTTATGAATTGTTGCCCTCCTTTGTAGTCGCTCTAGTTCCATTATATCCTTCCTGAGCATCGGTGCCCAAAACTGTACACAGTACTCCATGTGTGGTCTAACCAGGGATTTGTACAGAGGCAGTATAATGTTCTCATCATGTGTATCCAGACCTCTTTTAATGCATCCCATGATCCGGTTTGCTTTGGCAGCAGCGGCCTGGCACTGGCTGCTCCAGGTAAGTTTATCATTAACTAGGATCCCCAAGACCTTCTCCATGCCAGATTTACCCAGTGGTTTCCCGTTCAGTTTGTAATGTGATATTGATTCCTCCTTCCCATGTGTATAACCTTACATTGTTAAACCGCATCTGCCACCTTTCGTCCCAAGTTTCCAACTTATCCAGATCCATCTGTAGCAGAATACTATCTTCTCTTGTATTAACTGCTTTACATAGTTTTGTATCATCTGCAAATATCTATATTTTACTGTGTAAACCTTCTACCAGATCATTAATAAATATGTTGAAGAGAATAGGTCCCAACACGGACCCCTGCGGTACCCCACTGGTCACAGCGACCCAGTTAGAGAATATACTTTCTTCTTCTCATCATTCTGGTACAGGTTGATTTCAATACACCGAATAACCAACCTTCACACCAAGGCCATAAGATAAAAATATATATAATCTTTATTAAATACAATACATATTAAAATCAGATAATGGCGGGTGAAATACCCAGAGCACAGAACAAAAGGTGGGTAACCCAGAGCAAAAGTTCCATAAATAACATCGCTAGTGAAGACAACATAAGCCAGCAAAGTGCCAATGTGCAATTGATCATGTACACACATACATATAATAGAAGTAAACAGTAACCTGTATATTTACCAAATGGAGCGCTCCTGGGGACCCACCACACCCGACGCGCGTTTCGCACCCGACCCCCAGACGAAGCATTTCGGTGCGAAACGCGCATCGGGTGTGGTGGGTCCCCAGGAGCGCTCCATTTGGTAAATATACAGGTTACTGTTTACTTCTATTATATGTATGTGTGTACATGATCAATTGCACATTGGCACTTTGCTGGCTTATGTTGTCTTCACTAGCGATGTTATTTATGGAACTTTTGCTCTGGGTTACCCACCTTTTGTTTTGTGCTCTGGGTATTTCACCCACCATTATCTGATTTTAATATGTATTGTATTTAATAAAGATTATATATATTTTTATCTTATGGCCTTGGTGTGAAGGTTGGTTTTTCGGTGTATTGTATGCTTCCTTCATGGCTTTACATTAGGGATATTTATAGGTGTTGGTTACAGGTTGATTTCAGTTTCATCTGTCCAAAGAATACTTTTCCAAAACTGACTGGCTTCTTTAGATGTTTTTTTATGGCAAAGTCTAATTTGGCTTTTCTATTTTTAAGGCTGATTAATGGTTTGTGCCATGTGGTGAATCCTCTGTATTTGTTCTCTTGAAGCATTCCCTTTATGATAGACTTATATACTTAAACACCTACTTCCTGGAGAGTGTCCTTTACTTGAGTGCATGTTGTGAAGGGGTTTTCTTCATCATGGAAAGGATGTTATGATCATCCAACACTGTTGTATTCTGTAAACGTCCAGGCGTTTTTGAGTTCCCAACATCATGAGTGTGCTCTATTTTTGCAGAATGAACCAAATTGTTGATGTGGCCACTCTGAACATTTCTGCTATCTCCCTGATGGATTTCTTATTCTTTTTTTTTTCAGCCTAATGATGGTATGTTTCTCTTCCATTGAGAGATCCTTTGACTGCAAGTTGTGGGTGCATGGCAACAGCTTCCAAATACAAATGAAACACCTGGAATCAGCTCCAGACCTTTTACCTGATTTATTGATGATGTATAAACAAGGGAATATGCCATGCATTCCATTAAAGAGCTTTTGAGATAATTGTCCATTTACCGTATATACTTGAGTATAAGCCGAGTTTTTCAGCACATTTTTTGTGCTAAAAACACCCCCCTCGACTTATACTCAAATGAGGGTCCCAGAAGATGGAGGGGGTTGGCAGCAGTGGAGTAGCGGGGCACAGGAGGTAGGAGCCGGGTACTGTGGCCAAAGCCTGTGCCCGCTGCTAAAGAGAAACACCAAGGTTACTTACTGGTAGCCGGTTTTTCCGGAGCCCATGACAGCACACCTGAGAGAGGGGATCCGCCCAGTCAGGACAGGAAACCTACTGAAATAAAAGTGCGGTACCTCTCCCTCGCTTCCGTTGGTTTTCAGAGCATGAGAGGCCCCCTTGGTTAGTTCACATGGTAATCTACCACCACATTATAATAATAACAAAAACACCCAACTAAAAGTGCACACCAAAGGGTGAAGAAGAAGGAAGGGAATATACAGGTGCTGTCATGGGCTCCGGAAAAACCGGCTACCAGTAAGTAACCTTGGTGTTTTCCCGTCTCCCATGACAGCACACCTGAGAGATTTTTGGAGAAAGGAACACCTTAGGGAGGGACCACCGCTTGCAGCACCCTTCTACCAAAGGTAAGGTCAGTAGAGGAAGATAAATTCAGTCGGTAGTCGGCCTTACATATCTGATCAATCGATACCTCTGCTTTTTCAGCCCAGGAAGTAGCCACGGCCCTGGTGGAGTGAGCTTAATGCCTTCAGGGATCGGAACGCCACATGCAGCATAGGATAAGCTAATTGCCTCCCTAATCCATCTGGCAATTGTACCTTTGGACACCCCATGACCTTTCCTACTACCCTTGAAAGCTACAAATAGAGATTGATCTTTCCTCCACTGACTAGTTAAGGATATGTACTGTAACATAGATCTTCTTACATCAAGAGTGTGAAACCTCTCCTCACCTGGATTTTTAGGATTAACACAAAATGAGGGTAAAACAATCTCCTGACTTCTATGAAATTTAAGAACTACTTTAGGTAGATAAGCCGGATCTGGTCTTAGAACCACCCTGTCGTCATATATCTGAGTGTATGGAGGACAAACGGACAGGGCTTGTAAGTCACTCACTCTACGTGCGGATGTCAAAGCTACCAATAGCACTGTTTTTAGAGTGAGAAATTTTATCGATAACTCTTGCAAAGGCTCAAAGGGACTTTTAGTTAGAGCATCTAAAACCAGATTTAAATCCCAGGGAGGAATTTTCTGAATTACTACAGGTCTAGACCTACTACATGATTTAATGAAACGGGCTACCCACTTATTGGAGGCTAAATTACAATTATATAAAGCTCCTAATGCCGACACCTGAACCTTAAGCGTATTGGTAGCCAATCCTAGTTGTAAGCCTGCTTGTAGAAACTCTAAAATAGCACCCACAGGAGCCTCGTCCGACAAAGGTTGTCCTAAAAACTCTAGAAACCTCTTTCATGTCCTACCATAAATTCTCGATGTAATCGGCTTCCTACTTCTCAACAGGGTGGAGATTAGCCCTGACGAGAATCCCTGTCAGCTTAGTAATGCCCTCTCAAATTCCAGGCTGCCAGATGGAAGCCCTTCACTTGAGAGTGGCATACTGGACCCTGGGTAAGCAGGTCCGGAACCTCTGGTAGGATCCATGGATCGGTTACCGACATTTGCCTTAGGAGAGAAAACCATGGTCTCTTCGGCCAAAATGGAGAAATCAAAATCACTCTTGCTTGCTCCATCCTGATCTTCCTTACTACTACCGGAATTAATGCCATCGGTGGAAACACGTAAGGCTGAACTTCCACGGTATTCGGAGGGCATCTACTGCAACCGGGTTCCCCCTCGGGTCTAACGAGCAGAACCTCTCCACCTTCCTG
Source organism: Ranitomeya imitator (assembly GCF_032444005.1). NCBI lineage: Eukaryota > Metazoa > Chordata > Amphibia > Anura > Dendrobatidae > Ranitomeya > Ranitomeya imitator. The sequence continues at coordinate 118,527,198 of NC_091290.1, read as the reverse complement.
TTGTGAAGCGTGGCAAACAAGTCTATTACCGGTTCGCCCCAGGCCTGCACTATTTGTTGGAACACCCTGGGATTCAGCGACCATTCTCCCTGTCTTAGCTTTTTGCGACTTAAGTAGTCCGCCTTCGTGTTTTCGACCCCCTTTATGTGCAGAGCTGTGAGGGACAGATGAAATTCTGCTAATTTAAGAAGCACCGATGTTGCCCTCATGAGTGAAAAAAACCTCGCTCCCCCTGATGATTGATATAGGCTACTACTGCGTAATTGTCGGACATCACTCTGGTATGAAGACCCTGAAGGATTGGAAGGAAATGTCTTACTGCCCTTTCTACAGCCCATAACTCTTTTTTATTGGATGTCTGATGTTTTTCTGTATGGGACCAGGATCCCTGTATGGAAAGGGTCCCTACATGTGCACCCCATCCTGTACCACTCACGTCCGTTGTGATCACGTCTTCTATCGGAGTTAGCCACTGAACCCCTGAGCTCAAGTGATCCCTTACTGACCACCAGACTAGGAATCTCTGACGCGTATCGAGAGGTGAATTTTTCCCTCCAAATGCCCTTCTAACAACCTTTGTGTTGACAGGACCTCCCACTGTAATTGCCTCAGGTGAAACTGTGCCCATTTTACAGCGGGAATACAGGATGTTAGTGACCCTAGCAGGGACATCGCCTTTCTTACTGTCATCACAGGCTGATGTCCCAATTCCACAAGACTTTGTATTTTGGATATTTTGCTCTCCGGCAGGAGACAGAGTTGACGCGTGGAGTCCAGAACCAACCCCAGGAAGGACTGAACTTTCTCTGGTGTTAATCTCGACTTGGCGACATTTATTTCCCAACCTAACACTGCTAGGGTCGTAGTCACTTCTTCTATTTGTGCAAGACAGTGATCCACTGATCTGCCTATTACAAGGAAGTCGTCTAGGTACAGAACAATGACTATATCCCGGGAACGGAGGAAGGACATGACCTCTGACATTAATTTTGTAAATATTCTTGGCGCTATCGATAGACCAAATGGAAGGGCAGCATACTGGTAGTGCTTGAGTTGCCCTTGGACAAACACTGCTACCCTCAGAAAATTTTGATAGGCCCGATGAATTGGGACATGGTAGTAAGCGTCTTTTAAGTCTATAGCTGCCATGAAGCAGTCCGGGAACAGGATCTTTATCGCTGAGCTTACCGACTCCATTTTGAAGGAGTAATTTATTATTATATCGATTGAGCTTTCTTAAGTTGACAATAGTCCTTAGTGAGCCATCTGGTTTTCGTATCAAAAAGAGAGGGGAATAAAACCCTTCTCCCTTTTCTTCCCTTTGAATTTCTACTAGGACCTTTTTTAGAACTAGTCCCAATACCTCTGTTTCCAGAGCTAGCTGTTCCTCTGGAAGTTTTCTGCGTGGTGTCAACACAAAAGTCTGTCGAGGTGGATGAATAAATTTTATTTTTAGTCCGTCGCTGACAACATTTAACGCCCAATGACTGGGGGAAATACTTAACCAGGCGTGAAGAAAGAAAGAAAGCCTTCCCACTACTTCTGGCTTGGCGTCATTGGGAGGGCTTTTTTGTGGATGTGGAGGGGCCCTTAAACATGTACCCAGATCCTTTTCTATCTCTATAGTCCCAGTTCCTTCTATCTCCCGGAGGGCGACCTCTATTGAATCTTCCTCTCCGAAAATAAGGCCTTCTGATATCCACTGGAAAGCGAGGAAAACCTTTTTTCTTGTCGCCTGCTTTTTCTAAAATGTCCTCCAGCTTTTGACCAAAGAGGAATTTGCCGTCGCATTGGAATGGAACAGAGTCTATTTTTTGAGGGTAAAGGTACCGTCACACTAGACGATATTGCTAGCGATCCGTGACGTTGCAGCGTCCTCGCTAGCGATATCGTCCAGTGTGACAGGCAGCAGCGATCAGGCCCCTGCTGTGCTGTCGCTGGTCGGGGAAGAAAGTCCAGAACTTTATTTGGTCGCTGGACTCCCCGTAGACATCGCTGAATCGGCGTGTGTGACACCGATTCAGCGATGTCTTCACTGGTAACCAGGGTAAACATCGGGTAACTAAGCGCAGGGCCGCGCTTAGTAATCCGATGTTTACCCTGGTTACCATCCTAAAAGTAAAAAAAACAAACACTACATACTTACCTACAGCCGTCTGTCCTCCAGCGCTGTGCTCTGCTCTCCTCCTGTACTGGCTGTGAGCGTCGGTCAGCCGGAAAGCAGAGCGGTGACGTCACCGCTCTGCTTTCCGGCCGCTGTGCTCACAGACAGTACAGGAGGAGAGCAGAGCACAGCGCTGGAGGACAGACGGCTGTAGGTAAGTATGTAGTGTTTGTTTTTTTTACTTTTAGGATGGTAACTAGGGTAAACATCGGATTACTAAGCGCGGCCCTGCGCTTAGTTACCCGATGTTTACCCTGGTTACCGGCATTGTTGGTCGCTGGAGAGCTGTCTGTGTGACAGCTCTCCAGCGACCAAACAGCGACGCTGCAGCGATCCGGATCGTTGTCAGTACCGCTGCAGCGTCGCTAAGTGTGACGGTACCTTAAGTCCCCTGGGCACCCCTTTAACCAAAAGGCACGTCTTGCCGCGTTAGACAATCCCGCTGCCCTAGCTGCTAGTCTTACAGAGTCTGCTGAGGAATCTGCTATAAAGGCTGCCGCTCCTTGTGCCATTGCCATATTGGCTAGGACCTCTTCTCTCGGCACTCTAGATTTCAACTGATCCTCTATTTGTTGCAGCCAAACAATAAGGGAGCGGGCAACACATGTTCCAGCTATTGCCGGTTTTAGACCTCCTGCGGCTGCCTCCCAGGTATGTTTTAAAAAAGGATCCGCTTTTTTATCTTAAGGGTCTCTTAGGATGCCCGAATCTTCTAAGTAGTTCAAGAAAAGCACATCCAGCCCATGAATGGCAGCGCTTCCCAGGACTCACATTCAAAGATGATATTTCATATTTTTTTATTTCATAACTTAAAATAGAAGAGATACAACGCGTTTCGGATACAGTATATATCCTTCTTCAGGTATCATAAAAACACAGTACAAATCCTACTAGTATAAAACTCAATTACACTTATATATAGTATCAAACCTTTTATCCCAGTCTCAGAAACTTGATTTGGGGTGTGGACCAAGTTCAGGAAAACACCCACTGATTGATACAGCCTTGTTAACATTGATGCAAGAAAGAGCAAAAAAAAAAAAATATATCAAAGAAAAAAAAAACACAAGAAAAAATAAATAAATAAAAATAAAAAATAAAATATCCTTTAAACTCTCTCTATGATATCATTCAATCCATTTGGAAATAATGTTCCCAAGCGATATATCCAAAACGTTTCTTTCCTGTTTAAAAGAGCATTCCTGTTTGCAACTCCAGAGGGTATCTGCTCCACCGGAGTTACCTTTATGTTAAAAATTTTATTATGTTTAAGTAGTAGATGCCATGAGAGACTATGTTTTAAAAAGCCATTTTTTGCTCTATTTCTGTGGCCATTAATGCGGGACCGCAGTGTCTGTACAGTGCGTCCCACATACTGCAAACCACAACTGCATGTGATGACATATACAACATGATCACTACTACAGGTGAGTCTTTGTGAGATTTCAAAGACATCACCAGTATTATTGCATTTAATAGTTTTAGCCCCATGATCTAGGATCCCACAGGTACAACATTTTTTGGAGTTACATTTAAAAACTCCGGTGCCTTGAAGAACTCCACATAAAGTTTGATCCTTATTTTTTATAAATGTTTTTTCTTTTTTGATCCAACTGTTTTTTTAATTTACTGGGGGCCACCAAAGTTTTCCCCCTTCTATATGTAATCCCTGGTTTATCAGGGAGATGTTTTCCCAAGACAGGGTCATGTAACTCCAAAAAATGTTGTACCTGTGGGATCCTAGATCATGGGGCTAAAACTATTAAATGCAATAATACTGGTGATGTCTTTGAAATCTCACAAAGACTCACCTGTAGTAGTGATCATGTTGTACATGTCATCATATGCAGTTGTGGTTTGCAGTATGTGGGACGCACTGTACAGACACTGCGGTCCCGCATTAATGGCCACAGAAATAGAGCAAAAAATGGCTTTTTAAAACATAGTCTCTCAAGGCATCTACTACTTAACCCCTTAGTGACAGAGCCAATTTGGTACTTAATGACCAGGCCAATTTTTGCAATTCTGACCACTGTCACTTTATGAGGTTATAACTCTGGAACGCTTCAACGGATCCCGCTGATTCTGAGATTGTTTTTTCGTGACATATTGTACTTCATGTTAGTGGTAACATTTCTTCGATATTACTTGCGATTATTTATGAAAAAAATGGAAATATGGCGAAAATTGTTAAAATTTTGCAATTTTCAAACTTTGTATTTTTATGCCCTTAAATCAGAGAGAGATGTCACGAAAAATAGTTAATAAATAACATTTCCCACATGTCTACTTTACATCAGCACAATTTTGGAAACAAAAATTTTTTTTGTTAGGAAGTTATAAGGGTTAAAAGTTGACCAGCAATTTCTCATTTTTACAACACCATTTTTTGTTTTAGGGACCACATCACATTTGAAGTCATTTTGAGGGGTCTATATGATAGAAAATAATGAAGTGTGACACCATTCTAAAAACTACACCCATCAAGGTTCTCAAAACCACATTCAAGAAGTTTATTAACCCTTTACGTGCTTCACAGGAACTGAAACAATGTGGAAGGAAAAAATGAACATTTAACTTTTTTTTGCAAACATCTTAATTCAGAACCATTTTTTTATTTTCACAAGTGTAAAAACAGAAATGTAACCATAAATTTTGTTATGCAATTTCTCCTGTATACGCCAATACCCCATATGTGGGGGTAAACCACTTTTTGGGCGCACCGCAGAACTTAGAAGTGAAGGAGCGCCGTTTGACTTTTTCAATGCAGAATTGGCTGGAATTGAGATCAGACGCCATGTCACGTTTAGAGAGCCCCTGATGTGCCTAAACAGTGGAAACCCCCCACAAGTGACACCATTTTGGAAACTAGACCCCTTAAGGAACTTATCTAGATGTGTGGTGAGCACTTTGAACCCCCAAGTGCTTCACAGAAGTTTATAACGTAGAGCCGTGAAAATAAAAAATCGCTTTTGTTTACACAAAAATGATCTTTTCGCCCACAAATTCTTATTTTCACAAGGGTAACAGGAGAAATTAGACCACTAAAGTTGTTGTGCAATTTCTCCTGAGTACGTCGATACCCAATATGTGGGGGTAAACCACTGTTTGGGCGCACCGCAGAGCTTGGAAGAGAAAGAGCGCCGTTTTACTTTTTCAATGTAGAATTGGCTGGAATTGAGATCGGACGCAATGTCGCGTTTGGAGAGCCCCTGATGTGCCTAAACAGTAGAAATCCCCCACAAGTGACCCCATTATGGAAACTAGACTCCCCATGGAACTTATCTAGATGTGTGGTGAGAACCTTGAATGCCCAACTGCTTCACAGAAGTTTATAATGCAGAGCCGTGAAAATAAAAAATATTTTTTTTCTCCACAAAAAAGATTTTTTAACCCCCAAGTTTTTATTTTCACAAGGGTAACAAGAGAAATTGGACCCCAAAAGTTGTCCAATTTATCCTGAGTACGCTGGTACCCCATATGTGGGGGTAAACCACTGTTTGGGCGCACGGCAGAGCTCGGAAGGGAAGGAGCGCCTTTTTGGAATGCAGACTTTGATAGAATGGTCTGTGGGCATTATGTTGCGATTGCAGAGCCCCTGATGTACCTAAACTGTAGTAACCCCCCACAAGTGACCCCATTTTGGAAACTAGACCCCCCAAGGAACTTATCTAGATGTGTGGTGAGAACTTTGAATGCCCAAGTGCTTCACAGAAGTTTAGAATGCAGAGTCGTGAAAATAAAAAATATTTTTTTTTTCACAAAAAAAGATATTGTAGCTCCCAAGTTTTTATTTTCACAAGGGTAACAAGAGAAATTGGACCCCAGAAGTTGTTGTCCAATTTATCCCGAGTATGCTGATGCCCCATATGTGGGGGTAACCCACTGTTTGGGCGCACGGCAGAGCTCAGAAGGGAGGGAGCACCATTTGACTTTTTGAGCGCAAAATTGGCTGTCGTGTTTGGAGACCCCCTAATGTACCTAAACAGTGGAAACCCCCCAATTCTAGCTCCAACCCTAACCCCAACACACCCCTAACCGTAATCCCAACCTGATCCATAATCCTAATCACGAACCCTAACCATAATCACAACCCTTACCCCAAAACAACCCTAATGTCAACCCTAACCATAACCCTAATCAAAACCCTAAATCCAACACACCCCTAATCCTAATCTCAACCCTAACCTCAAACCTAACCCTAATCCCAATACACCCCTAATCACAACCCTAACCTTAACCCTAATCCCAAACCTAACCCTAATCCCAAGCGTAACCCTAATGCCAACCCTAACCCTAATACCAACCCTAATCCAAACCCTAACCCTAATCCCAGCTCTAACCCTAACTTTAGCCCCAACCCTAGCCCTAACTTTAGCCCCAACCCTAGCCCTAAGGCTACTTTCACACTTGCGTCGTTTGGCATTCCGTCGCAATCCGTCGTTTTGGACAAGAAACGGATCCTGCAAATGTGCCCGCAGGATGCATTTTTTGCCCATAGACTTGTATTGCCGACGGATCGTGACGGATGGCCACACGTCGCGTCCGTCGTGCACTGGATCAGTTGTGTTTTGGCGGACCGTCGGCACAAAAAAAGTTCAATGAAACGTTTTTTTGTACGTCGCATCCGCCATTTCTGACCGCGCATGCGTGGCCGTAACTCCGCCCCCTCCTCCCCAGGACATAGATTGGGCAGCGGATGTGTTGAAAAACTACAGCTGCTGCCCACGTTGTGCACAATATTCACAACGTGTGTCGGTATGTCGGGCCGATGCATTGCGACGGCCCCGTACCGACGTAAGTGTGAAAGAAGCCTAACCCTAAATTTAGCCCCAACCCTAAATTTAGCCCCAACCCTAGCCCAAACCCTACCCCTACCCCTAATTTTAGCCCCAACTGCTGTTCTCCTGCCGGCCGGCAGATGGAGACAGATGGCGGGCGCACTGCGCATGCGCCCGCCATTTTCTTCTGCCGGCGGCCAGGAGGAGCAGCAAGAGGATCCAGGGACACAGGTGAGTATTGTAGGGTCCCCGAATCCCCCTATTTCTCTGTCCTTTGATGTGCGATCACATCAGAGGACAGAGAATTACACTTTACTTTTTTTTTTTTTTTTGCGATCGCCGGTAAACAGTTAATTACCGGCGATCGCAAAACAGGGGTCGGTAAAACCGACCCCCGATCATGCTCTTTGGGGTCTCGGCTACCCCCAGCAGCCGAGACCCCAAAGATTCTCCAGGTGCCGGCCGGCGGGCGCACTGCGCCCGCCATTTTGAAGATGGCGGCGCCCACCGGGAGACACGAGGAGCATCGGGGGAGCTAGGTGAGTATTGGGGGGCCACCTGGGACCCCTTTTCTCTGTCCTCCGATGTGCGATCACATCGGAGGACAGAGAAATTAAAAAGAGATCGCTTTTTTTTTTTGTTGTTTTTTTTTTTGCGATCGCCGGTAAACGGTTAATTACCGGCGATCGCAAATGCGGGGTGGGTTAAAACCCCCCCGAATCATGTTCTCTGGGGTCTGCTGTGACGTGCGCGTCACGTGCTAGTAGGTCACGTGGTGCCTTCAGTGATGATACGGTGCGCTGTGGGAGCCAAACCAATGCGTTTCGGAAATACTTCGGTTTCCTTCATCAGGGTTCGTCACGTCACAGCAGGTCCTGCACAGAATAGCAAAGGACTCAATACAGGCCGCGCGGGCGTCCGTCACCGGCCGGGACGGCGCCTATACCAGCCGCCTGAGGACTTTCAGAGCAAGCGTCTATTGAAGCTAAGTATAAAGACTCTTCTTATTATTGTCTTACCGCCAAGAAGTGAACGGACACCCTAAGCGCCACTCTGCCAGTGTACTCCCACGAGTACTTGCAAGCAAGGTACCGGATCCCCACCTGCTGTGCATTGAGTGCATGAACCAGAGTCAGTTACATGCAATAGCGACTCTCCTTTTCTTTGTTTTCAGGCTATGCACTTCTGAGGGTGGTAGTTCACTAGCCCTCCGCTTTCTATAGTCCTTTATCGGGGACGCATCATATGGGCACTCACTAGTCCTGCACAGTCCATTATATATTATATATTATATTTTATTGTTTTTATTGGCACCATTCCATTTTATGAGCTTAGTGTTTGTGACATTAATAGTCCTGTACATTTATATTTCTGTAAACGTTTGGTGTTTACTATTGTACCGTTTACCATTTCAGTCCCTCCACATAAGCTTTTCCTGTTTTGCCTATACATCTATAGACGGATTCTTTACTACCCGTCAATTAATAAGGTAACCACCCACAGTGTATGCATACTAGTATATTCTGTTAGGATAAGCGCAGGTATATATATTGTCTAATATATTTTTTGTTATCTATATATAAGTGTAATTGAATTTTATACTAGTAGGATTTGTACTGTGTTTTTATGATACCTGAAGGATATATACTGTATCCGAAATGCGTTGTATCTCTTCTATTTTAAGTTATGAAATAAAAAAATATGAAATATCATCTTTGAATGTGAGTCCTGGGAAGCGCTGCCATTCATGGGCTGGATGTGCTTTTCTTGAACTACTTATCCAGTGTGAGCCTTACTCTGGCTCTCTCACTTGGATCCACCCGATGCAAGCTGCAAGCCCTGTATATTGAAAAGTATCTCAGAGGGAATCTGGAGGATACACGATCTAAAGCCATTTTAATCTTTTATCAGGTGAGTGCATAAAATTGTGCACCCTTTAAAGACTATAATATTGTGTTTACGCACTTAGGGCGCCGCGATTTGTCTTTTCTTCTCTCCCAAACAGGGTTTTTTGAATCTTCTAAGGGTAGGGATGACCTTTTAGATGACCTAGCCACCGCACCATCAATTTTAGGGGCTTTATCCCATACTTCTGAATCCTTTTCCTCAAAAGGATATCGTCTCTTAGAAGCTGAGGGAAGACTACCAGACTTCTCAGGCTTCTTCCACTCTTTTTCTATAAGGGTTTTAACTTTAGTATTTACTGGGAAGGTACGCTTCCTCTTCTCCTCCAAACCACCAAACATAACGTCCTCTACTGATCTGAACTTCTTCTCATCCTTAAGGCCCATTGTAGCCCTAACTGATTTTACCAGTTTATCTGCATTCTCAGTTAGGAAGCATGGTCGGCCCCCAACATCGCCATCTGAAGAGGAGCCAGAGAACACAGAAGAGGATGAACATGGGGCAGGGGCGGACTGGGCCGGGTGGCAGGAATGCATCTGCCCCCCGGGCCGGTGCCTGAGCAGGTGCACAGGGCCGCTGGAGGATCGGCAGTGATTTTAATACATAGCGCGCCGCGTCCCTCCAGCCGGCCCTTTAGTCAGGTCCTGTGCGCGCGCGTTGCCTGCACTGAAGTGCCGCGGCGGCCCGCACTAGTGTGCGAGCACGGCCGCGGTCCTAGTTCCTGCGCGTGCTCGCTGGCCATGTCAGAGCGGGCAAGCAGGAGAGAGGAGACCATGCGCGGCTGCGCGCACATATTTGAAAAAGCCGGCGCGCATAGCCTGACTGTGTCTGACGCTGGCCGGCCTGCACCAGCGTCAGACAGACTGCTCACCAATGCCTGGGATGATCCTTCCTCTCCACTTCACTGCCAACGCTGGCCAGGACCCGTCACCCGACCCACCTCAGCTCTTCATCCTCCCGACCTCCCCCCATCTCAGGGACCTGGGTGAGTCCCAAGATGATTTTTTAATGTATATACAGCAGTATTGCCTATATAATGTGTATAGACTGCTATATATACATTATATAGGTGATACTGCTGTATATGATCACTATACCACTATGATGCATGTATAGCAGTCTATATCTTAATAGGTGACACTGCTACTGATGCGTATATACCTTATATAGGTGACACTGCGGTGTGTGTATGTATGTATATATATATATATATATATATATACACACACATATATGTACATGTATACACAGCAGTATCACCTATATAAGGTATATACACATCAGTAGCAGTGTCACCTATATAGGATATAGACTGCTATACATACATTATATTGTGGTATAGTGATTATATACAGCAGTATCGCCTATATAATGTATATATATAGCAGTCTATACACATTATATAGGCAATACTGCTACTGATGTGCATATAGGTGATACTTCTGTGTATATATGTCGTTATGTAGGTGATACTGGTGTGTGTGTGTGTGTGTGTGTGTGTGTGTGTGTATGTATATATACACACACACACACGTACATATATACACAGCAGTAACACCTATATATAACATATATACACATCAGAAGCAGTATTGCCTATATAATGAATGTAGACTGCCGTATATATGATATATAGGTGATACTATCATTATATACAGCACTATCGCCTATATAACGTGTATCCAACATTTGCAGTATCACCTGTATAATGTACCGACTAATGTATATGCGTTATATAGGCGACACTGCTGTGTATAGTCGCACTATCTATCTGTGTCTAATCTATAGATTCAAGCAAAAAACAGGCAGCACTCCATTATATCTTTGTCAACTGTGCAGAGTTTAATTAGACCCACATGTCTTTACCACGACGTTTCGGCTCCAAATGAGCCTTTCTCAAGCCTTGAGATATAATGGAGTGCTGCCTGTTTTTTGCTTGAATCTATGGACTAAGGAGAGCCGGTGGACGGGCTGCCTGGAGGCTTTGCACCCAGAAGATAGGTAAAGCGTTGTGCTGTTCCGTTTTTTCTACTACTGTGTCTAATCTATATATATATATATATATATATATATATATATATATAATTGCCTAAGGGGTACTTCCGTCTTTCTGTCGGCAATTTCCGTAACGAAATCCCGCGTCGCTGATTGGTCTCGCCAGCTGCCTGTCATGGCTGCCGCGACCAATCAACGATGGGCACAGTCCAATTAGTCCCTCCCCTACACCCCTGCAGTCACAGTGCCCACTGCCCGCTCCATACTCGCCGCAGTCAGTGTCCCCGGCGCCCGCTCCATACTCCCCGCAATCAGTGTGCCCGGCGCCCGCTCCATACTCCCCGCAGTCCGTGTGCCCGGCGCCCGCTCCATACTCCCCGCAGTCAGTGACCGCTCCATAATCCCTTCCAGTCATCGCTCACACAGGGTTAATGCCAGCGGTAACAGACCGCGTTATGGCGCGGTTAGCGCACTCCGTTACCGCCGCTATTAACCCTTTGTGACCAAGTTTTTACTATTGATTCTGCCTATGCAACATCAATAGTAAAAAAGATGTAATGTTAAAAAAACAAAAACCTGCTATTCTCACCTTCCGTCGTCGGACGATGCGCTCCAGCCGGCCGCCATCTTCCGTTCCCAAAGATGCATTGCGTACTTACCCATAAGACTTAGCGGTCTCACGAGACCGCTAAGTCATCTGGGTAATTTTGCAATGCATCCTGGGAACAGAAGATGGCGGCCGCATCACACAGCTTCGCTCGATCCCAGGGGTGAGTATATAACTTTTTTATTTTAATTAATTTTTTTTTAACAGGGATATGGTGCACACACTGCTAAATACTGCGTGGGCAGTGTTATATACCTACCTGTCTGGGCAATATACTACGTGGCTGGGCAATATACTACGTGACTGGGCAATATACTACGTGGCTGTGTGCTGAATACTACGTGGCTGGGCAATGTACTACATGGCTGGGCAATATACTACGTGACTGGGCAATGTACTACATGGCTGGGCAATATACTACGTGACTGGGCAATATACTACGTGGCTGGGCAATATACTACGTGGCTGTGTGCTGAATACTACGTGGCTGGGCAATATACTACGTGGCTGTGTGCTGAATACTACGTGGCTGGGCAATATACTATATGACTGGGCAATGTACTACATGGCTAAGCAATATACTACGTGGCTGGGCAATATACTACGTGACTGGGCAATATACTACGTGACTGGGCAATATACTACGTGACTGGGCAATATACTACGTAGCTGGGCAATATACTACGTGGCTGGGCAATATACTACGTGGCTGGGCAATATACTACGTGGCTGTGCAATATACTACGTGACTGGGTAATATACTACGTGACTGGGCAATATACTACGTGACTGGGCAATATACTATGTGGACATGCATATTCTAGAATACCCGATGCGTTAGAATCGGGCCACCATCTAATATGTATTGTATATACAGTAGTTTCAATGTGATATATGTTCAGCAGTCGCAGTGTCTCCTATGTGATGTATGCATCATAATATAGTATAATGCTGTCTTAATTACCATATATTGTAGAGATGTTTATATAGTATGGCGCTATGCATATAGTGTGGAATTCACACTATATACACTGCTGCCACATCTCTACACTATATAATATATGCACCGCTCTATATTCCTTAACACGGTATATAATATGCCTCTCTGTATATAATAGATTGTAGTATACCATATATACTCGTGTATAAGCCGAGTTTTTCAGCATATTTTTTTGTGCTGAAAACACTCCCCTCGGCTTAAGGTACCTTCACACATAACAATTTCGTTAACGATATCGTTGCTTTTTGTGACGTAGCAACGATATCGTTAATGAAATCGTTATGCGTGACAGCGACCAACGATCAGGCCCCTGCTGGGAGATCGTTGGTCGCTGGGAATGGACCTTTTTTTTTTTGGTCCCTGATCACCCACTGTCATCGCTGAATCGGCGTGTGTGACGCTGATCCAGCGATGTGTTCACTGGTAACCAGGGTAAATATCGGGTTACTAAGCGCAGGGCCGCGCTTAGTAACCCGATATTTACCCTGGTTACCATTGTAAAAGTTAAAAAAAAAAAAAACATTACATACTCACATGTCACGTCCCTCAGCGTCAGCTTTCCTCACTGACTGTGTCAGCGCCGGCCGGCCGTAAAGCAGAGCACAGCGGTGATGTCACCGCTCTGCTTTACGGCCGGCGCTTACACAGTGCAGGGAAGCTGATGCTGGAGGACGTGACAGGAAGGTGAGTATGTACTGTTTTTTTTTTTTTTAACTTTTACAATGGTAACCAGGGTAAATATCGGGTTACTAAGAGCGGCCTTGCACTTACTAACCCGATGTTTACCCTGGTTACCCGGGGACTTCGGCATCGTTGAAGACAGTTTCAACGATGCCGAAGTCTTTCCTCTGATCGTTGGTCTATGTGACAGCTCCCCAGCGACCACACAACAACTTACTAACGATCACGGCCAGGTCGTATCGCTGGTCATGATCATTGGTAAATCGTTTAGTGTAACGGTACCTTTATTCACAAATCATTGTCCCAGAAAGATGGAGAAGGAGCAGCGGGTGACAGAAGCAGGAACCGGCGGCTGTGGCTAAAGCCTGTGCCACTGCTAAAGAGAAATGAATATTCACTGCAATGGCAGTGAATATTCATTTCTCTTAGAGCGTTGACAGCCACAGCCGCCGGCTTCCAGCACACATCATACTTACCTTCCCTGCGCTCCCTCGCTGCATCTCGTTTTGGCGCTAGCAGCTCTTCAGGGCGACCGATCACGTGTCTTCTGCTCATTAAGGTAATGAGTATTCACCCCTCTCCACTCCCATAGGTGTGGGTAAATATTCATTACCCTAATGAGCGGGGGACACGTGATCGCCCGACCACAGGAGCTGCTGGCACCGGAACGAGATGCTGCGAGGGCATGCAGTGAAGGTAAGCAGGATGTTTTTTGTTTTTTGTTTGGAACCATGCATACATGAACAGGGATAAGAAGCCATGCACACAGACACGGGGATAAGGAGCCATGCAGACAAGGACGGGGATGAGGAACCATGCATACAGGGACAGGGGAGCCATGCATACAAGGACGGGGATGTGGGGACAATGCATACCTGGCTTATACTCGACTCAATACGTTTTCACAGTTTTTTGTGGCAAAATTAGGTGCCTCGGCATATACTTGGGTTGACTTATACTCAAGTATATACAGTATATTGTGGAGCTGTGTATACTTCTAATGTCCTGCATAAATGGTGTAATTCTCAGTATCTTTTCTATTGTATGTGTGTATCTGTCTATCTAGCACAACGATTAATTATGAGAAAAGTAGCGTACTCTTTATTGGCCCATGTGGCAACGTTTTGGATCCATAACTGAACATTTCTCTGATATGGAAGTGAAATGTTGCCACATTGACTAATAAAGAGTATTAAAAAAAAAAATCGGTTCCATTTTCTTCCACAAAAGTGGTACAATCTTCTTCTCTCTTGCTGTCCGTGTGCAGTCGTGTTTTTTTTTTTTTTTCTCAGCAGATGTTGCAGTCTGATACACGGCGAGTCAGACCATTGAGGAGATGGAGAAATTAATTTCTCCGTCTCCTCCACACCTGTGCTGCGAGAGCATTGGAGCACGGACACTCTGATCACGCTCACAGCAGAGCAAGAGCCGAGTATCATTGACATATCACATCTGATGCCATATGCTAGTGTTATTCCACCCTAATGAGCACCTGTATTAAGCCCACGTTCACACGGTCAGTATTTGTTCAGTGTTTTCATCAGTATTTGTAAGCCAAAACCAGGAGTGGGACAATCCAGAGGAAATGTATAGTAGAAACATATGCACCACTTCTGTATTTATCACCCACTCCTGGTTTTGGCTACAAATACTGAGGTCAAATACTGAATGTGGCCTTATTCTGTATCTATACACTGCACAGTACCACTCCTCATTATAGAGTGGGGCTGTGTGTCTGTCACTATACAGTGGGGCTGTGTGTGTCATTAATTATACAGTGGGGCTGTGTGTGTGTGTGTGTGTGTCATGATACAGTAGCGTTGTGCGTGTCATTATACAGTGGGGCTGTGCCTGTCATTATATAGTGGGAATGTGTGTGTCTAAATATATATATATATATATATAATATCTCTATCTATCACATGCTTGCGGTCACCAGACCACCTGTTCGCGGCGATGGCACCAGAGAATCCTCACAGCGCACAGTGCACACGATATGAGGATTCACACATAGTGACTGTAGACATGTAGCTTAAGATCCGACAACCCCTTTAAGGATGGGCCGCTACTCATGGGCCACTGCTTGTGCTTGCCCCCCAGGCTAAAATTTGCCAGTCAGCCCCTGACATGGGGACAGAGGTCCCTCTTGATATTCCTCGTCAGACTGCGGGGTACCAGAATCCGAAACAGTCTCTAGGATCTTGCTACTTCTTTTTTTAAGAACTGATTTTAAAGACCCTTTAACCTCTGCCCTAATCATGGCCCTGAGGCTAGCAGCAAAGTCAGGGGATTCAGCCTGAATAGTTTTTTGGATGTAGTCCGCACAGAGGCTTTTCTGCCATTGGACTGCTAGCGGGGCTTTGCAGAGGGCACATTCTTTGTTCTTGGACTTGGCACTAGCCTTCCTCGGCGCCTGACAAGGAAGCAGAGAAATGTAGCCCATTACCACCAATGTGACATTCACGAAGATCACTCACCACCCGCTGACACTCAAGGGTACCGGATTTTGAGGCTGATCTGGAGTACGGATAACGTCCCTCCTAGAAGCTGAGGAGTCCTGCGACTTTCGATCCGGACGACTGCCGCTTCTCCTCTTAGTATGCTGGTGATCAGACATAGCACCTGGTAAGATCTCTTGCTGCTGCTGCTGGTGCTGCTGTGGCGATGACTGTTGTGAGCGCTGCTCCATACAATCCTCCATAGCGGAGCTCTGTAGATGTGAGCACTTTTCCTGTGGACTCACCCCCTTTTGAAGGGTGATCCACTCTGCTCACCGCCTCATCCGGTGCAAAAAACTGCTCCTCCCCCACCTCTGCGCCCACCAGGAGACCGCCAGAAGGTCCCTGTGACTCGGCAGCGTCAGTCTATGGGCGCCGCCATCTTGGATCCGGCGCGCAGCAGTGACGTCACGCGGGCACGCCCATTCCCAGCGTGCCCTGCGCGCAACACCTGCCGCGCACCCGGAAGCTAGGCCAGGGCCGAAGGCAGCAGCAGAGGGGGCAGAGAGCGGCGTGGCAGCCGCAGAAGAGCCACCGGACTCCGGACTGCGCTGCCCAACGCCCGCACAGGCCCCAGGACCTGCGAACAGCGCTTCCACAACCTGAAGGCCGGCATACAGGCATCCTGCCTGCTCTTCCAGTGCCGGGACAGGAGTGGGTGAGTCTTTCAAAAACCGCCGTGATTCCAGAGCTAGGGCTCCTATCAGGACAGGAAACCCAACTGAAGCGAGGGAGAGGTACCGCCCTTTTATTTCAGTAGGTTTCCTGTCCTGACTGGGCAGATCCCCTCTCTCAGGTGTGCTGTCATGGGAGACGGGAAAATTAATATTCACTGTCCTGGCAGTGAATATTCATTTCTCGGCAATAGCTCAGTGTCAGCCCCCAACTTCTTTCAGCGGCTGGGCGATCACATGTGCCTGCTACTGAAACGAATATCGCTTCGCTCCACTTCCATGGGGGTGGAGGGCAGTTAATATTTATTCTCTTAAGTAGCGGGCACATGTAATTGCCCCGCCGCTGCAGGAAGCCGGTGACTGAGGCTGACACTGTACGCGATACTAAATCGCAATGAATATTCACTGCTCTCCATTCACATAGCCCGGCGTGGTGAGCAATGAGTATTCCGGCAGCTGTCCTCTGTTTGTAAGCAGTGCATGACGTCACTGCCATGCGCTGCTTACAAGCATAAATCAGCTGCTGGTATGCATAGGGATGACGGTGTCATGCATACAAGGATGTGGATGAGAGGCCATGCAGACCAGGATGGGGATGAGGAGGTCATGCAGACCAGAATGGGGGGGATGAGGGGGCCATGCATGCGGACCATGATGGGGATGAGGGGGTCATGCAGACCAGGATGGGGGATGAGGGGACCATGATGGGGATGAGGTGGCCTTGCAGATCAGGATGGGGGATGAGGGGACCATGCGGACAATTATGGGGATGAGGGTGCCATGCAGATCCGGATGGGGGATGAGGGGGCCATGCAGACCAGGATGGGGGATGAGGGGACCATGCAGACCAGGATGGGGGATGAGGGGGCCATGCGGACCAGGATGGGGGATGAGGGGGCCATGCGGACCAGGATGGGGGATGAGGGGGCCATGCGGACCAGGATGGGGGATGAGGGGGCCATGCAGACCAGGATGGGGGATGAGGGGGGCATGCGGACCAGGATGGGGGATGAGGGGGCCATGCGGACCAGGATGGGGGATGAGGGGGCCATGCGGACCAGGATGGGGGATGAGGGGGCCATGCGGACCAGGATGGGGGATGAGGGGGCCATGCGGACCAGGATGAGGGATGAGGGGGCCATGCGGACCAGGATGGTGATGAGGGGGCCATGCAGACCAGGATGGGGGATGAGGGGGCCATGCGGACCATGATTGTGATGAGGGGGCCATGCAGACCAGGATGGAGATGAGAAGACCATGCATACCAGGATAGGGATGAGGGGGCCATGCAGACCAGGATGGGGATGAGGGGGCAATGCAGACCACGATGGGGATGAGGGGGCTACGCAGACCAGGATGGGGATAAGGGGGCCATGCAGACTAGGATAGGAATGAGTGGACAATGCATTCCCAGCTTATACTCCAATCAATAAGATTTCCCAGTTTTTTGTGGTAAAATTAGGTGCCTCGGCTTATACTCAGGTCGATTTATACTTGAGTTTATACAGCACTTTTGGTTCCTTTAAAAAGAGGCAGCCATATAATAAATCTGTACATCCTAAACCCTTACTCCAATTAGGATGTGAAAACCCTCAAATTAAGGGCTCATACCCATATGTGTGAAAAAAATGTTCCGATATCAGGACTGAAAAAACAGACGAGTGTCATGCGCGTGTCACGTGAGTGCTGTGCGATTTTCATACCTAGCATCCGATTTACATCTGTTTGCAATGCGATTTTTACATGAGCTTTTACATACAGCAATTCTCTATGTCATTTACACATTGTTTTCAAAAGAAATATTTGTGAAAACACACACACACATAAATATATACATACTGTACATACACACAGTACAGACCAAAAGTTTGGACACACCTCATTTAAAGATTTTTCAGTATTTTCATGACTATGAAAATTGTACATTCACACTGAAGGCATCAAAACTATGAATTAACACGTGGAATTATATACTGAACAATATAAATATATATATATATATATATATATATATATATATATATATATATATATATATATATATATATATATATATATATATATCCAGTAGTGTGAGAGAACAAATAGACCGCACCACCGCCTACTAATCTTAGTGGAAACTGCTCACCTGCACTGGAAGTCAGATCTGCAGATCTCGGGTGCTGTGCCAGACATCCACGTAGACTTGTACATTTGCAAAGAAGAAAAAGGCAGCACTCACCGATCATCCGAGACAGGTAAATTTATTCACGCATGTTTAAAATCTTCACGGCCGGGGGTGCTGTACAATGAGACAGGCTTGCCGCTCTTTTTCTTCTTTGCAAATATATATACGGGCACAGTCTGTCGCGAATTCTGGAATCATCATTGTCCATATACTACGGGGACATGCATATTCTAGAATACCCGATGCGTTAGAATCGGGCCACAATCTAGTATATATATATATGTATCTGTATGTATGTATGTATGTATGTATGTATGTATGTATATACAGTTAGGGCCAGAAATATTTGGACAGTGACACAAGTTTTGTTATTTTAGCTGTTTACAAAAACATGTTCAGAAATACAATTACATATATAATATGGGCTGAAAGTGCACACTCCCAGCTGCAATATGATAGTTTCCACATCCAAATCGGAGAAAGGGTTTAGGAATCATAGCTCTGTAATGCATAGCGTCCTCTTTTTCAAGGGACCAAAAGTAATTGGACAATGGACTCTAAGGGCTGCAATTAACTCTGAAGGCGTCTCCCTCGTTAACCTGTAATCAATGAAGTAGTTAAAAGGTCAGGGGTGGATTCCAGGTGTGTGGTTTTGCATTTGGAAGCTGTTGCTGTGAGCAGACAACATGCGGTCAAAGGAACTCTCAATTGAGGTGAAGCAGAACATCCTGAGGCTGAAAAAAAAGAAAAAATCCATCAGAGAGATAGCAGACATGCTTGGAGTAGCAAAATCAACAGTTGGGTACATTCTGAGAAAAAAGGAATTGACTGGTGAGCTTGGGAACTCAAAAAGGCCTGGGCGTCCACGGATGACAACAGTGGTGGATGATCGCCGCATACTTAATTTGGTGAAGAAGAACCCGTTCACAACATCAACTGAAGTCCAGAACACTCTCAGTGAAGTAGGTGTATCTGTCTCTAAGTCAACAGTAAAGAGAAGACTCCATGACAGTAAATGCAAAGGGTTCACATCTAGATGCAAACCATTCATCAATACCAAAAATAGACAGGCCAGAGTTAAATTTGCAGAAAAACACCTCAAGAAGCCAGCTCAGTTCTGGAAAAGTATTCTATGGACAGATGAGACAAAGATCAACCTGTACCAGAATGATGGGAAGAAAAAAGTTTGGAGAAGAAAGGGAACGGCACATGATCCAAGGCACACCACATCCTCTGTAAAACATGGTGGAGGCAACGTGATGGCATGGGCATGCATGGCTTTCAATGGCACTGGGTCACTTGTGTTTATTGATGACATAAGAGCAGACAAGAGTAGCCGGATGAATTCTGAAGTGTACCGGGATATACTTTCAGCCCAGATTCAGCCAAATGCTGCAAAGTTGATTGGACGGCGCTTCATAGTACAGATGGACAATGACCCCAAGCATACAGCCAAAGCTACCCAGGAGTTCATGAGTGCCAAAAAGTGGAACATTCTGCAATGGCCAAGTCAATCTCCAGATCTAAACCCAATTGAGCATGCATTCCACTTGCTCAAATCCAGACTTAAGACGGAAAGACCCACAAACAAGCAAGACCTGAAGGCTGCGGCTGTAAAGGCCTGGCAAAGCATTAAGAAGGAGGAAACCCAGCGTTTGGTGATGTCCATGGGTTCCAGACTTAAGGCAGTGATTGCCTCAAAAGGATTTGCAACAAAATATTGAAAATAAAAATATTTTGTTTGGGTTATGTTTATTTGTCCAATTACTTTTGACCTCCTAAAATGTGGAGTGTTTGTAAAGAAATGTGTACAATTCCTACATTTTCTATCAGATATTTTTGTTCAACCCTTCAAATTAAACGTTACAATCTGCACTTGAATTCTGTTGTAGAGGTTTCATTTCAAATCCAATGTGGTGGCATGCAGAGCCCAACTCGCGAAAATTGTGTCACTGTCCAAATATTTCTGGCCCTAAGTGTGTATATATATATATATATATATATATATATATATATATATATATATATATATATATATATATATATATATATATATATATATATATATATATATATATATATATATATATATATATATACACATACATATATACATACATACTGCTGAAAAAAATAAAGGGAACACTTAAACAACAGAATATAACTCCAAGTACCGTAATTCAAACTTCTGTGAAATCAAACTGTCCACTTAGGAAGCAATACTGATTGTCAATCAATTTCACATGCTGTTGTGCAAATGGAATAGACAAGAGATGGAAATTATTGGCAATGAATCAAGACACCCTCAATAAAGGAGTGATTCTGCAGGTGGGGACCACACACCACATCTCATTACCAATGCTTTCTGGCTGATGTTTTGGTCACTTTTGAATGTCGGATGTGCTGTCACACTTGTGGTAGCATGAGACGGACTCTACAACCCACACAAGTGGCTCAGGTAGTGCAGCTCATCCAGGATGGCACATCAATGCGAGCTGTGACAAGAAGGTTTGTTGTGTCTGTTAGCGCAGTGTCCAGAGGCTGGAGGAGCTACCAGGAGACAGGCCAGTACACCAGGAGATGTGGAGGGGGCTGTAGGAGGGCAACAACCCAGCAGCAGGACCGCTACCTCAGCCTTTGTGCCAGGAGGAAAAGGAGGAGCACTGCCAAAGCCCTGCAAAATGACCTCCAGCAGGCCACAAATGTGCACGTGTGTGCACAAACTGTTAGAAAGTGACTCCATGAGGATGGTCTGAGTGCCCGACGTCCACAGATGGGGGTTGTGCTCACAGCCCAACACTGTGCAGGACGCTTGGCATTTGCCACAGAACACCAGGATTGGCAAATTCGCCACTGGCGCCCTGTGCTCTTCACAGATGAAAGCAGGTTTCCACTGAGCACATGTGACAGAGTCTGGAGACGCCGTGGAGAGCGATCTGCTGCCTGCAACATCCTTCAGCATGACCAGTTTGGCAGTGGGTCAGTAATGGTGTGGGGTGGCATTTCTTTGGAGGGCCGCACAGCCCTCCATGTGTTTGCCAGAGGTAGCCTGACTGCCATTAGGTACCGAGATGAGATCCTCAGACCCCTTGTGGGACCAGATGCTGGTGCGGTTGGCCCGGGGTTCCTCCTAATGCAGGACAATGCCAGACCTCATGTGGCTGGAGTGTGTCAGCAGTTCCTGCAAGATGAAGGCATTGAAGCTATGAACTGGCCCACCTGTTCCCCAGACCTGAATCCGATTGAACACATCTGGGACATCATGTCTCGGACCATCCACCAACGTCACATTGCACCACAGACTGTCCAGGAGTTGGCGGATGCTTCAGTCCAGGTCTGGGAGGAGATCCCCCAGGAGACCATCTGCCGCCTCATCAGGACCATGTCCAGGCGTTGTAGGGAGGTCATACAGGCATGTGGAGGCCACACACACACTACTGAGCATCATTTCCTTGTTTTGAGGCATTTCCACTGAAGTTGGATCAGTCTGTAATTTGATTTTCCACTTTGATTTTGAGTATCATTCCAAATCCATGCCTCATTGAGATATTACCGTATATACCCGAGTATAAGCCGAGATTTTCAGCCCATTTTTTTGGGGCTGAAAGTCCCCCTCTCGGCTTATACTCGAGTCATACCCGGGGGTCGGCAGGGGAGGGGGAACGGGGGCTGTCTAGTTATACTTACCTACTCCCGGCGCGGTCCCTGCAGTCCCTGCTTCTCCCGGCGCTGCAGCTTCTTCCTGTACTGAGTGGTCACATGGTACCGCTCATTACAGCAATGAATATGCAGCTCCACCTCCCATAGGGGTGGAGCCACATATTCATTGCTGTAAATGAGCGGTAACTGTGACCACTCAATACAGGAAGAAGATGCAGCGCCGGGAGAAGCAGGGACCGAGCCGGGAGCAGGTAAGTATACGGGGAGGGGAGGGGAGCGCTGCGCGATATTTACCTGCTCCTCGCTCCGGTGCAGCTCCGTGTCCAGCGTCCTCTGGCAGTGACGCTCAGGTTAGAGGGCGCGGTGACGTAGTCAGTGCGCACCCTCTGCTGAGTGTCAGTGCTGGAGACGGAGCCGTACGAGGAGCAGGTAAATATTGAAAGCGCCGGCGTCCTGAGCAAGAAAGGTGATTTTTTTTTGCAGCAGCATTATATATGGAGCATCTATGGGGCCATAATCAACGGTGCAGAGCAATATATATGGGGCACAGCTTTCTATGGAGCATCTATGGGGCCATAATCAACGGTGCAGAGCATTATATGTGGCACAGCTTTCTATGGAGCATCTATGGGGCCATACTGAACGGTGCAGAGCATTCTATATGGCACAGCTTTCTATGGAGCATCATTGGGGCCATAATGAACGGTGCAGAGCATTCTATATGGCACAGCTTTATGTGGAGCATCTATGGGGCAATAATGAACGGTGCAGAGCATTCTATATGGCACAGCTTTCTATGGAGCATCTATGGGGCCATAATGAACGGTGCAGAGCATTATATATGGCACAGCTTTCTATGGAGCATCTATGGGGCAATAATGAACATCTATAATGGAGCATCTATTTTTATTTTTGAAATTCACCGGTAGCTGCTGCATTTCCCACCCTAGGCTTATACTCGAGTCAATAAGTTTTCCCAGTTTTTTGTGGCAAAATTAGGGGGGGTGGGCTTATACTCGGGTCAGCTTATACTCGAGTATATAAGTAATTTTTATTTACATTGATAATTTTTATGTTTTATTGTTCTCAACACTCTCCACTATGTAATGAATAAAGATTTAAAACTGGAATATTTCATTCAGTGATATCTAGGATGTGGCATTTTAGTGTTCCCCTTATTTTTTGAGATTATATATACCGTATTTTTCGGACTATAAGACGCCCTGGACTATAAGGCGCACCCAGGTTTTAGAGGTGGAAAATAGGGAAAAAAATATTTGAAGCAAAAAAATTTGGTAAAATATTTAATAACATACTATTATATGTGGTGCTATTATTTATAATAGTATGTTATTATGTTGGAAGCTGCGGGACCAGTGTGGTGTCTGTGAAGTACTATATGAAGACGCTGGAGGGTGAGTATAAGAATGGGGGCCCAGGGCTGATAATGAAAGCACCACTCCAGTACTGCAAAATAACACTGGAGCACTGCTTTAAAATCCCATGGGAGAACTATAACTCCCAGCATGTCCTGCAGATACTATGACATGCTGGGAGTTATAGTTCACTAAAGGAGTGGCAGAGTGCTTTATTGTGTTTTGGAAAGACTATTCTCTTAATTGTGGCAGCCAGCCACTGTGGTGAGGTAAAAGCATCCCATGACTGCACACAGAGCCCTCCCTCTTGTTGCCTTTCCACAGCACAGGTAATGGAAGTCAGCAGATTCTAGTGTTGGAGTCTGAAGGACCTGTGATGATGTCAAGAAGAGGGAGGGCTCTGTGCTGCCATGTCATGCTCTAGCCCGCCCACTTCTGACATCATCACAGGTCCTCCTGCACAGCACTCAGCTCCAGCCCAGGAAGGTACCAGCGATCTCCTCTCCCCCGGACCCTGCTGCTGCTGCCTCCTCCTCCCCCGGACACATGGATCTCGCCAGCTGCTGCAGGAATCAGTGCTGGGGAAGCCATGTGTGTCCCTGCTTAAGTGCAGTATTCATTTGGCTCACCACTCAGCTGATAGGTGGGCGGGGAGTAGCTAATGAATATTCACTGCACTTAATCATCAGGACCACACAGTTTCCCCAGCAGCTGATTCCATGCAGTGGGGACATTTTTCTGCCTCCTGAAGTGGGATATCATTGGTATCCCACTCGCTGCTGTCCCCTCCCCACATGCTACATCCCTACCATAAGACGCACCCACACTTTCCTCCCAAATTTGGAGGAAAAAAAGTGCGTCTTATGGTCAGAAATATATATATAATTTCTATTTATATAGCGCCAACAAATTCTGCAGCACTTTACAATTAAGCGGGGACATGTACAGACAATAAATTCAGTACAAGTTAAGACAATTTAAATAGTGACATTAGGGGTGAGGTCCCTGCTTGCAAGATTACAATCTACAAGGAAATGGGGGGACACTATAGGTGAAAAGTGCTTGTTATTTCAGGTCTGGAAATTATAATAAATAGGGATTTTCATATAAAGCTGCATGATCCGGTCATCAGCCGGTGTGTTCAAGTGCAATAGTCAAGTATCAAGTGCAGTTATCATGTGCATGGAGGGTGTGGAATATATATATATATATATATATATATATATATATATATATATATATATATATATATATATATATATATATATATATATATATATATATATATATATATATATATATATATACATATATATATACATACACTAGATTGTGGCCCGATTCTAACGCATCGGGTATTCTAGAATATGCATGTCCCCATAGTATATGGACAATGATGATTCCAGAATTCGCGGCAGACTGTGCCCGTCGCTGATTGGTCGAGGCAACCATTATGACATCTACGTCGATACTGTGCTCGTTGCCGATTGGTCGAGGCCTGGCGGCCTCGACCAATCAGAGACGCGGGATGTCTACGTCCTTTATGACATCATCGTCGCTGTGCCCGTCAATCAGAGACGCGGGATTTCTACGTCGATGCTGTGCCCGCCTGGCGGCCTCGACCAATCAGAGAGGCGGGATTTCCAGGACAGACAGACAGAAAGAAAGACAGACAGACAGACGGAAAAACCCTTAGGCAAATATAATATATTATATATATATATATATATATATATATATATATATACAGTGGGGCAAAAAAGTATTTAGTCAGTCAGCAATAGTGCAAGTTCCACTACTTAAAAAGATGAGAGGCGTCTGTAATTTACATCATAGGTAGACCTCAACTATGGGAGACAAACTGAGAAAAAAAAAAATCCAGAAAATCACATTGTCTGTTTTTTTAACATTTTATTTGCATATTATGGTGGAAAATAAGTATTTGGTCAGAAACAAACAATCAAGATTTCTGGCTCTCACAGACCTGTAACTTCTTCTTTAAGAGTCTACTCTTTCCTCCACTCATTACCTGTAGTAATGGCACCTGTTTAAACTTGTTATCAGTATAAAAAGACACCTGTGCACACCCTCAAACAGTCTGACTCCAAACTCCACTATGGTGAAGACCAAAGAGCTGTCAAAGGACACCAGAAACAAAATTGTAGCCCTGCACCAGGCTGGGAAGACTGAATCTGCAATAGCCAGTCTTGGAGTGAAGAAATCAACAGTGGGAGCAATAATTAGAAAATGGAAGACATACAAGACCACTGATAATCTCCCTCGATCTGGGGCTCCACGCAAAATCCCACCCCGTGGGGTCAGAATGATCACAAGAACGGTGAGCAAAAATCCCAGAACCACGCGGGGGGACCTAGTGAATGAACTGCAGAGAGCTGGGACCAATGTAACAAGGCCTACCATAAGTAACATACTACGCCACCATGGACTCAGATCCTGCAGTGCCAGACGTGTCCCACTGCTTAAGCCAGTACATGTCCGGGCCCGTCTGAAGTTTGCTAGAGAGCATTTGGATGATCCAGAGGAGTTTTGGGAGAATGTCCTATGGTCTGATGAAACCAAACTGGAACTGTTTGGTAGAAACACAACTTGTCGTGTTTGGAGGAAAAAGAATACTGAGTTGCATCCATCAAACACCATACCTACTGTAAAGCATGGTGGTGGAAACATCATGCTTTTTGGCTGTTTCTCTGCAAAGGGGCCAGGATGACTGATCCGGGTACATGAAATAATGAATGGGGCCATGTGTCGTGAGATTTTGAGTGCAAACCTCCTTCCATCAGCAAGGGCATTGAAGATGAAACGTGGCTGGGTCTTTCAGCATGACAATGATCCAAAGCACACCGCCAGGGCAACGAAGGAGTGGCTTCGTAAGAAGCATTTCAAGGTACTGGAGTGGCCTAGCCAGTCTCCAGATCTCAACCCTATAGAAAACCTTTGGAGGGAGTTGAAAGTCCGTGTTACCAAGCGAAAAGCCAAAAACATCACTGCTCTAGAGGAGATCTGCATGGAGGAATGGGCCAACATACCAACAACAGTGTGTGGCAACCTTGTGAAGACTTACAGAAAACGTTTGACCTCTGTCATTGCCAACAAAGGATATATTACAAAGTATTGAGATGAAATTTTGTTTCTGACCAAATACTTATTTTCCACCATAATATGCAAATAAACTGTTAAAAAAACAGACAATGTGATTTTCTGGATTTTTTTTTCTCAGTTTGTCTCCCTTAGTTGAGGTCTACCTATGATGTAAATTACAGACGCCTCTCATCTTTTTAAGTGGTGGAACTTGCACTATTGCTGACTGACTAAATACTTTTTTGCCCCACTGTATATATATACACAGACACATATGTAAACAGCTCTGGCAAAAATTAAGAGACCAGCGCATCAAACCCCTGTCGTGGGCAGCCCAATCTCCAGGTCTAAACCAAATTGAAAACCTCTGGAATGTAGTCAAGAGGATGATGGATAGTCACAAGCCATCAAACAAAGAAGAACTGCTTACATTTTTGCGCCAGGAGCAGTGTGAAAGACTGGTGGAAAGCATGCCAAGACACATGAAAGCTGAGATTAAAAATCATGGTTATTCCACAAAATATTGATTTCTGAACTCTTCCTGCGTTAAAACATTAGTATTGTTGTTTCTAAATGATTATGAACTTGTTTTCTTTGCATTATTTGAGATCTGAAAGCACTGGGTTATCTTGTTTTTTTTATTTTGACCACTTTTCTTTGTCAGAAAAAAATACAAAATGTATTGCTTGGAAATTCGGAGACATGTTGTCAGTAGTTTATAGAATAAAAATATACCTATAAAGAGAAAAATCAAACAAACTGAACATTTTGCAGTGGTCTCTTAATTTTTGCCAGAGCTGTAATATACACAGTGAAATTCTCCTGGTGAGATTTTCCCGGTGAACTTGCCTCTGCACCATGTAACTTTCTCACGGTGCTAGCTGGGATCTCACCGAGGTCACACCGCAGTTCATCCCGGCTAGGAACGCAGCCTCAGTGATGTCACTTCCAGTCTCTGAGGCTGAGCTCGCAGCTGTTCATTCCCCAGTGGTTGAAAACTATTTCTCCTCCAGACATGGATTATGGCATGGGACACAACGATGGACAGGTATGGTAAATTGTTGTTTTTTAATTTTAGTTTTATACAGGAGATAAGGGCTTCGGTGGAAATAGGCGAGGTCGTAAGTATAGTTTAATTACGGTAAGCATATTAAAGGAGTCTGTCATTTTTTCAATTAAAGGACTTTATTCTTGGTGTGTGTGTTTTTATACAATGTGACTATGGAGTTAGTAACTGGGGTGTCTTATTGACGCCTCTCCATTATTAACCTCGGGGCTTGATGTTACCTGACAGTGATATCAACCCCCCAACTATTACCCCATGCCACTGCTACAGGGCAAGTGGGAAGAGCGAGGCTAAATGCCAGCCTTTTCTGAGGCGGCGGAGAGCTGATATTTTTAGCCTGGAAAGGGGGATGTGGGGGGGGGGGGGTAAGGTAGCATCCATGGCCCCTTCCTAGGCTATCAGTAAAGGCTAATTATACAGCTGTGAGCTGATATTAATAGCCTGGGAAGTTTCATGGGTATTACCCCCTTCCCAGTCTAAAAATATCTGCCCCCAGCTGTTGGCTTTCCCTCTGCTGGTTACGAAAATTGGGCGGGAGCCTATGCTATTTTTTTTCCAAAAAATAATCTTTTATTAATTAAATACATGTCCAGTAATTTGCACACACACTGTACTAATTGTATTTGTCACTGATATCTATATATCTACCTATTCCATTTGTCTTTACTGTATGTAATCCATCTCTTCTATCCAGTCAGCTCCTGCAGTAATTTTACAGAACATGGCAGATGAATTACCGGCTTTTCTTCTATCTATCTATGTAATATAAATACATTATATATATATATATATATATATATATATATATATATATATATGTATATGTATATGTGTGTGTCACTGACATCAATATATACAGTGGGTATGGAAAGAATTCAGACCCTTTAAATTTTTCACTCTGTTTTATTGCAGCCATTTGGTAAATTCAAAAAAGTTCAATTTTTTTTTTCTCATTATTGTACACTCTGCACCCCATCTTGACTGAAAAAAAACCCAGAAATGTAGAAAAGAAAAGGACAGCGGTGCGTAAAAATCGGACAGCACTCGCATGATCCGAGTGCGGTGCGGTTATTTTCTCGCACCCATAGACTTGCATTGGCGAGTCCTGTCTGAGATACGCAGCAAATTGCTGCATTCTGCAATTTATTTCTCAGTCCGATTTCAGCTGAGAAAAATAAAAATCGTAGAGGAGATGTAACCCATTGAATAACATTGGTCAGAGTGCAATCCGATTTTTTTCTCGGATTGCACGCATCCGTTTTTCTCGCAAATGAGTAGGAGCCCTAAGGCTGAGTGTCTGCACTTTAACCCCTATCTGACCTTGGACGGGATAGTACGTCCTAGGTCAGATCCCCTGCTTTGATGCAGGGCTCCGCGGTGAGCCCGCAGCAAAGCCGGGACATGTCAGCTGTTTTGAACAGCTGACATGTGCCGTAATAGGCGCGGGCAGAATCGCGATCTGCCCGCACCTATTAACTAGTTAAATGCCGCTGTCAAACGCAGACAGCGGCATTTAACTACCGCTTCCGGCCGGGCGGCCGGAAATGACGGCATCGCCGACCCCCGTCACATGATCGGGGGTCGGCGATGCGTCTCCATTGTAACCATAGAGGTCCTAGAGACCTCTATGGTTACTGATCGCTGGTGGATGTGAGCGCCACCCTGTGGTCGGCGCTCACAGCACACCTGCATTTCTGCTACATAGCAGCGATTAGCAGATCGCTGCTATGTAGCAGAGCCGATCGCGTTGTGCCTGCTTCTAGCCTCCCATGGAGGCTAGTGAAGCATGGCAAAAGTAAAAAAAAAAGTTGAAAAAAAAATGTTAAAAAAAAAAAAATATATAAAAATTTAAATCACCCCCCTTTCGCCCCAATCAAAATAAATCAATAAAAAAAATATCAAATCTACACATATTTGGTATCGCTGCGCTCAGAATCGCCCAATCTATCAATTAAAAAAAAGCATTAACCTGATCGCTAAACGGCGTAGCGGGAAAAAAATTCGAAACACCAGAATTACGTTTTTTTGGTCGCCGCGACATTGCATTAAAATGCAATAACGGGCGATCAAAAGAATGTATCTGCACCGAAATGCTATCATTAAAAACGTCATCTCGGCACGCAAAAAATAAGCCCTCAACCGACCCCAGATCACGAAAAATGGAGACGCTATGAGTATCGGAAAATGGCGCAATTTTTTTTTTTTTTTAGCAAAGTTTGGAATTTTTTTTCACCACTTAGATAAAAAATAACCTAGTCATGTTGGGTGTCTATGAACTCGTACTGACCTGGAGAATCATAATGGCAGGTTAGTTTTAGCATTTAGTGAACCTAGCAAAAAAGCCAAACAAAAAACAAGTGTGGGACTGCACTTTTTTTGCAATTTCACCGCACTTGGAATTTTTTTGCCGTTTTCTAGTACACGACATGCTAAAACCAATGATGTCGTTCAAAAGTACAACTCGTCCCGCAAAAAATAAGCCCTCACATGGCCAAATTGACGGAAAAATAAAAATGTTATGGCTCTGGGAAGGAGGGGAGTGAAAAACGAACACGGAAAAACGAAAAATCCCATGGTCATGAAGGGGTTAAACCCACATTAATTATACAACTGTATCTTGAATACGTTTTGTTAAACAACTAAAATGCCAAAACTTCTGGACGTGTGTGTGTGTGTGTGTGTGTGTGTGTGTGTGTGTGTGTGTGTGTGTGTGTGTGTGTGTGTGTGTGTCATCTAAACCATTGGTGGTGATGGAAGTTGCCTCATTCCCATAGAACCCTAATAAAGCCCCTGATGTCAGGGTGTACATAATTACCTGTTGCCACTTTCTTTCTCCTTTGTAGTTGATGATCTTATCTCTTCCTTGTGTTCACCAGTTTTTGCACAGCCAACTATGAGAAAAAAATGCAACAGCTTTCAGAGAAAGAAAAAGGTGCATATATCGTCACATAAGCGAGTGTTATATCCGTCACAGAAAAGGGTTTTCCACCCGTGACCTTTAAATGGCCAAGAATGCTAGAAAATAATGTATGCTCACCGCTCTGCCCCTCTTCCTTCGCTGCCGGCTTACCCCTCTGATCTCTGTGCAGCCAGTCAGTCACTGGCTGCAGAGGTGACCAACGCCTCGCTTCTGCAACCACTGACTGCCTGCAGCGGTCACATGTCCATACTTAAAAGAGATGCCAACTGCTATGCAATTCTTTAATAATGGCCCCACGGTGCTGCATAAATAAAATCTATACTTTACTTGCTGAGCCAGCCCTGTGTGCCCCGCTGGTCTCCTGATAGAAACAATGTCATGTGACCGCTGCAGCTAATCAGCAGCTGCTGTCTGGCTGCAGCCTTCACATTAAGCCCACTCCCTGTGTTTACGGGACACCCTTATTGCAGGGGACAATGTTGTGGTGTTGGCGGTCACCTGGCGGACCTGGCCAGAAGGAAGGAGGCGTTCTGACCGAGTCCGGCCTCTGCGCACGACTGGCAGGGATGCCACCAGGGCGTAGGACAGCGGAGACCATAATGAATGCTTGCACATTACGGCCGAGGTTTCATATTGCTGAAAAATCACTGAACCTTCTCAACTTCAATCGCCACCGACCCCACGGCCGTCACAAGCCCTCCGTCCTCACCACCATCATATATGGAAAGATGACCAATCAAAATCCAGCTTTCATTCTTGAAAACGAAAGCAATGATCTGATTGGCAGCGGTGGATAACACTGTCACCTACCCAGCAGCCTCTGGTCCACATTCTCCTTGTTCTCACTGCTTTCTTGCTTCCTTGCGTCCTCCATTCGCTGCTCTGCTTCAGGACACCTTTCTGTTTTTGGCAGCATTTTACTCAACCGTCCCCTCCAAACACGGCAAAAGTCCGTGCAAACAGGTGTCAGTACAGACGTTTCCCCAATGTCAGCGCGTCTAGCGTTACCAGGCAACTACCGTCAGCTGTTCCCATCAGCCGCTGCGCGCCCACAGCTACTTCCTTAGCGACGGCTCCTTAGTTACCACTGCGCCTGCGCGGAAGAAAGCGACGGCTGAAGAGTCGGCTCATAGTCTGTGACGTCACTCCAGAGTTTTCCCGCTCATTCTCCTCACTACCTTCGCTGAGGTAACGTAGGGTTCCGTGAGAGAAAGTAACAATGGACGTACGGAGACGTCCTGGGATACGGTTACCTGTGGAGTAACGTGGCTCCCTGTGGTGTAAAATGGCTTTTCACGTCCCCTGAGGCCTGAAACATGGCTGTTTCTATAGTTTAGTATAGTAAAGACTAAAAAAAAAAAAAATTGTGAAGTAAATTTTTTTGTTTTTATCCCTTAAAAACACGCATGGAAAATGCAGGAATGTGCTGGACTTTTTTTTTTTTTTACATTTTTTTTTAAATTTCACATCCCCCCCCCCCCCCCGTGCTCCGATCCCACCCCCTCATACTTACCGAGCCTCCCGATGTCCGTCCGTCTTGTCCATGGGCGCCACCATCTTCCAAAATGGCGGACGCATGCGCAGTGCACCCGCCGAATCTGCCGGCTGGAAGATTTATTCCAGGTACATTTTGATCACTGTGATAAAACCTATCACAGTGATCAAAATAAAAAAAGTAGTAAATGAAACCCCCCACTTTATCACCCCCCATAGGTAGGGACAATAATAAAATAAAGAAAATATATTTACTTTTATTTTTCCACTAGGGTTAGGCTTAGAACTAGGGTTAGGGTTAGAATTAGGCTATGTGCACACGGTGCGGATTTGGCCGCTGCGGATTCGCAGCAGTGTTCCATCAGGTTTACAGTACCATGTAAACATATGGAAAACCAAATCTGCCATGCCCATAGTGCGGAAAATACAGCGCGGAAATGCGTTGTATTTTCCGCAGCATGTCAATTCTTTGTGCGGATTCCGCAGCGTTTTACACCTGTAAATAGGAATCCGCAGGTGAAATCCGCACAAAAAACACTGGAAATCCACAGGTAAAACGCAGTGCCTTTTACCTGCGAATTTTTAAAAAATGGTGCGGAAAAATCTCACACAAATCTGCAACGTGGGCAACATAGCCTTAGGCTACTTTCACACTAGCGTCCCAGTGCGTCGGGCCGACGTACCGATGCATACTGTGGAAGCGCCGCACAACAGGGGCAGCGGATGCATTTTTCCAACGCATCCGCTGCCCCATTGTGAGTTGCGGGGAGGTGGGGGCAATAGTAAGAAGATACTTGGATCTGTTGTTACCAGCTATCATCAGACTGTGGACCATACAGGAACCACCGCACTGATAAGCTGAAGGCAGTATCACCAATAAACATTTACATCCAGGTACTTTATAGGTGACACCTCTGATTCAAGTCATTCCCATCACTTTTGTCTCCATGTAATAAAGATGCCATGATAAGATTTCACACCCAGAGTTCTCTCTGCAGATTTCTCCATCTTCAGCAGCTCTTCCCAACACGATTCCGACGCTAGCGTTTGCTGCATTGCACAATGGGTGCAGCTGATGCATTTTTCCGGCGCATCCGCTGCCCCATTGTAAGGTGCGGGGAGGTGGGGGCGGAGTTCCGGCCGGGCATGCGCGGTCAGAAAAAGCGGTCCGTCAGGAGCAAAAAACGTTACATGTAGCGTTTTTTTCTCCCGACGGTCCGCAAAAGCACGACGCACGCGACGTGTGGCAATCCGTCGCAAATGCGTCGTCAATGCAAGTCTATGGGGGAAAAACGCATCCTGCAAG
Source organism: Ranitomeya imitator (assembly GCF_032444005.1). Taxonomy (NCBI): domain Eukaryota; kingdom Metazoa; phylum Chordata; class Amphibia; order Anura; family Dendrobatidae; genus Ranitomeya; species Ranitomeya imitator. The sequence goes on along the minus strand of NC_091290.1, from coordinate 118,493,805 downwards.
CACTTTTGCAGGATGCGTTTTTTCTGCAAAACGACGCATTGTGACGGATTGCAGAAAATGCTAGTGTGAAAGTAGCCTTAGAAGTAAAAGTATCATTATACTGCCCCATATATAAAAATTATCTCCCATGCTGTGCCACTGAATAAATATTTGCCCTTCACTATGTTTCCTGATCAAAATGCCCCCTCACAATTCTCCTCTCCATAGTATCCCCTCCACAATGCCCCTCTTCATAATATCCCCCAAGTTTTGGGAGTGATTGACTCCATTTAAGTCTGCAGTGACCACACGTGAAGACAATTCCACTTTGTGATATGTATAACTTATTTAAGAAATATGAAAAAAATGCAAGTTTAGGTGTATGAGGTACTCCGTGACCTCCAGTTGGCATTCGTTCTGTTGTTAGTTCATTGAGTCATTGTGACATTGGTACATGCTTATATTTTTGTCATTTAATCACATTATTAGTAATTTATCTAATTTTTAATCTTTGCATGATTACGGTATTTTTCCTTTCCACTAATATTTTCAGTAAGTGATATATTTTGTCTTTAGTTTTTTTTTTTTTTTTTTAATATTTTTTTCTTGCTCTTTGCAGATATTTTATATATAATGATATACTACTGGTTATACCAGCCATGAACACTAGAGGATACTAATGTCCAATTTTTTTGTATAAATCATTTTTATTGGTCACAGCAGTAAAGAATAAAGGTAAACCGTACAAACTTATAAATCTGTGCAATGATAGGCAATAATTTTAAGTCAAACAAGAAGAGCATAGTTACATTTATCTCTTACGATATACTTTTCTGATTAATAATGCTCTTGACTATCCCGAAATTATGAATTATTAACATTAAAGAACTACCGGGATAGTTGGTAACAATTATTAGATTCCTTTGTAAATATTTAAAATATAATATGTGTAATCAAAACTGGATATGAGAAGGACAAACATAGAAAGTAAGATAGAGGGTAGAAAGAAGAAGAAGAGAAGGGTAATTGAGGGGGTGAGGAATTCAGCGAAGGAGTGTGGCTGCCCCCGTAGCCCAGCGGACAGGACACATGCCGAGAGACGGCCCGAAGGCATACGACAATAAGCTACATAGTGTGTCGGGTTCTGGAAACCCAGAGATCCAGTTCAGGAGTTTCCTTAAAAGCGATCCAAGGGGCCCATATGTTGTAGGTTTTCTCTACGTTACCTGGTGACTGATTTATCAACTGCTCCATTCTATAGATGCTATTAAGTTCTGCCACAAATTCTGTACGGGTAGGAAATTTTTCTTGTTTCCAAAACCTAGGGATTAGATTTCTGACTGCGGTAAGAAAGTGTCTGAGGATACCCCTCTTGAACCTAGATATTGATAGGTCGCATAGAGACAGCAATGCTAGACCTGCTGAGGGTTGGATCTGTGTGATAGACAACTTATTATGAAGTTCAAAGACAGCCAACCACAAATCCTTTATGGGGGGGCAGTCCCACCAGATATGCATGTAAGAGCCTATTTCCTTTAAACATCTCCAGCAGGGGTCGTGGGGAACACCGCATGCACCATGAGGGGGCATCTATACCATCTTGCTAGAATCTTATAGCTCCTCTCCTGTGATACCGCGCATAATGACGATCTGGAAGAGAAGAGAAGAATTTTTCCCCTGTCTTCAGATGACAAGGGTCTTCCCAGATCGCCCTCCCATTTCGAGAAAAACAATGGCCAACCCTGCAGTGGAGCCCTCCCCTCTTGGAAGATTTTATATAGCAGCGAGACAGTATGATCCGGGGGGTTTGCTGATGTACAAAGCATCTCAAAGGGAGTTAGCGGCCTGTAGATATTGGTTTGTTTAGAGATTGAGTGGATATAACTTTTTAGTTGTTCATAGAAGAACCAATCGGTAGAGTGAGATTCTTCCTCCGGGAATAATTCCCGAAGGGACTTCATCCCAGTTTCTTTTAAGTAATCATGGATGATGGGTTTGGAGTCTTTTCTCTTATTTAGAAATGTCTCTCTATTCAGCCCTGCTGGAAAAGCAGAGTTGTCATAAATTGGAATTAAGGGGCCTGGGAGAGTTGTGATCTGAAGGTCTTTGTTACGGTTTTTAATGAGAAGCAATATGTTTCGCGTGAGGAAAGGTATGTAGGTGCCCGATCCTAGCCCCCTGCCTCCTGTCCAAAGAATGTCCAATTTTTTTAACATAATATGCTTACCTCTGTAAACCAGTTTGAACATGCACAGTAGGCTCTTGAGATTTAAGTTTATCTACAGTGGGTACGGAAAGTATTCAGACCGTTTACATTTTTCACTCTTTGTTTCTTTGCAGCCATTTGGTAAATTCAAAAAAGTTCATTTTTTTTTCTCATTAATGTACACTCTGCACCCCAACTTGACTGAAAAAAACCAACAAATGTAGAAATGTTTGCAAATTTATTAAAAACTGAAATATCACATGGTCATAAGTATTCAGACCCTTTGCTCAGTATTGAGTAGAAGCACCTTTTGAGCTAGTACAGCCATGAGTCCTCTTGGGAAGGATGCAACAAGTTTTTCACACCTGGATTTCTTGATCTTCTACCATTCTTCCTTGCAGTTCCATCAGGTTGGATGGTGAACGTTGGTGGACAGCCATTTTCAGGTCTCTCCAGAGATACTCAATTGGATTTAGGTCAGGGCTCTGGCTGGGCCAGTTAAGAATGGTCACAGAGTTGGTCTGAAGCCACTCCTTTGTTATTTTACTTGCGTGCTCAGGGTCATTGTCTTGTTGGAAGGTGAACCTTCGGCCAAGTCTGAGGTCCAGAGCACTCTGGAAGAGGTTTTCATCCAGGATATCTCTGTACTTCAAATGGATAAAACAATTGTCCAGAGGGCGCTGCACAATCACTGAATCTAATTGCAGCAAATATAGGGATGAAAACCACTCTGTTCATCCATAAAATAAACAATATAAAAAATATAAAATATATATTTGCGCTAAAATATCAGTAAAAGTATAAATAAGAACATAACACCGTATGAAAGTGGCCAAATTGTTATTACATTGGTGCGATAGTATATAACATTACCTCAATCTATATGCTGTATATGAATGCTCTCCCCTGTAGCATGGAAGGTCCTTCAGATGGTGTCCGTTCTGTGCCAATGTGTAGGTTTTGACAGATGCTGACAAAAAATAGATAAAAAAGAACTGGGCAAAAAAATAACAATAATCTGGGGGACGCCGTCCCGGCCGGTTACAGGCGTACCTCCCAAAAAAAGCAATATGCCGTGCACAGGCAAAAGGGCTCTATTGCCAGGAAGAGCCGGCAAGGCGCAGCTCGGCTGCAGGACCTTGCGTGACATCACTACCACGTGATGGATCACATGACCGGCTACGGAGCGCACACCAAACCACTATTCCAACGCGTTTCGGAATCGCTGATTCCTTCTTCAGGGAGGAGTACTGCAGAAATTCTGTTGTAACCTTGGCCAGATCTGTGCCTTGCCACAATTCTGTCTTTGACCTCATGATTTTCATTTGGTCTGACATGCACTGTGAGCTGTGAGGTCTTATATAGACAGGTGTGTGCCTTTCCAAATCAAGTGCTGTCAGTTTAATTAAACACAGCTGGACTCCAATGAAGGAGTAGAACCATCTCAAGGAGGATCACAAGGAAATGGACAGCATGTGACTTAACCCCTTTCTGGTATTGGACGTACTATTCCGTCCATGTGGGGTGGGCCCTACTTCCCAAGGACGGAATAGTACGTCCAGAGCGATCGGCCGCGCTCACGAGGGGAGCGCGGCCGATCGCGGCCGGGTGTCAGCTGACTATCGCAGCTGACATCCGGCACTATGTGCCAGGAGCAGTCACGAACTGCCTCCGGCACATTAACCCCTTTCTGACATGTGACGTACTATCCCGTCGAGGTGGGGTGGGCCCGTATGATCACCAACGGGATAGTTGTTGTGAATTCTGCTCTTGGGTTCCCTCCAGTGGTTGTAGGTGGGAATGCTGTTGTCTCTGACTTGCAGTCCTGGCCAGGTGTATCGGATGATTCCAATTCTGACTGGGATATTTAGGTGTGCAGGATCCTTTAGCCCTTTCCAGTTGTCAATGTTCCTTGTGAAGTGTTGGTTCACTTTCTGGCTTCTCCTGCTTGCTGCCAAATTCAGCAAAGATAAGTGTTTGGTTTTTGTATCTGTGGCACACTGCTGTGTGCTTGTTTCAGTTTTATTCCTGCTCTGATTGTAGGATTCACTGGAGTTGCAGATTTACGCTCCTACATCTTTTAGTTAGATGTAGGAAGTTTTTTGTATATTCTGCTGTGGATGTTTTGAAGGGTTTTAATTCTGACCGCACAGAACTCTGTCCTATCCTGTCCTATCTAGCTAGAGTGGCCTCCTGTGCTACATCCTGTTTTTCTGCCTGTGTATGTTATTTCCTCTCCGACTCGCCGCCAATATTTGTGGGGGGCTGTCTATCCTTTGGGGATTTTCTCTGAGGCAAGATAGTATTCCAATTTCCATATTTAGGGGTATTTAGTCCTCCGGCTGTGACGAGGTGTCTAGGTGTGTTAGGTACACTCCACGGCTATTTCTAGTTGTGGTGTTAAGTTCAGGATTGCGGTCAGTATAGTGGCCACCTTCTCCAGTGAAAGTTCTCATGCTGCTCCAAGGTCACCGGATCATAACAGATAGTATGTCATAGCGATCGGCCGCGCTCACAGGGGGAGCGCGGCCGTGTGTCAGCTGACTATCGCAGTTGACATCCGGCACTATGTGCCAGGAGCGGTCACGGACCGCCCCTGGCACATTAACCCCCGGAACACTGCGATCAAACATGATCGCAGTGTTCCGGTGGTATAGGGAAGCATCGCACAGGGAGGGGGCTCCCTGCGGGCTTCCCTGAGACCCCCGGAGCAACGCGATGTGATCGCCTTGCTCCGAGGGTCTCTTACCTCCTCCTCCTTGCAGCAGGCCCGGATCCAAAATGGCCGCAGCATCCGGGTCCTGCAGGGAGGTGGCTTCACAGCGCCTGCTCAGAGCAGGCGCCAGGAAGCCTGCAGAAGTGCACGTCAGATCGCTGATCTGACACAGTGCACAGCAAAGTGTCAGATCAGCGATCTTACACTCAGCAAAGTGTCAGATCAGCGATCTTACACTATAACATGATTTCCCCCCCCTTCCCCCCCTGGGGCAATGTTATAGTGTAAAAAAAAAATATTCACATGTGTAAAAAAAAAATCCTAAAAAAATTCCTAAAAATAAAAAAAATGTTGTTCCTATAAATACATTTCTTCATCTAAATAAAAAAACATACAATAAAAGTACACATTTAGTATCGCCGCGCCCGTAACGACCCGACCTATAAAACTGTCCCACTAGTTAAGCCCTTCAGTGAACACCGTAAAAAAAAAAACGAGGCAAAAAAACACTTTATTATCATACCGCCAAACAAAAAGTGGAATAACACGCGATCAAAAAGATGGATATAAATAACCATGGTACCGCTGAAAACGTCATCTTGTCCCGCAAAAAATGAGCCGCCATACAGCAACATCAGCAAAAAAATAAAAAAGTTATAGTCCTCAGAATAAAGCGATGCAAAAATAATTATTTTTTTCTATAAAATAGTATTTATTATATAAACGCGCCAAAACATAAAAAAATGATATAAATGAGGTATCGCTGTAATCATACTGACCCGAACAATAAAACTGCATTATCCATTTTACCAAACGCGGAACGGTATAAACACCTCCCCCCAAAAGAAATTCATGAATGGCTGTTTTTTGGTCATTCTGCCTCACAAAAATCGGAATAATAAGCGATCAAAAAATGTTACGTGCCCGAAAATGTTACCAATAAAAACGTCAACTCGTCCCGCAAAAAAACAAAACCTCACATGACTCTGTGGACCCAAATATGGAAAAATTATAGCTCACAAAATGTGGTATCGCAAAAAAATATTTTTTTGCAATAAAAAGCGTCTTTCAGTGTGTGACGGATGCCAATCATGAAAATCCGCTAAAAAAACCCGCTATAAAATCAAACCACCCTTCATCACCCCCTTAGTTAGGGAAAAATAAAAAAATTTAAAAAATGTATTTATTTCCATTTTGCCATTAGGGTTAGGCTAGGGTTAGGGCTAGGTCTAGGGCTAGGGTTAGGGGTAGGGTTGGGGCTAGGGTTAAGGCTACAGTTGGGGTTGGGGCTAAAGTTAGGGTTAGGGTTTGGATTACATTTACGGTTGGGAATAGGGTTGGGATTAGGGTTAGGGGTGTGTCAGGGTTAGAGGTGTGGTTAGGGTTACCATTGGGAATAGGGTTAGGGGTGTGTTTGGATTAGGGTTTCAGTTATAATTGGGGGTTTCCACTGTTTAGGCACATCAGGGGCTCTCCAAACGCGACATGGCGTCAGATCTCAATTCCAGCCAATTCTGCGTTGAAAAAGTAAAACAGTGCTCCTTCCCTTCCGAGCTCTCCCGTGCACCCAAACAGGGGTTTACCCCAACATATGGGGTATCAGCGTACTCAGGACACATTGGACAACAACTTTTGGGGTCCAATTTCTCCTGTTACCCTTAGGAAAATACAAAACTGGAGGCTAAAAAATAATTTTTGTGGAAAAAAGATTTTCTATTTTCACGGCTCTGCGGTTTTTTTTAGGTTGTAGAGAAGAGTCCGGACTCTGAAAGCTTTGTACTCATACTGAACAAATTGTACAACAACTTTTGCAGTCCAATTTCTTCTCTTACCCTTGGGAAAATAAAAAAATTGGGGGCGAAAAGATCATTTTTGTGAAAAAATATGATTTTTTATTTTTACGGCTCTGCATTATAAACTTCTGTGAAGCACTTGGTGGGTCAAAGTGCTCACCACACATCTAGATAAGTTCCTTAGGGGGTCTACTTTCCAAAATGGTGTCACTTGTGGGGGGTTTCAATGTTTAGGCACAACAGTGGCTCTCAAAACGCAACATGGCGTCCCATCTCTATTCCTGTCAATTTTGCATTGAAAAGTCAAATGGCGCTCCTTCCCTTCCAAGCTCTCCCTTGCGCCCAAACAGTGGTTTACCCCCACATATGGGGTATCAGCGTACTCAGGACAAATTGTACAACAACTTTTGTGGTCCATTTTCTCCTGTTACCCTTGGTAAAATAAAACAAATTGGAGCTGAAGTAAATTTTTTGTGAAAAAAGTTAAATATTCATTTTTATTTAAACATTCCAAAAATTCCTGTGAAACACCTGAAAGGTTAATAAACTTCTTGAATGTGGTTTTGAGCACCTTGAGGGGTGCAGTTTTTAGAATTGTGTCACACTTGGTTATTTTCTTTCATATAGACCCCTCAAAATGACTTCAAAAGAGATGTGGTCCCTAATAAAAAATGGTGTTGTAAAAATGAGAAATTGCTGGTCAACTTTTAACCCTTATAACTCCCTAACAAATTACTTTGGAATTTGCAAGAGTGCTACTTCATATTCTTATTTGTTTTGTTTTTTTTAGGTTGGAGAGAAGAGTCCGGACTCTGAAAGCTTTGTACTTATACTGAAGTTTTGGTGCAGTCCCCATTGGAATATGAAGTTAAGCGACTGGGAGAGGATACGGGCAGGAGAGAGTCTAGTAGGTGAGTATTCATTCTTATTTTAGGACCATAAGTTGTTTGCCTAAGTTCCACAAGTAAAAAGCACATTTGAAATGATATGAGAGACAATTCACAGAAATCTTAATGTTATCAGAGAAGAATGGGAATATAATACTGGCCATCTATAAGATGTTCTAATTTAGAGAGAGACTATTGAAGTTGATTTAGGTAAGGTAGCCAGAGATAACACCAACAAAGCCTAAGCATGTCAAAAGTTGTAGGCAAGAGCCCTATTACCGTAGGTTACTAAACAGTTGGCACCTATAGACTTTGGAATTGATGGGTAAATTCACATGTTTTTGGTAAGCCATACCTTGTGATTTTGTTTGTCATAAAAAAAAAAAATACTGGAGCTAAGGCTCCAGTTAGATGACAACATTATAAAGTATCAGAAAAAATAAATAACCTGGCCAAACATTAAGTTTGGGAAATACTTATGGTCATTTCAACCATCTGAAAGTCCTTGGTTTTTACTTGTAGTGAGGATCAGGAAAATAAATAGGAGAAAGATTGTATATAGATTTTCGTGTATATTTTTGATACTTACCAATGCCTCACTTTGATAGAACGGTAAAGAAGATAGAATAAGACGCATACACAAAGAATATTACTGCTGAATTTAAAAAAACAAACTTTTTTATTAATTGTCAAATGACTTGCAATGAAAATCAATACACTTAAAAGATCAATAAATGCATAAAAACAGGCAATGGGTATGGTTTGAAAAAAAACTAATAAAATCCAACGCCTTGTTGCAGATTAATACAAGTCAATGCACATGAATAATTACATGTATGCGATCAATAAAATGTAATGCTGGTGGGTGTGGAGCCACTGCACCATGAGCCAGGCATACATTGGAGGGGCATAACTACTTGACTACCGGATATTCGCTAAATCCTCTGATGGTGAGTATAGACTGGACTGCCGGTAATCACCAGTTAGCACTAAAAGGTAGGCCCCTGGTCTACAGCAGCTGACTGGAAGGAGAGAGGTGATGAGTGAGATACAGAGGGGAGAAACTGAGGCATAGTCAGACAGTTCCCGAGGTCAGGACCGGCATCACAGGAACAATAAACATAGATGAGGTCAGGAGCGGAGTGGTCAGACAGGACGGAAACTAGCTGGGTCGGCCAGCGGAATACTAAGGAATGATAAAACGTGTACTAACAAGGTAGGAACCAACGTTCGGACAGGGAATGGTAGGAGGAGCTGCCTAATAAAGGACCTGCTCGCACATGATAGGCTAGAGAAGCTAATCTCTGCAGTACATATCAGTCTGTACTGATGTTTATTTTTGCCTCCCTTTATTATATCAACAGTCATTTCTCCATTCTCCCCACTAGATTGACTGACATTTAGCTCCTTCACAAAAGAAATCCCCAGAGCTATATCACATTTAAATCTGTCAGCCACACAACCTCAAACATTTCATCCAATCATAAGTTTTCTCATTGCTCTGTCAAACAGGGTTTTTAGGGTTAACGGGAGAGCCGACGTTGAGCAGGGGCACCATATGCGCAAGAACAGGGTGTCATCCTCCGCTGATAGGTAGGGCTGTACAGTGATAGAGCAGGGGAAGGCACCCCCCTCCTCAATCTTGTGTCTCTTACACCTTTTTTTGTGGTGGTGTTTTGTGTTTCACTTTTTGGTATTTATGAATTTTTAGATTGGTAAGTAAAAGTTATTTTTCATTTGAAAATATTATTTGCCATCTCTTCTGTAAGCCTATAAAGTCTGAACTCCAAGGGTAATTTTTCAAAACTGTGAATTAATCTCTGCAGGACACAGCAGGGTTAAATTCCTGCAGAGAACGGCAATGCTCCCTAATGAATAGCAGAAGTAGGACAATAAAAAAGAGGTATGTGTTCAATGGAAATCACTGTAAATGACTTCTTTTTATATATATATATATATATATATATATATATATATATATATATATATATATACATAAATAGCACAAACAATAGTTAACCCCTTCATGACCTTGGGATTTTTCGTTTTTCCATGTTCGTTTTTTACTCCCCTCCTTCCCAGAGCCATAACTTTTTTATTTTTCCGTCAATTTTGCCATGTGAGGGCTTATTTTTTGCAGGACGAGTTGTACTTTTGAACGACATCATTTGTTTTAGCATGTCGTGTACTAGAAAACGGGAAAAAAATTCCAAGTGCAATGAAATTGCAAAAAAAGTGTTTGGCTTTTTTGCTAGGTTCACTAAAAGCTAAAACTGACCTAACATTATGATTCTCCAGGTCATTACGAGTTCATATTGCAGTAAATAGTAATAACGGTCCTAGGAGCGCTGGAAATGAGATCAAAACAAGGATTTTAATGTTGAACCACAACGCGTTTCAACGGTTAAACCGTCTTCATCAGGTGGACTTCCACCTGATGAAGACGGTTTAACCGTTGAAACGCGTTGTGGTTCAACATTAAAATCCTTGTTTTGGTCTCATTTCCAGCACTCCTAGGACCGTTATTACTATTTACTGCATTTTGTATCATCCTAGAAGGTTAACGGCTTGAGCTGCGGTGGACCTTTTGCTTTCAATTGTAACTGTGACCCTCACAGCGCTCCCTAGTGACCGCTTTCTTTTCCCTTGAATTTCATTACGAGTTCATAGACACCTAACATGACTAGGTAAATTTTTACCTAAGTTGTGAAAAAAAATTCCAAACTTTGCTCAGAAAAAAAAAAAATTGCGCCATTTTCCGATACTCGTAGTGTCTCCATTTTTCATGATCTGTGGTCGGTTGAGGGCTTATTTTTTGCGTGTGGAGTTGGCGTTTTTCACGATAACATTTTGGTGCAGATACGTTCTTTTGATTGCCCGTTATTGCATTTTAATGCAATGTCGCGGCGACCAAAAAACATAATTCTGGCATTTCGAATTTTTTTCTCGCTACGCTGTTTAGCGATCAGGTTAATGCTTTTTTTTATTGATAGATCGGGCGATTCTGAACCCGGCGATACCAAATATGTGTAGGTTTCATTTTTTTTTATTGATTTATTTCGATTGGGGCAAAAGGGGGGTGATTTAAACTTTTATATTTTTTTATTTTTTTCACATTTCTTTTAACTTTTTTTTTACTTTTGCCATACTTCAATAGCCTCCATGGGAGGCTAGAAGCAGGCACAGCACGATCGGCTCTGCTACATAGCAGCGATCTGCTGTTCGCTGCTATGTAGCAGAAAATCAGGTGTGCTGTGAGCGCCGACCACAGGGTGGCGCTCACAGCTACCGGCGATCAGTAACCATAGAGGTCTCAAGGACCTCTATGGTTACAATATTGAAGCATCGCCGACCTCCGATCATGTGATGGGGGTCGACGATGCCGTCATTTCCGGCCGCCCGGCCGGATGCGGTAGTTAAATGCCGCTGTCTACGTTTGACAGCGGCATTTAACTAGTTAATAGGTGCGGGCAGATCGCGATTCTGCCCGCGCCTATTATGGGCACATGTCAGCTGTTCAAAACAGCTGACATGTTCCGGATTTGATGCGGGCTCACCGCCGGAGCCCTGCATCAAAGAGGGGCTTCTGACCTCGGACGTACTATCCCGTCCGAGGTCAGAAAGGGGTTAAAACATTTAAATAAGGAAAAAACCTTTTTGCACTAGTGAATTAACATAGTAACATAGTTAGTAAGGCCGAAAAAAGACATTTGTCCATCCAGTTCAGCCTATATTCCATCATAATAAATCCCCAGATCTACGTCCTTCTACAGAACCTAATTGTATGATACAATATTGTTCTGCTCCAGGAAGACATCCAGGCCTCTCTTGAACCCCTCGACTGAGTTCGCCATCACCACCTCCTCAGGCAAGCAATTCCAGATTCTCACTGCCCTAACAGTAAAGAATCCTCTTCTATGTTGGTGGAAAAACCTTCTCTCCTCCAGACGCAAAGAATGCCCCCTTGTGCCCGTCACCTTCCTTGGTATAAACAGATCCTCAGCGAGATATTTGTATTGTCCCCTTATATACTTATACATGGTTATTAGATCGCCCCTCAGTCATCTTTTTTCTAGACTAAATAATCCTAATTTCGCTAATCTATCTGGGTATTGTAGTTCTCCCATCCCCTTTATTAATTTTGTTGCCCTCCTTTGTACTCTCTCTAGTTCCATTATATCCTTCCTGAGCACCGGTGACCAAAACTGGACACAGTACTCCATGTGCGGTCTAACTAGGGATTTGTACAGAGGCAGTATAATGCTCTCATCATGTGTATCCAGACCTCTTTTAATGCACCCCATGATCCTGTTTGCCTTGGCAGCTGCTGCCTGGCACTGGCTGCTCCAGGTAAGTTTATCATTAACTAGGATCCCCAAGTCCTTCTCCCTGTCAGATTTACCCAGTGGTTTCCCATTCAGTGTGTAATGGTGATATTGATTCCTTCTTCCCATGTGTATAACCTTACATTTATCATTGTTAAACCTCATCTGCCACCTTTCAGCCCAAGTTTCCAACTTATCCAGATCCATCTGTAGCAGAATACTATCTTCTCTTGTATTAACTGCTTTACATAGTTTTGTATCATCTGCAAATATCGATATTTTACTGTGTAAACCTTCTATCAGATCATTAATGAATATGTTGAAGAGAACAGGTCCCAATACTGACCCCTGCGGTACCCCACTGGTCACAGCGACCCAGTTAGAGACTATACCATTTATAACCACCCTCTGCTTTCTATCACTAAGCCAGTTACTAACCCATTTACACACATTTTCCCCCAGACCAAGCATTCTCATTTTGTGTACCAACCTCTTGTGCGGCACGGTATCAAACGCTTTGGAAAAATCGAGATATACCACGTCCAATGACTCACCGTGGTCCAGCCTATAGCTTACCTCTTCATAAAAACTGATTAGATTGGTTTGACAGGAGCGATTTCTCATAAACCCATGCTGATATGGAGTTAAACAGTTATTCTCATTGAGATAATCCAGAATAACATCCCTCAGAAACCCTTCAAATATTTTACCAACAATAGAGGTTAGACTTACTGGCCTATAATTTCCAGGTTCACTTTTAGAGCCCTTTTTGAATATTGGCACCACATTTGCTATGCGCCAATCCTGCGGAACAGACCCTGTCGCTATAGAGTCCCTAAAAATAAGAAATAATGGTTTATCTATTACATTACTTAGTTCTCTTAGTACTCGTGGGTGTATGCCATCCGGACCCGGAGATTTATCTATTTTAATCTTATTTAGCCGGTTTCGCACCTCTTCTTGGGTTAGATTGGTGACCCTTAATATAGGGTTTTCATTGTTTCTTGGGATTTCACCTAGCATTTCATTTTCCACCGTGAATACCGTGGAGAAGAAGGTGTTTAATATGTTAGCTTTTTCCTCGTCATCTACAACCATTCTTTCCTCACTATTTTTTAAGGGGCCTACATTTTCAGTTTTTATTCTTTTACTATTGATATAGTTGAAGAACAGTTTGGGATTAGTTTTACTCTCCTTAGCAATGTGCTTCTCTGTTTCCTTTTTGGCAGCTTTAATTAGTTTTTTAGATAAAGTATTTTTCTCCCTATAGTTTTTTAGAGCTTCAATGGTGCCATCCTGCTTTAGTAGTGCAAATGCTTTCTTTTTACTGTTAATTGCCTGTCTTGCTTAAATCTATTAAACCAGTCAATGTGAGACAGTTCAAGCCAAACTTTTCGGCCCTCAGGCCTCTATCAAGTTTATCTATGGAAAACATCTACCGTATATACTCGAGTATAAGCCGACCTGAGTATAAGTCGACCCCCCTAATTTTGCCACAAAACACTGGGAAAACTTAATGAATCGAGTATAAGCCTAGGGTGGAAAATGCAGCAGCTACCGGTAAATTTCAAAAATAAAAATAGATACCAATAAAAGTAAAATTAATTGAGACATCAGTAGGTTAAGTGTTTTTGAATATCCATATTGAATCAGGAGCCCCATATAATGCTCCATACAGTACATGATGGCCCCATAAGATGCTCCATACAAAATACTCCCCATATAATGCTCCATACAGTTTATGATGGGCCCCATAAGATGCTCCATATTAAAATATGCCCCATATAATGCTGCACAAATGCTGATTATGGCCCCATAAGATGCTCCATAGACACATTTGCCCCATATAATGCTGCACATGGCCCCATAAGATGCTCCATAGAGATATGTGCCCCATATAATGCTGCCTATAATGCTGCACATGGCCCCATACAGATATTTGCCCCATATAATTCTGCACATAGCCCCATAAGATGCTCCATAGAGATATTTGCCCCATATAATGCTGCACATGGCCCCATAAGATGCTCCATAGAGATATTTTCCCCATATAATGCTGCACATGGCCCCATAAGATGCTCCATAGAGATATTTGCCCCATATAATGCTGCACATAGCCCCATAAGATGCTCCATACAGATATTTGCCCCATATAATGCTGCACATGGCCCCATAAGATGCTCCATGGAGATATTTGCCCCATATAATGCTGCACATGGCCCCATACAGATATTTGCCCCATATAATGCTGCACATAGCCCCATAAGGTGCTCCATACAGATATTTCCCCCAAATAATGCTGCACATGGCCCCATAAGATGCTCCCTACAGATAATTGCCCCATATAATGCTGCTCATGGCCCCATAAGATACTCCATACAGACTGCCGCTTTGTCTTCCCGTACTCTGCACTGATGTTCAGACAGAGGGTGGCGCGCACTAATCGCGTCATCGCACCCTCTGACCTGAGCGTCACTGCAGAGGACGCTTAAGACGCAGTGGCGCCAATGGTGGAACGGGAAGCAGGTGAATATCGCGCACTGCGTTATACTCACCTGCTCCTGGCGCGGTTCCTGCACGTCTGTTCCCCGGCGCCGGCAGCTTCTTCCTGTAGTGAGTTGTCACATGGTACCGCTCATTACAGTAATGAATATGGACTCCCATAGGGGTGGGGCCGCATATTCATTACTGTAATGAGCGGTACCATGTGACCGCTCACTACAGGAAGAAGCTGCCGGCGCCAGGGAAAAGACGTGCAGGGACCGTGCCAGGAGCAGGTGAGTATTATTACACAGCTCCGCTCCCCCTCCCCTGCCGACCCCTGGGTATGACTCGAGTATAAGCCGAGAGGGTTACTTTCAGCCCAAAAAAGTGGGCTGAAAATCTTGGCTTATACTCGAGTAAATACGGTATCTATATAATCGTCTAAGGGGTGGTTCCGTCTGTTTGTCTGTCACGGAAATCCCGCGTAGGTGATAGGCCGCGGATGGTCCCCTCCCTACTCGCCTACAGTCAGTGCCCCCTCCCTACTCCCCTCCAGTCAGTGCCAGTGTGTCGCCCCATCCCGGACCAACTTTTTACTATTGATGCTGCAGCATCAATAGTAAAAAGATATAATGTTAAAAATAATTTTAAAAAAGTCATGCTATTCTCACCTTCCGTCGCATCCGCAGCTTTCCCGCTCCTCGCGATGTGGCCAGCAGCTTCCGTTCCCAGAGATGCATTGTGAAATTACTCAGATGACTTACCGGTCTTGCGAGACCACAACATCATCTGGGTAATTTCGCAATGCATCTGTGATGTGCTGCTGCAGTGCAGTATAGAGCAATCTCCACCAGGGGGTGCCTGCTAAGGAAAGGAGGTTGCACACACAGCGCAGCAACACTGAGCAACAACACAGGAGTCACAGGTAATGAAAGGGACATGAAACAAGCCAAGGTCATACACGGAGATAGCAGCGCGGTACAGAAGGGGCGAGCAGAGAATCGTCGGGGACAAGCAATACGTCAGAACCTACCGGGAACGTGGTAACCAAAACGTGAGACGCAGACGGAGTCGGGGTACAGGCCAGAGGTCAGAACAAGTCATAAACGGGTGTAGGCAGTCAGAGGCAAACAGGAACACAATAACAGGGATCAGGTCAGGAGCTCAAACCGTGCAGCATGAACTGTAGCTGACACTGGCCCAATGGCTGCAGAGGACTTAAATAGTTCAGCCAGCTCCAGGGTGAGGCAGAGAGGATTAACTCCCACATGACCAGTCCAGAGACAAGAGAGCTGAGCATAATCTCAGAACTGGATCATGACAGCATCACTGGGAACGGAAGCTGGCGGCAGCGGTTATGAACTGGTGGTTTAGGAGCAACATGGGACGAGCTCTGAAGGAGGTGGTACCTGTACTGACCGCAGTCCCTAAGCTCAACACAACACTAGAAGTAGCCGTGGGATGCTCCTATCACTCCCTAGGCACCTCGTCACAGCCTGAGAACTAACTACCCCTAAAGATAGAAACAGGAAAACTATCTTGCCTCAGAGAAAATCCCCAAAGGATAGATAGCCCCCCACAAGTAATGACTGTGAGTGGAGAGGGAAAAGACATACACAGAATGAAACCAGGATGCAGCACAGGAGGCCAGTCTAGCTAAATAGATAGGACAGGAAAGAATACTGTGCGGTCAGTATTAAAAACTACAAAAATCCACACAGAGTTTACAAAAATCTCCACACCTGACTAAAGGTGTGGAGGGTAAATCTGCTTCCAAGAGCTTCCAGCTTAACTGAATTAATCCATACAGACAAGCTGGACAAAAACATAGAAAGCACAGAACGAATAAGTCCACAACCCGTGGAGAGAAAAGAGCAAGCAAGGACTTAACTTTGCTGAACTGGTCAGGATTTCAGGGAAATCCAAGAGAGATGTGAATCCAACCAGGAACCATTGACAAGTGTCACTGGCTGAAGAGAGAGCCACGCATAAATAGCCGAGCAGAAAGACAATCAGTGGAAGCAGCTGCAGACAGCTAAATCCAAGGAGCAGCCATACCACTTAAAACCACCGGAGGGAGCCCAAGAGCAGAACTCACAAAAGTGCCACTTACAACCACCGGAGGGAGCCCAAGAGCGGAATTCACAACAGTACTTCCCCCTTGAGGAGGGGTCACCGAACATTCACCAGAGCCCCCAGGCCGATCAGGACGAGCCAAGTGAAAAGCACGAACCAAATCGGCGGCATGGACATCGGAGGCAACAACCCAAGAATTATCCTCCTGGCCATAACCCTTCCACTTGACAAGATACTGAAGCCTCCGCCTCGAAAAACGAGAATCCAAAATTTTCTCAACCTCATATTCCAACTCTCCCTCAACCAACACCGGGGCAGGAGGATCAACCGAGGGAACAACGGGCACCCATATCTCCGCAACAAAGATCTATGGAAAACAGTATGAATGGCAAAAGAGGCTGGAAGAGCCAAACGAAAAGACACCGGATTGATAATTTCAGAAATCTTATAAGGACCAATAAACCGAGGCTTAAACTTAGGGGAAGAAACCTTCATAGGAACATGACGAGAAGACAACCAAACCAAATCCCCCACACGAAGCCGGGGACCAACACACCGACGGCGATTAGCAAAACGTTGAGCCTTTTCCTGAGACAACGTCAAATTGTCCACCACATGAGTCCAAATCTGCTGCAGCCTGTCCACCACAGAATCCACACCAGGACAATCAGAAGGCTCAACCTGACCCGAAGAAAAACGAGGATGAAAACCAAAATTACAAAAGAAAGGTGAAACCAAAGTAGCCGAACTAGTCCGATTATTAAGGGCAAACTCGGCCAACGGCAAGAAAGCCACCCAATCATCCTGATCAGCAGACACAAAGCATCTCAAATAGGTTTCCAAGGTCTGATTAGTTCGCTCAGTTTGGCCATTAGTCTGAGGATGAAACGCCGAAGAAAAAGACAAATCAATGCCCATCCTGGCACAAAAGGCCCGCCAAAACCTAGAGACAAACTGAGAACCTCTGTCAGACACAATATTCTCCATAATGCCATGCAAACGAACCACATGCTGAAAAAACAATGGAACCAAATCTGAGGAGGAAGGCAACTTAGGCAAAGGTACCAGATGGACCATTTTAGAGAAGCGGTCACAAACAACCCAGATAACAGACATCCTCTGGGAAACAGGAAGATCCGAAATAAAATCCATGGAAATATGCGTCCAGGGTCTCTCAGGGACCGGCAAAGGCAAAAGCAACCCACTTGTTATGATCTGGTGATTAGGGAGCGACATGCGTCTAGCTCTGAGCAGGTGGCAACTATACTGACCGCAGTCCCTAAGCTCAACACAACACTAGAAGTAGCCGTGGAATGCTCCTCGGCCTAGGCATCTCGTCACAGTCTAAGAGCTAACTAACCCTAAAGATAGAAGCAGGAAAACTATCTTGCCTCAGAGAAAATCACCAAAGGATAGATTAGCCCCCCACAAATAATGACTGTGAGAGGAGAAGGAAATGACATACGTAGTATGAAACAAGATTTAGCACAGGAGGCCACTTCTAGCTAAATAGAAATAGTACAGAACAGAACGCTGTGCGGTCAGTAAAAAAAAACTAGAAAAAGTCCACCACAGAGAAATGCAAAAATCTCCACACCTGACTAATGGTGTGGAGGGCAAACTCTGCTGCCCAGAGCTTCCAGCTTAACTGAATAGATCCATACTGAAAAGCTGGACAAATGAACAAAAACACAGAAAGTGCTGAACAACAAAGTCCACAACAAGAGAACCGCAAAAGGACAAGCAAGGACTTAGCTTTGATGAACTGGTCAGAGTGTCAGGAAAGTCCTAAGAGCAATGACTCCAGGCAGGAACAATTGACAACTGACATTGAATGAGGGATAAGGCCAGACTAATATAGCCGAGCCAGAAAGACGATCAGTGAAAACAGCTGCTGAAGCTAAATCCAAGAAGCAGCCATACCACTAATAACCACAGGAGGGAGCCAAAGAGCAGAACTCACAAAAATGCTACTTACAACCACCGGAGGGAGCCCAAGAGCGGAATTCACAACAGTACCCCCCCCCCCCCCCCCCAAGGAGGAGTCACCGAAACCCTCACCAGAGCCCCCAGGCCGATCAGGATGAGCCAAATGAAAAGTATGAACCAAATCGGCGGCATGAACATCGGAGGCAACAACCCAAGAATTATCCTCCTGGCCATAACCCTTCCACTTGACAAGATACTGAAGCTTCCGCCTCGAAAAACGAGAATCCAAAATTTTCTCAACCACATATTCCAACTCCCCCTCAACCAACACCGGGGCAGGAGGATCAACAGATGGAACAACGGGCACCACATGTCTCCGCAACAAAGATCTATGGAAAACATTGTGGATGGCAAAAGAGGCTGGAAGGGCCAAACGAAAAGACACAGGATTGATAATCTCAGAAATCTTATAAGGACCAATAAACCGAGGCTTGAACTTAGGGGAAGAAACCTTCATAGGAACATGACGAGAGGACAACCAAACCAAATCCCCCACACGAAGCCGAGGACCAACACACCGACGGCGGTTAGCAAAACGCTGAGCCTTTTCCTGGGACAACGTCAAATTGTCTACCACATGAGCCCAAATCCGCTGTAACCTGTCCATCACAGAATCAACACCAGGACTATCAGAAGGCTCAACCTGCCCTGAAGAAAAACGAGGATGGAAACCAAAATTACAAAAGAAAGGTGAAACCAAAGTAGCCGAACTGGCCCGATTATTAAGGGCAAACTTGGCCAACGGCAAGAAAGTCACCCAATCATCCTGATCAGCAGACACAAAGCATCTCAAATAGGTTTCCAAGGTCTGATTAGTTCGCTCAGTTTGGCCATTGGTCTGAGGATGGAACGCCGAAGAAAAAGACAAATCAATACCCATCCTAGTACAAAAGGCCTGCCAAAACCTGGAAACAAACTGGGAACCTCTGTCAGACACAATATTCTCCGGAATGCCATGCAAACGAACCACATGCTAAAAAAACAATGGAACCAAATCAGAGGAGGATGGCAATTTCGGCAAAGGTACCAAATGGACCATTTTAGAGAACCGGTCACAAACCACCCAGATAACAGACATCCCCTGGGATACAGGAAGATCCGAAATAAAATCCATGGAAATATGCGTCCAAGGCCTCTCCGGGACGGGCAAAGGCAAAAGCAACCCACTAGCGCGGGAACAGCAAGGCTTGGCTCGGGCGCAAGTCCCACAGGACTGCACAAAAGCACGGACATCACGCGACAAGGAAGGCCACCAAAAGGACCTAGCAACCAAATCTCTGGTACCAAAAATCCCAGTATGACCAGCCAACACTGAACAATGGACCTCAGAAATCACCTTACTCGTCCATCTATCAGGAACAAACAGCTTCCCCACAGGACAGCGGCCAGGCCTATCAGCCTGAAATTCCTGAAGCACCCGCCGCAAATCAGGGGAGATGGCAGAAAGAATCACCCCTTCCTTAAGAATGCCAACCGGCTCAAGGACTCCAGGAGAATCCGGCAAAAAACTCCTAGAGAGGGCATCCGCCTTAACATTCTTAGATCCTGGAAGATATGAGACCACAAAATCAAAACGGGAGAAAAACAGGGACCACCGAGCCTGTCTAGGGTTCAGCCGCTTGGCCGACTCAAGGTAAATCAAATTATTATGATCGGTCAAGACCACAATGCGGTGCTTGGCTCCCTCAAGCCAATGTCGCCACTCCTCAAATGCCCACTTCATAGCCAACAACTCCCGATGGCCGACATCATAATTGCGTTCCGCAGGAGAAAACTTTCTGGAAAAAAAAGCACACGGTTTCATCAAAGAACCATCAGAATCCCTCTGAGACAAAACGGCCCCTGCTCCAATCTCAGAAGCGTCAACCTCAACCTGAAAAGGAAGAGAAACATCCGGCTGACGCAACACAGGGGCAGAAGTAAATCGGCGTTTAAGCTCCCGAAAGGCCTCAACAGCCGCAGAGGACCAATTCGTCACATCAGCGCCTTTCTTCGTCAAATCAGTAAGGGGCTTAACCACACTAGAGAAGTTGGCAATGAAACGGCGATAAAAATTAGCAAAGCCCAAAAATTTCTGAAGGCTCTTCACAGATGTGGGTTGAATCCAGTCATGAATGGCTTGGACCTTAACAGGATCCATTTCTATAGACCAGTGTTCCCCAACTCCGGTCCTCAAGAGCCACCAACAGGTCATGTTTTCAGGATTTCCTTAGTATTGCACAGGTGATGGAATTCTTGCCTGTGCAGGTGATGCAATTATCACCCGTGCAATACTAAGGAAATCCTGAAAACATGACCTGTTGGTGGCTCTTGAGGACTGGAGTTGGGGAACCCTGCTATAGACGAAGAAGAAAAAATAAACCCCAAAAAAGAGACCTTCTGAACTCCAAATAGGCACTTAGACCCCTTCACAAATAGACCATTATCACAAAGGATCTGGAATACCATCCTGACCTGCTTCACATGAGACTCCCAATCATCGGAAAAAATCAAAATATCATCCAAATACACAATCAAGAATTTGTCAAGATAATTGCGGAAAATATCATGCATGAAAGACTGGAACACAGATGGAGCATTAGAGAGCCCAAATGGCATCACAAGGTATTCAAATTGGCCTTCGGGCGTATTAAATGCAGTCTTCCATTCGTCACCCTGTTTAATACGAACAAGATTATATGCCCCTCGAAGGTCAATCTTGGTAAACCAACTAGCCCCCTTAATCCTAGCAAACAAATCAGAGAGCAAAGGTAAAGGATATTGGAATTTGACCGTGATCTTATTAAGAAGACGATAATCAATACAGGGTCTTAAGGAGCCATCCTTCTTGGCAACAAAAAAGAATCCCGCTCCCAATGGTGACGAAGACGGCTGAATATGCCCCTTCTCTAAAGACTCCTTAACATAGCTCCGCATGGTGGCATGCTCTTGCACAGACAGGTTGAAAAGTCGGCCCTTAGGGAACTTACAACCAGGAATCAAGTCAATAGCACAATCACAGTCCCTGTGTGGTGGAAGGGAACTGGACTTGGGCTCATCGAATACATCCTGGAAATCTAACACAAATTCAGGAACATCAGAAGAGGGTGAAGAGGAAATTGACATCAAAGGAACGTCACTATGTACCCCTTGACAACCCCAACTAGTCACAGAAATTGATTTCCAAATCAAGCACTGGATTGTGTACTTGTAACCATGGAAAACCCAGTACAACAACATCATGTAAATTAGGCAACACCAGAAAATGGCAATCTTCCTGATGTGCAGGAGCCGTGTACATAGTCATCTGCATCCAGTACTGAGGTTTATTCTTGGCCAATGGTGTAGCATCAATACCCCTCAAGGGTATGGGACTCTGCAAAGGCTGCAAAGAAAAACCACAGCGCCTAGCGAATTCTAAGTCCATTAAGTTCAGAGCAGCGCCTGAATCCACAAATGCCATGACAGAAAAAGATGACAATGAGCAAATCAGGGTCACAGACAGGAGAAACTTAGGCTGCACAGTACTAATGGTAACAGATCTAGCGACCCTCTTAATACGCTTATGGCAATCAGAAATGGTATGAACAGAATCACCACAGTAAAAACACAGCCCATTCTGACGTCTGTATCCCCTCTGTTCCGCTCTAGTCAAAATCCTATCACATTGCATGGGCTCAGGACTTTGCTTAGAGGACGCTGCCATGTGGTGCACCACTTTGCGTTCGCACAGGCGCCGATCAATCTGAATGGCCAGAGACATAGATTCGCTCAAACCAACAGGCGTGGGAAACCCCACCATAACATCTTTAAGGGCTTCAGAAAGACCCTTTCTGAAAATTGCTGCCAGAGCGTCCTCATTCCATTTAGTGAGCACAGACCATTTTCTAAATTTCTGGCAGTATAATTCTACCGCTTCCTGAACCTGACACAGGGCCAACAGTGTTTTCTCAGCATGCTCTACAGCAGGGGTCGGGAACCTATGGCTCGCGAGCCAGATATGGCTCTTTTGATGGCCGTATCTGGCTCGCAGACAGGGGGCCCGGGGCCGGCAAGTCAGACGCCCCTGGTCACCGCACTATGTCCGCCTCCTGCTCCCGCACACTTCCGTCACTTACTTCCAGGGACGGATTATCAGAGGGTCAATATGGGCGGTAGCCCAGGGCCCAGTGGTCTGGGGGGGCCCTGGGCTACCGCAGATTAACCCTCTGATAATCATTTGTGAATGCCGGCCCGTGCCGGCGTTTATGTGCCCCCCGGACCCGGTGGGCGGAGAGAGGGGGCCGCATCGGGCCCCTTCTCATCTGCTCACCGGGCCCCTTGCAGCGCTGCGGCGGTTTCCTATTGATGTGCGGGCGCGCGCCCGCACATCAATAGTTAACAACAACAGCCGCCAGCCAATTGGAGGCTGGCGGCTGATGTCGGCCGCAGCGCACACGTCGCCGGCGTCTGACGTCATTGTCAGTCGCCGGCGAGTGTGCGCTGCTGCAGGGAGCTCGCCGCCTGGAGCGCGGACAGGTGAGGAGACTGCTTGTTTTTTTTTTTGTTTTTTTTGGATCAGTTATCGGTGGACACACTGGGGGAGTGGGGGGCAATGCTGGAGGACACACTGGGGGGCAATGCTGGAGACACTGGGGCAGATTGGAGGACACACTGGGGGCAATGATGGAGACAGTGAGGCAGATTGGAGGACACACTGGGGGGGCAATGCTGGAGGACACAGTGGGGCAGATTGCTGGAGACAGTGGGGCAGATTGCTGGAGACAGTGGGGCAGATTGCTGGAGACAGTGAGGCAGATTGGAGGACACACTGGGGGGGGCAATGCTGGAGACACTGGGGCAGATTGGAGGACACACTGGGGGCAGTGCTGGAGACAGTGGGGCAGACTGGAGGACACACTGGGGGGCAAAGCTGGAAACACTGGGGCAGATTGGAGGACACACTGGGGGCAATGATGGAGACAGTGAGGCAGATTGGAGGACACACTGGGGGGGCAATGCTGGAGGACACAGTGGGGCAGATTGCTGGAGACAGTGGGGCAGATTGCTGGAGACAGTGGGGCAGATTGCTGGAGACAGTGAGGCAGATTGGAGGACACACTGGGGGGGGCAATGCTGGAGACACTGGGGCAGATTGTAGGACACACTGGGGGCAGTGCTGGAGACAGTGGGGCAGACTGGAGGACACACTGGGGGGCAAAGCTGGAAACACTGGGGCAGATTGGAGGACACACTGGGGGCAATGCTGGAGACAGTGGGGCAGATTGCTGGAGGACACACTGGGGGGCAATGCTGGGGGACACACTGGGGGCAATGCTGGAGACAGTGGGGCAGATTGCTGGAGACAGTGGGGCAGATTGCTGGAGACAGTGGGGCAGATTGCTGGAGACAGTGGGGCAGATTGCTGGAGACAGTGGGGCAGAATGCTGGAGACAGTGAGGCAGATTGGAGGACACACTGGGGGGGGGCAATGCTGGAGACACTGGGGCAGATTGGAGGACACACTGGGGGCAATGCTGGAGACAGTGAGGCAGATTGGAGGACACACTGGGGGCAGATTGGAGGACACACTGGGGGCAGATTGCTGGAGACACTGGGGGCAGATTGCTGGAGACACTGGGGGCAGATTGCTGGAGACACTGGGGCAGATTGCTGGAGACACTGGGGCAGATTGCTGGAGACACTGGGGCAGATTGCTGGAGACACTGGGGCAGATTGCTGGAGACACTGGGGCAGATGATTGCTGGACACACTGGGGCAATGCTGGATACACTGGGGCAATGCTGGAGACACTGGGCCAGATTGCTGGACACACTGGTGGTAATATGCTGGACACACTGGGGCAGATTGCTGGACACACTGTCTGGGGGCAATATGCTGGACATACTGGGGCAGATTGCTGGACACACTGGGGGTAATATGCTGGACACACTGGGGGTAATATGCTGGACACACTGGGGGCAGGACTGGAGGCATGGGCAGAATGTAGACACGGGGCATGATTGGAGACATGGGGCAGGATGGATACAATAATAAAATAGACAATTGACATAACTGACAATGCGTTGTGTGACATGTCCAACATTCCAGCTTCTTTCTTCTGCGAATGCCTCAAAGCTGGCATTCTCTCAACATCAGGTGGGAAGAATGCCAGCTTCCAGTCATGCGCAGGAAAAAGAAGAAGCCAGACTGCTGGACTGATGTCATGCATCGCAAGCTCACAATGTAAGTTATTTATTTAATTTTTTACTGCTAATTACCATTGTTTCAGTCCAGTTGTGGCTTTATACAGCAGGGAGGAGCATTCCTTGCTGTACTAAGTGAACATTGGAGCGATTGATCTGTCAATGGCCCTTTAAACATATTGTACGGCTCTCGCGGAATTATATTTCAAAATATGTGGCGTTTACGGCTCTCTTAGCCAAAAAGGTTCCTGACCCCTGCTCTACAGAGTTAGGTTCGTCATACAATAATCCGAGCGATTGAAAAAATGCATCTACATTAAGCAATGCCGGATTCCCTGACTCAAGTGAGAATGCCCAGTCCTGAGGGTCGCCACGCAGTAGAGAAATAACTATCTTTACTTGCTGAACGGGGTCACCAGAGGAGCGGGGTTTCAGAGCAAAAAACAATTTGCAGTTATTTTTAAAGTTCAAAAACTTAGATCTATCCCCGTAAAAAAAATCCGGAGTAGGAATTCTAGGTTCTAAGGCCGGAGTCTGAATCACATAATCTTGAATACTCTGTACTCTTGCAGCAAGCTGATCCACACGAGAAAACAAACCCTGAACATCCATGCCTGCGTCCAAATCCCGAATCACCCAGAGATCAAGAGGAAGGAAAAAGACAAAACAAGCTAAAGAAAAAAAAAATGGCTCAGAACTCTTTTTCTCTTCCTTCTTTTGAGAGGCATTCAGCTCATTTTTGGCTAGTTGTACTGTTATGATCTGGTGATTAGGGAGCGACATGCGTCTAGCTCTGAGCAGGTGGCAACTATACTGACCGCAGTCCCTAAGCTCAACACAACACTAGAAGTAGCCATGGAATGCTCCTAACTCGGCCTAGGCATCTCGTCACAGCCTAAGAGCTAACTACCCCTAAAGATAGAAGCAGGAAAACTATCTTGCCTAAGAGAAAATCCCCAAAGGATAGATTAGCCCCCCACAAATAATGACTGTGAGAGGAGAAGGAAATGACATACGTAGTATGAAACAAGATTTAGCACAGGAGGCCACTTCTAGCTAAATAGAAATAGTACAGAACAGAACGCTGTGCGGTCAGTAAAAAAAAACTAGAAAAAGTCCACCGCAGAGAAATTCAAAAATCTCCACACCTGACTAATGGTGTGGAGGGCAAACTCTGCTGCCCAGAGCTTCCAGCTTAACTGAATAGATCCATACTGAAAAGCTGGACAAATGAACAAAAACAAAGAAAGTGCTGAACAACAAAGTCCACAACAAGAGAACCGCAAAAGGACAAGCAAGGACTTAGCTTTGATGAACTGGTCAGAGTGTCAGGAAAGTCCTAAGAGCAATGATTCCAGGCAGGAACAATTGACAACTGGCATTGAATGAGGGATAAGGCCAGACTAATATAGCCGAGCCAGAAAGACGATCAGTGAAAACAGCTGCTGAAGCTAAATCCAAGAAGCAGCCATACCACTAATAACCACAGGAGGGAGCCAAAGAGCAGAATTCACAAAAATGCTACTTACAACCACCGGAGGGAGCCCAAGAGCGGAATTCACAACACCCACTAACGCGGGAACAGCAAGGCTTGGCCCGGGCGCAAGTCCCACAGGACTGCACAAAAGCACGCACATCGCGCGACAAGGAAGGCCACCAAAAGGACCTAGCAACCAAATCTCTGGTACCAAAAATCCCAGGATGACCAGCCAACACTGAACAATGAACCTCAGAAATTACCTTACTTGTCCATCTATCAGGAACAAACAGCTTCCCCACTGGACAGCGGTCAGGCTTATCAGCCTGAAATTCCCGAAGCACCCGCCGCAAATCAGGGGAGATGGCTGTAAGAATCACCCTTTCCTTAAGAATGCCAACTGGCTCAAGGACTCCAGGAGAATCAGGCAAAAAACTCCTAGAGAGGGCATCAGCCTTAACATTCTTAGATCCCGGAAGATACGAGACCACAAAATCAAAACGGGAGAAAAACAGGGACCATCGAGCCTGTCTAGGATTCAGCCGCTTGGCCGACTCGAGGTAAATAAGATTCTTATGATCAGTCAAGACCACAACGCAGTGCTTGGCTCCCTCAAGCCAATGTCGCCACTCCTCAAATGCCCACTTCATAGCCAACAACTCCCGATTGCCGACATCATAATTGCGTTCCGCAGGCGAAAACTTTCTGGAAAAAAAAGCACACGGTTTCATCGAAGAACCATCAGAATCCCTCTGAGACAAAACGGCCCCTGCCCCAATCTCAGAAGCGTCAACCTCAACCTGAAAAGGAAGAGAAACATCCAGCTGACGCAACACAGGGGCAGAAGTAAATCGGCGTTTAAGCTCCCGAAAGGCCTCAACAGCCGCAGAGGACCAATTCATCACATCAGCGCCTTTCTTCGTCAAATCAGTAAGGGGCTTAACCACACTGGAAAAGTTGGCAATGAAACGGCGATAGAAATTAGCAAAGCCCAAAAATTTTTGAATGCTCTTCACAGATGTGGGTTGAATCCAGTCATGAATGGCTTGGACCTTAACAGGATCCATTTCCATAGACGAGGGAGAAAAAATAAAACCCAAAAAAGAGACCTTCTGAACTCCGAATAGGCACTTAGACCCCTTCACAAATAAAGCATTATCACGAAGGATCTGGAATACCATCCTGACCTGCTTCACATGGGACTCCCAATCATCGGAAAAAATCAAAATATCATCCAAATATACCACCAAGAATTTATCAAGATAATTGCGGAAAATATCATGCATGAAAGATTGGAACACAGATGGAGCATTAGAGAGCCCGAATGGCATCACGAGGTATTCAAAATGGCCTTCGGGCGTATTAAATGCAGTTTTCCATTCGTCACACTGTTTAATACGAACAAGATTATATGCCCCTCGGAGGTCAATCTTAGTAAACCAACTATCCCCCTTAATCTGAGCAAACAAATCAGAAAGCAAAGGCAAGGGGTATTGGAATTTGACCGTGATCTTATTAAGAAGACGATAATCTATACAGGGTCTCAAGGAGCCATCCTTCTTAGCAACAAAAAAGAATCCCGCTCCCAATGGTGACGAAGACGGACGAATATGCCCCTTCTCCAAAGATTCCTTAACATAGCTCCGCATGGCGGCATGCTCTGGCACAGACAGATTGAAAAGCCGGCCCTTAGGGAACTTACAACCTGGAATCAAGTTAATAGCACAATCACAGTCCCTATGTGGAGGAAGGGAACTGGACTTGGGCTCATCAAATACATCCTGGAAGTCCGACAAAAACTCAGGGACCTCAGAAGAGGGGGAAGAGGAAATTGACATCAAAGGAACGTCACTATGTACCCCTTGACAACCCCAACTAGTCACAGACATAGTTTTCCAATCCAGCACCGGATTATGTTCCTGTAACCATGGAAAACCCAGTACAACAACATCATGCAGGTTATGCAACACCAGAAAACGGCAATCTTCCTGATGTGCTGGAGCCATGTACATGGTCATCTGCGTCCAGTACTGAGGTTTATTCTTGGCCAGTGGTGTAGCATCAATGCCCCTCAAAGGAATAGGGCTCTGCAAAGGCTGCAAGGAAAAACTACAGCGCCTGGCGAATTCTAAGTCCATTAAGTTCAGGGCAGCGCCTGAATCCACAAATGCCATGACAGAAAAGGACGACAATGAGCAAATCAGGGTCACAGATAAGAGAAATTTAGGCTGTTTAGTACTAATGGTAACAGACCTAGCGACTCTCTAAAGGCCCCTTCACATTAAGCGACGCTGCAGCGATACCGACAACGATCCGGATCGCTGCAGCGTCGCTGTTTGGTCGCTGGAGAGCTGTCACACAGACCGCTCTCCAGCGACCAACGATGCCGGTAACCAGGGTAAACATCGGGTAACTAAGCGCAGGGCCGCGCTTAGTAACCCGATGTTTACCCTGGTTACCATGCTAAAAGTAAAAAACAAACAAACAGTACATACTTACCTACAGCCGTCTGTCCTCCAGCGCTGCGCTCTGCTTCTCTGCTCTCCTCCTGTACTGTCTGGGAGCCGGAAAGCAGAGCGGTGACGTCACCGCTCTGCTTTCCGGCTCACAGCCAGTACAGGAGGAGTGCAGAGCACAGCGCTGGAGCACAGACAGCGGTAGGTAAGTATGTACTGTTTGTTTTTTTTTACTTTTAGCATGGTAACCAGGGTAAACATCGGGTTACTAAGCGCGGCCCTGCGCTTAGTTACCCGATGTTTACCCTGGTTACCAGTGAAGACATCGCTGGATCGGTGTCACACACGCCGATCCAGCGATGTCCACGGGAGATCCAGCGACGAAATAAAGTTCTGGACTTTATTCAGCGACCAACGATCTCCCAGCAGGGGCCTGATCGTTGGTCGCTGTCACACATAACGATTTCATTAACGATATCGTTGCTACGTCACAAATAGCAACGATATCGTTAACGATATCGTTATGTGTGAAGGTACCTTTAGTACGCTTAAGGCAATCAGAGATAACATGAGCAGAATCACCACAGTAAAAACACAGCCTATTCTGACGTCTGAATTCCTGCCGTTCTGTTCTAGTCGAAATCCTATCACATTGCATAGGCTCAGGATTCTGCTCAGAGGACACTGCCATATGGTGCACAGCTTTGCGCTCGCGAAGACGCCGATCAATCTGAATGGCTAGAGACATAGATTCGCTCAAACCAGTAGGCGTAGGGAAGCCCACCATAACATCTTTAAGGGCTTCAGAAAGACCTTTTCTGAAAATAGCAGCCAGCACATCCTCATTCCATTTAGTGAGCACAGACCATTTCCTAAATTTCTGGCAGTATAATTCTGCCGCTTCCTGACCTTGACACAGGGCCAACAGGGTTTTTTCTGCATGATCCACAGAATTAGGTATGTCATACAATAATCCGAGCGCTTGAAAAAATGCGTCTACATTCAGCAATGCCGGATCCCCTGATTCAAGGGAGAATGCCCAGTCCCGAGGGTCACCACGCAGCAAGGATATGATGATTTTAACTTGCTGAATGGGATCACCAGAAGAACGGGGTTTCAAAGCAAAAAACAATTTGCAGTTATTTTTAAAGTTCAAAAACTTGGATCTGTCCCCAAAAAACAAATCAGGAGTAGGAATTCTAGGCTCCAAAGCCGGAGTCTGGACAACATAATCTTGGATACTCTGTACTCTTGCAGCAAGTTGATCCACACGAGAAAACAAACCCTGAACATCCATGCCAGAGCATAAATCCTGAACCACCCAGAGATCAAGAG
The DNA here is from genome assembly GCF_032444005.1 of Ranitomeya imitator. NCBI lineage: Eukaryota > Metazoa > Chordata > Amphibia > Anura > Dendrobatidae > Ranitomeya > Ranitomeya imitator. The sequence continues at coordinate 118,463,918 of NC_091290.1, read as the reverse complement.
GAAAAAAAGACAAAACAGAGCACAGAAAAAAAATGGCTTAGAATTTTTTTTTCCTTCTTGTGAGATGCATTTAATTCATTTTTGGCCACTTGTACTGTTATGAACTGGTGGTTTAGGAGCAACATGGGACGAACTCTGAAGGAGGTGGTACCTGTACTGACCGCAGTCCCTAAGCTCAGCACAACACTAGAAGTAGCCGTGGGATGCTCCTATCACTCCCTAGGCACCCCGTCACAGCCTCAGAACTAACTACCCCTAAAGATAGAAACAGGAAAACTATCTTGCCTCAGAGAAAATCCCCAAAGGATAGATAGCCCCCCACAAGTAATGACTGTGAGTGGAGAGGGAAAAGACATACACAGAATGAAACCAGGATGCAGCACAGGAGGCCAGTCTAGCTAAATAGATAGGACAGGAAAGAATACTGTGCGGTCAGTATTAAAAACTACAAAAATCCACACAGAGTTTACAAAAATCTCCACACCTGACTAAAGGTGTGGAGGGTAAATCTGCTTCCCAGAGCTTCCAGCTTAACTGAATTAATCCATACAGACAAGCTGGACAAAAACATAGAAAGCACAGAACGAATAAGTCCACAACCCGTGGAGAGAAAAGAGCAAGCAAGGACTTAACTTTGCTGAACTGGTCAGGATTTCAGGGAAATCCAAGAGAGATGTGAATCCAACCAGGAACCATTGACAAGTGTCACTGGCTGAAGAGAGAGCCACGCATAAATAGCCGAGCAGAAAGACAATCAGTGGAAGCAGCTGCAGACAGCTAAATCCAAGGAGCAGCCATACCTCTTAAAACCACCGGAGGGAGCCCAAGAGCAGAACTCACAAAAGTGCCACTTACAACCACCGGAGGGAGCCCAAGAGCGGAATTCACAACAGGCAGCATTGCGCGCATCGGGACAGCTTCGCTGGACGCCGGAAGGGTGAGTACATAACTATTTTTTAATTTTAATTCTTTGTTTCACAGGGATATGGTGCCCACACTGCTGTATACTACGTGGGCTGTGCTATATACTATGTGGCCTGTGTTATATACTACGTGGCTGCTATATACTACGTGGCTGCTATATACTACGTGGCTGCTATATATTACGTGGCTGCTATATTCTACGTGACTGCTATATACTATGTGGCTGTCTGTGTTATATACTACTTGGCTGCTATATACTACGTGGCTGTGTTATATACTACGTAGGCTGTGTTATATACTACGTAGGCTGTGTTATATACTACATGGGCTGTGTTATATACTACTTGGCTGCTATATACTATGTGGCTGTGCAATATCCTACGTGGCTGTGCAATATCCTACGTGGCTGTGCAATATACTACGTGGCTGTGCAATATACTACGTGGGCTGTGCAATATACTACGTGGGGTGGGCTGTGCTATATACTATGTGGGCTGTGCTATATACTATGTGGGCTGTGCTATATACTATGTGGGCTGTGCTATATACTATGTGGGCTGTGCTATATACTATGTGGGCTGTGCTATATACTACGTGGGCTGTGCTATATACTATGTGGCTGTGCTATATATTACGTGGCTGCTATATACTATGTGACTGCTATATACTACGTGGCTGCTATATATTCGCTGTGCTATATACTACGTGGGCTGTGTTATATACTACGTGACTGCTATATATTACATCGCTGTGTTATATACTACGTGCCTGTGCTATATACTACATGGCTGTGCTATCTACTGCGTGGGCTTTTATATACTATATCGCTGTGCTATATACTACGTGGCTGTGCTATATACTACATGGCTGCTATATACTACGTGGCTGTGCTATATACTACGCGGCCGGCCGCGATCTATCAGTGATATTGCCGCGGGATTTAAACACCACTTTGGTGATTAGTCGTGCCCGGCCAACCGCGACCAATCAGCGAAACTCAGTCCGGCCGCGAATTGGTGCGGGATTTCAACCACGCTTCGCTGATTGGTCGCACCCAGCTGGCCGCGACCAATCAGCGATATTGACGTGGAATTTAACCCCCACTCACAGCGCGATGTACATACATATTCTAGAATACCCAATGCTTTAGAATCGGGCAACCATTTAGTAAAGCATAAAAGGCTTTTTATACAACAATAAAAATAAAGATGATTTTCTGAATATGTCTCATGACACAATCAAACAGAACCATATATTTTTGCAGTTAAAGGGAACCTGTCACCCCCAAAATCAATGGTGAGTAGTGTTGAGCATTCCGATACTGCAAGTATCGGGTATCGGCCGATATTTGCTGTATCGGAATTCCGATACCGAGATCCGATATTTTTGTGTGCGGTGGGTATGGTTCCAAGGGTCTGGAGGAGAGGAAACTCTCCTTCAGGCCGTGGGATCCATATTAATGTAAAAAATAAAGAATAAAAATAAAAAATATGGCTATACTCACCCCTCCGAAGAACCCTGGCTGTCACCGCTGCAAGCGTCCGCTTCCGTCCTTAAGAATGCTGTGAGTGAAGGACCTTCGATGACGTCGCAGTCAGGTGAGCGGTCACGTGAGCGGTCAGGTGACGTCATCGAAGGTCCTTCACTCACAGCATTCTTAAGGACGGAGGCGGACGCTTGCAGCGGTGATAAGGGGTGGGGTGAGTATAGCCATATTTTTTATTTTTATTCTTTATTTTTTACATTAATATGGATCCCAGGGCCTGAAGGAGAGTTTCCTCTCCTTCAGACCCTGGGAACCATGCAGGATACATTCCGATATTTGTGTCCCATTGACTTGTATTGGTATCGGAACTCGGTATCGGCGAGATCCGATATTTTGCCGGTATCGGCCGATACCATCCTATACCGATACTTGCAAATATCGGAAGATGTCACTCAACACTAATGGTGAGGTAAGCCCACCGTCATCAGGGGCTTATCTACAGCATTCTGTAATGCTGTAGATAAGCACCCGATGTTACCTAAAAGAGGAGAAAAAGAGGTTAGATTATACTCACCCGCTGCGGTCCACGTCCGATGGGTGTCTCAGGTCCGGTCTGGAGCCTCCCATCTTCATTCCATGACGTCCTCTTCTGGTCTTCACGCCGCGGCGCAGGTGTACTTTGTCTGCCCTGTTGAGGGCAGAGCAAAGTACTGCAGTGCGCAGGCGCCGGGACAGGTCAAAGAGGCCCGGCGCCTGCGCTCTGCAGTACTTTGCCCTGCCCACAACAGGGCAGACAAAGTATGCCTGCGCCGCAGTCGCGGCGTGAAGACCAGAAGAGGACCTCATGGAATGAAGATGGGAGGCTCTGGACCGGACCTGAGACACCCATCGGACCCGGACCGCAGCGGGAACGCCCCTGGGTGAGTATAATCTAACCTCTTTTTCGCCTCTTTTAGGTAACATCGGGGGCTTATCTACAGCATTACAGAATGCTGTAGATAAGCCCCTGATGACGGTGGGCTTACCTCACCATCGATTTTGGGGGTGAGAAGTTCCCTTTAAGTAACTACAATATACTATAATAGACACTGCATCTTTTTAGAAGATTTTCATGACATGGAGGTTTTTCATTCCCAAGTAAACATTCACTGTAAGATAAAAAGAATAACTAGTAATATGTACGGTAATGTAATATGGTTAAACAATGTATGGAAGCTGAATATAAATATGGCCAAGCGGACCTCAGGTATCAGATGAAATATGACGTCAAAGCTGAGGCATGATATACAGTACAGACCAAAAGTTTGGACACACCTTCATTTAAAGATTTTTCTGTATTTTCATGACTGAAAATTGTACATTCACACTGAAGGCATCAAAACTATGAATTAACACATGTGGAATTATATACTTAACAAAAAAGTGTGAAACAACTGAAATTATGTCTTATAATCTAGATTCTTCAAAGTAGCCACCTTTTGCTTTGATGACTGCTTTGCACACTCTTGGCATTCTCTTGATGAGCTTCAAGAGGTAATCACTGGTAATGGTTTTCACTTCACAGGTGTGCTCTGTCAGGTTTAATAAGTGGGATTTCTTGCCTTATAAATGGAGTTGGGCCCATCAGTTGTGTTGTGCAGAAGTCTGGTGGATGCACAGCTGATAGTCCTACTGAATAGACTGTTAGCTGCTTTTTTCTTGCCATTATACAAATTCTAAGTAAAGAAAAACAAGTGGCCATCATTACTTTAAGAAATGAAAGTCAGTCAGTCCGAAAAATTGGGAAAACTTTGAAAGTGTCCCCAAGTGCAGTGGCAAAAACCATCAAGCGCTACAAAGAAACTGGCTCACATGAGGACCGCCCCAGGAAAGGAAAACCAAGAGTCGCCTCTGCTTCTGAGGATAAGTTTATCCGAATCAACAGCCTCAGAAATCACAGGTTGACAGCAGCTCAGATTAGAGACCAGGTCAATACCACACAGAGTTCTAGCAGCAGACACATCTCTACAACAACTGTTAAGAGGAGGCTTTGTGCAGCAGGCCTTCATGGTTAAATAGCTGCTAGGAAACCACTGCTAAGGACAGGCAACAAGCAGAAGAGATTTGTTTGGGCTAAAGAACACAAGGAATGGACATTTGACCAGTGGAAATCTGTGCTTTGGTCTGAGGAGTCCAAATTTGAGATCTTTGGTTCCAACCACTGTGTCTTTGTGCGACGCAAAAAAGGTGAACAGATGGACTCTACATGACTGGTTCCCACCATGAAGCATGGAGGAAGTGGTGTGGGGGTGCTTTGCTGGTGACACTGTTGCGGATTTATTCAAAATTGAAGGCATACTGAACCAGCATGGCTACCACAGCATCTTGCAACGGCATGCTATTCCATCCGGTTTGCGTTTAGATGGACCATCATTTATTTTTCAACACAACAATGAGCCCAAACACATCTCCAGGCTGTGTAAGGGCTATTTGACCAATAAGGTGAGTAATGGGGTGCTACGCCAGATGACCTGGCCTCCACAGTCACCAGACCTGAAACCAATCGGGATGGTTTGGGGTGAGCTGGACTGCAGAGTGAAGGCAAAAGGGCAAACGAGTGCTAAGCATCTCTGGGAACTCCTTCAAGATTGTTTTTTGTTAAGTACATATTCCACATGCAGGAGCGGACTGGGCCGGGTGGCAAGAATGCATATGCCCCCAGGGCCTGTGACTAAGCAGCTGCACAGGGCCGCTGGAGGACTGGCAGTGATTATAATACATTGCACACCTGTAGTGCGTGGTCGTGTCATCCCCCCAGCCGCCCCACCATGCAGGCTGCAGCAGTATGTGATGAGCAGGCTCCTGTGCGGCACTGCCACTCTGAGGGAGACAGCGCAGCCAGCAGCAATCAAGATGAAAGTTCAGCATACCGGCCTGTGTGTGCGCTTGGAGCTCCCAGGGAGAGAGAAGCCCCAGCTCCTTCTGCTCTTATCTGCTATCCTGGCAGAGGAGAGACCCGAGGAGGTGTCGGGACAGTGCAGAGCTGTGAGCAGGAAAAACCGAAGAGCTGCACATGGACATCAGCCGCCCCTCACCACAGAGGAGAGTGTGTGATGTGTGTATGAGTTATCTGGTGTGTGATGCTGTGTGTGTGTGAGAGCTGCATGCGTGTGTGATGCTTGTGTGTGATGCTGCGTGTGTGTGAGAGCTGCCTGTGTGTGAGCGCTGCCTGTGTGTGATGGTGTGTGAGAGCTGCGTGTGTGTGAGATCTGTGTGTGTGTGATGCTGCGCGTGTGATGCGTGTGTGTGATGCTGCGTGTGTGAGAGCTGCGTGTGTTATGCTGCATGTGTATGTGAGCTGCGTGTGTTTGAGATTTGTGTGTGTGAGAACTGCGTGTGTGTGAGAGCTGCGTGTGTGTGATGCATGTGTGTGTGATGCTGTGCGTGTGAGATTTGTGTGTGAGAGCTGCGTGTGTGTGATGCTGCGTGTGTGTGGTGTGTGAGAGCTGCGTGTGTATGAGATCTGTGTGTGTGTGATGCTGCATGTGTGATGCGTGTGTGTGACGCTGCATGTGAGAGCTGTGTGTGTGTGAGCTGCGTGTGTGTGATGCGTGTGTGTGATGCGTGTGTGTGAGAGCTGTGTGTGTGATGCTGCATGTGTGTGTGAGCTGCGTGTGTGTGAGCTGTGTGTGTGAGATGCTGCGTGTGTGAGCTGCATGTGTGTGATGCGTGTGTGAGCTGCGTGTGTTTGTGTGAGCTGCGTGTGTGTGAACTGCATGTGTGTGTGAGCTGCGTGTGTGAGAGCTGAGTGTGTGTGAACTGCGTGTGTGTCATTATACAGTGAGGCTGTGTGAGTCATTATGCAGTGGGGCTGTGTGAGTCATTATACAGTGGGGCTGTGTGTGTCATTATACAGTGGGGCTGTGTGTGTCAATATACAGTGGGGCTGTGCGTGTGTGTCATTATACTGTGAGGCTGTGCGTGTGTGTGTGTCATTATACAGTGGGGCTGTGCGTGTGTTTGTGTCATTATACAGTGAGGCCTTGTGTGTGTGTCATTATACAGTGAGGCTGTGCATATGTGTGTGTGTCATTATACCGTGGGGCTGTGTGTGTCATTATACAATGGGGCTGTGTGTATCATACAATGGGGCTGTGTGTGTCATTATACAGTTGGGCTGTGCGTGTGTGTTTTATACAGTGAGGCTGTGCGTATGTGTGTGTGTCATTATACAGTGGGGCTGTGTGTGTCATTATACAGTGGGGCTGTGTGTGTCAATATACAGTGGGGCTGTGTGTGTCATTATACAGTGGGGCTGTGTGTGTCAATATACAGTGGGGCTGTGCGTGTGTGTCATTATACTGTGAGGCTGTGCGTGTGTGTGTGTCATTATACAGTGGGGCTGTGCGTGTGTTTGTGTACAGTGAGGCCTTGTGTGTGTGTCATTATACAGTGGGGCTGTGTGTGTCATTATACAATGGGGCTGTGTGTATCATACAATGGGGCTGTGTGTGTCATTATACAGTTGGGCTGTGCGTGTGTGTTTTATTATACAGTGAGGCTGTGCGTATGTGTGTGTGTCATTATACAGTGGGGCTGTGTGTGTCATTATACAGTGGGGCTGTGCGTGTGTGTGTCATTATACAGTGAGGCTGTGTGTATGTGTGTGTGTCATTATACAGTGGGGTTGTGTGTGTCATTATACAATGGGGCTGTGTGTGTCATTTTACAGTGGGGCTGTGTGTGTCATTATACAGTGGGGCTGTGTGTGTCAATATACAGTGGGGCTGTGTGTGTCATTATACAGTGGGGCTGTGTGTGTCAATATACAGTGGGGCTGTGCGTGTGTGTCATTATACTGTGAGGCTGTGCGTGTGTGTGTGTCATTATACAGTGGGGCTGTGCGTGTGTTTGTGTCATTATACAGTGAGGCCTTGTGTGTGTGTCATTATACAGTGAGGCTGTGCATATGTGTGTGTGTCATTATACAGTGGGGCTGTGTGTGTCATTATACAATGGGGCTGTGTGTATCATACAATGGGGCTGTGTGTGTCATTATACAGTTGGGCTGTGCGTGTGTGTTTTATTATACAGTGAGGCTGTGCGTATGTGTGTGTGTCATTATACAGTGGGGCTGTGTGTGTCATTATACAGTGGGGCTGTGCGTGTGTGTGTCATTATACAGTGAGGCTGTGTGTATGTGTGTGTGTCATTATACAGTGGGGTTGTGTGTGTCATTATACAATGGGGCTGTGTGTGTCATTTTACAGTGGGGCTGTGTGTGTCATTATACAGTGGGGCTGTGCGTGTGTGTGTCATTATACAGTGAGGCTGTGCGTATGTGTGTGTGTCATTATACAGTGGGGCTGTGTGTGTCATTATACAGTTGGGCTGTGCGTGTGTGTGTCATTATACAGTGAGGCTGTGCGTATGTGTCTTTGTCATTATACAGTGGATATACAGTGGGGCTGTGCGTGTCGTACAGTGGGGCTGTGCGTGTATGTGTCATTATACAGTGAGGCTGTGCGTATGTGTGTTTGTCATTATACAGTGGATATACAGTGGGGCTGTGCGTGTCGTACAGTGGGGCTGTGCGTGTATGTGTCATTATACAGTGGGGCTGTATGTGTGTGTCATTATACAGTGGGGCTGTGCGTGTGTGTGTCATACAGTGGGGCTGTGTGTGTCGTACAGTGGGGCTGTGCGTGTGTGTGTCATACAGTGGGGCTGTGCGTGTGTGTGTGTCATTATACAGTGGGGTTGTGCGTGTGTCAGTCATTGGTGCATTCACTCTGTGTCATTCTTTGTGGCTGCAGACTTGTGCTTCTCACATTGCTCGCAGTGCTGTGGTTATTCGGTGGGTGTGTGGCTGCAAGTTTGTGATTTGCATACATGCGGTCACATGCTGACTAGACTTGCATGCCCTAATGCAACTGTATTGAACAAGGCCATAAACAGTCTAGTCGGAATGTGGCTGGGTATATATATATTGCATGCTTGCGGTCACAAGACCACCTGTTCCCGACACTGGCACCAGAGAATCTTCACAGCGCTCAGTGCGCACGATATGAGAATTCACACATAGTGACTGTAGACATGTAGCTTAAGATCCGACAACCCCTTTAAGGATGGGCCGCTTCTCATGGGCCACTGCTGTGTGCTTGCCCCCCAGGCCAAAATTTGCCGGCCAGCCCCTGATGATGTTCCCTCATGTGGCAAGCAATTGGGTTGTCCCTCTTGTGCCTAATGTCTCCCTGGTGCTCACTGATACGTTTTCCAAAGTTCCTGTTTTTTTTTCCTATGTAATTTAAAAGGCGTGTGCAGATAGATTTTATGCTCCAGCCATATCACAAATTGATCATTGTTCTTTCATGTATGTGATCCTTGGATTTTGTGGGATGATGTCTGCTAGATCCGTATCTGATGTTTTTTAAGGATTCTAGATATTCTGTCTGCCTGATTATTGAATGTGTTGTGCCAATTAATCTGATAAATTCCCTTTGTCCCACCTTTGCCTTTGGATGTAAACATTCCTATCTCCCACTCCTCAGGGCATTTTAGAAGGTCGGATTTAGGATCTCTCTTAGGTACCCCCTATGTAAGAATCTTTTTCTAAGGTCAAAGACTTGTGTTCGATACACCTACAGTGTTAGTACAATTGCTCCTTACCTGGAGGTATTACCCTTTCAGGTATACTTTTTCTCCAGGGAAGTGGGATGATGACTCTTTCCCTGTAACAGAGTAATCAAGGCTGTTGGTTTTCTGTAAGTGCATGTTGTTAAGTGTCCTTTACTACTTTTTCTTATAATCGTGTCTAGGAAGGGTAAATCCGTTTTGCTAATTTCCTATATAAATTTTAAACCTAAATGATTGACATTGAGGCACTCCACAAATTTCCGAAAGATCCCACTTGACCTTGAAAACAAAATGAAGATGTTGTCAATAAATCTTGCCCAAAACAAAATTTTCATATTCCACCAAGCCACATCCTCCTGGAAAACAACAGTCTCCTCCCACCAGCCCAGGAGGAAATTTGCATATAATGGGGCAGATGGGTTCCTCATGCCAGTCCCCCTGATCTGATGGTAGAACCTTATATTAAACAGAAAGTAGTTGTATGTGAGAATGAATTGGATCAAACCCCTCACCAACTCATTAAGTGATCTACACTGGATAGCTATGGAATTAAGGTAACATTCTATAGCTCTTTTCGCCATATGATGTGGAATATGTCTGTAGAGTACCTCAACATCAATAATATCAATCAAGGTATAAAAAAAAGTTGTCTTCAACTGTACTACCATACAGTTTCCCAACTAAATCACCTGTACCTCTTATATATGTGGGCAGGAAAATGATAAATGGGGTAGGATCCTATATATCGCCACATTTTGACTGATTGAATCAACTCATGACACAATAGGTCATCCCTTTAGTGGATACAGCCCCCGCAACCTGGGTCCTCTCTCCTCTTGTACCAATCGGTGACTCATTTTGTTCAAGATTATTGTACTTGTTTTTTGTTATGTATACCCCTTTTCAAAAGTAAAGTGCCATGGAATGTATGGTGGTGTGGTCCAATAACATACCCGTCAACTGATGTTAGAGGAAGTGCACAGTGCAACTCCATTCCATTTGTTTCATCCGGCCGCCACCATTCCATTTGTTTCATTCGGCCGCCACCAGATCTTACAACAGATGATCAGTGATGGTGTCGGGTGTTGGATAGGTCAGATGTTGATGACTTATCACTTGGAAAGGTCATCAATATTTTGTGACTGGACAACTCCTTTACCATTTCTAGTTTTGTATCAATACCTAAAGTACTCAACCAATTACTTGCCACAGAAATGACCCGCCATGGTGAGTTAATGACTGATTTGCTACATTTCAAGAGGGAAACCGAGGCAGAGACCATCTTTGCCGACGATCCCCCATGCATAGTTGCATAGAGTATAATTATTTGTCCTCAAATTAATAATATTTCTTCACTTTTTCCAGCTTTCTTTAACCCCTTAGCGACAGCCGATACGCCTTTTAACGGCGGCCGCTAAGGGTACTTAAACCACAGCGCCGTTAATTAACGGCGCTGTGGAAAAAGTGAATAGCGCCCCCCACAGGCCGATTTTCTCTGGGGTCTCGGCAGCGTACTCGGGATAAATTGGACAACAACTTCTGGGGTCCAATTTCTCTTGTTACCCTTGTGAAAATAAAAACTTGGGGGCTACAAAATCTTTTTTGTGAAAAAAAAAATATTTTTTATTTTCACGACTCTGCATTCTAAACTTCTGTGAAGCACTTGGGCATTCAAAGTTCTCACCACACATCTATATAAGTTCCTTGGGGGGTCTAGTTTCCAAAATGGGGTCACTTGTGGGGGGTTACTACAGTTTAGGTATATCAGGGGCTCTGCAATCGCAACATAATGCCCACAGACCATTCTATCAAAGTCTGCATTCCAAAAAGGCGCTCCTTCCCTTCCGAGCTCTGCCGTGCGCCCAAACAGTGGTTTACCCCCACATATGGCGCATCAGCGTACTCGGGATAAATTGGACAACAACTATTGCAGTCCAATTTCTCCTGTTACCCTTGTGAAAATAAAAACTTGGGGGCTACAATATCTTTTTTTGTGGAAAAAAAAAATATTTTTTATTTTCACGACTCTGCATTCTAAACTTCTGTGAAGCACTTGGGCATTCAAAGTTCTCACCACACATCTAGATAAGTTCCTTGGGGGGTCTAGTTTCCAAAATGGGGTCACTTGTGGAGGGTTTCTACTGGTTAGGTACATCAGGGGCTCTGCAAACGCAACATAATACCCGCAGACCATTCTATCAAAGTCTGCATTCCAAAACGGCGCTCCTTCCTTCGAGCTCTGCCGTGCGCCCAAACAGTGGTTTACCCCCACATATGGGGTACCAGCATACTCAGGACAAATTGGACAACAACTTTTGGGGTCCAATTTCTCTTGTTACCCTTGTAAAAATAAAAACTTGGGGGCTAAAAAATCTTTTTTGTGGAAAAAAAAAATATTTTTTTTTTTCACGGCTCTACGTTATAAACTTCTGTGAAGCACATGGGGGTTCAAAGTGCTCGCCACACATCTAGATAAGTTCCTTAAGGGGTCTAGTTTCCAAAATGGTGTCACTTGTGGGGGGTTTCCACTGTTTAGGCACATCAGGGGCTCTCCAAACGCGACATGGCGTCCAATCTCAATTCCAGCCAATTCTACATTGAAAAAGTAAAACGGCGCTCCTTCACTTCCAAGCTCTGCGGTGCGCCCAAACAGTGGTTTACCCTCACATATGGGGTATCGACGTATTCAGGAGAAATCGCACAACAACTTTTGTGGTCTAATTTCTCCTGTTACCCTTGTGAAAATAAGAATTTGTGGGTGAAAAGATCATTTTTGTGTAAACAAAAGCGATTTTTTATTTTCACGGCTCTACGTTATAAACTTCTGTGAAGAACTTGGGGGTTCAAAGTGCTCACCACACATCTAGATAAGTTCCTTAAGGGGTCTAGTTTCCAAAATGGTGTCACTTGTGGGGGGTTTCCACTGTTTAGGCACATCAGGGGCTCTCTAAATGTGACATGGTGTCCGATCTCAATTCCAGCCAATTCTGCATTGAAAAAGTCAAACGGCGCTCCTTCACTTCTAAGTTCTGCGGTGCGCCCTAACAGTGGTTTACCCCCACATATGGGGTATTGGCGTATTCAGGAGAAATTGCATAACAAAATTTATGGTTACATTTCTGTTTTTACACTTGTGAAAATAAAAAAATGGTTCTGAATTAAGATGTTTGCAAAAAAAAGTTAAATGTTCATTTTTTCCTTCCACATTGTTTCAGTTCCTGTGAAGCACTTAAAGGGTTAATAAACTTCTTGAATGTGGTTTTGAGCAGCTTGAGGGGTGTAGTTTTTAGAATGGTGTCACACATGGGTATTTTCTATCATATAGACCCCTCAAAATGACTTCAAATGTGATGTGGTCCCTAAAAAAAAATGGTGTTGTAAAAATGAGAAATTGCTGGTCAACTTTTAACCCTTATAACTCCCTAACAAAAAAAAATGTTGGTTCCAAAATTGTGCTGATGTAAAGTAGACATGTGGGAAATGTTATTTATTAACTATTTTTCGTGACCTATCTCTCTGATTTAAGGGCATAAAAATACAAAGTTTGAAAATTGCAAAATTTTAAAAATTTTCGCCATATTTCCGTTTTTTTCATAAATAATTGCAAGTAATATCGAAGAAATGTTACCACTAACATGAAGTACAATATGTCACGAAAAAACAATCTCAGAATCAGCGGGATCCGTTGAAGCGTTCCAGAGTTATAACCTCATAAAGTGACAGTGGTCAGAATTGCAAAAATTGGCCCGGTCATTAAGTACCAAATTGGCTCTGTCACTAAGGGGTTAAGTAACTGGATGCCGGAGTGTCTTTGGATAAGGATGAGCATCTTCATCTGCAACACTTTCCATAAAGAGCATCGCTTGAAACCACTGACGTTGTAAAATGAAAGGAAACAAACATCTTTTCTTTCTTTTGATGGTTGCCTTTAATCTATATTTTCAGAAAATTACTGTTTTTTGTTTGGGACAGTGGTAAATTCTAATTGTTACATTAAACAGTAAATTTAATTTCTGGATAATTACTTACTTGAATGTGCAGTAAACAATTAATTATGCTATCGTAATCGCAGTAGAATGGCAAGTTATAACAAGGAAACGTAAATATGAATGTATGTGTATGTTGCAGTAGTCATTTTGCATGTACCTCCGTGATTTGGAAGGTCCTGTTCTTGCTAAGGACAGTAGCTTGGATGGTACAAATAGAAAAAAATAACTAGCATATCCAAACTAGTGTTAACAGGTGCCAACCAAAAAAAATATTACTATAGAAAAGTTGCACCCTGAATTGCTAAGAATGATGATTCTACAACATTGGAACTGCATGACTGCCAAAGAAAATAGGAAAACGCTACATTATGTACATATGGAATATTGAAATAAATTAAACTGCCATATTGCTATGAAACATTACAGTATAAAGGAAGTTACTTAGGTCATAGATTGGCCAGTATTTGTGAGCCAAACAGCAAACGTCAATGCGTCCTTCGTTGTTGGGTCCTTGTCCTGATATGACACCTCTCCTGGGCAAGAAGCCTACAATTTATCAGCCTTCCTGCTCCATAAATCGTAGACTTCTTGCCCAGGAGAAGTGTCATATCATGACAGGGACCCAGCAATGAAAGACGTCTTGATGTTGGCTGTTGAGCTCACATATTATTGACCAATCTATGCTCTAAGTAACTTCCTTTGTACTGTAATTTTTTATAGCAATATTGCAGTTTCATTTGTCCAATATTCCATATGTACATAATGTTAGACATCAAGATATCCCTATGCCAATGGGATTAATTAGAGGTCAGACAATATAACAACAACCCAAGCAGGCTGATTAGATCACAAAAGTGAAATCAGTATTTTTTTAACCATACAAGTACATTTTATTCCACAGAATAAGAACACATTGTAACACTATACAAACAGAATAACACTGCCAAAGCAGGAAATAATTAGGGATCCATAATAAAATTGTGCAATCAGCAGTACCTACTGTATATAGAAGTCAAAAGGAGACTAAATACTCCAAGTTTATATGTACACAGTAGAACAATTATTAGAAAAAATAATTTTTTGAAAGTATATATAAAACCACCAATAAAATGCTATTTATAGCTAACCAACTGCTCCATTGGATTTAGTGTAAGGCAGTGCTGTCATGTGAGGGAGTACTTGACAGCACATAGCTTTATGCATGTGGCTATGTAAGCGTAAAGTGCATTGCGTGCAAAGGCTTTAGGTGTAATGAAGTGCATATAGTGGTACAGAACTCACTGAGTAAAACTAATGAAAGGACCCTAGCCTGCCACCCCTACGCGTGTTTCGATGTGTCTTCATCAGGAGTAATGGCTAATGTTGGCTACAAGGTTAGTATATATAAGAACCATCATCCAATCAAGAGCTGTCAATTCGATTACATAGGTCTGCAGCGATGCATGCGTGGACATAAGCACACCCCAAAATTGGGCACTTCCTGCTGTGTTCAGGGAATAATAATAATAATAATAATAATAATAATTTTTATTTATATAGCGCCAATATATTCCGCAGCGCTTTACAAATTATAGAGGGGACTTGTACAGACAATAGACATTACAGCATAACAGAAATACAGTTCAAAACAGATACCAGGAGGAATGAGGGCCCTGCTCGCAAGCTTACAAACTATGAGGAAAAGGGGAGACACGAGAGGTGGATGGTAACAATTGCTTTAGTTATTCGGACCGGCCATAGTGTAAGGCTCGGGTGTTCATGTAAAGCTGCATGAACCAGTTAACTGCCTAAGTATGTAGCAGTACAGACACAGGGCTATTAACTGCATAAAGTGAATGAGAACATGATGCGAGGAACCTGATTGCCTATTTAAAAAAAATAAATAAATAAAAACAATAGTTTTTTTTCCTAAATAGGCCACACAGGGATCGTTAGGTTAATACATTGAGGCGGTAGGCCAGTCTGAACAAATGAGTTTTTAGGGCACGCTTAAAACTGTGGGGATTGGGGATTAATCGTATTAACCTAGGTAGTGCATTCCAGAGAATCGGCGCAGCACGTGTTAAGTCTTGGAGACGGGAGTGGGAGGTTCTGATTATTGAGGATGCTAACCTGAGGTCATTAGCGGAGCGGAGGGCACGGGTAGGGTGGTAGACTGAGACCAGAGAGGAGATGTAGGGTGGTGCTGAGCTATGGAGTGCTTTGTGGATGAGGGTAGTAGTTTTGTACTGGATTCTGGAGTGGATGGGTAGCCAGTGTAATGACTGGCACAGGGTAGAGGCATCGGTGTAACGGTTGGTGAGGAATATGATCCTGGCAGCAGCATTCAGGACAGATTGGAGCGGGGAGAGTTTGGTAAGAGGGAGGCCGATTAGTAGAGAGTTACAATAGTCCAGACGAGAATGAATAAGTGAAACAGTAAGAGTTTTTGCAGAGTCGAAAGTAAGAAAAGGGCAAATTCTAGAAATGTTTTTGAGATGCAGGTAAGAAGAGCGAGCCAGTGATCGGATGTGGGGGGTGAATGAAAGGTCAGAATCAAGGATGACCCCAAGGCAGAGGGCATGTTGCTTTGGAGTAATGGTGGAACCGCACACGGAGATGGCAATGTCAGGCAAAGGTAGGTTAGTAGAGGGAGAGAACACGAGGAGTTCAGTTTTTGACAGGTTTAGTTTCAGATAGAGGGAGGACATGATGTTAGAGACAGCGGTAAGACAATCACTGGTGTTTTCTAAAAAGGTCGGCGTGACAACAGGAGAAGAGGTATATAATTGGGTGTTGTCCGCATAGAGATGGTACTGGAAACCAAATCTACTGATTGTTTGTCCAATAGGGGCAGTATACAACGAGAAGAGGAGGGGGCCTAGGACTGATCCTTGAGGAACCCCAACAGTAAGGGGAAGGTGAGAGGAGGAGGAACCAGCAAAACATACAGTGAAAGATCGGTCAGAGAGATAGGAGGAGAACCAGGAGAGAACGGTGTCCTTGAGGCCGATGGAGCGAAGCATAGTGAGGAGGAGCTGATGATCCACAGTATCGAATGCTGCAGAGAGATCCAAGAGAATTAGCATCGAGTAGTGACCATTAGATTTAGCTGTTAGTAGGTCATTAGAGACTTTAGTGAGGGCAGTTTCAGTAGAATGTAAAGAGCGGAAGCCAGATTGAAGAGGGTCGAGAAGAGAGTTATCTGAGAGATAGCGGGTAAGATGGGAGTGGACCAGGCGTTCGAGGAGTTTAGAGATGAAGGGAAGATTAGAGACAGGTCTATAATTAGCGGCACAGTTTTGATCGAGGGATGGTTTTTTAAGTAATGGATGTATGATGGCATGCTTAAATGAGGAGGGAAAAATACCGGAAGTGAGGGAGAGGTTGAATATTTTTGTTAGGTGAGAGGTGACAGCCGGGGAAAGGGACTGGAGGAGATGTGATGGAATGGGGTCACTGGTGCAAGTGGTCGGGTGAGAAGATGCAAGGAGCCTGCTTACTACTTCTTCTGTAACTGCTTCAAAGTCAGAGAGTGAACTAGATGCCAGGGAATGCAAGCAACTCGCCGCTGCTAGTCAGCCGAAGACACCTACGAACCAAGTAGAGCATATCGGGAAGGTCCAGATGAAGTCAGGTCCAGGCATGCGCACTAGACTCAGAGGCAAGGCAGAGATCATAATTATCTACAATTGTGAATTTAACCTATAAATTGCCAATATATCTAGGACTATGCTGGGAGTAGTATCTTGATGTAAATTACATTGGGAACTAAAATGATCACTCTTGTGCAAAAAAGGTGAAAATTGGTTAGTGAGAGATGCATAAAAAACAAATGTAAAAGGTGCTGGCTTATTGATGAAAAGTTAAAAATAATTATAAGTTAAAAAAAGTTAAAAGTTAAGTTAAAAACATGAATGTGAGTAAGAACAAGAGAGCATGTAGAAACCCAATGTTATATAGAGCCCTTGTATATCATGGGTGCGGAGTATAGCAACCTTGTAAAGTGCATGGCGCAAAATGTAGAATAGAGAAAATTATATGGGCGAGCCATGTGTTGAATAAATGGGAAGAAAAAATAAAATAATAATGCAAAATATAAAACAGAAAAACACAAAAATATACACCCATGGGGCCAATTTTGAAGGGACCCATGAATTAAACACCAATAAGGTTAAGTTAATACAAAAATGCCCACATCCATATGCAGAATATCCTTAATAATTAAGTCTATAAGAGATTAGTCCATTCCCGCTATTTCATAATTCAAATCCCAGATGGATTTCTGGAATGATGCATAGCAACGGAATTTCTAAGAGATCTCAATCATGAAACAGCAAACTGTCTCCAAGAATAAAGAGGTCATCATCATGATATGGACGGTTACAGATGTCTGGCAAGACAAAAATAATTACAAACACCTAAAACATACACAAAAATGAAGCTCATTAAACGGCCCATAAATTCATAAAAAAGAACCTAATCTATGACTTTCATTTAGCCCCTCTGGAACCATGGTGTTAAGACTGTATATTCAGTGGCTTTCTACTTGGGACAGCTGTTTATACAGATCCCCACCCCTCATGCCCAACGATACATGGTCTATTGCCATAACTTGAAGACCACTTGCATCTGAAGTATGGGTCATTTTGAAATGTTTGGGCAGGGTCTTTAGTTGTTACCTTTCTTGGGCATCCTTAGATTTCTCGATGTTCCTGACATGTTCACGTATCCTTATACTTATACGCAGTTCTCTTGTCATCCCAATATAAGTTTTATTGCAGGGACATCGTGCTTGGTAGATCACATCCTTGGATGAACACGTAAGATATTTCCTAATGGAGCATGTACGGGTGTGATCTGAATTTTTAAATTCTTTCCCTTTAATTGTGTTGGTACATGCTTCCCCAATCTGAAGATAGGTTCTCCTATGGACTTGGACTATCCAACCGTTGAGGACTTCACGTCATCAACCAAGAATTGGACTTACAACTTTCAGTTTATTTTCACATGTTGTGTTTTCGTTTTTGTCTTTCAGGTTCCAAGGACGTCGTTGAACATCATCGTAACACTTCGTGTCAAGTTGGATCTTCGTGAAAGCTAAAGATTTCAGAAGGGGAGTGTCATGTCCCATGATTTTGAATCATACAGACAGTATTGTATTTTATTGTATTGTTGCTGTCATTGCTCTGTATATATCTGTTCCTTTTAGAGGTTATTCTCCTCCCTCCTGCATGTGACTCTGATAAACCCTTCCTTTCTTCCCCATGTTTGACTCTATCACCATCTTGGAGACCCATGTTTCATACAGCTCTGTACTAGAAAGTCTCTTTTTACCTACTGTAACTGTGCATTATACAGGAATTCAGCTGGAAATAAACCTTCTACTGGACTCTTCAAACGTGCTCTCTTCCAGTGGAGTTAACCTATCTGTGGACATCACTAAATGTGAGTAATGGTAAGCAGATGCCATAGAAAGGCAGTCTAAGCGCCCAACACTTGCAGTTTAGCAATGGAGACAGAATAGTAATGTTGCTATAATGCTGGTGTTCTACATATTCAGATTTTATGCAGAATTGCATAAAAAATAGCTCCAACACTGGCCAATAAACTATACAAATTAGAATAACACAAAATATGACAAGACTTAGCAAGGGTTTGTAACAAATTGCATTTTTGCCCCGAAAACAAAAGCAATGTTTTACAATACCAGCAAAGTGAGTGAGATGCACCTGCTGCTTATTTTTTCCTTGCGGATTTGAATGATTAAAACATGTTTGTTTGTTTTTTGCAAATCTGCAGCATGTCATTTCTTTCAGCATATTCGCTACATTTTTCACCGTCAAATTCATTGGGGAAAAAAAAACACATCAAAATGAATAAAAAAATAAACAAGTGTATTTTATGCAGAGTTTATGCTGCAGAAAAATCTGTTGCAAATACTCAACGTGTGCACATAGACTTATGGTTTTCTTTTTCCATGTGGTTCCCAACCTTGAAAAAATGTAGTTTTATGCTGCAGCCTGTAACACGTTTAAAGGTTTTGTCTACTACTTTTATATTGAGGACCTACAGGTCCTCAATATAAGATCTATAGAGGTGCTGGGTGTTGGATCTCCACCAATCAGTTGTTATAATCTCCTGCATTGGACAGATATAAATAATGTAGATCACTGTAGATCAGGACCTATTGAAGAGAATATGATCTATTGTGTAGTATTTGACAGCAGACCCTAACCAGTGCACGGAGCTATGATGTTCCTCTTTGTACACTGCTTACCTCCGGAGTGCCAGATCTCGACCTTATATTGATGAGCTATTCTAAGGATCAATATAAAAATAGTGGACAACCCCTTTAAGGATTCAAGGGGTAAACTCTCCAGTAATATATTTATTGTGATTGTCAGCTATTTTTGCATTGGATGAAAAATAACTGCGTTCCCTCTATGTAAACAGTGGAGCCGCAGTCATGTATCACATAATAATGTCCGACAGTGCGTATCGGTCTGGAAAAAATGTGTGCCATTTCTTTAGCAGACCGTCCCCCTTCATAAAAAATCGAAAGGAGTAACGGTCCATCCATAGGAGAAAAACCCCAAAATCTTTATGGTGTTACAAAATATCCATATAAACCATAAATGTAATTCTCATGATAGCCATGACTGACGCGTTTCTGGTAAAATAATTAGCTCCCTTAAACACAATCTGTTTTTCACCAGAAATGTGTTAGTCACTCATGGCTAGCATGTGAATTACATTTCTGGTTTTTATGAATTTTGAAACACAATCAAAAACATATCATGACTTTGTTCCTATAAACGTGCTGTTCTTCCTTTACATTTAATAAAAGGGGGTTTGTCAGCAGATTTTTGCTATGTAATCTGACAGCAGCATGATGTAGGGGCTAAGACTACATTACATTACATTAGGTTTACAGCGATGTGTCGCTTACTGGGCTGCTTGCTGCCGTTTAGATAAAATCCCAGTTTTCTCTGCTGCAGATCTAGCATTTATCTGAATGCTGAGCTATGTATAACCACACCCACCACTCTGATTGGCAGCTTTCTGTTTACACAGTGCATAGGCAGAAAGCTCTTAATCAGTGCTGAAGTTGTGGTTGGATCTAGGAGACACAAAACACCTAAGTCCTGTAGTGATAATCTCCTGCTGATAAAACACAGATTTTTTTTTTTAAACAGCAGCCCACAGCTCAGTGATACATCGCTGCAATCAGGGTCTCTGCCCCTTCATTATGGTGCTCCAGATTACTTAGCAAAAACTTGCTGACAAAAGGCACTGTACCCATTTATTGACTCAGTCTTCTTCCTTGTATTTTACGCAATGTAATGTATTTCTAAGTAACAGCAGTATCCATAGACATGCCATCTCTTTAACATTCATACTTATGCCTAGGCTTGCTTTAATAAATGTTTGGAATCTTCTCATTAAATAGTTTTGGAACTCGACCAGAGGAGGTTACACAACCTCACATTTCTTAACATAACATTAAGTTGCATAAGTTCTACCCAACTACTTTACAAAACAAGCAAAAAACAAACGCTAAATGTGAAGTATCAGCTGTAGATCAAGCTACAAAATATATATCCACAATGCTCACTATGGATATGAATACAACAAAGCGGTTAAGAGATGTGAAAGATATGTCAAATCCATTGTTTAGAAAAAAAACTAAACCTTGGCACAACTTTATGTAGTAGAGCGTCTACGCCCTGCACAAATATGAAGGAGGGAGATGAGGTGTCTCCCAGAAAGTGTCCTGGAGGGTAAGAGACAGACTTGTCATTCTGGTCTTGAATTTATAGAAGGGAAATTTGGCTATGAGAAAGGGGAAAACAGTCTGTGAATGTGTCCTGCACCTCGGCCAAGGTAAGTTATCTGTGTATATATCATTCTCTGCTGTGATAACGTCACAATTGGAAGTATTTGTTAAAATTTCAACAATTGTACTAAAACACTATTTCAGTTGTTTAAACGGGGAACTTTTAGGGTATGTGCATCCGGTGTCTTTAAATCCTGGTGTACCCGAATCATTTTTTAAGCAGAGGAATGTTTCAGTCAAATATCAGCAGTGTCTTCCCTGGATCGTGTTTTCTGATGTCCCTTTGCTGACGTTTTTGTTTGAGGTGGTTTAAGTGACTTCTTCCAAATGGGTATTGCCAGAAGTATGCACCCATTTTGACATTGGTTTGAATATAATTACCAAAAAATGTCCACATAACATAAATCAATGGCACTTCACATAAATATTGAACCCAAATCCTTGTACAAAATTTCTTCCAGAGTAATGAAGAGAACCATTATAATAAAATCACGTTTTTATTAGATGTTTTTTAAAAATAAAATACAAAGTAATAAAAAAGTAGAGTGCTTCAAGGAGGAAACACAACATAATCTTGATAATGAAATAGTAAAAAAGAGACACACTCCTTTGCAAATATGTAGCAATCAATAGTGAAAAAAATCTACACTGCTCAAAAAATAAAGGGAACACTAAATCCCACATCCTAGATATCACTGAATGAAATATTCCTGTTGTAAATCTTTATTCATTACATAGTGGAATGTGTTGAGAACAATAAAACCTAAAAATGATCAACGTAAATCACAACTAATATCCCACAGAGGTCTGGAGTTGGAATGATGCTCAAAATCAAAGTGGAAAATGAAGTTACAGGCTGATCCAGCTTCAGTGGAAATGCCTCAAGACAAGGAAATGATGCTCAGTAGTGTGTGTGGCCTCCACGAGTCTATATGATCTCGCTACAACGTCTGGGCATGCTCCTGATGAGGCGGCGGATGGTCTGAAGGATCTCCTCCCAGACCTGAACTAAACTACTCCTGGACAGTCTGTTGTGCAAAGTGACGTTGGTGGATGGTGCGAGACATGATGTCCCAGATGTGTTAAATCGGATTCAGGTCTGGGGAACAGGCGGGCCAGTCCATAGCTTCAATGCCTTCATCTTGCAGGAACTGCTGACACACTCAAGCCACATGAGGTCTGGCATTGTCCTGCATTAGGAGGAACCCAAGGCCAACCGCACCAGCATATGGTCTCACAAGGGGTCTGAGGATCTCATCTCGGTACCTAATGGCCGTCAGGCTACCTCTGGCGAACACATGGAGGGCTGCGCGGCCCTCCAAAGAAATGCCACCCACACAATTACTGACCCACTGCTAAACCAGTCATGCTGAAGGATGTTATAGGTAGCAGATCGCTCTCCACAGCGTCTCCAGACTCTGTCACGTCTGTCACATGTGCTCAGAGTGAACCTGCTTTCATCTGTGAAAAGCACAGGACGCCAGTGGCGAATTTGTCAATCCTGGTCTTCTGTGACAAATTCCATGCATCCTGCATGGTGTTGGGCTGTAAGCACAACCCCCATCTCTGGACGTCAGGCACTCGCACCATCCTCATGGAGTTGGTTTCTAACCATTTGTGCAGACACATGCACATTTGTGGCTTACTGGAGGTCATTTTGAAGGGCTCTGGCAGTTCTCCTCTTGTTCCTTCTTGCACAAAGGCTGAGGTAGCGGTCCTGCTGCTGGGTTGTTGCCCTCCTACCGTCCCCTCCTCGTCTCCTGGTGTACTGGCCTGTCTCCTGGTAGCGCCTTCAGCCTCTGGACACTACGCTGACAGACACAGCAAACCACCTTGCCACAGCTCGCATTGATGTGCCATCCTGGATGAGCTGCACTACCTGAGTCACATGTGTGGGTTGTAGAGTCCATCTCATGGTATCACTAGTGTGAAAGCACAACCAACATTCAAAAGTGACCAAAGCATCAGCCAGAAAGCACTAAGATGTGGTCTGTGGTCCTCACCTGCAGAACCACTCCTTTCTTGAGTGTGTCTTGATAATTGCCAATAATTTCCATCTGTTGTCTATTCCATTTGCACAACAGCATGTGAAATTGATTGTCAAACAGTGTTTCTTCCTAAGTGGACAGTTTGATTTCACAGAAGTTTGATTTACTTGGAGTTTTATTCTGTTGTTTAAGTGTTCCCTTCATTTTTTGAGCAGTGTGTGTGTGTGTATATATATATATATATATATATATATATATATATATTGAGATCGCGCTCACTGAATGTGTTGGGGGACATTCACTTGGCAGCGGGATTAAGGCACACAGGAATGATTTTCCACTTAAACAGTCTATTCAGTTTACACAGTCAACTGAACCTGTTATGACCACCAGTCTGTTCCAATAGCAGATACACTTGTCGGCCTTTACTACCACCCCGTTGTCCGAGCTTACCTTCCAGGAGTTCCGCTCCACACGCTGACTTCTTGTCAGTCATGGCTTCCAGGGGAACTGCCTTACTGGGATCACTGACCCGAACCCTGACTTGCTCGACAAGCTTCAACCCGTCAGTTCCAGACCCTCAGAAGAACGGTAGCTTTTTCCCAACTTAGACAGCCGTCACGGTCCTCCTACATGTGCTATCCAGGAAACCTGTCTTTCCAGGACCTTCCAACACAGAGACCATTTGACCAAACAACGGACTCATTATATTCCATGAGACACACCTATTGATGGGAGGTAGGTCGCTTCCCAGACCCGCCCAGCTCTCTGGGTAACCTGCAAGCCCAGCCCACATAAATTAAGCAAGGTTCATGGAACTACAGGTCCCAGAACAACATTCCAGCCTTACTGCGCAGAGGACGTCTGCCTTTGCGACACATATCGGCCATTCACAATAACGCCGTTCACTGTCTCACAATGTGTTTTGAAGAATATTTCCTTTGAAAATGATGTGTAAATGACATAGAGAATTGCTCTATGTATAAGCCCATGTTAACATCGCATTGGATTTGGTTGTAAATTGGATGCTAGGTTTGAAAAATCATATTGTACTCACATGAGAAACGTTTGACACTCGCGTTACACTCGTCTGACTATCCTGCATCATAATCGGACCGATTTTAAAATTGCTAGTGTGACTCTGGCATTAGACCACTCAAAACCTAAGTTAATACAGATTCAGTATCCATTCATAACCAGAGTCAGGTGTTCTGGTTCTGCTTAGGGATCTCATAAGAGAGATATTTCCATTTAAACCACTATGAATTGGTGTAATCTCTTCCATAATACACAGTATGCATTGGGATATTCCTCGCAAGTTACTTCTAATAGGTTCCAAAATTTGCACTTTTTATGTCTGTTTGTCATATTTGACCAACCGAAGTCTATGGCTGTGACAAAAGTACATCTGAATCCATTTTTTGAGGGGTGGGTTCAAATGGAAGCCCAAGACTAAATCAGGAACGGTCTGAATCCAACCTTGTGAATGCTGCTCTGAATATTTAATATCTAGATATAGCTGTGGGTATTTGTGTGTAAGTACATGTCCGTAGCCTTTATCAGTCAAAAGAATGAACTTCATAGACCCCATTATAAGTCAAGGGGGAAGAGAGGCATTTGATATTGAACCATATGTACACAGTTGGAGCTATGTAAAATAAATCATTAATATTGTGTAGTACTAAGTAGTATGTAAAGAACGTAATCCTTCTTTATATTGTTTTTTAGATGTCTGCATACAACTTTAATATTGCAAAGCTGGGAAACATTGTGCAAGGCACCATTGTCTCACTAGCCAAAGAGGTTGTACAATCCTACGACAATAATTTGGATATTCTGGCCATAGTTGGAGCCTGCTACACAGTGCGGAAAGGTCTTCATTTACTGAGTGGGTGTTGTAGCTTGATAAAACATCAAGTCTTTCCCCTACTTTTTAGTAATACCAATACAATACTGAAATATGGAGAGTGGGCAGTAGTCACTGGTAAGTGAAAATGGTCTGGAAAATACAATATATCTTTATCAATGTAAATACCTGTACTCAATAAAATGCTGAATATGTAAAGAGCTTTCTAATATTGAGCTCCCAGCCTTTAGTCTAGATTCTTTCCACCTGCTGCGCATCCTCAAGATCCTCCTGCTTCTCTGTGTACCGACCCCTGGCTATATCCTGACTACATTTACTGCTTATCCTCCCAACTATACTGCTGCTCTGTGTACCGACTTCTGGCTATACCCTGACTATGATTTCCGCTTATCCTCAAGATCCTACTGTTGAGCTGTCTACTGACCTATGGCTATATCCTGACTATGATTTCTGTTTATCCTTCCAACTACACTGCTGCTCCGTGTACCGACCTCTGGCTATATCCTGACTATGATTCTTGCTTATCCTCAAGATCCTACTGCTGATCTGTTTACCGACCGATGGCTATATCCTCACTATGATTTCTGCTTATCCTTATCCTTATCCTGCTTATCCGTCCATCCATCCATCGGTACACTGAGCAGCAGTGCTCAGTGTACCGATATCTGGCTATATCGTGACGGCGCCACTTGCCGGTGCTGCCACTAGTGGTCGCAATATCACCACTCCAACTAAGGTCAGTGCAGTGCAGCTACCTCCTCTTACTATGAAATGCGCATGTCACTAGGATGGCCTCCACTCCATGTGAGGTCTAGGACCTCATTATCCCCCGTCTTCCACCGACTCCTCAACCCTGCCTTCCCTGCTGATCTGCACACTGGTCTGGCAACTGAGTTTCATCATCATCTGACATGTCCTGTGTTGGTCCTCTGACTGTGTGCAGTAGCCCTCCCAAGTCTTCATCCTCCAATACAAGTGCTTGGGCATCAGTGTACTCAGTCTCTTCCACTTCTGGGGAAGGGGTGGGTGGATGAGGCATGTAACCACATCCAGCGGACTCATCAAAAAGCAGGAGAGACTGCTGCATGACTTAGGGCTCAGATTGTTTGGCTAGTTTGCAAAGGGTTAAAGTGGAAGCCGGATGGCCATGGTCCTCAGGTGCCCACTGTGCATTTTCTGCACTGGAATGGGTGGAGATAGTGTGAAGGAAATGGAGACACTCTCGGTCATCCAACGTAACACCCTTTCAACATCTTGTGGTCTTATCATTCATTCAGCAGTATTCAGGCCTATGAAAGGACGCTGAAAGGATGCACAAGGTGTTGTATTTGGGCACACAACAGGCACTGAATGACCACGTCCTCTCCCTGCATCAGCTACACCCCATAAGCTACACCAGCACCATCACAGCCACATTCACATCCCCTATTGGATGCTCTCCTCAATTTTAAGTGTTTTTCTCTAAACACTACACGCAAAGAAATGGCGGAAGAGTAGATTTATTTGCAATAGTACTAGAAAACACACATAGGTCCTAAAAAAATATTTGTTTGGCCTAGAAATGGCAACTGGACGGCTGATGTCAATTATTTATTTCCCAGACTACTGAAAAACACACACTAGTCCAGTAAAATTGTCCTTTGGGCCTAGCAATGGCAACTAGACTGTTGATGCCAATTATTTACTTCCCAGACTACTAAAAAACACACAAGTCCAGAAAAATAATTTGTTGATCCTAGAAATGGCAGCGAAACAGCTGATGCAATATATTTATTTGCAAAACTAATAGACTAGAAAACAGCTGATTCTTTTACGATACTGGAGTAGCACTGCTGGAAACCAGTGGCCAAAGGAGCACAATCGGGAACAGTAAGCAATACTAGATGTTCTTGGAGATGGCAAAGGGTTGTAGGAAACAATCCGGAGATAAATGAGAATAGGTAAGAACGTTCAGGAGCTTGAGACTGGAACTAGACTAACAGCTAGAAAAAATATTCAAGCAATGAGTGAGAGATCTATGAGGCTTTAAGTAGGCCCAAACAGGAAACAAGATGGAATCCATAGGTTCAGAATTTGCTATCTAAAGAGCAATTGTAGAACAAAACTGCACCCTCCAGTGGTAAAAAGTGAGATTGCAGCACAATTATTAAGGTTAACAATAGTAGCCACTAGTGGTCAAACTGTAGTAGGACAACAAGAATCCTGAAAGATGCCTATCAATTATTTCCCAGGCTAATAAAAAACACACTAGTCCAGAAAAAATATTTTTTGGCGTCCAGAATTGCTGCAAATTATTTATTTCCAAGACTACAAAAAAACACGTACAATATTTTTCGGACTGTAATACGCACCTAGGTTTTAGAGGAGTAAATAGAAAAAAAAATGAAGCAAAAAATGTGGTCAATTCTGTACTTAATATCCCCTATCCTGGCATATATGGCCCCCTCATCCCTATTCCTGTGTGTATGGCCCCCTCATCCCTATCCTGGTATGCATGGCCTTCTCATCCCTATCATGGTATGCAGGGCCCCATCCTCATCCTGCTATGCAGGGACTACGTCTCCGTCCTGGTATGTATGGCTCCATCCTTATCCTTTTATGATTGGCCCTCATGCCCATCCTGGTATGCATGGCCCCCTCATCCCTATTCTGGTATGCATGGCCCTATCATCCCTATCCTGGTATACAGGGACCTCATGCCCATCCTTGTATGCCTGGCCCTATCTTTATCCTGGTATGATTGGCCCCCATCAGAAAAACATTAAAAAAGCATAAAACATTATACTTACCTTCCAGCATCTTGTTCCGATGCCAGCAGCTGCTTTATGCTTGTGAACAGCACATGACGGGGACGTCATGCGCTGCTTACAAGCCAAGAAAAGCTGCTGGAATACTCACGGATCTCCACGCCAGAAATATGTGTGTGTAGAACAGCGAGTATTTATTGCTCTTTAATAGCGAGCACAGTGTTAGGCACAGCCACCGGATTCCTACAGCTGCTGGGCTTTGATGTGTGCTGCTTCAAAGAAAATTAATATTCACTGCATTCCATGCCTATGGGAGTGGAGAGCAGTGAATATTCATTGCCTTAAGTAGCGGGGACACACGAAAATCTGGCAGCTCCTGGAAGCCGGCGGCTGCGGCTAATAGTGTGTCCACGATTAAAGAGAAATGAATATTCACTGCCCTCCATGCCCATGGGTGTGGAATGCAGTGAGTATTCATTGTTCTTTAGCAGCTGGCATGGGAGTTAGCCACAGCCACCGGCTCCTGCCTGTCCTGTGACCCGCTGCTCCATCGCTGCCAGTCCCCCACCACAGACAGAGCTATATTTGACGCCCCAGGGTCCTGGTTGTCACAGTGGCATTGCTTTCCTCATTGGGAGAGTGATATCACGCTTGGAAGTGAGGCAAGATTTCTCTTAACAGGTAATTAGCACATACAACACCGTTCTGACTCCAGGCCAGAAGGGCGAGCTCTACACCCAACTTCAGGGGAGCTGCTCTCTCTGGTTGGGAGGAGGAGTTAGTTGCTAGGCAGTTGCTAGGCAGTTAGGAAGATTTAGACAGTTGGTGCCGGACAGCAGACTGGAGCAGTCTGAGGCAGAAGGACGAGTGAGGGTCTATGTAGCCTGAAATGCTGCAGCTCCTAGATAGCAAGATACAGAAGGAAGAACAGCTGGTAGTGAACGTTCTGGAGAGCGAAGCACCGGAGAGTGACAACAAGGGAGAATAGCAGCGACTGGGCTACCTCCCTGACAGAGCGCAGATACCGGTAACCGGAAGACCGAGTTTGTGTCATACTCTAGGAGGCACAGCAGAAACCGGTAGGACAGCTAGACTACATGTAACTTAACTGCCCTAACACCCAGGAGACAGTGACACATAGAACCCAGGTCGTGATAGAGACCCTGTAAAAAGGCTAGAGTCACCTGTCATACGGGTGTGTTGGGGTTGAAGTTGTGGTTAGGGTTGGGATTAGGGTTAGAGTTGGGATTAGGGTTAGGATTAGGGTTAGGGTTGGGATTAGGGGTATGTTGGGGTTAGGGTTGTGGTTAGGATTGTGTTGGGGTTAGGGTTATGGCTAGAGTTGGGATTAGGGTTAGGGGTGTGTTGCGTTAGTGCTGGAGTTAGAATTGAGCGGTTTCCACTGTTTAGGCACATCAGGGGTCTCCAAATGCAACATGGCGCCACCATTGATTCCAGCCAATCTTGCGTTCAAAAAGTCAAATGTACTCCCTCCCTTCCGAGCCCTGACGTGGGCCCAAACAGTGGTTTACCCATACATATGGGGTACCAGCATACTCAAGACAAACTGGGCAACAACTATTGGGGTCCAATTTCTCCTGTTACCCTTGCAAAAATAAAAAGTTGCTTGCTAAAACATAATTTTTGAGGAAAGAAAAATGATTTTTTATTTTCACGGCTCTGCGTTATAAACTTCTGTGAAGCACTTGGGGGTTCAAAGTGCTCACCACACATCTAGATAAGTTCCTTGGGGGGGTCTAGTTTCCAAAATGGGGTCACTTGTGGTGGGTTTCTACTGTTTAGGCACATCAGGGGCACTGCAAACGTAATATGATGCCCCCAGACCATTCCATCAAAGTCTGCATTTCAAAACGTCACTACTTCCCTTCCGAGCCCCGACGTGTGCCCAAGCAGTGGCTTACCCCCACCTGTGGGGTATCAGTGTACTCAGGACAAACTGGGCAACAAATATTGTGGTCCACTTCTCTTGTTACCCTTGTGAAAATAAAAAATTGCTTACTAAAGCATAGTTTTTGAGGAAAGAAAAATGATTTTTTTATTGTCACGGCTCTGCGTTGTAAACTTCTGTGAAGCACTTGGGGGATCAAAGTGCTCACCACATATCTAGATAAGTTTCTTGGGGGGTCTAGTTTCCAAAATGGGGTCACTTGTGGGGGGTGTCTACTGTTTAGGCACATCAGGGGCTCTGCAAACGCAACGTGACGCCCGCAGACCATTCCATCAAAGTCTGCATTCCAAAACGTCACTACTCCCCTTCCGAGCCCCAACGTGAGCCCAAGCAGTGGTCCCCCCCCACATATGGAGCATCAGCATACTCAGGACAAACTGGACAACAACTTTTGGGGTCCAATTTCTCCTGTTACTTTTGTGAAAATTATTTTTTATTTTCACGGCTCTGCATTATAAACTTCTGTGAAGCACTTTGGGATTTAAAGTGGTCACCGCACATCTAGATTAGTTCCATGGGAGGTCTAGTTTCCAAAATGGGGTCACATGTGGGGGAGCTCCAATGTTTAGGCACACAGGGGCTCTCCAAACACGACATGGTGTCCGCTAACGATTGGAGCTAATTTTTCATTCAAAAAGTCAAATGGCGCTCCTTCCCTTCCGAGCCCTGCCATGTGCCCAAACAGTGATTTACCCCCACATGTAAGTTATCAGTGTACTCAGGAGAAATTGTCCAATAAATTTTAGGATCCATTTTATCCTGTTGCCCATGTGGAAATGAAAAAAATTGAGGCTAAAGAAATTTTTTGTGAAAAAAAGGACTTTTTCATTATTACAGATCAATTTGTGAAGCACCTGGGGGTTCAAAGTGCTCACTATGCATCTAGATAAGTTCCTTGGGGGGTTTAGTTTCTAAAATGGGGTCGCTTGTGGGGGAGCTCCAATGTTTAGGCACACATGGGCTCTCCAAACGCGACATGGTGTCCGCTAATGATTGGAGCTAATTTTTCATTCAAAAGTCAAATGGCGCTCCTTCCCTTCCGAGCCTTGCTGTGTGCACAAACAGTGGTTTGTGACCACATGTAAGGTATCAGTGTACTCAGGAGAAATTGTCCAATAAATTTTAGGATCCATTTTATCCAGTTGCCCATGTGAAAAAGAAAAAATTGAGGCTAAAAGAAATTTTTGTGAAAAAAAGTACTTTTTCATTTTTACGGATCAATTTGTGAAGCACCTGGTGATTCAAAGTTCTCACTATGCATCTAGATAAGCTCCTTGGGGGGTCTAGTTTCCAAAATGGGGTCACTTGTGGGGGAGCTCCAATGTTTAGGCACACAGGGGCTCTCCAAACGCGACATGGTGTCCGCTAAAGATTGGAGCCAATTTTTCATTGAAAAAGTCAAATGGCGCTCCTTCCCTTCCGAGCCCTGTCGTGCGCCCAAACAAATTGTACAATAACGTTTGGGGTCCAGTTTCTCTTTTTACCCTTGGGAAAATAAAAAAAATTGTTGCTAAAAGATAATTTTTGTGACTAAAAAGTTAAATGTTCATTTTTTCCTTCCATGTTGCTTCTGCTGCTGTGAAGCACCTGAAGGGTTAATAAACTTTTTGAATGTGGTTTTGAGTACCTTGAGGGGTGCAGTTTTTAGAATGGTGTCACTTTTGGTTATTTTCAGCCATATAGACCCCTCAAAGTGACTTCAAATGTGAGGTTGTGCCTAAAAAAATGGTTTTGTAAATTTCGTTGTAAAAATGAGAAATCGCTGGTCAAATTTTAACCCTTATAACTTCCTAGGAAAAAAAATTTTGTTACGAAAATTGTGCTGATGTAGACATGTGGGTAATGTTATTTATTAACTATTTTGTGTCACATAACTCTCTCGTTTAACAATAAAAATTCAAAATTTGAAAATTGCGAAATTTTCAAAATTTTCCTCAAATTTCCATTTTTTCACAAATAAACGCAAAAATAATCGACCTAAATTTACCACTAACATGAAGCCCAATATGTCACGAAAAAACAGTCTCAGAACCGCTAGGATCCGTTGAAGCGTTCCTGAGTTATTACCTCATAAAGGGACACTGGTCAGGATTGCAAAAAACGGCCAGGTCATTAAGGTCAAAATAGGCTGGGTCATGAAGGGGTTAAAGGAGACTCTGAACTCGCTTCCAAGATGGCCGGACCCTGCCTGCACCTGTGATCTGGTGCCCTGGACTGTGGCTGCCTGCTACCATCAGTAGACCAGGTAAAAAGACTGCACAACTGTGTCCTTCGTGCTTTAC
Organism: Ranitomeya imitator; assembly: GCF_032444005.1. NCBI lineage: Eukaryota > Metazoa > Chordata > Amphibia > Anura > Dendrobatidae > Ranitomeya > Ranitomeya imitator. Next base: position 118,432,232 of record NC_091290.1, on the reverse strand, counting down.
TGCACCACTCACCATCGTCCATCTATTCACTGGGAGTCCTGGGGATCTACATCACCTGTGGGAAGTTATATAATCTGGCTGCTATAACTGGCTACAACATGTTATAGTCTGAAAAATACGGGACTAGTCCACAAAAAATATTTTTTGGGCCTAGAAATGGCAAAGAGACAGCTGATGGGATACATTTATTTGAAAAACTACTAGAAAACACACAGCGGTCCTGAAAAATTATTTATTTGGCCTAGAAATGGCAACGAGACGGTTGATGTAATATATTTATTGGTGTAACTACTAGAAAACACACAGCAGTTCTGAAAAAATTATTTCTTTGTCCTACTAAAGGCAAAGAGCAGGGCTGATGTCAATTATTTCTCAGACTGCTAGGAAACCCACAGTGGCTTAAAGAACAGTCCTACCATAGGTGGGGTGGTGCAGTTCACACAGCGGCTTAAAGCCACTGAAGCCTCTCAACAAGCTTTATTATATTGGCGAACCCCAATACTAAGGCTTTCCTGAAAACTTGACCTTTTGGTGGGTCTTGAGGACTGGAGTTGAGAAACACTGGTATCGAGGGAACATCCTTATTTTCATTTTTACATAGAAACATGAGAAGAAATGGAACGAAACTGAAAGCAAAAAAAATACAGATTAAATATTAGAGAAAACTTTTTGAAAATGATGGTGATCCAAGAATGGAATGGGCTGCCACAAGAGGAAGTGGTGAGTACTTCTTCAATGGAAGTCTTCAAACAGAGACTGGAAAGATATCTGTTTGAGATGGTTTACTGAATCCTACATTGAAGAGAGGGTTGGACACGTTGACTTTGGAGGTCTCTTCTAACTCTAACATTCTATGATTCTATGAACTGAGCAATCATTTGGCCGACAGCTATATAATGTGCATGCAGGCCATGACTTGTAAGTCACTTTAACTCTCTATACAATTGCCATACATTTACAGAGTTGGGAAGTGGTTAAAAAAAAGTTTCCGCAAAACTAGCAAAACATAAAAAAAGAAGTTGTGTCTCACTGTTATTGTATCTAGCCACAAAATAAGATTTAAGAGGCTGCCGGCACTAGCCAATTGTGTCATGATCCCAATGGCAGGGGATCACAAAAGGACAAGCACAAAAACAAAACGAGCTCTAGGGTGATGGAACCTGAGCTGACCGCGATCCTGAACCTAAACACACAACTAGCAGTAGCCGGGGAACGTGCCTACGATGATTCCTAGACGTCTCGCGCCAGCCGAAGGACTAACTTCCCCTATTAGAAGAAACACAGACCTCTCTTGCCTCCAGAGAAACACCCCACACAAATAGCAGCCCCCCACATGTAATGACGGTGAAATGAGAGGAAAGCACATACGTAGTTATGAAAACAGATTCAACAAAATGAGGCCCGCTAAAGCTAGATAGCAGAGGATACAAAAGTGAACTGCGCGAAAAACCCTTCAAAAAACCATCCTGAAATTACTTGAACTCATGTGCCAACTCATGGAACATGAGGAGTAATTTCAGCCCACTAGAGCAACCAGCAGCAAGGAATCACATATCTGCAAGCTGGACTAAGACAAAAATTAAGCAAAACGTGGAACAGGAAAATCAAAACTTAGCTTGTCCTGAAGATTACAGAAGCGGGTAGCAGAGGTAACAAGACACACTGATTACATTGATAGCCGGCGAGGAAATGACAAGAAAGCCAGGTTAAATAGGAAACTCCCATATCCTGATGGAACAGGTGGACACCAGAGACCGCAGAGAACACAAGTCACCCAGTACCATCAGTAACCACCAGAGGGAGCCCAAAAACAGAATTCACAACACAATTGATGACCATGACCTATCCTCTGGATGCTGGCTATAAGGAAAGCATGTGGCTAAACACACATCAGCCTCACACTTTGTTTAATGGCTGCAGCGCCTACTGCACATTTTTTACTTAAAAAAAATAATCTAATTTCAGAAGTATGTTTCTATTCCATCCCCCAATAAAATGTTTTTCAATTTCTTAAATATATCCCAAACTGATGCCATTAGGAAATACGACTCATCTCACAAAAAAACAAGCCTTTACTTTGATGTAAACATTTTAAATCTATGGCTTTTAGAAAATAATTCTACAAAAAAAGTATAAAGAGTTAAATAATATAAAAGTTTTACTGAAATCGCTGAAGGCCTCATGCATTTCACAAAGCAATGTGTAGGGAGCCCAATGGAGCCCACCAAATGTTTTGTTCCAAGTGGTGTTTCCAAGAGGCACTACTTCCTTTTCTAGTATTAATGCCATAGTACACCTTTATTTTTGCATATTCATTTGACATGTTGTACTTTTCTTTTAATATAAAAATATGGTTAGGTTTTTTGCTTATTCTTTTTTTTTTGTTCACCACAGGAGGCTCAGATGGTATTGGCAAAGCCTATGCTGAGGAGTTGGCCAGGCTTGGAGTGAACATAATCTTGTTAGGCCGCAGCATCCAAAAGCTTCAAAATGTATCTGAGGCCATAGCAGCAACCTACGGCGTTAAAACTCGTATCATAGTTGCCGATTTCAACAAGGGCCCTGAGGTCTTCCCGTCCATTAAGGAAGCTCTGGTAGATGTAGATGTCGGAATTCTGGTGAACAATGCAGGAATGTTTTTTGATTATCCAGCCTGCCTCACTGAAGTTCCAGAAGAAAAAAGTCTTGAGATCATCAATGTCAACATTGCGGCAGCTGTAATGATGGTGTATGTGGTGCTGCCTGGTATGCTACAGCGGAAGAGGGGAGCAATAATCAACGTCTCCTCGATAACATCTTGGAAACCTGTTCCTCTGATGACAGTATATGCTGCCTCCAAGGTAAATTTAATGCTGCATCTAAAACAAAAATTAATTTTCTCCAGTAATGTATCACCACGTTTACTTTGCTGTTTGTGAGAGCATCTGGAAAATTTGCTGATTTCAGCAGGGCGTTATCTGTAGATATTCTGTAGCTTTGTAAAAGTGAATAAAATCATACTGCTGTCAGGACTCTGACCTAAGGGCTTTTTCAGGTGGGTCTGCACTGAAACCCACCTGAAAAAGAGCTTACAAAATCCTAAACAGGATGAACATATGCAGTGCAAAGTCAAAATAACTAGCGTTTCATAATTTTTTGAGCTTTTTTCAACCACATCACATTTGTAAAGACTCAGAGCACTTATAAGAAGTGAATTGTGCTTTCTTCAGGCGCTTTCCAATTGGAAGCCTTGCACCATTTTAAACATAATTTTTTAAAGGGAACCTGTCACCCCAAAAATCGCGGGTGAGGTAAGCCCACCGGCATCAGGGGCTTATCTGCAGCATTCTGTAATGCTGTAGATAAGCCCCCGATGTTACCTGAAAGAGGAGAAAAAGACGTTATATTATACTCACCCAGGGGCAGTCCCGCTGCTGGTCAGGTCGGATGGGTGTCTCCGGTCCGCTGCGGCGCCTCCCATCTTCATTACAAGACGTCCTCTTCTGATCTTCAGCCACGGCTCCGGCGCAGGCGTACTTTGCTCTGCCCTGTTGAGGGCAGACAAAGTACTGCAGTGCGCAGGCGCCGGAAAGGTCAGAGGCCCGGCGCCTGCGCACTGCAGTACTATCCTCTGCCCTCAACAGGGCAGAGCAAAGTACGCCTGCGCCGGAGCAGTGGCTGAAGATCAGAAGAGGACGCCTTGTAATGAAGATGGGAGGCGCCGCAGCGGACCGGAGACACCCATCCAACCTGACCAGCAGCGGGACCGCCCCTGGGTGAGTATAATATAACGTCTTTTTCTCCTCTTTCAGGTAACATCGGGGGCTTATCTACAGCATTACAGAATGCTGTAGATAAACCCCTGATGCCGGTGGGCTTACCTCACCCGCGATTTTCGGGGTGACAGGTTCCCTTTAAAAATGCCAGCGACAAGACTGTCGCAATGCACAAAATGACTCGGGTGTTCTTCCTCTTGCTAAGCCTGGGGGCATGCTATTGTCTAAAAAACATTGCGTGCACATAGTCTGAGAGTCCTAGAGTGCCCGATGACCAGATGTTAGGGGTCGAGTTCCTGCCTCTGCTCAGGGGGAATCTCGAGCCATCTCCGCTGCGGTATCCCATTCTTCTCCTGCTGCAGTGGAGCCTGCTCAGCGGAGGCGTCAGTTACAGCATCTCGCTCAGTCTGATACTGTGTAAAGGGTTACTGCTGCCTTTCCAGCTTCTACCATTGTAGCCAGTACTGGTCTTTGGGACCAAGTCCTACTTTTCCCCTTCTGAGCATGCCCAGAGTGAGTTGCTCAAGTTCTGTGGCAGTCTCCCATTGGTCTTTCTGGGAAGGTCATGAGGTTGCTGCAGCTATAAAAGGTTCGCATGACCGCACGGCCATGCGCTAGTATCAATCTATGTTATGTGCTTTGCGCCAGTGTGGTCTTGTGTGTATGTATTTAGGGCCCTGGCTGAAATAAGCCCCTAGAATACCGGCACCTCCGGTGAGGAGTTTTGTGTGTATGTATTCAGGGTCCCGGCTGAAATAAGTCCCTAGGATACCCGGTGAGGAGTTTGTGTGTGTGCAAGACCAATGACTGCTATCAGCTTAGCAGTTAGCTGTGTACTCCTGTGAGTCTAACAGGGCACAGTGCTTTCTTTTGTCTGTGACAATGTGAAGTAGCCGAGTTCGTTTATACCGCCATATAGTGCCATTTGCTAGCAGCAGGTTCCTCCTGCCTGGTGGACCCCAGGCTGCGAATGCACCAATAACTTCATCTATTTACTCGGTGTGTTCCGCTAGCCCTAGCAGAATGCTAGCGCCAGGGATGGCTAGTAAATGGCAGACGATCAGGGTCTACAGTGGTACATCCAGCAGCTGGAGGGTAGGTTGGCGGCTCTAGAACGCACAACCTCAGCTGTGGATGTTGCCGTAGTCGCTGTTCAGGCTGCTAGTGTGGCTGCAGCCAGTTTGTCCTCTGCCACCCCTGCTCCGACTTTATCCTGTCTCCCACTTCCAGACACGTTTGGTGGTGACTGTAAGCAATGTCGGGGATTTCGTGAGTTAGTGCTCCATACATCTAGAGCTTCTGGTTGCACGCTTTCTTACGGAACTGGCGAAAGTGGGTTTTATCTCTTTTGTCTGGCAGGGAGTTGGAGTGGGCAACGCCGCTGTGGGAGCGCAATGATCGTGTGGTGCAGAGTGCTCCTCTCTTCCTGGACTCTCTGAAACAGGTCTTTTTGGGACCTCGTGTCACCCATGATACCCGCATCGACCTCCTTTGTAACGAGCGGAGGTTAGAGCGGACCCAGTGTAGGCAGAGGTTCCGGCTGACTCCCACCCTCACCAGATCTCTAGAATCTTCCGTTCAGGAGTCCGACTCCCATGAAGCCATGTAGGTTTCTCGAGTGGGACCTAAGTCCCGGGCCGCTCGAGTACCCGTGGTTTGCAATATTTGCCAACAGTTAGGACATTATGCTAGTAAATGTCCACAGCGGTCGGGAAACAATCGCGTCTAGTAACCATTGGAGGAGGTTCACTAGACACAGCGGAATTTTTCTCCAAGCTGTCCTTTAAAGGGACAATCACTTTAGGCTTATCCACTCTAACAGTTGAGCTTTGTGTGTCCTCTCCCTTTGCTCACCGCCACGCAATACCTCTGGTGATGCTCGCCAAACCAGTGACTGTTCGAGTAGTGAATGGGTCGACACTGCCCTCACAAATCACACATCAGACTATCCCTTTCACATTATTCATGTCCCCTTCCCATCAGGAGATTATTTCCCTTCTTGTCATTCCCGAGGGAATAGATGAGATTCTGCTGGGAATACCCTGGCTCCGTTTCCACTCCCCACATATTGAGTGGACCTCTGGGAGGATATTCGGTTGAAGTAAATCATGTAAGGGCAGATGTGTGAAGGAGTGCGTTCAGGTTACCACTACAGAGATACCCGCAGATCTTACTTCCCTTCCCAAGTGCTATTGGTCCTATGCAGACGTGTTCTCCAAAAAGGCTGCAGGGACCCTTCCACCTCACCGCCCCTATGACTGTCCTATTGATCTCATGCCTGGAGCAGAACCTCCTCGGGGATGGGTCTATCCCCTCTCTCTCCCGGAAATGGACGCTATGTCCCAATACATCCAGGAGAATTTGGCAAGAAGGTTCATTAGGAAGTCCGCGTCACCTGCAGGGGCGGGGTTCTTCGTGCAGAAGAAGAACGGAGAATTACGTCCATGCATAGATTACAGGGGTCTTAACGCCATCACCATTAAGAATAAGTACCCGTTGCCCCTGATTTCTGAGCTCTTTGATAGGCTACGGGGAGCAAGGGTATTTACCAAATTAGATCTGCGGGGTGCCTGATTCGCATCCGTGAGGGGGATGAATGAAAGACGGCTTTTAATACCAGGGATGGGCACTATGAATATCTGGTGATGCCCTTCGGGCTCTGTAATGCCCCAGCCGTTTTCCAAGACTTTGCGAACGACATCTTCCGGGATATGCTCTCCACCTCAGTTGTAGTCTATCTGGATGATATTCTCATCTTCTCTCCAGATATTGACTCCCATTGGAGAGATGTTTGCAGAGTCTTGGACCTCTTACGGGCAAATTCCCTCTATGCAAAGTTGGAGAAATGTGTGTTTGAGCAGGAGTCTTTACCTTTCCTGGGCTATATCATCTCCACCCAGGGATTGGCTATGGATCCTGCCAAACTACAGGCTGTGATGGACTGGTAAGAACCCCATTCTCTTAAAGCGTTGCAGTGCTTTATGGGGTTCATTAATTACTATCGCAAGTTCTTCCCCCACTTCTCAACTTTGGTAGCTCCCTTGGTAGCCCTCAACAAGAAGGGAGCAAATCCCAAATTGTGGTCTGAAGAGGTCTCCAAGGATTTCACTTCTATTAGGTCTCATTTTGCTAGCGCTCCCATCCTACATCGTCCTGATGTTGATAAGCAGTTTATATTGGAGGTGGATGCCTCATCCATTGGTGCTGGAGCAGTCATCTTCCAAAAGGATGCTCAAGGTCGGAAGCACCCTTGCTTCTTCTAATCCAAGACCTTCACACCAGCAGAGAGGAATTATTCCATCGGGGACAGGGAGTTGCTAGCAATGAAGTTGGCCTTCTCGGAGTGGAGACTTCTTTTGGAGGGGGCTCGCTTTCCCTTCCAAGTCTTCACTGACCACAAAAATTTGGTGTACTTACAAACAGCCCAGCGGCTAAATTCTTGTCAGGCCAGATGGTCCTTGTTCTTCTCCCAGTTCCACTTCATTCTCCATTATCTCTCTGGGGAGAAGAACATTCATGCTGATGCTCTCTCTCGCTCCGTTGTGTCTTCCGAGGAGGAGGAAGGGGAGCCTCGGCTTATTGTCCTTTCTGAGAGCCTGAGAACCGTAGCTCCGGTTTAGCTAGAGTCAGTGCCTCTGGGCAAGACTTTTGTTCCTACTAATTTGCGACTGTAGGGTCTCTCTTGGGCTCATTCGTCCAGGGTGGGTGGATATTTTGGGACAAAGAGGACATCTGAGCTGCTGGTGAGGACGTAGTGGTGGCCGCATATGGTCCGTGATGTCGGAGATTATATTCAGGCATGTGACTCCTGTGCCAAAAATAAGTCTCCTTGACAACGGCCAGCTGGGTTACTTTATCCCTTGCCAGTGGCAGACAGGCCCTGGGAGATGGTCGGGATGGACTTTGTGGTGGGCTTACCCAAGTCTCATGGCTGCACCATCATTTGGGTTATCACCGACCATTTTTCTAAAATGGTGCACTTGGTGCCGCTTCCATGGCTACCTTCTGCACGGGCCTTGGCAACGTTGTTTATAAAACACATCTTCCGCCTACACGGTATTGACAAAATTGTCAGTGACCGGGGTCCCGAGTTTGCGTCTCTGTTCTGGAGAGAGCTTTGACATCTTCTCAGCATTGAGTTGAATCTCTCTTCTGCATATCTTCCCGAGAAGAATGGGTTGTAAGAGAGGGCCAACCAGACCTTGGTCACATATCTGCGACATTGTGTTTCAGCCAGGCAGGATGACTGGCATCCTTGCTATCGTGGGTGGAGTTTGCGCTGAACAACACCGTAGCTGACTCCACTGGACAGACCCCATTCCTCCTTAACTACGGTCAGCATCCGCGAGTTCCTGTGCCTATGCCTGTGTCTTTCGCCGACTCCAGGGTAGCAGACTGGGCTGTGGAGGCACAGGACATTTGGGACTGCACTCAGGATGCCATTCGGGCCTCCAAGGAGAGAATGAGGTCCTCCGCCGATGCACATCAGCGCCCCGCTCCGAACTTTGCTTCCGGCGACTTAGTGTAGCTCTCCGCCCGTAGCATCAGGCTGCGAGTTGAGTCCACTAAGTTTTCACCTCGCTACTTGGGCCCCTTCAAGGTCCTCGAACAGGTTAACCCTGTGGTCTACCGTCTGGCCCTTCCGCCACGCCTGGGTATCACCGACACATGAAAGCCCGTATACATGTCCCAGTTTTCCGAGTCATCTGCCGGGACATCGGGTTCGTCTATGGACGATTACGAGGTGAACGCTATTTTGGGGTGCAAGGTGGTACGTGGTAAAAAAATTTATTTGGTGGACTGGAAAGGTTATGGTCCAGAGAACAGGTCCCCTAGTATACCGGCACCTTCGGTGAGAAGTTTGTGTGTGTGCAAGACCACTGACTGCTATCAACTCAGCAGTTCGCTGTGTACTCCTGTGACTCTAACCAGGCACAGTGCTTTCTTTTGTCGGCGACTCTGTAAAGTAACAGAGTTCGCTTATATTGCCATATAGTGCTATTTGCTAGTAGTAGGTTCCTCCTGCATGGTGGACCCGGGGCTGCGAACGCACCAATAACTTCATCTATTTACTCAGTGCGTTCCTCTAGCCCTAACACTAGAGATGAGTGAATATTTCAATGTTCAGTTCAGATTACGATTGCGATATTCACTGAACATATCCAAATGTCATTTGCATCAATGGGAGGCTAAACCAAACGCATAAACAACACCTTCAACACCTAAGAGTCGTAGAGTGCCAGAGGACTAGAGATGAGTTAATATGTCAATGTTCCATTCAGATTATGATTGCAATATTCCCTGAACAAATCCAAGCGTCATTTGTATCAATGGGAGGCTAAAACAAACATGTAAACACCTTCAAAAGGGCCCAAAAGCTGCCAAAACACATCAAATTAGGGTAAAAAACAATAATTTACAGCTTTGAATTGAACTTCAAATTAAGACAAGGTGGGTGAGGTATCAATGTAGATCTGATGTTATGGAAGCCCTGATACCACATGCAACAACTCAACCTGCCTTGATGCTCAGCCACATTCTGATTGCATTCTGATGGTAGACTACTATTGTCAGAAAAATGTAAGGATAACTGGTCAACAGCATTTTTGGTGCCAAAGATATTTCATCGAATTTAGGGTAACTTTGGGGTGCTGATTCTGAATATGTCATCAGTTTTGCCAGATTGGCTCAAGTTTTTGAGATTTTTGGTATCTTATTTATAGCACTTGTTGGTAAATGCGACGCATCATCTCATTAATTTCTTTGGATTAGTACTTGAACTGAGCAGTTCTCAATATAGTTTTGTGTTAATTAGTGTTCTAAAAGTTTGTTCATAGCTTGATTTTTGCACTAACTTTATGTTGTTGTCTGTTTTCCAGTGAAAAGCATGAACTCATCAAGAAGAAGTTGTCTTAACGATCCAGACTCATTCTGTTACATTTGTGGTGAATACACACTGCCAAAACATAGAAGAAACATAAGACTTCGTAAAAAAAGTGTATTTTGCCTATTTTGGGGTTATGCTTGGGGACCAAGACAAGTTTTGGGCACCACACATAGTGTGCAAAGCATGTATCGAATTATTACGAAAATGGAGCAAAGGACAAAGAAAAAGCTTCAAATTTGGTGTTCCAATGGTGTGGAGAGAGCAAAAAAATCATCATGATGACTGTTATTTCTGTGCAGTGCAAGTGCAAGGATTCAATAAGCATAAGAAACGAAAATGGGAGTAACCTAACATGGAATCTGCAAGGAGGCCTGTCCCTCATTGTGAAGATGTGCCTGTACCTGTGTTTACCATGTTACCTGACCTTCCCCCACCTGATGATGATGAAGTGTGTATTGGCAGTGTGTATTCACCACAAATGTAACAGAATGAGTCTGGATCGTTAAGACAACTTCTTCTTGATGAGTTCATGCTTTTCACTGGAAAACAGAAAACAACATAAAGTTAGTGCAAAAATCAAGCTATGAACAAACTTTTAGAACACTAACACAAAACTATATTGAGAACTGCTCAGTTCAAGTACTAATCCAAAGAAATTAATGAGATGATGCGTCGCATTTACCAACAAGTGCTATAAATAAGATACCAAAAATCTCAAAAACTTGAGCCAATCTGGCAAAACTGATAGCATATTCAGAATCAGCACCCCAAAAATACCCCAAATTCATTAAAATATTTTGGACACCAGAAAAAAAATTTTTTTTTGTTGACCTGTGTAATCAATACGAGCAGTTGACTCAAAGCAAGTGGAGGCCTGCTGGTCTCGGAAGCCTACTGCTACAGGCAACACAAAAGAAGGAGACCCAAACAGGAGTCTTCACATTTCCAAAAAATAGTGGCAGACACCATCAAATTGGCATCAATTGCAATAGAGCAGAACTAGTGTAATGGGGACCGACACCTCTTCCACTACAGCCAACCCCCCAAAAAAGCTGGAAGGAAAGTAAAAGCATAATAGGGTCTTATCTGGGTATTAAGAGATACCTCTAATCAGATTTTACTCAACAGATAGAGCCCAAACACAGGTTCATAGAAATATTAGCTGCTGCAGATCCACCGGTCTCCTCATGACCAGCCAGAGTAAAAAAGAAAAAAATGGGATAAAAAGGTGGATTAACTCCGCGCTGCTTGAAAGATAGAAGTCCGAATGGATATTCAGATGAAAAGTGTCTTTATTCAAGGCGTTTTGGAGCACTATGACTCCTTCATCAGGAGACCACGAAGTATATACTTGAATCCACCTTTTTATCCCATTTTTTTTCTTTACTACAGCCAACCCAGCAGATGGAGTCTGTAAAAGACAAGGTGGTGTAACCACTGTGCCATAGTCCTCGGAAAGCCTGGAGGGGCGTAATTAGGTGGCCTACCAAATACAACCTCGAATAAGTGGCAACAGGCGACACTGCAACCCAAAGAGGTGGAACCAGGTGCTACTCCATGGCTGACCTACAGAGGGTGACAGCTTACCCCCTAGAGCAGGTAGGCAGGTATGGCCCATAGGATGAATAAAAAATGCAGGCAGGTACTGTTGAGACACTGGAACCACAGGTGCAGATGGGCCCAGCTGTGAAAAGCACTGGCAGATGTAGACTGGATTGGCTGTTAGGCAGATGAGCACTGGCAGGTTCGAGCTGGACAGGCAGTTAGACAGATGAGGCTGTGGAACAGAAGAGCACTGGCCATGCAGACTGGACCGAGTGTTGAACACATGGGCTCTGACAGGTGCAGGCTAGACCAGGTTTTAGACAGAGGAGCACTGGCAGGTGTGGGCTGGACTGGGTGTTGAACAGATGGGCACTGGCAGGTATGGGCTGGACCTGGTGTTAACTCAGCATTGGCAGGTGCAGACTGAATGGGCTGTTAGATGGACACTGGCAGGTGCGTGCTGGACCGGGAGTTGAACAGATGGAAAATGGCAGGTGCTGGCTGGACTGGGTTTTAGACAGGAGTACTGGCAGGTGCGGGCTGGACTGGGTGTTGAACAGATGGGCACTGGAAGGTACAGGCTGGACCTGGTGTTAGACAGAGGAGCAGGTGCAGGCTGAACCAACTGTTAGACAGATAGGCTCTGGCAGGTGCAGGCTGGACCGAATGTAGACAGATGGGCTCTGGCAGTTGTGGGCTGGACCGGGTATTGAGCAGATGGGTGCCAGCAAACAGATGGGCTGAATCGGGTGTTGAACAGTTGGGCTCTGGCAGGTGCAGTCTGGACTGGGTTTTAGACAGATTATTTTTATTATTTATTTATATAGCATCATTAATTCCATGGTGCTGTACATGAGAAAGGGGTTACGTACAGAGTTATAGATATCGTTTACAGTAAACAAATTCACAATGACAGGCTGGAACAGAGGGGAATGGGGAAGATACAGAAGGTCGGGGTTGGGGCAGTTTTGGTGGTGGCTGAGGCGGCAGCTCTGGTGATGGTGAGGCGGCTGCTGTGGTGGTGAGGCAGCAGCTCTGGGGGTGGTGACGCAGCAGCTCGGGTGGTGGTGACGCGGCAGCTCGGGTGGTGGTGAGGCGGCAGCTCGGGTGGTGGTGAGGCGGCAGAATGGTTATTGCAGGCTGTAGGCTTTCCTGAAGAGATGGGTTTTCAGGTTCCGCCTGAAGCATCCGAGGGTGGTGGATAATTGGATGTTTTGAGGCGTAAAATTCCAGAAAATGGGGGCTATTCGGGAGAAATCTTGGAGGCGTATAAGTGTGGAGGAGAGTAGGAGGTCTTGGGAGGATCAAAGATTATGTGAGGGAAGATATTAGGAGATTAGTTCATAGATATAGGAAGGGGACAGGTTATGGATGGCTTTGTAGATCAGTGTTAGTAGTTTTAACTGGATTTGTTGGGGAACTGGGGGCCAGTGGAGGGATTTGCAGAGGGGTGAAGCAGGGGAGTAGTGAGGAGAGAGGTGGATTAGCCGGGCAGCAGAGTTGGGGACAGAGTGGAGTGGTGCAAGACAGTTAGCAGGGAGGGCATAGAGGATGGTGTTGCAGTAATCGATGATGAGGGGCATGCACAAGAGTTTTAGTACATTGTGGGCTGACGAAGGGATGGATTCTGGCAATATTTTTGAGCTGGAGGTGACAGGAGGTGGCAAGAGTTTGGATGTGCGGCCTGTGTGGGGTGTTGAACAGATGGGCACTGGTAGGTGCGGGCCGGATCAGGTTTTAAACAGATGAGCACTGGCAGGTGCAGGCTGCATCGGCTGTTAGACAGAGGAGCACTGGCAGGTGCAGGGTGTACCAAGTATTGAACAGATGGGCTCTGGCAGGTGCAGGCTGGACCAGGTTTTAGACAGAGGATCTCTGGCAGTTGCTGTCTGGATCGGGTTTTAAACAGAAGGGCGCTGGCAGGTATGGGCTGGAGTGGGTGTTGAACAGATGGGCGGTGGCAGGTGCGGGCTGTGCCGGGATTTAGACCGAGGAACACTGGCAGGTGCAGGCTAGACCAAGTGTTGAACAGATAAACACTGGCAGGTGCAGGCTGGACCAAGCATTTTGCAGTTGGGTTCAGGCAGGTGCAGGCTGGAACGGGTACTGAACAGATCGGCCTGGCAGGGGCGGGCTGGACTGGATTTTAGGCAAAGGAGCAGTGTCAGGTGTGGGCTGGACCAAGCATTTTGCAGATGGGTTCAGGCAGGTGCAGGCTGGACCGGGAGCGGAACAGATGGGCCTGGCAGGGGCAGGCTGGACTGGATTTTAGGCAGAGGAGCACTGGCAGGTGAAGGCTGGACCGGGTTTTGAATAGATGTGCTCTTGCAGGTGCAGGCTGGACCAGGTTTTAGACAGAGGAGCTATGGCAGCTGTAGTCTGGACTGGGTATTGAACAGAAGGGCTCTGGCAGGTGTGGGCTGTATCGGCTGTTGAATAGATGGGCTCTGGCAGGAGCGGGCTAGACCGGGTGTTATACAGATGGGCGCTGGCAGGTATGGGCTGGATCGGGTATAGAACAGATGGGTGCTGGCATGTGGGGGCTGGACCGAGTGTTGAACAGATGGGCACTGGCAGGTGCGGGCTAGATCAGGTTTTAAACAGATGAGCACTGGCAGGTGCAGGCTGTACCAGATGTTGAACAGATGGGCTCTGGCAGGTGCAGGCTGGCCTGAGTGTTGAACAGATGGGCTCTGGCAGGTGCAGGCTGGACCAGGTTTTAGACAGAGGAGCTATGGCAGGTGCAGGCTGGACCAGATGTTGAACAGATGGACATTGGCAGGTGCGGGCTGGACCAAGCATTTTGCAGATGGGCTCAGGCAGGTGCAGTTTGGACCGGATGTTGAACAGATGGGCGCTGGCAGGGGCGGGCTGGACCAAGCATTTTGAAGATGGGCTCAGGCAGGTGCGGGCTGGACCAGGTGTTAGACAGATGGGCGGTGGCAGGTGCAGGCTGGACCAGATGTTGAACAGATGGACACTGGCAGGTGCGGGCTGGACCAAGCATTTTGCAGATGGGCTCAGGCAGGTGCAGTTTGGACCGGATGTTGAACAGATGGGCGCTGGCTGGGGCGGGCTGGACCAAGCATTTTGAAGATGGGATCATGCAGGTGCGGGCTGGACCAGGTGTTAAACAGATGGGCGGTGGCAGGTATGGGCTGGACTGGGTGTTGAACAGATGGGTTCTGGCATGCGTGAGCTGGACCGAGTGTTGAACAGATGAGAACTGGCAGGTGGAAGCTGTACCAGGTGTTGAACAGATTGGCTATGGCATGTGCGGGCTGGACCAGCTGTTAGACAGAGGAGCACTGGCAGGTGCAGGGTGGACCGAGTGTTGAACAGATGGGCTCTGGCAGGTGCAGGCTTGACCAGGTTTTAGACAGAGGAGCTCTGGCAGTTGCAGTCTGGATCGGGTGTTATTAAACAGATGGGCGCTGGCAGGTATGCGCTGGACTGGGTGTTGAACAGATGGGCTCTGGCAGGTGCGGGCTGGACAGAGTGTTAGACAGATGGGCGTTGGCAGGTGCGGGCTGGACCGGGATTTAGACAGAGGAGCAGTGGCAGGTGCAGGCTGGACCGGGTGTTGAACAGATGGGCTCTGGCAGGGGTGGGCTGGACCAGATTTTAGGCAGAGGTGCACTGTCAGGTGCAATATGGACTGGACGTTGAACAGATGGTGTCTGGCAGGTGTCAGCTGAATCAGATGTTAGACAGAGAAGCAATGTCAGATACAGACTGGACCAGGTGTTGAACAGATAGGAACTGGCAGGTGCAGGCTGGACTATGTTTTAGATAGATGAGCACTGGCCGGTCCTGGACTGGACGTTGAACAGACAGGCACTAGCAGGGGTGGGCTGGACTAGGTTTTACACAGAGGAGCTCTGGCTGTTGTAGTCTGGACTAGGTATTGAACCGATGGCCGCTGGCAGACACTGGCTGGACAGAGTTTTAGACAGAGGAGCACTGGCAGGTGCAAGCTGGACTGGGTGTTGAACAGATGGGCTCTGGAATATGCGGGCTAAACTGGGTGGTAAACAGATGGGCACTGGCAGATGCGGGCTGAACCAGGTGTTGAACAGATGGGCCCTGGCAGGTGTGAGCTGGACTGGGTGTTAGACAGAGGAGCGCTGACAGGAGCAGGTTGAACCGACTGATGTACAAAAGAGCACAATTAGGTACAAGCAGACGGGTACAGGGTATTATTATTATTTATTGTTATAGCGCCATTTATTCCATGGCGCTTTACATGTGCGGAGGGGTATACATAATAAAAACAAGTACAATAATCTTAAACAGTACAAGTCATAACTGGTACAGGAGGACTGACGACCCTGCCCGCGAAGGCTCACAATCTACAAGGGATGGGTGAGAATACAGTAGGTGAGGATAGAGCTGGTTATGCAGCGGTTTGGTCGATCGGTGGTTACTGCAGGTTGTAGGCTTGTCGGAAGAGGTGGGTCTTCAGGTTCTTTTTGAAGGTTTCGATGGTAGGCGAGAGTCTGATGTGTTGTGGTAGAGGGTTCCAGAGTAGGGGTGACACGCGAGAGAAATCTTGTATACGATTGTGGGAAGAGGAGATAAAAGGAGAGTAGAGAAGATCTTGTGAGGATCGGAGGTTGCGTGTAGGTAAGTACCGGGAGACGAGGTCACAGATGTATGGAGGAGACAGGTTGTGGATGGCTTTGTACGTCATGGTTAGGGTCTTGTACTGGAGTCTCTGGGCAATGGGGAGCCAGTGAAGGGATAGACAGAGGGGAGAGGCCGGGGAATAGTGGGGGGACAGGTGGATTAGTCGGGCAGCAGAGTTTAGAATAGATTGGAGGGGTGGGAGAGTGTTAGAGAGGAGGCCACAGAGCAGGAGGTTGCAGTAGTCAAGGCGAGAGATGATGAGGGCATGGACTAGGGTTTTTGCAGATTCTTGGTTGAGGAATGAACGGATTCGTGAAATATTTTTGAGTTGAAGTCGGCAGGAAGTGGAAAGGGCTTGGATATGTGTTTTGAAGGAGAGATCAGCGTCAAGGATTACCCCGAGGCAGCGAGCTTGTGGGACTGGGGAGAGTGGGCAGCCATTTACTGTAATGGATAGGTTCGTTGGGGGGGTCGCGTGAGATGGGGGAAAGATGATGAATTGTGTTTTGTCCATGTTAAGTTTCAGAAATCTAGCAGAGAAGAAGGATGAAATAGTGGACAGACATTGAGGATTCTGGTTAGTAGGGAGGTGATATCTGGTCCAGAGATGTAGATCTGTGTGTCATCAGCATAGAGGTGATACTGAAAGCCATGAGATTCTATGAGCTGTCCCAGGCCAAAGGTGTAAATGGAGAAGAGCAGGGGCCCAAGGACTGAACCTTGTGGGACTCTGACAGATAGGGGGCGAGGTGAGGAGGTGGTGTGTGAGTGGGAGACGCTGAATGTCCGGTCTGTTAGGTATGATGAGATCCAGGATAGGGCCAAGTCTGTGATGCCAAGAGATGAGAGGGTCTGTAATAATAGGGAATGGTCCACTGTGTCAAAGGCAGCCGACAGGTCCAGGAGGAGGAGGACAGAGTAGTGTCGCTTGCTCTTGGTGGTTAAGAGGTCATTGGTGACCTTTGTTAGGGCAGTTTCAGTGGAATGGTGTGACCGGAAGCCAGATTCTAAGCTGTCAAAGAGGGAGCAAGAAGAGAGATGGGAGGACAGTTCAAGGTAAACGTGTTGTTCCAGTAGTTTGGAAGCATAAGGGAGAAGTGATATAGGGCGATAGCTAGATACAGAGGATGGATCAAGAGAGGGCTTTTTGAGGATAGGTGTGATGGAGGCATGTTTAAAGCTTGAGGGGAAAACACCAGTTGTTAGTGATAGGTTGAAGAGATGGGTTAGGGTTGGGATGAAGACTGTGGTGAGGTTTGGGATGAGGTGGGATGGGAGCGGGTCAAGTGCACAGGTGGTGAGATGCGATCTTGAGAGTAGAGTGGAGAGTTGATCTTCTGTAATGGTGGAGAAGTTGGTTTTGGAGGTGGAGGACTGGGAAGTCGGGAGAAAGGGCTCTCAGGGTTGTTGACCAAAACTGTCTCTGATGCTATCAATCTTCTGCTTGAAAAATTAGACAAAGTCTTCGGGGGAGATAAGTGGGGAGGGAAGAGGTGCTGGGGGACGGAGGAGAAAATTGACAGTGCTGAATAACTGTTTAGGGTTGTGAGACAGAGAGGATATGAGAGATGAGAAATAGGTTTGTTTAGCTGTGGCGAGTGTGGTCTTGAAAGTAGTGAGGGACTGTTTGAATGCGATGAAGTGCTCGTTGGAGTGGGATCTTTTCCATCTGCGCTCAGCAGCTCTGGAAGCTCACCTCAGTTCTTTAGTCAGGCTGGTGTGCCAGGGCTGTCTGTTGATTTTGCGAGCTTTGGTATGTGTAAGTGGGGCAGCAGATTCCAAAGCTACAGCTATTATGTTATATGGAACGGCAGCATCATCCGCATTGTGTAAGGAACTTATGTCTGTGAGAGGGAGGAGGGATTCAGAGAATGAATGTAGGTCAAGGTGTTTAAGATTTCTGCGAGGGTGTGAAAGTTTGTGGGGTGGGGATTGTAGACATGGAGTGGAGAGAGATGAGAATGTGAGAAGGTTGTGGTCAGAGAGTGGAAGAGGTGAGTTAGAGAGGTTAGATAGGGAGCAGAGGCGGGTGAAGATGAGGTCCAGTGTGTGACCGTCTTTGTGAGTGGCTGCAGAAGACCATTGAGTGAGGCCGAAGGAGGAAGTGAGAGATAGAAGTTTAGTGGCAGCTGAGAGGGAAGTGTCAATCGGGATGTTGAAGTCGCCCATGATGATAGCGGGGATGTCCGCAGAAAGGAAATGAAGTAGCCAGGTGGTGAAGTGGTCAAAGAAAGTGGTGGCTGGCCCTGGGGGGGTGGTAAATGAGAGCCAGTTGGAGGTTAGAGGGGGAGTAACATAGTAACATAGTTAGTAAGGCCGAAAAAAGACATTTGTCCATCCAGTTCAGCCTATATTCCATCATAATAAATACCCAGATCTACGTCCTTCTACAGAACCTAATAATTGTATGATACAATATTGTTCTGCTCCAGGAAGACATCCAGGCCTCTCTTGAACCCCTCGACTGAGTTCGCCATCACCACCTCCTCAGGCAAGCAATTCCAGATTCTCACTGCCCTAACAGTAAAGAATCCTCTTCTATGTTGGTGGAAAAACCTTCTCTCCTCCAGACGCAAAGAATGCCCCCTTGTGCCCGTCACCTTCCTTGGTATAAACAGATCCTCAGCGAGATATTTGTATTGTCCCCTTATATACTTATACATGGTTATTAGATCGCCCCTCAGTCGTCTTTTTTCTAGACTAAATAATCCTAATTTCGCTAATCTATCTGGGTATTGTAGTTCTCCCATCCCCTTTATTAATTTTGTTGCCCTCCTTTGTACTCTCTCTAGTTCCATTATATCCTTCCTGAGCACCGGTGCCCAAAACTGGACACAGTACTCCATGTGCGGTCTAACTAGGGATTTGTACAGAGGCAGTATAATGCTCTCATCATGTGTATCCAGACCTCTTTTAATGCACAGAGTGCACCTCAAAGGAAGGGAGGGTAACAGAGGGTGGCAGTGGGATTGGTGTGAAGGAGCAGTTATCTGACAGGAGAAAACCAACTCCTCCGCTATGCTTGCTGCTGGGGCGGGGTGTGTGAGAAAGGTGGAAGCCACCGTAAGAGAGTGCAGCAGGGGAGGCTGTATCAGAAGGGGTGAGCCAGGTTTCGGTGATGGCGAGGAAGGAAAGTTTGGTAGTAACAAAAAGATCATGGATGTAGGAAAGCTTGTTGCAGACAGAGCGAGCGTTCCACAGAGCTCCTGTTAGTGGGACTGGGGAAGCGGGGGCTGTGCGAATGGGTATAAGGTTAGAGAGGTTACGGAAGTTTGTGATAGAGTGTGGATGGGAGGTAGAAATGACTGTGGGAATATGGTGAGGAGGACCAGGATTTGGAGAGATATCACCAGCAGTGAGAAGGAGCAGAGAAAGTGTTAGCAGGAGAGGGCATGAGGGAGCTGCCTGTGCACAAGCCTGGGTACACAAGCATTTCAAAAACCTGACCGGCACATCCAAACATAGACTAAGTGTGAACAGGTGCTGAACCTAGAGTCGCCAACTCGTATATAGTTAAGTAAATAAGGCAGCACACTGCAGCGCTAAAACATGTAAACTTGAAAACACGAAATTTGAACTGCATTACTGCACTAGAAATATGAAAAATGAGAGCTTTTAGCGCATAAAAATGGCCAATTTTATGTGTACCTGGTAGCCCCTTTACGGCATCTCTCTTATACCAGGTCCTAAAACTTGCCTTACCTCGCTGAGAATAAACGTCTCCATCTGAATGGGTACATGTGAAAACCTCTTCCTAGACTTAAATTCTCTCTCTCTGTGGAGGGGTATTGGACCTGCTGTAATTAAAACACCTGAAGCTAGGAGGCGGAGTGCACGATCAGAAGGCTAAAGAATACATTTCAAAAACCTGACCGGCACATCCAAACATAGACTAAGTGTGAACAGGTGCTGAACCTAGAGTCGCCAACTCGTATATAGTTAAGTAAATAAGGCAGCACACTGCAGCGCTAAAACATGTAAACTTGAAAACACGAAATTTGAACTGCATTACTGCACTTTGAAGTGAATTTGAAGTGCATTACTGCACTGCTCTGTGGAGGGGTAATGGACCTGCTGTAATTAAACTAGTAATTTCTAGTGCAGTAATGCAGTTCAAATTTCGTGTTTTCAAGTTTACATGTTTTAGCGCTGCAGTGTGCTGCCTTATTTACTTAACTATATACGAGTTGGCGACTCTAGGTTCAGCACCTGTTCACACTTAGTCTATGTTTGGATGTGCCGGTCAGGTTTTTGAAATGTATTCTTTAGCCTTCTGATCGTGCACTCCGCCTCCTAGCTTCAGGTGTTTTAATTACAGCAGGTCCAATACCCCTCCACAGAGAGAGAGAATTTTAGTCTAGGAAGAGGCTTTCACATGTACCCATTCAGATGGAGACGTTTATTCTCAGCGAGGTAAGGCAAGTTTTAGGACCTGAAGACACAAAAGAGAATAGTAAAACCAAAAACACTCAGTTTGAAAAAATGTTGCAGTAATCCGCAAGTGCTAGTAAAAGATGTAAAAAACAGGGTATTTGGTTGATACGTTTTTTGCAAAAAATGTATACTAAGCTGCTCTACCAATCTTCACGGTATACCCTTATCAGAGCAGTCCTAACTAATGTATGCAATCCCTATCTGATGTATTTAAAAACCTGATCATCTGTATATAACCTGTGTGAACAGGGTTCAGAGAGGAAAAATCCATGTGTGCATACAGGGTAGAACAGCTTTTGTGCAGATAGCCCAAGAGGAGTGGTGGAACTCCCCAGTCTTGTAGACACAAGAGAACAATTATGGAAACAGGAACACATGGGCTACTTGCACAGTGAACAAGTCTGTATGATCATGTTCACACACCACCAAGAAACCTGAAGACACAAAAGAGAATAGTAAAACCAAAAACACTCAGTTTGAAAAAATGTTGCAGTAATCCGCAAGTGCTAGTAAAAGATGTAAAAAACAGGGTATTTGGTTGATACGTTTTTTGCAAAAAATGTATACTAAGCTGCTCTACCAATCTTCACGGTATACCCTTATCAGAGCAGTCCTAACTAATGTATGCAATCCCTATCTGATGTATTTAAAAACCTGATCATCTGTATATAACCTGTGTGAACAGGGTTCAGAGAGGAAAAATCCATGTGTGCATACAGGGTAGAACAGCTATTGTGCAGATAGTCCAAGAGGAGTGGTGGAACTCCCCAGTCTTGTAGACACAAGAGAACAATTATGGAAACAGGAACACATGGGCTACTTGCACAGTGAACAAGTCTGTATGATCATGTTCACACACCACCAAGAAACCTGAAGACACAAAAGAGAATAGTAAAACCAAAAACACTCAGTTTGAAAAAATGTTGCAGTAATCCGCAAGTGCTAGTAAAAAGATGTAAAAAACAGGGTATTTGGTTGATACGTTTTTTGCAAAAAATGTATACTAAGCTGCTCTACCAATCTTCACGGTATACCCTTATCAGAGCAGTCCTAACTAATGTATGCAATCCCTATCTGATGTATTTAAAAACCTGATCATCTGTATATAACCTGTGTGAACAGGGTTCAGAGAGGAAAAATCCATGTGTGCATACAGGGTAGAACAGCTTTTGTGCAGATAGCCCAAGAGGAGTGGTGGAACTCCCCAGTCTTGTAGACACAAGAGAACAATTATGGAAACAGGAACACATGGGCTACTTGCACAGTGAACAAGTCTGTATGATCATGTTCACACACCACCAAGAAACCTGAAGACACAAAAGAGAATAGTAAAACCAAAAACACTCAGTTTGAAAAAATGTTGCAGTAATCCGCAAGTGCTAGTAAAAGATGTAAAAAACAGGGTATTTGGTTGATACGTTTTTTGCAAAAAATGTATACTAAGCTGCTCTACCAATCTTCACGGTATACCCTTATCAGAGCAGTCCTAACTAATGTATGCAATCCCTATCTGATGTATTTAAAAACCTGATCATCTGTATATAACCTGTGTGAACAGGGTTCAGAGAGGAAAAATCCATGTGTGCATACAGGGTAGAACAGCTGGTATAAGACAGATGCCGTAAAGGGGCTACCAGGTACACATAAAATTGGCCATTTTTATGCGCTAAAAGCTCTCATTTTTCATATTTCTAGTGCAGTAATGCAGTTCAAATTTCGTGTTTTCAAGTTTACATGTTTTAGCGCTGCAGTGTGCTGCCTTATTTACTTAACTGGGTACACAAGCAGACGGGTGGACCTGGGGAACCTGACAACTAGTAAGCATGCATTGCAAACTAACAACATTGCTCAGGCACCTCCATATTGGAAGAGGAGCCTTACATAGAAAGTGTTGCCCAGCTATTGGCAGGGGACACCTTAGGGCGATGCGCGCGGTCTCTTTAAGAGGGAGGGAGCATGTGCTTCCTAAGCATAGTGCCCGAGCCTACAACTGAACCTTAGGGGACACCGACACATTGGAAGCGAGATGAGGCGGTGGTGTATGAGTGGGAGGCACTGAATGTGCTGTCTGTTATCCAGGAGAAGGAGGAGGACAAACTAGCTTCGCTTGGATTTGGTGGTTAGTAGGTCATTGATTACTTTAGTCAGGGCATTTTCAGTGGAATGGTGCAGTCAGAAGCCAGATTGTAAGCGGCCAAAGAGGGAGCAAGAGGAGAGGTGGAAGGACAGTACAAAATGGATGTGTTGTTCCAGTACTTTGGAGACATAGGAGAGAAGTGAGATGGGGCGATAGCTAGGTACAGAAGATGGGTCAAGGGAGGGCTTTTTGAGGATGGGTGGGATCGAGGTAAGTTTGAATCATGAGGGGAAGACCCCAGTTGTTTGTGACAGATTGAAGAGGTGGGTTAGGCTTGGGATGGAGACTGTGATAAGGTTTGCAATGAAGTGGGACATTATTGGGTCAAGTTCAAAGGTGGTGAGACGTGATTTGCATAGCACTCGGACTAATGATAATCTATGGAGCAGCTCCCTGTTGTGAATTCCGCTCTTGGGCTCCCTCCGGTGGTTGTAAGTGGCACTTTTGTGAGTTCTGCTCTTGGGCTCCCTCTGGTGGTTTCAAGTGGTATGGCTGCTCCTTGGATTTAGCTGTTATCAGCTGCTTCCACTGATCATCTTTTCTGCTCTGCTATTTATGCCTGGCTTTTCCTTCAGCCAGTGCCACTTGTAAATGGTTTCTGGTTGGATTCACATCTCTTTGGATTTCCCTGTTATCCTGACCAGTTCAGCAAAGCTAAGTTCTTGCTTGCTCTTTTCTGTCCACAGATTGTGGACTTATCCGTTCTGTGTTTTCTATGTTTGTCCAGCTTATCAGTATGAATTAATTCTGTCTTGCTGGAAGCTCTGCGAAGCAGATTTACCCTCCACACCTTTAGTCAGGTGTGGAGATTTTTGTAAACTCTGCGTGGATTTTTGTAGTGTTTTATACTGACCGTACAGTATTCCATCCTGTCCTATCTATCTAGCTAGACTGGCCTCCTGTGCTCATTCTGGTTTCATTCTGTGTATGTCTTTTCCCTCTCCACTCACAGTCATTATTTGTGGGGGGCTAATCTATCCTTTGGGGATTTTCTCTGAGGCAAGATAGTTTTCCTGCTTCTATCTTTAGGGGTAGTTAGCTCTTAGGCTGTAACGAGGTGCCTAGGGAGAGGTAGGAGCATCCCACGGCTACTTCTAGTGTTGTGTTGAGCTTAGGGACTGCGGTCAGTACAGATACCACTTCCTTCAGAGCTCGTTCCATGTTGCTCCTAAACCACTGCATCCTAACAGCTCCCATCATCATTTTTTTCCTCGCCGTATTATATGTGCGAGTGAAATCGCAACATGCTGCGAATTGCACCGTATATTGGCCGAGACTCGCCAATGAAAGTCTATGGGTGTTAGAAAAACTCGCACACCACATGGACCATCAGTGTGACTTGCGAGAAATACGCACCAGTGTTCTTTAGAAAAAATCACACCGACAGGTTAAAATAGAATAGATAGAATATATGTATTTACATAGTATAGGTATATATATAAATATATATGTGTGTCAATGACATACAGTTAGGGCCAGAAATATTTGGACAGTGACACAAGTTTTGTTATTTTAGCTGTTTACAAAAACATGTTCAGAAATACAATTATATATATAATATGGGCTGAAAGTGCACACTCCCAGCTGCAATAAGATAGTTTCCACATCCAAATCGGAGAAAGGGTTTAGGAATCATAGCGTCCTCTTTTTCAAGGGACCAAAAGTAATTGGACAATGGACTCTAAGGGCTGCAATTAACTCTGAAGGCGTCTCCCTCGTTAACCTGTAATCAATGAAGTAGTTAAAAGGTCAGGGGTAAATTCCAGGTGTGTGGTTTTGCATTTGGAAGCTGTTGCTGTGAGCAGACAACATGTGGTCAAAGGAACTCTCAATTGAGGTGAAGCAGAACATCCTGAGGCTGAAAAAAAAGAAAAAATCCATCAGAGAGATAGCAGACATGCTTGGAGTAGCAAAATCAACAGTTGGGTACATTCTGAGAAAAAAGGAATTGACTGGTGAGCTTGGGAACTCAAAAAGGCCTGGGCGTCCACGGATGACAACAGTGGTGGATGATCGCCGCATACTTAATTTGGTGAAGAAGAACCCGTTCACAACATCAACTGAAGTCCAGAACACTCTCAGTGAAGTAGGTGTATCTGTCTCTAAGTCAACAGTAAAGAGAAGACTCCATGACAGTAAATACAAAGGGTTCACATCTAGATGCAAACCATTCATCAATACCAAAAATAGACAGGCCAGAGTTAAATTTGCAGAAAAACACCTCAAGAAGCCAGCTCAGTTCTGGAAAAGTATTCTATGGACAGATGAGACAAAGATCAACCTGTACCAGAATGATGGGAAGAAAAAAGTTTGGAGAAGAAAGGGAACGGCACATGATCCAAGGCACACCACATCCTCTGTAAAACATGGTGGAGGCAACGTGATGGCATGGGCATGCATGGCTTTCAATGGCACTGGGTCACTTGTGTTTATTGATGACATAAGAGCAGACAAGAGTAGCCGGATGAATTCTGAAGTGTACCGGGATATACTTTCAGCCCAGATTCAGCCAAATGCTGCAAAGTTGATTGGACGGCGCTTCATAGTACAGATGGACAATGACCCCAAGCATACATCCAAAGCTACCCAGGAGTTCATGAGTGCCAAAAAGTGGAACATTCTGCAATGGCAAAGTCAATCTCCAGATCTAAACCCAATTGAGCATGCATTTCACTTGCTCAAATCCAGACTTAAGACGGAAAGACCCACAAACAAGCAAGACCTGAAGGCTGCGGCTGTAAAGGCCTGGCAAAGCATTAAGAAGGAGGAAACCCAGCGTTTGGTGATGTCCATGGGTTCCAGACTTAAGGCAGTGATTGCCTCCAAAGGATTTGCAACAAAATATTGAAAATAAAAATATTTTGTTTGGGTTATGTTTATTTGTCCAATTACTTTTGACCTCCTAAAATGTGGAGTGTTTGTAAAGAAATGTGTACAATTCCTACATTTTCTATCAGATATTTTTGTTCAACCCTTCAAATTAAACGTTACAATCTGCACTTGAATTCTGTTGTAGAGGTTTCATTTCAAATTCAATGTGGTGGCATGCAGAGCCCAACTCGCGAAAATTGTGTCACTGTCCAAATATTTCTGGCCCTAACTGTATATAATCCAAATATTTCTGGCCCTAACTGTATATATATATATAAATATATATATATAAATATATATATATATATATATATATATATATATTTATATATGTCATTGACACACATATATATTTATATTTAATAGAGAGTTACATAGCAGAATAGCTGATAATTCAATTGTCGGGTTCTGTACAATCATTACAGAACCCGGCAGGATATGAGACATGGTTTACATACAGTAAACCATTGCATATCCATTAGTTTTTTATATGTCCCTCACTAATAATGTTAGTAGTGTGTGTGTAAAATTTTGGAGCTGCAGGTGTTAAATTAAAGGATTAATTCATGTAAAAAACTTGTGTGGGCTCCTGCGCAATTTTCTCCACCAGAGAGGGAAAGCCAGTGACTGAGGGCAGATATTAATAGCCTAGAGAGGGCCCATGGTTATTGGGCCTAAAAAGGGCCCATGGTTATTGGACGCCCTCTGGCTAAAAAAATCTGCCCCCAGCCATTCCAGAAAAGGCGCATCCTATTTTGGCACTTAGCCTCTCTCTTCCCATTGCCCTGTAGTGGTGGCATATGGGGTAATAAGGGGTTAATGTCACTTTGCTTTTGTAAGGTGACATTAAGCCTGGTTAGTAATGGAGAGGTGTCAATAAGAATAAAGTACACACATTAAGAATAAAGTATTTTAGTGAAATAATTAAACACACTAGTTTACCATCTTTATTACACTTTCAATCCAAGTGAAGCCCTTGTTCTTCTGTAAAAAAAAATCCAATATAAAAAAGCAACAATATCCCACACCTGTCCGCTGTACAGTCATGTCCCACACTGCAATCCATCTCAAGGGGTTAAAAAGAATATAAACGGGAGCAGTGCTCATGCTACTGGCCCGATTGTAATTGAATTATCGGCTATTCTGCTATCTGGTTCTGTATGAAGTTACTGGCTCAGTTGCAGGCTCAACCAGAACCCAAGAACTCCCTGACAGGTTCTCTGGAGAGATAGATTAATTTTTGTTTTTTAAGGAGGCCGGCAAGCTATACTTCAGGCTCCGCCCTCGTTCATCAGGGAGTGAGGGACAACGGGTGGGAATCATTGTTTCCCTTCTTAAGGGTGATCCCTAACCCTGGGCCTTCGCCTTGCCGACCAGATCTCCATCTCTACGATCGGTGGCGAGTTTTTTACGGCTCTGGCGCTGGTGTATGGTGATCCTGATGGTGTCTCTCTGGCGGAATCCTGACTCCGTTAGATCAAGCAGGGGGGCCGGTTGGCTGAGGAGTGCTGTTCAGAGTTCAGGAGGTGGGCTACAGACACACAATGGAATAACCTTGCCCTTAGGAGCCATTTTGTGCAGGGTCTGTTCCCAAGATTGCAAAATACTCTGGTGCAGTATGCCACCCCAGGTCGTTGGAGGCCACCATGTCCCTTGCCATCCGGGTGGATAGACGCTTGAGGGAGAGGCATACATCAAATGTGCCCCCTGTAGTCTTTGCTAGGGAGGAGGACACCTGACCAGGCGGACGAACCCATGCTGGTGGGAGGAGTTGATTCCCAAACGGGGTTGTTTGTGGTTCGCCGTGGAGTGGGGGCATGTTTTTACTTTGGGCTGACCGGTCATTATATCAATGTCTACCCAGATCGTGCCAAAATACCTGCACCATCTAAAGAGCCGAGTCCCCCAGATCGTGTGAAGGGAGGCGACCAGGGTGTGTATATTTCCTCCATTTTCTCATCTCAGTGTACCTTACCTGCTGAGGTGGCTGTTGGTGGGGTAACTGAGAATATTCCGGTGATAGTGGACAGTGGATAAGGAGTCAATTTGGTGGATGCTCATTTTGTCCAGACCAGGTGGCCTGCTGGTGTATTGCTTTGCATTGCTGCTGGGTCAGCTGATGTGGGTGGTGACCACTCCCACCATCCTTTAAGAGGCCACCTGATGTATCAGCTGATTGTCGGTGTTAGTTAATTCGGCAGCAACCTAGCTGGGAGAAGGAGCTTTCTGGGAGTAGTGGTTCTACAGCTGAGTTCGGTTTCCCTGGTGTCGTTCTCTTGCTGTGCGGTGCTTTGCAGCTGAAAGCTAAGTGTGGTGTTTTTACGTCCCAGTCCCTTTTGGTGTCTATTTTTCCTTACCTCTTGTTGTGTTAGTGCAGTGGTGGGACCAGTGCTCTCACCTGCTAGTTCCCTACATAGGAATAAGAGCAAGGCAAGTGAGGGACAAGGTATCCTGGTCGGCGACGGAGTGAAAGAACCCATATAGGGACGATAGCAAGATCAGGGCACTTCCTCAGGTAGGTGCAGGAGGTATCTATTCCCCCGTTCCCTACCGACTGGGCCCACCATTGTTAAAGTTTCCCTGGTGTTCCCTGGTGTGTCTTTCCGTCTGTTGACCAATTGTTAGGTCGTGTCACACCGCTGAAGTCACATCGTGACACCAGGATTGGCAAATTCACCACTGGCGCCCTGTGTTCTTCACAGATGAAAGCAGGTTCACACTGAGCACATGTGACAGACGTGACAGAATGAGGAGATGCCGTGGAGAGCAATCTTCTGCCTGCAACATCCTTCAGAATGACCGATTAGGCAGTGGGTCAGTAATGGTGTGGGGTGGCATTTCTTTGGAGGGTCACACAGCCCTCCATGTGCTCGCCAGAAGTAGCCTGACTGCCATTAGGTACCGAGATGAGATCCTCAGACCCCTTGTGAGACCATATACTGGTGTGGCTGGCCCTGGGTTCCTCCTAATGCAGGACATTGCCAGACCTCATGTGGCTGGAGTGTGTCAGCAGTTCCTGCAAGATGAAGGCATTGAAGCTATGGACTGGCCCGCCCGTTCCCCAGAACTGAATCAGATTGAGCACATCTGGGACATCATGTCTCGCTCCATCCACCAACGTCACGTTGCACCACAGACTGTCCAGGAGTTGGCGGATGCTTTAGTCCAGGTCTGGGAGGAGATCCCTCAGGAGACCATCCGCCGCCTCATCAGGAGCATGCCCAGGCGTTGTAGGTAGGTCATACAGGCACGTGGAGGCCACACACAATACTGAGCATATTTTCCTTTTCATGGGGTATTTCCACTGAAGTTGGATCAGCCCGTAATTTGATTTTCTACTTTGATTTTGAGTATAATTCCAAATCCAGACCTGAATGGGATATTCATTTTGATTTGCATTGATAATTGTTATATTTTATTTTTCTGAACACATTCCACTATGCAATGAATAAAAATTTGCAACTGGAATATTTCATTCAAATATATCTAGGATGTGGTATTTTAGTGTTCCCTGTTTTTTTGAGCGATGTATATAGACTGTATATATGTTTTCACGAATATTTGAGGCCATGGATCCATTATATGTCCATTTTGCAAGCCGGCGAGAAAATCTCGCCATACTGATGCCATACGGATGTCACATGGATACTTTGATGCGAGGAAATCACATCCTCGCATTGTACACTCCAGCCTAAAGAGGAAAGTTGATCTTCCATGACGGTGAAGTTGGGTTTGGAGAAGGAGAGTTGAATACTTATGTGGAGGGGCTGTGGGTACGTTAAGCAAAAGCTTTGCCTTACTTTGGCAATCTTCTGCTTGAAGAATGAGGTAATGTCTTCAGCTGAGATGACAGGAGAGGGAGAGCAATGGTAGACGGAGGAGAGAATTGAAAGTACTGAATAGCTGTTTAGGGTTGTGAGACAGATATGATATGAGAGATGAGAAGTAGGTTTGTTTTGCTGCAGTGAGCAATTCACAGCATTTTTACAACTTCTGTTACTGGATGGGCTACTCTACTCCCTTTCTTTGGCAGACGCACGGCGGTACGCTCTGTAGATAAGGGTAGGACCACGCTATTAGCACAAAGAATTTATTTTGTGAAGAATGGACTCCTGGTTGGAGCACAATACCAGCCCAAAATAACCAAAAGATAAAATGTGGCCTGCTTTATGTGGCACAGTAGTAACAGAAAATTTACTGTGGATGAGCTTTGGCTACAGCAGAATCATCACAAAAGAATTACAACCTCAGATGTGGCTAACTATGTGGAACACGGTAGTAAGAGAAAAAAAAATTATATTTTATCATGTGTACCCAAGTATGGAGAACAATATCAGCACTAATGAATTAAAAGATGAAATGTATTCTGCTTTAGGTAGCATGATAGTGAGAAAACCAACTTCGATTTTATCATCCTGTATGGAGAACAATATCAGCACCCAAAAATTTCAAACTGACATCTAGCCTGCTGTATAATGTTACTAACAGAAGAACGTATTTTTTTTACTGTGGTTAGGCCTGTTTAAAATAGATTATATGCTCCAAACAATTTCAAAAGGAAATCTCCCCTACTGTATCACGTTAGTAACAGAAGAAAGTGGTTTTTTTTTTAGTGTGGATGAGGCCTGTATGCAATAGAATATATGCTGCAAACTATTTCAAAGTCAGTTCTAGCCTGCTGTATCACGTTTGTTCAGAGAAAAAAAATATTTTTTTACTCCACATGAGCTCTTCACACAGCTGAATTTCACTGCCACAAAATGAGAAGGTGGGATATGACATGCTGAATCACATTTAGCAACAGAAAAAAATAGTTTTTTTACTCTGCAACAGCTCAGCACACAGATGAATTTCACCACCACAAAATGAGAAAGTGGGATATGGCATGCTGTATCACATTTGTAGCAGAAAAAACATTTTTTTTTACTCTGCTACAGCTCTGCACAAAGATGAATTTCATCGCCACTAAATGACAAGGTGAGATATGGGATGCTGAATCACATTGACAACTGAAAATAATATTTTTTTTTACTCTGCAACAGCTCTGCACACATATGAATTTCAGCACCACTAAATGACTGTCATGACTCTGGAAAGGATGGTGCCGCCTCCATCCTGGTCAGGTCAGGGTTAATTAAAAAAAAAAGAAAAGCAAAACCCCTATATAGAAAAGAAACACTATAAATATATTGTTCATAAAAAACAAAGAATACTAAACATAATATATTACCCAAAATTAGTATTCAAAGATAACCGAATAAAAATATATTGACGTTATTAAAAATACATAATTATACACAAAAATACAAAAAAAAATCTTTGGCTACAAGAAAATTGGCATAAAAGAATCTTTATTAAAAATAAACAGCATGAAAAATGATAATAATGACAACTTATGTGTAACAGGGGGCAAAGAATGTCAGGCAGACCATAAAAGTGTATAAAAGAAACTTGCCGGTAAAATTCAGATAATAAATGTGGCACAAAAAGTTACTCCATAAAAACAAAAACAGTGATAAAATGGAAAAAATATGTTGTGAGAAATAATTTGATCTATAAATTAATAATTACCCAGTGGTAAATGCAATCACAAAAAAGTGTATCCAAAAACTAATAAAAAATCAATATATTTAATAAAAAAAAAAAAAAATCAATAACACCAAGAAAGTGAAATAGTGCACATTAATGGGAAATAGCTGTAATAAGCATTATGAACATCCAAGTGGCCAGCAAAAGAAAAACGCTACCTGCAGTGAAGGTAATGGTAATACATAGAAGGTCACATACTAAGCGGCCTGACACTCATCTGCCCCCTGCACACACCACTCCAATGCATGTTTCGCTTCCGGTTCGTCAGGGAGTTAATCAGGGTTAATTTTAGTCTGCCTCTCTTTGGTTCTGGGGCAGCTATTTAACGTTGGCAGTTCCAGGATTGTGTGTCGGTGATACTTCCGTATACTCGGCTTGTGGTTGCTGACCCAGGTTTTCGTTGTGCCTCTATGCTAGTGTGCCTTGCTGTGTGTGACTCAGTTTTGTTCTCTCATGTCTTTGCATTCTGCTTTCTAATTCTCTATCTCTCCTGGTTATCAGACCCCTTGGTTTGTCCCTGTTTACTCTTTGTCTTATCCCTGAAGGTACCTTAACACTGAGCGACTTTAGAATGATAACGATAGCGATCCGTGATGTTGCAGCATCCTGGATAGCGATATCGTTGTGTTTGACATGCAGCAGCGATCAGGATCCTGCTGTGAGATCGCTGGTTGGAGCTAGAAGGCCAGCACTTTATTTCATCACTGGATCACCCACTGACATAGCTGAATCGGCGTGTGTGACGCCGATCCAGCGATGTCTTCACTTGTAACCAGGGTAAACATCGGGTTACTAAGCGCAGGGCCGCGCTTAGTAACCCGATATTTACCCTGGTTACCATTGTAAATGTAAAAAAAAAAAAAAAACACTACATACTTACATTTTGGTGTCTGTTGCGTCCCCCGTCGTCCGCTTCCCTGCACTCCTCCTGCATCCTGTGTCAGCGCCGGCCGGCCGTAAAGCAGAGCACAGCGGTGACGTCACCGCTCTGCTTTATGGCCGGCGCTTACACAGGATGCAGGAGGAGTGCAGGGAAGCGGACGCTGGGGGATGTGACTGGCACCAGAATGTGAGTATGTGTTTTTTTTTTTTTTACATTTACAATGGTAACCAGGGTAAACATCGGGTTACAAAGCGCGGCCCTGCGCTTAGTAACCCGATGTTTACCCTGGTTACCCGGGGACTTCGGCATCGTTGGTGCTCACTACATTAGAGTAAGGTCCTTGAGTTCGGCGTGACTTGTTTCTGCACTCAATATGTTTACTCGTGCCCCCCTGATAGTGCCTATTAGGCAGTGCCAGTGACACCTTAGGTGTCACAACAATGACAAGAAGGAATATAGCATGCTGTATCGCATTTAGCAACAAACAAAATTAGGTTTTTTACTCTGCAACAGCTCTGCACACAGATGAATTCACCGCCACTAAATGTCAAAGTGGGATATGACCTGCTGTATCATGTTTAGAAACAAAAAACATTTTGGTTTTTTTTTTACTCTGCAGCAGCTCTGCACAAAGATGAATTTCACTGCCACAAAATGGGAAGGTGGTATTTCATAAGCTGTATCACGTTTGTACCAGAAAAAAATAGTTTCTTTTTACTCTATGGGGCAGCACGGTAGTCCTGGGTTCAAATCCCATCAAGGGCAACATCTGCAAGGAGTTTGTATGTTCTCCCCGTGTTTGCGAGGGTTTCCTCCGGGTACTCCGGTTTCCGCCCACATTCCAAAGACATACTGATAGGGAATTTAGATAGTGAGCCCCTTCAGGGACAGAGATGATAATGTGTGCAAACTGTAAAGCGCTGCGGAATATGTTAGTGCTATATAAAAATAAAGATTATTATTACTCTGCACAAAAATGAATTTCACCGCCAGTAAATTACAAGGTGATATATGTTAGGAGTCGAGTTTCCTCTGCTGCACAGGGGGAATCTCGATCCGTCTCCGCTGCGGTCTCCCATTCTCCTCCAGACGCAGTGGAGTCTGCTCAGCAGGGACGTCGATCCCAGCGTCTCGCTCAGTCTGACTCTGTGAGAAGAGTTACTGCTGCTTCTCCAGCTTCTGCCTTTAAAGCCAATACTGGTCAGCAGCGAGCGGACTTCTCTGGGACTAAGTCCTTATCTGCACACACTGAGCATGCCCAGGGCAAGATCTCCCGTTGGAGATCGAGGGTCATGTGCTCAGGCTCTGCGGCACATTCCATTGGTCCTCTTGGCAGGTCTTGGAAGGGCAAAAGTTCTGTAGCCACTTCCTGTGCTGCAACTATATAAACTGCGCATGACCGCACGGCCATGCGCTAGTATTGTCTCATAATGCTATATGTGTGTGTGTAGATGAATGTATGTCGATGGATGAAAGCTCCTAAATATCCCTCCCTAGAGTTGTCTGCTCGCGGATGTTGGTAGCTATCTAGTGCCCGACTAATCATCTGCACGATACACACATTACAGCGTCCTCTTGCTGTGTCCGCCTGTACGGCGCCGTGCGCTTGTCTTGCGCTTTCCATACCTAAGCCAGTGTGGTTGGTGGCGTCCGTCAGTGCGGCATTGCTCGCACTCCTGTGCATTTATTTATCTATATTTAGTTTCCCTTCACACCCAGTTGCGGTGTAGTGCCAGCGAGGGTCTAATCGGACTTCAATCCCAGTTGGGGTTAAGTACGCTGACTACTCGCTCGCGCTTTAGGTGCGGTACCGCGATCCTGTGACTCAACAGGATTGCTCCCTTCACGCTGGGTGAGGTTGAACCCACGTGTATATACTTTAGTGTACCGCCATATAGTCTGTATTTACTAGCAGCAGGTTTTCACCTGCACGGTGGACCCCGGACTGCGAACGCATCTATATCACCTTTCTTGGTGCGTTCCGCCAGTCCTAACAATATATGTCATGCTGAATCACGTTTAGCAACTGAAAAAAATAAGATATGCATAGAATAGAAGCAGTGCACAACACACTTCTATGAAATGTGCCCTGATGTCTTTGTCTATGACCCTAACTAATAGCACAAGAAAAAAAATGTACTGTAAGTTTGATTTCTCAGCCACACAGAACTAACTCTCTGACTTAGAAACAGCCACCTAGCTAACTAGCTTAAATCTATCAGCACCCAGGACCAGCATCAGAGGTTCTCTGCGCTGTTATACGGACAAAATGGTGCTAAAACAAGATGGCCTCTTTTTATATAGAGAGGGACATGTGGTTTTACTAGCCAATTGCACAAGCCATTGTGTCTGGACATTGTGGTTGTTTCCTGCAGTCTGATTGGCTACCCACATACAGTACAGAATGTTAGAGTGCTAAAAATACTTTGAATACTTTTAAGAAAATGTGCTCATGTTTCCAATCAGGAATTAAAATATGCTATATTTGTGCCTAATTTATGTTTGGCGATCGTTTTACAAACATATTTGCTCATCTCTAGCGAGGACAAAACTGTCAAGCACCATTCAAAAGGAAGGAAAAAGCTTGTAGCACATAATTACACCAGTCTGCTATAATAATTTTGTAAATTTTCATTTTGCGAGAAATACATAAATATTTAACTGATGTTAATGCCACTGTTCTCCTGAATCTGGCAAACTTTTTCTTCTTTCGGCATTCCTGAGATATGGCCTTCTTTTCCCTATGCTTAATTCTAGTTTTATTAGTAAAGAGGGCAAGGTCATCAACTCATCTCTGTGGGCATCTTTTTGAAGACCACATCCACATTCAGTTGGATATAACAAAACCGGTGTCCAACCCTCTGACTTGCAGCCAGTAGATGCGGTTTAGTCTGCTGTACAGTTGCGACACAAATGAAGGTACCTTGAATTTGGTATAAATCACCACCTGTGTCACCAGCACAACTCCTCAACACCATCACACCTCCTCTTTCATGCTTCTTTGTAAGCACCACAAATGTAGAAACCACTTGACAAGTCTCTCTTTCTTGTTTGTGATCCTAAGTATTAGCTTCTTTCCAGCAATTCAACCATAAAGGCAAGCTTCTCACAGTCTCCTCTGGGTCGTTCATTTTGAGATGTGTCTGCAACTTGATTTCTGTGTCTTGATTACGGTACCTTTTTAAGTATAGGTCATTAATATCTTAATCTTGGACAACTTGGTATTTTTCATAGACTGAATTATACTTTTGTGTTTTTTCTTGTAGGCTTTCCTGGATAGTTTCACTCAAGCACTGCACTATGAATATTCCTCTCAGGGTATATTTATACAAAGCCTGAATCCTGGCTTTGTGGTTACAAAGATGATAAGCTTTGCTGAAATACTTAGGAAGAAGTCCTTGTTTGTACCACTGGCGAGAGAATATGCACACAGCGCTGTAAGAACGATCGGAGTGTCACTGAGGACAAATGGATACTGGTCTCACTCCATCCAGGTAAATATGATGAATTAGTCATAGGAACAAGGAACATAGAGGTAAGAATACAGTATAATAGTCACGTTTCTGACTCACTCACTTGTATGCAAATGAAGGGGGGCCCAGAGCCAGTTTGCTGTTGGCCAGAACTAAGTACTCTGTTACCTGAAACCCCTCTTATAAACACGAGTATGACAGGTGTAATGGGTGTTGGGGAGTTTGTTCCTTACTCACTTGTAGTTCAGGAGTACTTTCTACCTCCCCGTCCATAGGATCGGGTCCAGCTGTAGCTTCAAACAAGACAGGAGACCTTGGGTCCAGGTTAACAAGTTCAGCTTTACTGTGCAATTTAGTTAGACATGACTGCAGCATACAGAATAAGTCCCATTTTAGTGCTGTTCCCTTTGTTTCCTGGCCTGTCAGTCTTTTTCTCCTTTTTGCCTGACTTGTCCATAGCCCAACTGTTCTTGCTGACCCTGTGGACCCTCCTTCTGGCACAAAATCTTCCGTGGGAACCACCATCTTTTCCTTTCTCTGTGACCCGGCCAACATCTTCCTCATAGGGGGACAGCGGTATGGCACTTAATACCTCTTCCAGGCCTCAAGGTCAAGACACTGCCCCAGCATCCAGACAAAACTTCTGCTGTGGGGAAACTTGAACTGACAGCACCTGTTGAGTTTTGCTGTATCTACCTCTTC
Organism: Ranitomeya imitator; assembly: GCF_032444005.1. Classification (NCBI taxonomy): domain Eukaryota; kingdom Metazoa; phylum Chordata; class Amphibia; order Anura; family Dendrobatidae; genus Ranitomeya; species Ranitomeya imitator. Next base: position 118,396,327 of record NC_091290.1, on the reverse strand, counting down.
TTGCACCTGCTAAAACTGTCTTATCTAGCCTTACTTTTACTCTCTAACACCTCACTAGACTTTCTCTCTCTCCACTCCTCCAGAACTCTCTTTCAGAACTCCTATAACCAGGAAACTTTTTCTTATAAAAACGCATCTAACCCCTCCCAAAATATCAGCTAATCAGATTACTATTAACTACCTAATACCCTGTCTAATGCAAGCTATATTCCTATACCTAGTGTGGTTCTCCTACTGGACAGGCCTCCCGAATTCTCAGGGATGGCCTTAAGGCAAAGCCTAGAGGCCCCCCAGGGCCTATTAAAGTAAAAGAGCCACCTTCAGCAGCACTAAGGCTGCATTATGTGAAGGTGGCTCTTATGTTTATTATCGCTAGGAACGCTGAAATAATGAGTTTTATAAATTTCCCGCCATACTTCTATTGAGTCAGGGAGGTATGTTTTCTCCATTATAAAAACTTAATTCCAGCTCACCCAGTTTCTCTCTGCTCATCCACCAGGGGCTCAGACACTGGTCTCGTATTTTCCTTGTATGTTTTCTCCCCCTGACTCAAACGCCTCCCAGCCGTCCATCATCCCCCTCTGGCCTCCGGGCGCCGCCTCTCTTTCTCGTGACTTCATCGGCACCTGTGCTCTGTAATAAGTTCTCGGGCATGCGTCGTGCGCGCTGCCCGGAAACTTACATCAGGTGATGAAGGGATATCGTGCCTGCATGTAGCGGAGGCCCCAGATCCCACCCCGCAGTGTGTTATGATGTATTCACAATGTGGGGCTGGGAATCTGGCACCTGCGCAGTGAGAATCTCTGGAGGAAAGAGGCGGAGGGAGATGGGGACAGGCGCAGAGATCCTCACTGTGCAGCCGCCAGAATCCCAGCCCCACAGTGTGAATACATCATAACACTCTGCAGGGCGGGATCTAGGTCCTCCGCTACACCCAGGCGTGATATCCTTACAACACCTGATGTAAGTTGCGGTCAGTGCGCACGGCGCATGCCTGAGAACTGATTGCAGAGCATCCCTAGGAACTCATTATTTCAGTGTTCCTAGGGATAATAAACATAAGAGCCACCTTCACAGAATGCAGCCTTAGTGCTGCTGAAGGTGGCTCTTTTACTTTCATAGGCCCTGGGGGGGTGACAGGTTCCCATTAAATCACATCCTGTCCATTTCCTTGTGATCCTCCTTGAGATGGTTCAACTCCTTCATTGGAGTCCAGCTGTGTTTAATTAAACTGGTAGAACTTGAATTGGAAAGGCGCACACCTGTCTATTTAAGACCTCACAGCTCACATTTCATGTCAGACCAAATGAGAATCATGACATCAAAGGAACTGGCCAAGGAGCTCAGAGACGGAATTGTGGCAAGGCACAGATCTGGCCAAGGTTACAACAGAATTTCTGCAGTACTCAAGGTTCCTAAGAGCACAGTGGCATCTATAATCCTTAATGGAAGAAGTTTGGGACCACCAGAAGTCTTCCTAGACCTGGCCGTCCAGCCAAACTGAGAAATCATGGGAGAAGAGCCTTGGTGAGAGAGGTAAAGAAGAACCCCAAGATCACTGTGGCTGAGCTCCAGAGATGCAGTGGGGGAGATGGGAGAATGTTCCACAAAGTCAACTATCACTGCAGCCCTCCACCAGTCAGGCCTTTATGGCAGATTGGCCTGACGGAAACCTCTCCTCAGTGCAAGACATATGAAAGCCCACATAGTTTGCTAAAAAACACAAGAAGGACTCCCAGACTATAAGAAATAAGATTCTCTGGTCTGATGAAATGAAGATAGACTTTTTACTGATAATTCTAAGCAGTATGTGTGGAGAAAACCAGGCACTGCTCTTCACCTGCCCAATATAATCCCAAATGTGAAACATGTTGGTGGCAGCATCATGCTACGAGGGTGTTTTTCAGCTGCAAGGACAGGACGACTGGTTGTCAATGAAGGAAACATGAATGCAGCCAAGTACAGAGATATCCTGGATGAAAACCTCTTCCAGAGTGTTCTGGACCTCAAATTGGACAAAGGTTCAGCTTCCAACAAGATAATGACCCTAAGCACACTGCAATAATAACAAAGGAGTGGCTTCAGAACTAGTCTGTGACCATTCTTGACTGGCCCAGCCAGAGCCCTGATCTAAGCACAATTGAGCATCTCTGGAGAGACCTGAAAATGGTTGGATCTGCAAGGAAGAATGGCTGAGGATCCGCAAATTCAGGTGTGAAAAACTTTTCCCAAGAAGACTTATGGCTGTACTAGCTCAAAAGGTGCTTCTACTCAATACTGAGCAAAGGGTCTGAATACTTATGACTAGAGATGAGCGATGTTCGAGTCGACCTATTAGCCAATTTCAAATTCGAGCTGTTTTGGGCGGTGTTCGAGTCGTGTCGAGTCGTGCAGCTTAGTGTTAGACGGCACCACTGCTGCTGTGGGCACTATACAGACTAAGAGTGTTTATTTGGAGTGAATTGTCAGAGAGATAGGTTTAGGGAGTCGGGAGGAGTCGGGACTAGTTGTAATATCAGCCCTTTTCAGGGTAGGTTTCAGCAGTTCATAGCACTGTTTGCCAGACAGGTCTGTGACAGTGCTGTGCAAGTGTTTGTCACAGCATTTGGTGTAATCTAGCTCAGCCAATCTTTTTGGGCTAGTAGCATTGTCTGATAGTCATCTGAGTAACCCGCCTGTGAAGCTAGCTACACCGCCTGTGTATCTCTATTTTTACTGCATCTAATCCAGTTAATAGTTTGGGGCCTAGGAGCAGTGTCTGCACGTCAGCAGAGTAGCCCGCCTGTGAAACTAACTACACCGCCTGTGTATCTCTATTTTCACTGCATCTAATCCAGTTAATAGTTTAAGGCCTAGGAGCAGTGTCTGCACGTCAGCAGAGTAGTCCACCTGTGAAACTAACTACACCGCCTGTGTATCTCTATTTTCATTGCATCTAATCCAGTTAATAGTTTAGGGCCTAGGAGCAGTGTCTGCACGTCAGCAGAGTAGTCCACCTGTGAAACTAACTACACCGCATGTGTATCTCTATTTTCGTTGCATCTAATCCAGTTAATAGTTTAGGGCCTAGGAGCAGTGTCTGCACGTCAGCAGAGTAGCCCTCCTGAGAAACTAACTACACCGCCTGTGTATCTCTATTTTCACTGCATCTAATCCAGTTAGTAGTTTAGGGCCTAGGAGCAGTGTCGGCACGTCAGCAGAGTAGCCTGCCTGTGAAACTAACTACACCGCCTGTGTATCTCTATTTTCACTGCATCTAATGCAGTTAATAGTTTAGGGCCTAGGAGCAGTGTCTGCACGTCAGCAGAGTAGCCCGCCTGTGAAACTAACTACACCGCCTGTGTATCTCTATTTTCACTGCATCTAATCCAGTTAATAGTTTAGGGCCTAGGAGCATTGTCTGCACGTCAGCAGAGTAGTCCACCTGTGAAACTAACTACACCACCTGTGTATCTCTATTTTCACTGCATCTAATCCAGTTATTAGTTTTGGGTCTAGGAGCAGTGTCTGCACGTCAGCAGAGTAGCACGCCTGTGAAACTAACTACACCGCCTGTGTATCTCTATTTTTACTGCATCTAATCCAGTTAATAGTTTTGGGCCTAGGAGCAGTGTCTGCACGTCAGCAGAGTAGCCCGCCTGTGAAACTAACTATACCGCCTGTGTATCTCTATTTTCACTGCATCTAATCCAGTTAATAGTTTAAGGCCTAGGAGCAGTGTCTGCACGTCAGCAGAGTAGTCCACCTGTGAAAAACTATACCGCCTGTGTATCTCAATTTTCACTGCATCTAATCCAGTTATTAGTTTTGGGCCTAGTACCACAGTTTGGCCACTCAGTTCTGCTCGGTTTTCATCCATCTGTTGTTGTGCCAACAGCTACAGATACAGAGTTGCCAATTAGTTAAGCACTAAAATGAGTGACAAAAGGCCTGCTGCTGGTGGAAAGGGGAATGGGCGTGTTGGAAAGGGAAAAAAAGGTTGTGTCGGTGGGGTAGGTGGCAAAGCAACAGTAACATCTGCAGAAGAAAGACCATTTTCCAGCCAAAGTAAGATGGCTACTTCTTTTCGTGGACAATCTGATATGATCCCTTTCTTATGACCATCGCTACGAGCATCGCCAAAAATTCCAGATGAGGCACAAAAACAGCAGGTGCTTGAACGGATATCAAGTGCTCGTTCAAGTGGGCTCTCCTCCATGTCAACTTCAACATCACAACTACTCCAGCCCTCTCAGTTGTCACCCCAATCGCACTTGCTTCCTCACAGCTCCCAAGTCTCCAGCTGCCCTTCTGAGCATGGGGTAACACACATGGTTGAGTCTGTAGAGCTGTTTACGCATACATGGATATGAGGCATAAGTTGCAGTGGGAAGCTCACTGTGCTACAATGCGGCCTAGTGGGCCGGGTCACCCACCATCTGCCCCATCAAGTGCATCCACGTCCTCTTCATCCTCTGTGACTGTGGGGACACCAGTCGCACATGGTTTTGGATGCAGACCTTCCACCTCTTTACCCGCAACAGCCAGTGTCGTCAGGACATTTGCAAGTGGAAACACCTGCTGGTGTTGAGCGCTCTCCGACATCGACACCACATTTTGATCAAGGCAACATAACATCTCCGCCTGCACCTTCCTCACAGAGCAGCAGTTTGCCGGGGACACCCTACTCAACTCCGTCTAAGCACGGCAGCCAGCCCTCAGTCCCTCAGATGTGGACAAGTAAAAGACCATTTCCTCCTAGTCATGACAAAGCTAAGAGGTTGAATTTCTTCATCTGCAAGCTGTTGGCTACAGAAATGCTGCCTTTCCATCTGGTGGACACAGATGATTTTTGAGACCTTATGTCCGTCGCAGTGCCCCAGTACCAGATGCCCAGTTGCCACTACTTCTCAAAGAAAGCTGTGCCTGCGCTACACCAGCATGTCGCACACAACATCACTGCTTCCTTGAGAAACTCTGTGTGACAGGGTGCATTTCACCACAGACACTTGGATGAGTGACACTTGGACAGGGTCGTTACATGTCGGTGACTGGGCACTGGGTAACTACGGTGACATCAGGAGAAGGGGCTGCTGTCCAAGTCTTGCTGTCGCCACAAATTTCTCGTCGATCCTCTGTATCTAGAAGTTCCTCCACTGCTTCTGCCTCCTCAACCTCCTCTCGGTTTTCCACCTGCACCCAAAGCCTGTCTGGTAATGCCACCCGCGTTGTAACTGCGCCGAAGGAATTCTGCACACCTCCTCACTATGCTGTCACCAGGGCTCAACGGCATCAGGCAGTGTTTACATTGAAATGTCTGGGAAATATGAGTCACACAGCTGAGGAGTTGTGGTCAGCTCTGGAGACCGAGTTCATCAATGGTTGTCTCCACTCAACCTGCAGCCTTGGAAGGCTGTGTGCGACAATGCTGCAAACCTGGGTGTGGCCCTTCCCCTGGGCAATGTCACATACGTGCTTTGTATGGCTTACAATTTGAACCTGGTTGTCCAGCAATTTTTATCCCACTATCCAAGACTAGATGGGCTTCTGCAGAGGGCACGGTTGCTGTGTGCTCACTTCCGCCGTTCGCATCCCGCAGCTTGACGACTTGCATCTCTACAGAAGTCGTTGGGCCTGCCAGTTCATCAGCTGAAATGCGATGTGCCCACATGGTAGAATTCAACTCTACACATGTTGCAGCGACTGTGGCAGCACCGACGAGCCCTGGTGCAATACGTTATGACGTATAGCCTGGGCCAAAGAGATCAAGAGTTGGGGCAAATCACGCTGCAGGAGTGGTCTCAGATCAGGGACCTATGCACCCTTCTGCACAGTTTTGAAATAGCAATGAAGATGTTTAGTGCTTATGAAGCAATTATCAGCATGACCATTCTGGTGATTTACATGCTGGAGCACACCTTACACAGTGTTCGCAGTCAGGTGGTGGAACAAGAGAAGGAGGAGGAACAGGAGGGGTTGTATGCAGAAGGGATCATATCTCCAAGGTCAAGAAGGTTGGCCGCAACAAGGTGGCTGGCATTGGAGGCTGAAGGAGAGGGATTACTGAGGGCACATGGTAGCAGCCAAACTATTGAGGAAGGTGCAGGAGGCGAGGAAGAAGTGGAGGACGAACTGGCGCTGGGCATGGAAGACTCATCAGATGAGGGAGACCTTGATCAAATTTCTGTTGTGCGAGGTTGGGGGGAGAGGGCAGATGATTCTCACCTTGCCACCACCAAGACAACAAGGACTTGGTCCTTCTAGATGCGCAAGACACATGAGTGCCTTCTTGCTGCACTACCTGCAACATGACCCTCGGATTGTCAGAATCCGAAGTAATGCCGACAACTGGGTTGCCACACTCTTAGATCCCCGGTACAAAAGCAAATTTGGCGAATTAATTCCTGCCATTGAAAGGGATTCACGCATGCAGGAGTATCAGCAGAGACTGTTACAGAATCTAACATCTGCTTTTCCACAAAACACCAGTGGTGCACGTAGTGAATCTCTGAGTTGTAACTTGCCAACCGTGGGACTATCGAGTCATCACTCAAACCGTAACAGTAACATCGTATCTGGTGGTAACAGCAATTTTTTTTCAATCGTTTCAAGATTTTTTTAGACCATCCTTTGCAAGGCCACAGGAGACAAGAAGTTTGACGCACAGCCAATGCCTAGAGAGGATGGTACAAGAGTATCTCCAAGTTAACATCGATGCCATGACTGTGGAACTGGACCCTTGCTCATTTTGGGCTTCCAATCTTTAAAAATGGCCTGAGCTCGCCACTCACGCCTTGGAGATCTTGTCGTGCCCCACAACCAGCGTTCTTTCTGAACGTGTGTTCAGCGCTGCTGGTGGTGTGCTGACAGATAAGCGCAGGCGGCTGTCCAGTGACAATGTAGACAGACTAACGTTCATCAAGATGAACAAATCCTGAATCCGCAAGGACTTTTCTACCCCTGTGTCATCTTGGGGAGACTAAAAGCTTGATGATTTTTGAAAATCACCTCACCAAACGTTTTAAAAAAACTCTGGCGAAATTGATGCCACATAAGTGGTGTCTGTGGCCGAATTTTTGGAAAAAATGAAAACTTTTATTTAGTCCCCTTGCTGAGTTTTACATGACGTTGCCATCGTTAATTCCAGGTGGGTGGGGTCGTCTGCAGAGTTGTTTCCTCATACCATGGCTTGGGATTCAGAGGTCTGCTCCAAAGCTTCAGTGTCTGCTAGTCAGCAGAGTTGCTCAGCCACCCACCGCCTGTTTACCTAAGTACTATTTTTAATGGCATCTGGCCCAAGAAATCCTTTTGGGCCTAGTAGAATTTGGTGCTACTCAGCAGCGTGCTTCACCCATGAAGCAACCTACACCGCCTGTTTACCTAACTACTATTTTGTAACGGCATCTAGCCCAGGAAATCCTTTTGGGCCTAGTAGAATTTGGTGCTACTCTGCAGTGTACTTCACCCATGAAGCAGGCTACACCACCTGTTTACCTAACTACTATTTTGTAACGGCATCTAGCCCAGGAAATCCTTTTGGGCCTAGTAGAATTTGGTGCAACTCAGCAGCGTACCCCACCCATGAAGCAAGCTACACCGCCTGTTTACCTAAGTACTATTTTTTAATGGCATCTAGCCCAGGAAATCCTTTTGGGCCTAGTAGAATTTGGTGCTACTTAGCAGCGTACCCCACCCATGAAGCAAGCTACACTGCCTGTTTGCCTAACTACTATTTTGTAACGGCATCTAGCCCAGGAAATCCTTTTGGGCCTAATAGAATTTGGTGCTACTCAGCAGCGTACTTCACCCATGAAGCAAGCTACACCGCCTGTTTATCTAACTACTATTTTGTAACGGCATCTAGCCCAGGAAATCCTTTTGGGCCTAGTAGAATTTGGTGCTACTCAGCAGCATACCCCACCCATGAAGCAAGCTACACTGCCTGTTTGCCTAACTACTATTTTGTAACGGCATCTAGCCCAGGAAATCCTTTTGGGCCTAGTAGAATTTGGTGCTACTCAGCAGAGTACCCCACCCATGAAGCAAGCTACAGCGCCTTCTTTCTCAATCTAACCCCTCGGCTCTGGGGTGGCCACTCTCCCTCCAGCTCTCTCCTTCTCACAGGTAGACTACCGCGTGTTTTCACACTGTGGCAAATCTTTTGGGCCCAAGCATAAGAAGTCGTCGAGGTAATGGATAATATGTGCCGCCTTACAAACGTCCATGACGACACATTCGAGGAAGCAACTAAACGCCTCAAATAGTGAGCAGGATATGGAGCACCCCATGGGCAAACAGCGATCTATGTAGTATGCTCCTTCACAGAAGCAGCCCAATGGGAGGACACTATTCGGAGGCACAGATAGTAACCGGAACGCCCCCTCAATTTCTGTTTTGGCCATTAGGGTGCCCCTTACCAACTTCTTGACCCGCCTGATTGCCTCGTCAAAGGAGGTACAGTATATAGTACTGTACTTGGTTCCGCGTCGATGTTGTCGTTTACTGACGTGCCCCTTGGATATGACTAATGGTGGATTAGTCTGAATGTATTGGGTTCATTTTTTGGCACAACTCCCAACGGGGGTACCACTACGTCTTCTAAGGAAAGTGTTCTGAATGGACCCGCCGCCATTCTACCTAAAGATATTTATTTTTTTATTTTTTTTGTCAAGACGCCTGGATGTTGGTAGAGTGAGTTTACATTTTTACTCCAGCCTTTCTTGATTTTAGAAGGGCATGACATGCCTATATCTGTGTCTCCTCCTCCTTTTACTCCTCCAACTCTTTTCTTTTCGCATGACTATATGTAGTTGTGACTTTTCCATGTGTTTGTTGTGTCTTCTGAGCAGTTTGTCAGCTTTTGGACACCTTTTAAGGTGTTTTCTATGTGTTTGTTTGTGTTTGCCTGCCATTGGTTTCAATAGGGTTCGACGGTGTTCGTCGAACGTTCGATGAACATTTTGTCGAACACGTCCCTGTTCGACAAACCGAACCGAACCCGAACACTAGAGAGGTGGCTCAACACTACTTATGACCATATGATATTTCAGTTTTTAATGAATTTGCAAAAATTTCTACATTTCTATTTTTTTCAGTCAAGATTGGGTGCAGAGTGTACATTAATGAGAAAAAAATGAACTTTTTTGAATTTACCAAATAGCTGCAATGAAACAGAGTGAAAAATTTAAAGGGGTCTGAATACTTTCCGCCCCCACTGTAAGTAAAATACTGACCAAATACTGAACGTGTGAATGTGGCCTAAAATTATAATTATACTGTGAATGGCAGCTGTGATCACTTTCTCGTCACATTAATTGACAGCTCACTCTGCATAGATACACTGCAGAGTTCTGGGGAGTGATTACAGCCACTACTCACAGTAGTAGTAGTGAGTAATGACTAGTCGCTTCGCTCCGGGTAAGTCCCCATGACTGAGAGCTGGTGGTTCCTGGGAGGATAACAGTTCACTATTTACCTGCAGACTAAACCTATAAGTGCAGGTAAATAGCGTTTTTGCATGACAGGTTCCCTTTAACCCCTTAACGGCCGCCGATACGCCTTTTAACGGCGGCCGCTAAGGGTACTTAAACCACAGCGCCGTTAATTAACGGCGCTGTGGAAAAAGTAAATAGCGCCCCCCAGAGTCGGATTTTCTCCGGGGTCTCGGCTGCCGGGGGTAGCCGAGACCCCAGAGAACATGATTCCGGGGTTTTTTAACCGACCCCGCTTTTGCGATCGCCGGTAATTAACCGTTTACCGGCGATCGCAAAAAAAAAAAGCGATTTCTTTTTAATTTCTCTGTCCTCCGATGTGATCACACATCAGAGGACAGAGAAATGGGGTCCCAGGTAGCCCCCCAATACTTACCTGTCTCCCCCGGTGCTCCTCGTGGCTCCCGGTGGGCGCCACCATCTTCAAAATGGCCAGCCGACCCCGGGAGAATCTTTGGGGTCTTGGCTGCCGGGGGTAGCCGAGACCCCAAAGAACATGATCGGGGTCGGTTTTACCGACCCTTGTTTTGCGATCGCCGGTAATTAACTGTTTACCGGCGACCGAAAAAAAAAAGCAAAGTGTCATTCTCTGTCCTCTGATGTGATCGCACATCAGAGGACAGAGAAATAGGGGGATTCTGGGACCCTATCATACTTACCGGTGTCCCTGGGTCCTCCTGCTGCTCCTCCTGGCCGCCGGCGTCTTCTGGGGAAAAGAAAATGGCGGGCGCATGCGCAGAGCGCCTGCCATCTGTCTCCATCTGCCGGCCGGCAGGAGAAAGCAGTTGGGGCTAAAATTAGGGCTAGGGTTAGGGCTAGGGTTAGGGCTAGGGTTAGGGCTAGGGCTAGAGTAAGGGCTAAATTTAGGGTTAGGGTTGAGGCTAAATTTAGGGTTAGGGTTGGGGCTAAGTTTAGGGTTAGGGTTGGCGCTAAATTTAGGGTTAGGCTTCTTTCACACTTACGTCGGTACGGGGCCGTCGCAATGCGTCGGCCCGACATACCGACATACGTTGTGAAAATTGTGCACAATGTGGGCAGCGGATGTAGTTTTTCAACGCATCCGCTGCCCAATCTATGACCTGGGGAGGAGGGGGCGGAGTTACGGCCACGCATGCGCGGTAAGAACGTTTTTTTGTGCTGACGGCCCGCCAAAACACAACTGATCCAGTGCACGACGGACGCGACGTGTGGCCATCCGTCACAATCCGTCGGCAAAACAAGTCTATGGGCAAAAAACGCATCCTGCGGGCACATTTGCAGGATCCGTTTCTTGTCCAAAACGACGGATTGGGGTTGGTATTAGGGTTAGGGTTGGCATTAGGGTTACGCTTGGGATTAGGGTTAGGTTTGGGATTAGGGTTAAGGTTAGGGTTGGGATTAGGGGTAGGGGTGTATTGGGATTAGGGTTAGGTTTGAGGTTAGGGTTGAGATTAGGATTAGGGGTGTGTTGGATTTAGGGTTTTGATTAGGGTTATTGTTAGGGTTGACATTAGGGTTGTTTTGGGGTAAGGGTTGTGATTATCGTTAGGGTTAGTGATTAGGATTATGGATCAGGTTGGGATTAGAGTTAGGGGTGTGTTGGGGTTAGGGTTGGAGCTAGAATTGGGGGGTTTCCACTGTTTAGGTACATCAGGGGGTCTCCAAACACGACAGCCAATTTTTAGCTCAAAAAGTCAAATGGTGCTCCCTCCCTTCTGAGCTCTGCCGTGCGCCCAAACAGTGGGTTACCCCCACATATGGGGCATCAGCGTACTCGGGATAAATTGGACAACAACTTCTGGGGTCCAATTTCTCTTGTTACCCTTGTGAAAATAAAAACTTGGGGGCTACAAAATCTTTTTTGTGGAAAAAAAAATAAAATATATTTTTATGACTCTGCATTATAAACTTCTGTGAAGCATTTGGGCATTCAAAGTTCTCACCACACATCTATATAAGTTCCTTGGGGGGTCTAGTTTCCAAAACGGGGTCACTTGTCGGGGGTTACTACTGTTTAGGTACATCAGGGGCTCTGCAAACGCAACAAAATGCCCACAGGCCATTCTATCTAAGTCTGCATTCCAAAACGGCGCTCCTTCCCTTCCGAGCTCTTCCGTGCGCCCAAACAGTGGTTTACCCCCACATATGGGGCATCAGCGTACTCAGGATAAATTGGACAACAACTTCTGGGGTCCAATTTCTCCTGTTACCCTCGTGAAAATAAAAACTTGGGGGCTACAAAATCTTTTTTGTGGAAAAAAAAAAAAATTTATTTTTATGACTCTGCATTATAAACTTCTGTGAAGCATTTGGGCATTCAAAGTTCTCACCACACATCTATATAAGTTCCTTGGGGGGTCTAGTTTCCAAAACGGGGTCACTTGTGGGGGGTTACTACTGTTTAGGTACATCAGGGGCTCTGCAAACGCAACATAACGCCCACAGGCCATTCTATCTAAGTCTGCATTCCAAAACGGCGCTCCTTCCCTTCCGAGCTCTTCCGTGCGCCCAAACAGTGGTTTACCCCCACATATGGGGCATCAGCGTACTCAGGATAAATTGAACAACAACTTTAGTGGTCCAATTTCTCCTGTTACCCTTGTGAAAATAAAAACTTGGGGGCTACAATATCTTTTTTGTGGAAAAAAAAATATTTTTTATTTTCACGACTCTGCATTCTAAACTTCTGTGAAGCACTTGGGCATTCAAAGTTCTCACCACACATCTAGGTAAGTTCCTTGGGGGTCTAGTTTCCAAAATGGGGTCACTTGTGGAGGGTTTCTACTGGTTAGGTACATCAGGGGCTCTGCAAACGCAACATAACGCCCGCAGACCATTCTATCAAAGTCTGCATTCCAAAACGGCGCTCCTTCCTTCCGACCTCTGCCGTGCGCCCAAACAGTGGTTTACCCCCACATATGGGGTACCAGCATACTCAGGACAAATTGGACAACAACTTTTGGGGTCCAATTTCTCTTGTTACCCTTGTGAAAATAAAAACTTGGGAGCTAAAAAATCTTTTTTTGTGGAAAAAAAAAAACCTTTTTTATTTTCACGACTCATTATAAACTTCTGTGAAGCACTTGGGCATTCAAAGTTATCACCACACATCTAGATAAGTTCCATGGGGGGTCTAGTTTCCAAAATGGGGTCACTTGGGGATTTCTACTGTTTAGGCACATCAGGGGCTCTCCAAACGCGACATGGCGTCCGATCTCAATTCCAGACAATGCTACATTGAAAAAGTAAAACGGCACTCCTTCTCTTCCAAGCTCTGCGGTGCGCCCAAACAGTGGTTTACCCCCACATATTGGGTATCGACGTATTCAGGAGAAATCGCACAACAACTTTTGTGGTCTAATTTCTCCTGTTACCCTTGTGAAAATAAGAATTTGTGGGCGAAAAGATCATTTTTGTGTAAACAAAAGCGATTTTTTTATTTTCACGGCTCTACGTTATAAACTTCTGTGAAGCAGTTGGGGGTTCAAAGTGCTCACCACACATCTAGATAAGTTCCTTAAGGGGTCTAGTTTCCAAAATGGTGTCACTTGTGGGGAGTTTCCACTGTTTAGGCACATCAGGGGCTCTCTAAACGTGACATGGCGTCCGATCTCAATTCCAGCCAATTCTGCATTGAAAAAGTCAAACGGCGCTCCTTCACTTCCAAGTTCTGTGGTGCGCCCAAACAGTGGTTTACCCCCACATATGGGGTATTGGCGTATTGAGGAGAAATTGCATAACAAAATTTATGGTTACATTTCTGTTTTTACACATGTGAAAATAAAAAAAATGGTTCTGAATTAAGATGTTTGCAAAAAAAAGTTAAATGTTCATTTTTTCCTTCCACATTGTTTCAGTTCCTGTGAAGCACGTAAAGGGTTAATAAACTTCTGGAATGTGGTTTTGAGAACCTTGAGGGGTGTAGTTTTTAGAATGGTGTCACACTTCGTTATTTTCTATCATATAGACCCCTCAAAATGACTTCAAATGTGATGTGGTCCCTAAAAAAAAATGGTGTTGTAAAAATGAGGAATTGCTGGTCAACTTTTAACCCTTATAACTCCCTAACAAAAAAAAATTTTGTTTCCAAAATTGTGCTGATGTAAAGTAGACATGTAGGAAATGTTATTTATTAACTATTTATCGTGACATATCTCTCGGATTTAAGGGCATAAAAATACAAAGTTTGAAAATTGCAAAATTTTAAAAATTTTCGCCATATTTCCTTTTTTTTGATAAATAATCGCAAGTAATATCGAAGAAATGTTACCACTAACATGAAGTACAATATGTCACGAAAAAACAATCTCAGAATCAGCAGGATCTGTTACAGCGTTCCAGAGTTATAACCTCATAAAGTGACAGTGGTCAGAATTGTAAAAATTGGCTCGGTCATTAAGTACCAAATTGGCTCTGTCACTAAGGGGTTAAAGTAAAAGGACCCGGCAATGTTTTTTTTTTTGTTGTCATTTTTACATCCCCTTTTTCCTCCTCGTTTTTCAAGAGCCCTAACTAATATTTGCGCCAACATAGCCATTTTTTTTTTTTGGGGGGGGGGAGGAGGAGGATGAGAGGGGAAGGGACAAGTTATAATTTTGAGTAACACCTTTAATTTTATCACACAATGTACTGGAAAAATATTTAAAAAAAATATCAAAAAGTGAGGTAAAATTGCAAGTCTGACATAGTTGTGGGGTTTTGTTTTACGGCGCCAATTGTCTTGAAAAAAATCACCTGGTATCATGATTCACCCTGTCAGTATAATTACGCCAATACCAAGCTTAGATAGATTTTTATTATTTAAGTTAAAACAAATTTGGAGAAGCGCAAACAAAGACTTTTTGCTTCTGTAACCATGTTCTGAGATCCTTAATGTTTTCATGTTTCTGTCGATTGAGTTGTGTGAGGTCTTATTATTGATCTCTTTTTAGTGTAGATACAACATTTTAATCACTTCTTAAAGCATGTTTTTCTACAGAGCTGTGGCAAATGAAAAAACCTAATTTGGGGGTTTTGATTTTTTCTCTTTACAGTGTTAGCCAATCAGTTTGATTAGTTTTACATATTAATATATCTGACTTTTACAGACACAACAATACCACATATGTGTATTTTAGAATTTAAAAAAAAAAATCTTTCTTTTTAATAAGAAAAGTGAGATGATTCGATTTTTTTTTTCAATTTGTTATTAACCCGTTAGTGACAGAGCCAATTTGGTACTTATTGACCAAGTCAATTTTAACAATTCTGACCACTGTCACTTTGAGGTTATAGCTCTAGAACACTTCAAGTTATCCCATTGATTCTGAGGTTGTTTTTTCGAGACATATTGTAAATCATGTTAGTGGTAAAAATTTCTTCGATATAACTTCCTTTCATTTATGAAAAAAAACTGAAATTTGGTAAAAAGTTTGAAAATTGTGCAATTTTCAAACTTTTAATTTTTGTACCCTTATATCAGAGAGTGATGGCACATCAAATAAAGTTTTTGTTTGTTTTTTCTTATTTTCTCTTTTTAGTCCCCTGAAGGAACTTGAACCTGTCATAATCTTGAACTGTATATTGCAATACAACTTTATTGCAATATGTAGTAAAAATCTTGGTTTCCTGTGAACTCCATCCACAGACTATTAGGAGTACTATTATGGCAGTCATGGGGGTCTTCAACAGACTCCCACCTGTCATAGCAGAACATGGGCACCCTGTGTTCACATCGCAGGTGGGAAGGGTGCTTTACATTCCACTGTCACAGATTGAAAACAGAGCTAAAAATCCTCTCCTTTCTCAAGAACAGAGGAATCTTATAGTGTACAGCTCTGTGCCTGCAGTCTGAGTTGCCGGTTATGTAAGTAAGGAGTGTGCGCCACCTGGTCTATGCTTTACAACCTGCTTGGGCCGCTCTGAAGCTGGCAGGACCTCTGGATCTAGCCTCAGTCGTGCAGTGGTATCTGAGCTCTGTGAGTGCCAAAACTCTCCTCTGCCAAATGCAAACTCACCAGTATGATAAGTGGGGGTCCAGTTAATAGATTTGACATTAGGGATCAAGAGCTTTAAGTACATCATAACGCTGGAGTTTTTTTCTTCTGAGTGTGGTCTAGGTTGAAGTAGGATATGAGGATGAGGTATTGTAAAACATTATATAGACATTATCTTATCTATAACAAAGCACATTAATTTTATTAATCCTTATTTTAGATGTTTATAGCACGCCAGATGCCAGAATGCTTTTGGATACTTGCATGGATCTACATAAACAAAAAGTGCAGAGCGGAGTACCTATCCAGAGAAAAGCGCAACTGAGGAAATCTTCATCTAAGCACATTCTTCAGAGAATATGACAACAGTTAAATATAATGTAGGATGTTGAAAAAGCCTGGTCAGTACTGTTGGAATAATTCATTCATGTTAAAAAAAAAATGTTTTATGCCGTGTAGTTTATGATAATAAAAAACATGACTTTACTAAATTCTAGTTTTTTTATTTGTGGAAATAATATTTTTTTTCAACTGCCTGACAATGTGTTGCAGTAAAAGACAGAGCATTCGCAAGAGTTTTCCCTTTTCCAATCTTTTGGGAAAAAAAAGAACTGAACAAAGTGTCTGCGTAAGGTCGTACCTTCACTGCACATGTGGAAAACATTTAAGAAATTTGAGGATGCCCCAGAAAATTCACATTTCCAGAAAATTTTCAAGCAAGCAACAGTTAAGACTCTAAAAGTGTCGGCTAGTATGTTACATCTTCTAATTCATGATGAACAATTAGAAAAAGGCTGAATAAGTATGGCTTTTTTAATGTTTTACAAGCTTTTGACACCATGTCTAAACTTTGTAAAGTTGCAAATTGAGTAAACCACAAGAATTATTGAACAATATACTTTGAACAGATGTGGCTATAATGCCCAGTTCCACATTTAGCTCAAATCAAAGACATATTACAATCAAATAAGGTGGTGGAAGGGTGATGATTTGGGTTTGTTCTGCAACCACAAGATCTGGGAACCTTGAAGTCATTAAATCGACCCAGACCCTCTCTGTATACCAAAGTATTCTAGAGCCCAATGTGAGGCCAGCTATTCAAAAGTTGAATCTTTGCATAAACTGAGCCATGCAATAGAACAATGATCCCAAGCACATGAGCAAATTTACATTAGAATGGCTAAAAAAATAAAAGAATTAATATGTTTCAATAGCCCAGTCAAAATCCAGACCTCAACCTCATTGAAATGGTGTGGTAGAACTTGAAGTGAGATGTAAGTAATGGAGGAGATATGGGTTGGGTAAATCCAATATCAATGGACTCCTCTGTAAGTCATAATTAAAGTAGAAAGAAGCTGACAGTTTCTAGAAGAGCAAACTCTTACTGTGTACACTTAGGGTACCGTCACACTATACCATTTAGATCGCTACGACGGTACGATTCGTGACGTTCCAGCGATATCGTTACGATATCGCTGTGTCTGACACGCAGCAGCGATCAGGGATCCTGCTGAGAATCGTACGTCGTAGCAGATCGTATGGAACTTTCTTTCATCGCTGGATCTCCCGCTGTCATCGCTAGATCGGTGTGTGTGACACCGATCTAGCGATCTAGCGATGCGATCCAGCGATGCGTTCGCTTGTAACCAGGGTAAACATCGGGTAACTAAGGGCAGGGCCGCGCTTAGTTACCCAATGTTTACCCTGGTTACAAGCGTAAAACTAAAAAAAAAAAAAACAGCACATACTTACATTCTGGTGTCCGTCAGGTCCCTTGCCGTCTGCTTCCCGCACTCACTGACTGCCGGCCGTAAAGTGAAAGCAGAGCACAGCGGTGACGTGCTTTCACTTTCACTTTACGGCCGGCAGTCACAGTGCGGGAAGCAGACTGCAAGGGACCTGACGGACACCAGATGTAAGTATGTGCTGTTTTGTTTTTTTTTAGTTTTACGCTTGTAACCAGGGTAAACATGGGGTTACTAAGCGCGGTCCTGCGCTTAGTTACCCGATGTTTACCCTGGTTACCCAGGGACCTCGGCATCGTTGGTCGCTGGAGAGCTGTCTGTGTGACAGCTCCCCAGCGACCACACTACGATTTACCTACGATCACGGCCAGGTCATATCGCTGGTCATGATCGTAGGTAAATCGTATAGTGTGACGGTACCTTAACTGTGTACTTCCTCAGTAGCAAATAGATGATGCATCAAAGGATAAGATAATTTCCCCTAAGGCAGACAAGACGTTTCCACTCATACCAGAGACATCATATGGTAGAAATGGAAACGCCATATTTCCCTGCCATATCGATAATAATCTGATATCAAAGCTATCCGCCATAATAATCTGATATCAACACCTCTGTTGGTCCTGCCTTGGGAAACCACATATATGTTATACCCACCCAAATTATGAATATATATATCGTAGAGGTTTTTAGTGTGTCTATCATGATGAAAGCATACTTGGAAATATGGCAGTCAAATTGTACCACTAGGAGATTCCTGAGAGAAAACTGTTGTGAATTCTGCATTTGGGCTCCCTCCGGTGGTTGTAGGTGGTAATGCAGTTGTCCCTGGGTTGCAGTCCTGGTCAGGTGTATCTGCTGATTGCAGTTTTGACTGGGGTATTTAGGTGTGCAGGATTCATTAGTCCTTGCCAGTTGTCCATGGTT
The DNA here is from genome assembly GCF_032444005.1 of Ranitomeya imitator. NCBI lineage: Eukaryota > Metazoa > Chordata > Amphibia > Anura > Dendrobatidae > Ranitomeya > Ranitomeya imitator. The sequence goes on along the minus strand of NC_091290.1, from coordinate 118,378,231 downwards.
GTTGGGAGGTGTTGGACCTCTGTCTGGTTCCTCCTGCCTTGCTGCCAAATCAGCAAAGATAAGTGTCTGGTTTTGTTTCTGTGGCACACATGCTGTGTGCTTTTTAATTCAGTGCTATTCATTGGTTTTTTCTTGTCCAGCTTAGATTATGTCAGTATTTACTCAGTCTTGTTGGATTCTCAGGAGTTGCAGATATACGTTCCACTTCTTTAGTTAGATGGTGGAATTTTTTGTATTATCTGCTGTGGATAATTTTTAAGGATTTTAATACTGACCGCTTAGTATTCTGTCCTATCCTTTCCTATTTAGCTAGTGTGGCCTCTTTTGCTAAATTCTGTTTTCTGCCTGCGTGTGTCTTTCCTCTCCTACTCACAGTCAATATTCGTGGGGGGCTGCCTATCCTTTGGGGTTCTGCTCTGAGGCAAGGTAGAATTCCTATTTCCATCTATAGGGGTATTTAGTCCTCCGACTGTGTCGAGGTGTCTAGGGTTTGTTAGGCACACCCCACAGCTACTTCTAGTTGCGGTGTTAGTTCAGGATTTGCGGTCAGTACAGTTACCACCTACTCCAGAAAAAGTTTCATGCGGCTCCAAGGTCACCGGATCATAACAGTACAACTGGCCAATAATTAGTTAAATGCATCTCAGAAGAAAGGAAGAAAGGTGTTGAGCCATTTTTTTTTCTGCAGTCTGCTTTGTCTTCTCTTCCCTCTTTTTCTATAGGTGGCTGAGGAGTCTTCTGCTAGCATGGATGTTCAGGAATTAGCTTCTCGTGTAGACCAGCTTGCTGCTAGGGTACAGGGTATTTCTGATTATATTGTTCAGACTCCTGTTTTAGAACCGAAGATTCCTACTCCTGATTTGTTTTTTGGTGACAGGTCCAAATTTTTGAGTTTTAAAAACAACTGTAAACTGTTTTTTGCTCTGAGACCTCGATCCTCCGGTGATTCCATTCAGCAGGTTAAAATCGTCATCTCCCTGCTGCGTTGCGATCCGCAGGATTGGGCGTTTTCCCTGGAATCTGGGAATCCGGCTTTGCTTAATGTAGACTCCTTTTTTCAGGCTTTAGGATTATTATATGATGAACCTAATTCTGTGGATCAAGCTGAGAAGACCTTGTTGGCCCTGTCTCAGGGTCAAGAGGCGGCAGAATTGTATTGTCAGAAATTCAGAAAATGGTCTGTGTTGACTAAATGGAATAATGATGCTTTGGCGGCAATTTTCAGAAAGGGTCTTTCTGAATCCGTTAAAGATGTTATGGTGGAGTTTCCCACGCCTTCCGGTCTGAGTGATTCTATGTCTCTGGCCATTCAGATTGACCGGCGCTTGCGGGAGCGCAGAACTGTGCGCGCTGTGGCGTTGTACTCAGAGCACATTCCTGAGCCAATGCAGTGTGATAGGATTCTGTCTAGAATGGAACGACAAGGATTCAGACGTCAGAATAGGTTGTGTTATTATTGTGGCGACGCTTCTTATGTCATTTCAGTCTGCCCTAAGCGGACAAAGAGGATCGTTAGTTCATTTACCATCAGCACTGTACAACCTAAATTTCTGTTATCTGTGTCCTTGATCTGCTCATTGTCATCATTTTCTGTCATGGCGTTTGTGGATTCAGGCGCCGCCTTGAACTTAATGGACTTTGAGATTGCCAGGCGTTGTGGTTTTCCCTTGCAGCCTTTGCAGAACCCTATTCCTTTAAGGGGCATTGATGCTACACCCTTGGCTAAAAATAAGCCCCAGTTTTGGACACAGGTGACCATGCGCATGGCGCCAGCCCATCAGGAAGATTTTCGATTTCTGGTGTTGCATAATTTGCATGATGCTATCGTGCTGGGTTTTCCGCGGTTGCAGGTACATAGTCCTGTGTTGGATTGGAAGTCCATGTCTGTGACTAGTTGGGGTTGTCAGGGGGTTCATAATGATGTTCCTTTGATGTCAATCTCCTCTTCTGAAATTCCAGAGTTTTTGTCTGATTTTCAGGATGTATTCGATGAGCCCAAGTCCAGCTTCCTTCCACCGCACAGGGATTGCGATTGTGCGATTGACTTGATTCCAGGCTGTAAGTTTCCTAAGGGTCGACTTTTCAACCTGTCTGTGCCTGAACACACCGCCATGCGGAGCTATATTAAGGAGTCTTTGGAGAAAGGGCATATTCGGCCATCTTCTTCACCGTTGGGAGCGGGATTCTTTTTTGTTGCTAAAAAAGATGGCTCCTTGAGACCCTGTATTGATTATCGCCTCTTGAATAAGATCACGGTCAAGTTTCAATACCCTTTACCTTTGCTTACCGATTTATTTGCTAGGATTAAGGGAGCTAGTTGGTTTACTAAGATTGACCTTCGGGGGGCATATAATCTTGTTCATATTAAGAAGGGTGATGAATGCCATTTTGAATACCTTGTGATGCCATTCGGGCTCACTAATGCTCCATCTGTTTTTCAGTCCTTCATGCATGATATCTTCCGGACTTATATTGATAAGTTCTTGATTGTATATTTGGATGATATTTTGATTTTTTCCGATGATTGGGAGTCTCATGTGGAACAGGTCAGGATGGTATTTCAGATCCTTCGTGACAATGCCCTGTTTGTGAAAGGGTCTAAGTGTCTCTTTGGGGTGCAGAAGGTTTCTTTTTTGGGCTTCATTTTTTCTCCCTCGTCTATAGAGATGGATCCGGTTAAGGTTCAGGCCATTCATGATTGGATTCAGCCCACATCCGTGAAGAGTCTTCAGACATTTTTGGGTTTTGCAAATTTTTATCGCCGTTTCATTTCTAATTTTTCCAGCGTGGTTAAACCCTTGACCGATTTGACGAAGAAAGGCGCTGATGTGGCGAATTGGTCCTCTGCGGCTGTCTCTGCCTTTCAGGAGCTTAAACGTCGATTTACTTCTGCTCCGGTGTTGCACCAACCGGATGTTTCTCTTCCGTTTCAGGTTGAGGTTGACACTTCTGAGATTGGGGCAGGGGCCGTTTTGTCTCAGAGGGATCCTGTTAGTTCCTTAATGAAACCGTGTGCCTCCTTTTCCCGTAAGTTTTCGCCTGCTGAACGCAATTATGATGTCGGCAATCGGGAGTTGTTGGTAATGAAGTGGGCGTTTGAGGAGTGGCGACATTGGCTTGAGGGAGCTAAGCATCGTTTTGTGGTCTTGACCGATCATAAGAATTTTATTTACCTCGAGTCTGCCAAATGGCTGAATCCTAGACAGGCTCCATGGCCCTTGTTTTTTTCCCGTTTTGATTTCGTGGTCTCGTACCTTCCGGGTTCTAAGAACATTAATTCCCTCTCTAGGAGTTTTTTGCCTGAGTCTCCTGAGGTCTTGGAACCGGTCGGTATTCTGAAAGAAGGGGTGGTCCTTTCTGCCATTTCCCCTGATTTACGACGGGTTCTTCAGGAATTTCAGGCTGACAGACCTGACCGCTGTCCTGTGGGGAAACTGTTTGTTCCTGACAGATGGACTAGTAGAGTGATTTCTGAGGTTCACTGTTCCGTGTTGGCTGGTCATCCTGGCATTTTTGGTACCAGAGACTTGGTTGGTAGGTCCTTTGGTGGCCTTCTTTGTCGCGTGATGTGCGTTCTTTTGTGCAGTCCTGTGGGACTTGTGCGCGGGCCAAGCCTTTTTGTTCCCGTGCTAGTGGGTTGCTTTTGCCATTGCCGGTCCCAGAGAGGCCCTGGACGCATATTTCTATGGATTTTATTTCTGATCTTCCGGTTTCCCACAGGATGTCGGTTATCTGGGTTGTTTGTGACCGGTTTTATAAGATGGTTCATTTGGTGCCTTTGCCTAAATTGCCTTCCTCTTCGGATTTGGTTACGTTGTTTTTTCGTTGGTTCGTTTGCATGGTATTCCGGAGAATATTGTGTCCGACAGAGGTTCCCAGTTTGTTCCTAGGTTTTGGCGGGCCTTTTGTGCTAGGTTGGGCATTGATTTGTCTTTTTCTTCTGCGTTTCATCCTCAGACAAATGGTCAGACCAAGCGAACTAATCAGACTTTGGAGACTTATTTGAGATGCTTTGTGTCTGCTGATCAGGATGATTGGGTGGCTTTCTTGCCATTGGCTGAGTTTGCCCTTAATAATCGGGCTAGTTCGGCTACTTTGGTTTCGCCTTTCTTTTGTAATTTTGGTTTTCATCCTCATTTTTCTTCTGGGCAGGTTGAGCCTTCTGACTGTCCTGGTGTGGATTCTGTGGTTGACAGGTTGCAGCAGATTTGGGCTCATGTAGTGGACAATTTGGTGTTGTCTCAGGAGGAGGCTCAACGTTTTGCTAACCGTCGTCGGTGTGTTGGTTCCCGGCTTCGGGTTGGGGATCTGGTCTGGTTGTCTTCCCGTCATGTTCCTATGAAGGTTTCTTCTCCTAAGTTTAAGCCTCGGTTTATTGGTCCTTACAGGATTTCTGAGATTATTAATCCGGTGTCTTTTCGACTGGCGCTTCCGGCTTCTTTTGCGATCCATAATGTCTTCCATAGATCTTTATTGCGGAAATATGTGGAGCCCGTTGTTCCCTCTGTTGATCCTCCGGCCCCTGTGTTGGTTGATGGGGCGTTGGGATATGTTGTTGAGAAGATTTTGGATTCCCGTTTTTCGAGGCGGAGGCTTCAGTACCTTGTCAAATGGAAAGGTTATGGCCAGGAGGATAATTCTTGGGTTTTTGCCTCTGATGTCCATGCCGCTGATTTGGTTCGTGCCTTTCATCTGACTCATCCTGATCGGCCTGGGGGCTCCGGTGAGGGTTTGGTGACCCCTCCTCAAGGGGGGGTACTGTTGTTAATTCTGCTTTTGGGCTCCCTCCGGTGGTTGTAGGTGGTAATGCAGTTGTCTGTGGGCTGCAATCCTGGTCAGGTGTATCTGCTGATTGCAATTCTGACTGGGGTATTTAGGTTTGCAGGATTCATTAGTTTGGTTTTTGGAAGGTGTTGGACCTCTGTCTGGTTTCTCCTGCTTAGCTGCCAATTCAGCAAAGATAAGTGTCTGGTTTTTTTTCTTTGGCACACATGCTGTGTGCTGGATTTTTGATTGTAATTCTGCTCTGTGTGTAGGATTCTCTGGAGTTGCAGATATACGTTCCACGTCTTTAGTTAGATGGAGGAATTTTTTTGTATAATCTGCTGTGGATATTTTTGGAAGGGTTTTAATACTGACCACACAGTATTCTGTCCTATCCTTTCCTATTTTAGCTAGAGTGGCCTCTTTTGCTAAATCCTGTTTTCTGCCTGCGTGTGTCTTTCCTCTCCTACTCACAGTCAATATTCGTGGGGGGCTGCCTATCCTTTGGGGTTCTGCTCTGAGGCAAGATATTATTCCTATTTCTATCTATAGGGGTATTTAGTCCTCCGGCTGTGACGAGGTGTCTAGGGTTTGTTAGACACACCCCACGGCTACTTCTAGTTGCGGTGTTAGATCAGGATTTGCGGTCAGTACAGTTACCACCTACTCCAGTGAAAGTTATTCATGCGGCTCCAAGGTCACCGGATCATAACAAAGGCCCTCCTTTATGTCTAACACAGGATGTATTGAGTCCATTATTTTTGGCAGTTCTTGCTTTCTTCATAAATTTCACTGAAATTTCATATTTTTTAATAAAAACAATCAATTTGTTTTACTTAAAAGTGTTATTTTTTTAAATCCTTTTTTAAATTTTAGTAAAAATAAAATAAAAAAACAACAATATACCATATCTGTCCGTTGTTGTGTCCCACGCTGTAATCCATGTCTGGGCGCAAAATCGTTTTCAACCTGGACGGTGCCAAGATACGACCGTCCCAGCTGAAAACCACTGGTGAATGAGCTGCTGAGAGTGCAGCATCATTCACCAGTGGTGACATCATCGAGGCTGGGCTGAACTGCGGTGACCTCAGGACCGTGGGAAAATGCCGATGATGATGTCACCGCAGGTAAATGATGCTGCGCTCTCAGCAGCTCATTCACCAGTGGTTTTCAGCCTTGACGGTCGCATCTGGATGGACACACACACACACGGACACAGATATCTCTGGTACCGTTTTTTTCCAGTACTGGTAATAAACTGACGTGTGAAACCAGCCTAACATAATATCTATATATGGTATCATTAAAAACTTCGGCTCAGTGGGCTATGTTTGGTATCTGCTCACTTGTACTGACCTGGAGAATCATATTGCCAGGTCAGTTTTACTATACAATGAACATGTGAACATGGTAAATAAAAAATTGTTGAATTGAACTTTTTTTTGCAATTTCAACTCACTTGGAATATTTTCCTGCTTTCCAGTGCATCACATGTAAAAATTAATGGTGTCATTCAAAAGGTACAATATGTTCCACAAAAAAAACAAGCCATCATTTGGCTATGTGCACGGAAAAAATAAAAAAGTTATGACTCTTGAAAGAATAGGAATAAAAAATGAAAATGAAAGAAAAATAAATTGTCCGCAATGGGAATGGGTTAAAATAAGCACAAATGAAAAACACTAGTGATGAGCAAGTGTACTCGTTGCCCTGGTTTTCCCGAGCAGGCTCGGGTGGTCTCTGAGTATTTGTGACTGCTCGGAGATTTAGTTTTCATTGCCTCAGCTGCATGATTTAAAGCTGATAGACAGCCTGAATACATGTGGGGATTCCCTAGCAACCAGGCAACCCCCACATGTACTCAGGCTGGCTATCAGCCGTAAATCATGCAGCTGAGGCAATGAAAGCTAAATCACCGAGCAGTCACAAATACTCAGAGACCACCTGAGCGTGCTCTGGAAAACCCGAGGAACTAGTACACTCGCTCATCACTAAAAAACACCAAAAGGTAGACAAAAAAAGCACAAATGAAATGATGAATCAGGCCCACTTTTTTGTCCTTGCAAATGGTCCAAAATTTAGGTGTGGCATATTGGCAGATTTATACCAGATTATATTCGGTATACAGTGGGGAAAAAAAAGTTCTCCCATTTAAAAAGATGAGAGAGGCCTGTTATTGACTTCATAGGTAGACCACAACTGCGAGAGTCAAAATTGAGAAAAAAAATCCAGAAAATCACTTTGTCTGATTTGGCAAGATTTATTTTTCAAATTATGGTGGAAAATAAGTATTTGGTCATTAACAAAAGTTCATCTCAATATTTTGTTACATATCCTATGTTGGCAATGACAGAGATCCAACATTTTATGTGAGTCTTCACAAGGTTGGCACACACTGTTGGTGGTATGTTGGCCCATTCCTCCATGCAGATCTCCTCTAGAGCAGTGATGTTTTGGGCCTGTCGCTGGGCAACACAGACTTTCAACTCCCTCCAAAGGTTTTCTATGGGGTTGAGATCTGAAGACTGGGTAGACCACTCCAGGACCTTCATATGCTTCTTACAAAGCCACTCCTTTGTTGCCCTGTACCTTTTGCATGTCTAAATGTTGCATACAGAAATGTGGAATCCTTTCTTGAGAAAATCCCTTCTACATTTTTTTGCACATATTTGACAGCACAAATTCCAGCTACATCTAAATGAAATTTTCCAGACATTGGAGACTGCAGAAAATAAACAAAATAATTAACTGGTCGATATACCTACCCTAAAGGGATTTGTGTACACTATGCAAAAAACAACCTGTAAGCATAAAACCTAATAAAATTAAAAAGACTCCTTACTCCCGAGTCCCAATGTAAATTCCCTTGCCTATCCAACACTCACATGGTTTCTCTGAACATTTGTAGACATCACTTTTTGGGCATTGTTTCTACAATCAGTCATTGATTGCATATCTTAAAGAGTCATATGGAAATGAAGACCAGAAGACCAGCCGGGAAGAAATGGGGCAATGGTGGTGAGGTTAGAGTGGAATTAAAGGGAACCTGTCATTTATATTAATGCTGCCCGGACATTGTCCAATATGAGGCAAGGGCATGCTGGGCTGTTGTTATTGTGATTGACACTGCAGCTGTCCAATCTAGCTGGGCCTGCAGGGTCTTCCAGGTGTAACCCGTTTTGGGTGATTACCTGGTTATTTAAACTGGTTGGCTATTATCAGAGCTTGCAATTGTTGGACTTGCTCAAGTGGTGTGTTTGCTCTGTGCTCTGAGTTTGTATATATTGATCTTTGTTGCCAACGTTGGATTTTCCATGCCTTGGCTACTCTTTTACTTTAGCCCTTTAGACTGTGAAGCACAAGAACTTTCTGATGATTATCTATTTGTCTTATCCCTTTGGCTTTGGCGAACCCTCCCAGCTTTTGAAATCGGACCCCTTGATTCCCCGCCTCATGGCTGTGAGCAGTGACTCCGCATCAAACTATGCATGTGCGTTTGTGGTATGTGTCTATTATAACTAATCTATATATAGTTCTTCTATGCTGTAGAGCTTATTTTACCTGTTTTATTTTTAAACCTACAAAATTAGTAGCACCAGCACAAATAATAACACACAACCATGAGACAAAATGTGCAAACACTCTTTGAACACACGACAAATTACATTGTGTTGTTCTTTATGTACTACAAAAACCAGGCCAAAACGCAGAAGAAGTGAGAAATTAAGTTAACCCTTCTGCTTTCATAGAAATAAAGATAGTAACTAGCAGCCATATTCTGCTAATTAAATTTGTTTGATTGAATGTTCAACAGCAAACATGACTACTTCTATAAAAGCAGAAGTTTGGGCATTTTGCTGGTCTAGAGCATTTGGGTGTGTAAGCCCCAATGTAACCTGAAAGATGAGAAATAAAGGTTATATTATACTCACTCAGGGGCGGTCCCGGGGCGGTCCGGTCCGATGGGCGTCGCGGTCCGATACAGCACCTCCTATCTTCATACGATGACATCCTCTTCTTGCCGCGGCTCCTGCACAGGTGTAGTTTGTCTGCCTGTTGAGGGCAGAGAAAAGAACTGCAGTGTGCAGGCATCGGGCCTTTCTGACCTTTCCTGGCACCTGCGCACTGCAGTACTTTGCTCTGCCCTCAACAGGGCAGACAAAGTATGCCTATGCCAAAGCCGCGACAAGAAGAGGATGTGATCATATGAAGATAGGAGGCGCTGCGCCGGACCGCGATGCCCATCGGACCCGGACCACAGCATGACAGCCCCTGGGTGAGTATAATATAACCTTTATTTCTCATCTTTCAGGTTACATCGAGGGCTTATCTACAGCATTACAGAATGCTGTAGATAAGTCCCTGATGCCGGTGGCCGCAGCTCATATACGATTTTGGGGGTGACAGACTCCCTTTAATCAGGTAATGCTACGTGATCTCATCACTATTCTCCCCCTTATCTGTGATGCTAGACTGAAGGGCACTTGGTAAATCTAAAAATAGGTTACATGCCTCTTTATAAAGAGACTCAGAGAAAGAGAAACAGAGAGAAACAGCCAGAGATTCTGGCAAGACATCCATACATCCAAAAGGACCAGAGACAGGACAGCAGCCATTTTACATCATGACTCCACCATGAGGGACATGGATCTATCATTCTACATGAAACAGCCTAGGTTTTTTTTTCTCCAGTGGAAGAATACAGATCTGCTCCATTGACCAACATGAACCATGAATAAGTCTAAGGAGCCCGGTTGGTACTCTTCAGGATCTCAGCACAGAACTGCTTCATTGACCATTACTGAAACCTTAGAGACATCTTAAATCATTCAGGTTAGGATAATCGGTTCACCTGGCCACATACCTCACTGTTATCGGTTAGCTTTCTAAGCTTGCCGTTACCTCCTCGCTGTGGGGGCTTGCCAAAAGCGGAGAGCCACTGGTGGGGGTATGCAACACTGGAAGCAGCTCTAATCCCGGCGAGTCAGCACAAGGGTGAGGCTCTGTAATTTGCACCATCTTGGGTATTTGCTGGGACTTTTATGTATGCTATTGTGTGTTGGTGGTTCAATAAATTAGTGCCACACTGTTTTACCCTCACCCTGTGCTGTCTGAGTAGCGTTCTGCCCATAGGGAGAGAGTAGGTATTCAGTGGTATAAGCCCTGGTCCATGCAGTCTCTCTAAAGACAGCCGGATCCACGGATGAGAGCACTCACTGACCCTCATGTCTCCACAAATATACTTTCAACAAACGTAGCTATAAATGTCCAATTCCACACTTAGCTCAAATCAAAGACGTCTTACAATCCAAGGAAATACTCCATGCAGGGAGGGGGAAAGAAAAGCATGGGCATGGCAGGTGATATGAGCACAAACAGGTATGCTGAGGGAGGTAAAGGGGGGAATAGGATAACAACTGTTCATTAAGATCAACTTATCAGTCTGACGGCTTCCTGACTGCAGAGTCGTAGGTTCAGATGGTGGTGCCAACGTGGATAGCACATGTTGAATCCAGTGTCGTCCTGCAGGAGTTGATGATCCTGTTCCTGGTGGTGACGTAGAGTCCTCGTTGTCTTGCACAGGGTCTAGGGTCCGGGATTCAGGTTGAGGAGCGAAGACCAGACCTCAATACTGTCGGTGCTTAATGGAGCTCGGCAGAAGTATGCGGGTGAGAAATGCCACAGTTCTCGATGAGTCAATCGGTCCTTATTAGGCAGCATTAATTAAGTCAGAATTAAAGTAGAAATTAGCTGGCAGTTTCTAGAAGAGCAAACTCTTACTGTGTACTTCCTCAGTAGCAAATAGGTGCTGCATTAAAGGAGAAAATAATTTCCCCAAAGGCAAACAAGACGTCTCCACTCATACCAGATACATTACATGGCAGAAATGGAAATGCCATATTTTCCTCCATATCGAAAATAATCTGATATCAAAATGATCTGCCATAATAATCTGATATCATACACCTCTGTGGGTCCTGCCTTGGGAAACCACAGATATGTTATACCCACCCAAATTATGGCCATATCGTAGAGGTCTTTAGTGTGTCTGTCATGATGAAAATATACTTGGAAATATGGCAGTCAATTTGTACCACTAGACTAGGAGGTTCCTGAGGGAAAATATGACAAATTAGAAGTATTTATTTGCAGCCATATTTCCATGCATACAATTAGCCATCATTCTCTCACCTGACCAGGAAAGAATGACCTGACCCTTTAAAATGTCTCATCCTAAAAAACACATTGTCAGACCGCTTAGGCTACGTTCACATTAGCGTTGCGCCGCCGTGCGTCGGCGACGCAACGCGCGACGCACGCTAAAACGCGCGCAAAAACGCGCGCGTTTTGCGACGCGTGCGTCGTTTTCCGACGAAAATCGGACGCACAGAAAATGCTACATGTAGCGTTTTCTTGCGTCCGATGCTAGCGTCGGAAACGACGCACGTGGCGAAAAACGCCACGAAAACGACGCACGCGTCCCCTATGTTAAACATAGGGGCGCGTCGCCGCTGCGTCGCCGCTGCGTCGCCGGCGCAACAGCGACGCACATTGGCGGAACGCCAATGTGAACGTAGCCTTAGAGACAATGTGAATTGTAGATCTGTCCTAATTCCTGTGGCAATCTAGTCTGCAAAGACTCGCTCACCTAACTAATTTGTAAGCATTTTCTTTTTTTATCCCTTTTGATCTATACTGTTATTTTTTATTGTGCATTACTTATATAGTGCTATCTTATTCCACAGCACTTTCCAGACAGCACTGTCCCCAATGGGGCTCACAATCTAGATTCCCTATTACGATGTCTTTGGAGTATGGGAGGAAACCAGAGTACCTGGAGTAAACTCACGCAAACAGGGAGAGCATAGAGACTTCTTACAGATGTTGTCCTTGGTGGGATTTGAACCCAAGACTCGAGCTCTGCAAAGCCACAATGCTAACCACTGGGCCACCGTACAGTGCTAATCACTGAGTCACCATGCAGCATGTATTATTTTTTGCCTTATGTGAATCTCTTATTATTATTTAATCTTTTTGTGATTTTTGTAAGCACTGTACCCTTTTTTGTATGATAAATCTAAAATGTAATAGGTTTGTCCATTCTGTTCTTAAGGTACCCACAACTCTAAAGATGGAAAGTATCATCTGGTTGAGTTACTCTGTGGATGCCAGTGTGCAAGATGTGTACCTGATAAGTGGTTGAGAAGGCTGGATGATGTGTGCTGGAGGATTACTCAGTGCATGCGTCCTTGTGGAACGGCAGGTGGTGGCAGTGACAACAGTGGTGCAGATGTGAGAACTGGCGGTGGGTTGTGCTTAGCTCATTGTCATCCTATTGGGAGAAGTGAGTAAGCGAGTGAGTGTGGGAAGTAAGGAACTTCTTTACAGCTGCATCCAAGTCACAAGTACAGAGAGTGGGAGATTTTTGAAACAATGTGCATACATGAATATGTGATACCCCAGGAGTCCAGTTGCCACAGTGGCATTGCCTCCCTCCCAGGGGGTGATGCCATGCCTTGAAGCAAGAAGGGATTCTGTTATGTCTGCTAATGAAAGGTGTAATGAAGGCAATCCAGAGACACAGTGTGCCTAGCGATCAGAGCGCACACAGTGATCTGACAAATACCCAAAAACAAAAGAACGAGCTCTGAGACGTGGAAACTCTGTAGACTGCACACCTGATCCTATCCTAAACACAACTAAATGTGGCTGTGGATTGCGCCTAACAACTACCTAGGCAACTCGGCACAGCCTAAGAAACTAGCTAGCCTGAAGATAGAAAAATAGGCCTGACTTGCCCCCAGAGAAATACCCCAAAGGAAAAGGCAGCCCCCCACATATAATGACTGTGAGTAAGATGAAAAGACAAAACGTAGGGATGAAATAGATCCAGCAAAGTGGGGCCCGATAATCTTAGACAGAGCGAGGACAGTAAAGCGAACTTTGCAGTCTACAAAAAACCCTAAAGCAAAAACCACGCAAAGGGGGCAAAAAGACCCACCGTGCCGGACTAACGGCACGGCGGTACACCCTTTGCGTCTCAGAGCTTCCAGCAAAACAAAAGACAAGCTGGACAGAAAAAAAAACAAAATAGCAAAAAAGCACTTAGCTATACAGAGCAGCAGGTCACAGGAACAATCAGGAGAAGCTCAGATCCAACACTGGAACATTGACTAGGAGCAAGGATAGCAGCATCAGGTGGAGTTAAGTAACGAAGCAGCTAATGAGCTCACCAGAACACCTGAGGAAGGAAGCTCAGAAGCTGCAGTACCACTTGTGACCACAGGAGTGAATTCAGCCACAGAATTCACAACAGTACCCCCCCCCTTGAGGAGGGGTCACCGAACCCTCACCAGATCCCCCAGGCCTACCAGGATGAGCCGCATGAAAGGCACGAACAAGATCGGGAGCATGAACATCAGAGGCAAAAACCCAGGAATTATCTTCCTGAGCATAACCCTTCCATTTAACCAGATACTGGAGTTTCCGTCTAGAAACACGAGAATCCAAAATCTTCTCCACAATATACTCCAATTCCCCCTCCACCAAAACCGGGGCAGGAGGCTCAACAGATGGAACCATAGGTGCCACGTATCTCCGCAACAACGACCTATGGAATACATTATGTATGGAAAAGGAGTCTGGGAGGGTCAGACGAAAAGACACAGGATTGAGAATCTCAGAAATCCTATACGGACCAATAAAACGAGGTTTAAATTTAGGAGAGGAAACCTTCATAGGAAAATGACGAGAAGATAACTAAACCAGATCCCCAACACGAAGTCGGGGACCCACACGGCGTCTGCGATCAGCAAAAAGTTGAGCCTTCTCCTGGGACAAGGTCAAATTGTCCACTACCTGAGTCCAGATCTGCTGCAACCTGTCCACCACAGAATCCACACCAGGACAGTCCGAAGACTCAACCTGTCCTGAAGAGAAACGAGGATGGAACCCAGAATTGCAAAAAAATGGAGAAACCAAGGTAGCCGAGCTGGCCCGATTATTAAGGGCGAACTCAGCCAACGGCAAAAAGGACACCCAATCATCCTGGTCTGCAGAAACAAAACATCTCAGATATGTTTCCAAGGTCTGATTGGTTCGTTCGGTCTGGCCATTAGTCTGAGGATGGAAAGCCGAGGAAAAGGATAGGTCAATGCCCATCCTACCACAAAAGGCTCGCCAGAACCTTGAAACAAACTGGGAACCTCTGTCAGAAACAATATTCTCAGGAATGCCATGCAACCGAACCACATGCTGAAAGAACAAAGGTACCAAATCAGAGGAGGAAGGCAATTTAGCCAAGGGCACCAGATGGACCATTTTAGAAAAGCGATCACAGACCACCCAAATGACTGACATCTTTTGAGAAACGGGAAGGTCAGAAATGAAATCCATCGAAATATGTGTCCAAGGCCTCTTTGGGACCGGCAAGGGCAAAAGCAACCCACTGGCACGAGAACAGGAGGGCTTAGCCCTAGCACAAATCCCACAGGACTGCACAAAAGTACGTACATCCCGTGACAGAGATGGCCACCAGAAGGATCTAGCCACTAACTCTCTGGTACCAAAGATTCCAGGATGACCAGCCAACACCGAACAATGAAGTTCAGAGATAAGTTTATTAGTCCACCTATCAGGGACGAACAGTTTCTCCGCTGGACAACGATCAGGAATATTCGCCTGAAATTTTTGCAGCACCCGCCGCAAATCAGGGGAGATGGCAGACACAATGACTCCTTCCTTGAGGATACCCGCTGGCTCAGATAAACCCGGAGAGTCGGGCACAAAACTCCTAGACAGAGCATCCGCCTTCACATTTTTAGAGCCCGGAAGGTACGAAATCACAAAGTCGAAGCGGGCAAAAAATAACGACCAACCTGTCTAGGATTCAAGCGCTTGGCAGACTCGAGATAAGTCAAGTTCTTATGATCAGTCAATACCACCACGCGATGCTTAGCTCCTTCAAGCCAATGACGCCACTCCTCGAATGCCCACTTCATGGCCAGCAACTCTCGGTTGCCCACATCATAATTACGCTCAGCAGCTGAAAACTTCCTGGAAAAGAAAGCACATGGTTTCATCACTGAGCAATCAGAACCTCTCTGTGACAAAACCGCCCCTGCTCCAATCTCAGAAGCATCAACCTCGACCTGGAACGGAAGAGAAACATCTGGCTGACACAACACAGGGGCAGAACAAAAACGACGCTTCAACTCCTGAAAAGCTTCCACAGCAGCAGAAGACCAATTAACCAAATCAGCACCCTTCTTGGTCAAATCGGTCAATGGTTTGGCAATGCTAGAAAAATTACAGATGAAGCGACGATAAAAATTAGCAAAGCCCAGGAACTTTTGCAGACTTTTCAGAGATGTCGGCTGAATCCAATCCTGGATGGCTTGGACCTTAACTGGATCCATCTCGATAGTAGAAGGGGTAAAGATGAACCCCAAAAATGAAACTTTCTGCACACCGAAGAGACACTTTGATCCCTTCACAAACAAAGAGTTAGCACGCAGGACCTGAAAAACCATTCTGACCTGCTTCACATGAGACTCCCAATCATCTGAGAAGATCAAAATGTCATCCAAGTAAACAATCAGGAATTTATCCAGGTACTCACGGAAGATGTCATGCATAAAGTATTGAAACACTGATGGAGCATTGGCAAGTCCGAACGGCATCACTAGATACTCAAAATGACCCTCGGGCGTATTGAATGCAGTTTTCCATTCATCTCCTTGCCTGATTCTCACCAGATTATACGCACCACGAAGATCTATCTTAGTGAACCAACTAGCCCCCTTAATCCGAGCAAACAAGTCAGATAACAATGGCAAGGGATACTGAAATTTAACAGTGATCTTATTAAGAAGGCGGTAATCAATACACGGTCTCAGCGAACCATCCTTCTTGGCTACAAAGAAGAACCCTGCTCCCAGTGGTGATGACGATGGGCGAATATGTCCCTTCTCTAGGGATTCCTTCACATAACTGCGCATAGCGGCGTGTTCGGGCACGGATAGATTAAATAATCGACCTTTAGGGAATTTACTACCAGGAATCAAATTGATAGCACAATCACAGTCCCTATGCGGAGGTAGGGCATCGGACTTGGGCTCTTCAAATACATCCTGATAATCAGACAAGAACTCTGGGACCTCAGAAGGGGTGGATGACGAAATCGACAAAAATGGAACATCACCATGTACCCCCTGACAACCCCAGCTGGATACCGACATGGAATTCCAATCCAATACTGGATTATGGGTTTGTAGCCATGGCAACCCCAACACGACCACATCATGCAGATTATGCAACACCAGAAAGCGAATAACTTCCTGATGTGCAGGAGCCATGCACATGGTCAGCTGGGCCCAGTACTGAGGTTTATTCTTGGCCAAAGGTGTAGCATCAATTCCTCTCAATGGAATAGGACACCGCAAAGGCTCCAAGAAAAACCCACAATGTTTAGCATAATCCAAATCCATCAGATTCAGGGCAGCGCCTGAATCCACAAACGCCATGACAGAAAACGACGACAAAGAGCATATCAAGGTAATGGACAGAAGGAATTTGGACTGTACAGTACCAATGACGGCAGACCTAGCGGACCGCTTAGTGCGCTTAGGACAATCAGAAATAGCATGAGTGGAATCACCACAGTAGAAACATAGCCCATTCAGACGTCTGTATTCCTGCCGTTCAACTCTGGTCATAGTCCTATCGCACTGCATAGGCTCAGGTTTAACCTCAGGCAATACCGCCAAATGGTGCACAGATTTACGCTCGCGCAAGCGTCGACCGATCTGAATGGCTAAAGACAAAGACTCATTCAAACCAGCAGGCATAGGAAATCCCACCATGACATCCTTAAGAGCCTCAGAGAGACCCTTTCTGAACAAAGCTGCCAGCGCAGATTCATTCCACTGAGTGAGTACTGACCATTTCCTAAATTTCTGACAATATACTTCTATATCATCCTGACCCTGGCACAAAGCCAGCAAATTTTTCTCAGCCTGATCCACCGAATTAGGCTCATCGTACAGTAATCCGAGTGCCAGGAAAAACGCATCGACACTACTCAATGCAGGGTCTCCTGGCGCAAGAGAAAATGCCCAGTCTTGAGGGTCGCCGCGCAAAAAAGAAATAATAATCAAAACCTGTTGACTAGGATTACCAGAAGAATAAGGTTTCAAGGCCAGAAATAGCTTACAATTATTTTTGAAACTTAGAAACTTCGTTCTATCTCCAAAAAACAAATCAGGAATAGGAATTCTTGGTTCTAGCATATATTTCTGATCTATAGTATCTTGAATCTTTTGTACATTTATAACGAGATTATCCATTGAAGAGCACAGACCCTGAAAATCCATGTCCACACCTGTGTCCAGAAACACCCAAATGTCTAGGGGAAAAAAAAAAAAAAAAAAAAGTGAACACAGAGCAGAGAAAAAAAAAATGATGTCAGAACTTTTTCTTTCCCTCTATTGAGAATCATTAGTTGGCTCCTAGTACTGTTATGTCTGCTAATGAAAGGTGTAATGAAGGCAATCCAGAGACACAGTGTGCCTAGCGATCAGAGCGCACACAGTGATCTGACAAATACCCAAAAACAAAAGAACGAGCTCTGAGACGTGGAAACTCTGTAGACTGCACACCTGATCCTATCCTAAACACAACTAAATGTGGCTGTGGATTGCGCCTAACAACTACCTAGGCAACTCGGCACAGCCTAAGAAACTAGCTAGCCTGAAGATAGAAAAATAGGCCTGACTTGCCCCCAGAGAAATACCCCAAAGGAAAAGGCAGCCCCCCACATATAATGACTGTGAGTAAGATGAAAAGACAAAACGTAGGGATGAAATAGATTCAGCAAAGTGGGGCCCGATAATCTTAGACAGAGCGAGGACAGTAAAGCGAACTTTGCAGTCTACAAAAAACCCTAAAGCAAAAACCACGCAAAGGGGGCAAAAAGACCCACCGTGCCGGACTAACGGCACGGCGGTACACCCTTTGCGTCTCAGAGCTTCCAGCAAAACAAAAGACAAGCTGGACAGAAAAAAAAAAACAAAATAGCAAAAAAGCACTTAGCTATACAGAGCAGCAGGTCACAGGAACAATCAGGAGAAGCTCAGATCCAACACTGGAACATTGACTAGGAGCAAGGATAGCAGCATCAGGTGGAGTTAAGTAACGAAGCAGCTAATGAGCTCACCAGAACACCTGAGGAAGGAAGCTCAGAAGCTGCAGTACCACTTGTGACCACAGGAGTGAATTCAGCCACAGAATTCACAACAGGATTCCCTTAGCTGGTAACACTTGCATACAACACCTTTCCTAACTCCAGGCCAGAAGGGGAGCTCTAAACCTAGTTTCAAGGTAGCTTTTCTATAAGTTCTGGCCTGGAGGTGGGGTTAGTGAGTTCAGTGTGAGACAGTGATGGGAGAGGAAGTATGTGAGGAGAGCCTGGGAGTGGAGCTGCGACTGAGCTCACCTCAAGACTGAGCACAACACAGTGGACACCAGAGTCCGTGGTTCTGTGGGAACCACAGGCCCCACAGCCAAATCCGGAGGACAGGAGATTGCAGGTCTCCTGGCCACAACTGACACCTGAAGGCACAGCCGCATACCAGAGCCCGGAATCACCACGAGGGAGTGATACCTTGAAAAGGCTCAAGCTGCCATATGGGTAGCGTTTCACTAAGTGGACAGACTGAGAGAGGGACTTGAGGAGAACTACAAGCATCAGGAACCCAGAGAGCAGCGCAGTAGGGAGGCTTCCAACCCCACCTGGATAGGGGAATTCTGAACTGCTTCCAGGCTGCCTGGATCTCTTATACCACCTGTTACCTGTGCTCTGGACTGCTCCTACAATTAAAGGTAAAGAAATTACAGTCCCTGTGTCCTCCAATTATTCTTGCACCCCAACGTCCACAACCCCTTATAGATTGTTCTGGTAGCCCTGGGGCCCCGCTCCACCTGTGGGGAGTCACACCATCACACCATCTCAGCTGCAACACCACCGGCCTTAGCGGTCCCCTTAAGCAGTGTCGTCCATCTCTAGCTGAACACCCCAGGTGTCGTCACGAATAATCCCCTACAAACATTTCCCTCATCCCTTTTATTGCACGCCCAGGGCCACGGACCTGGTCAGTTGCTGCCGTGATCACCCCTTTAAGAACCGTGTGACCCGGTTCCGAGTACCACACGGCCCTAGCGGGTGTTGCAAATACACCCAAATCTCAGTGAACTTAAAAGGTACCTACCACCAATCTGGGACTCCCTTTTTATTTAATAAAATAAATGGGTATCCCCAGACTGGTGACTTTTTTAAATATCATCTATTATCAGACTCTTTCATAAGGGTCCATAATGTCCACCAAATAAGCCTGACTTTCTAGCAAAAACAGAGTGGGATCCCCAAACCCTCTACAGCTGCTCTCGCGGTGCAGGAGTGTGATCTCACAAGATCTCACACTTTGCACTAATAGAAACCTGTTTCACGTAAATTGCAAGTGCATGACTTAAGTGCAGTAACAGGCTCCAGTATGAACATACAGTGGGTACGGAAAGTATTCAGACCTCTTTAAATTTTTCACATTTTACATTTGGAAATTTCAAAGAAATTCATTTTTTTCACATTAATGTACACTCTGCACCCCACCCGGTGGTTGGCGCACATAGCAATGCAGTAATTCTGCTACATAAAAGCAATCTGAGCATCGCCTCTATGTAGCAGAGCCGATCAAGTTGTGGCAGCTTCTAGCCTCCCATGAAGGCTATTGAAGCATGCCAAAAGTAAAAAAAAAAATGTTTTTAAAAATATGAAAAAAATATAAAAGTTCAAATCACTCCCCTTTCGCTCCATTCAAAATAAAACAATAAAAAACAAACCTACACATACACATATTTGGTATTGCCGTGTTCAGAATCGCCGATCTATAAATAAAATAAGGATTAACCTGATCGCTAAACGGCGTATTGATAAAAAAAAGTCAAAATGCCAGAATTACGTTTTTTGGGCCACAGTGACATTGCATTAAAATGCAATAACGGGCGATCAAAAGATCGTATCTGCACCAAAATGGTATAATTAAAACCATCAGCTCGGCACGTAAAAAATAAGCCCTCACCCAATCCGAGATCATAAAAAATGGAGACGCTATGGGTATTGGAATTTTTTTTTTCACCACTTAGATATAAAAGAACCTAGACATTTTTGGTGTCAATGAACTTGTAATGACCTGGAGAATCATAATAGCAGGCCAGTTTTAGCATTTAGTGAATATAGCAAAAAAGCCAAACAAAAAACAAGTGATTGCACTTTTTTTGCAATTTCACAGCACTTGGAATTTTTTTCCCATTTTCTAGTACATGACATGGCAAAACCAATGGTGTTGCTCAAAAGTAAAACTCGCCCTGCAAAAAACAAGCCCTCACATGGCCATATTGACGGAAAAATAAAAAAGTTATGGCTCTGGGAAAAAGGGGAGCGAAAAATGAAAACTAAAAACCGAAAAAAGTGAAGGAGGGGGAAGGGGTTAGAATGGACCATTTGCCTGCGCCTGGGCTGATGAGACTACTGCTCCCATCAGGCTCTCTCTGGTGTCACTGATAACAGTGACAACAGGTGCTGCTGATGAGAGAGTAGTATCATCTGCCGACACCCGTGCTCATCGTTAAAAAATAATAGTAAAATTATATACATATTCATTATTCACATAATACATACATATTCACATAGAAATAAAAACCCATTATACTCACCACACACCAAATCCCCGACGCCCTTGTCTCCTAGAAATAACGTTAAATAATAAACCAACATATACTACCTATCCGCCATAGTCCAATGTAATCCAGATTGTCCCATGATGATCTCACGTGTAGCACAGTCACATCGGGAGATGTGATCGCTCTACCTGACCGGCGATACACCGCAGGGGCGATTAGCTCCTGTCAGTGTATCAGCTGAGAATACTCACGCAGATGCCTTATCCAAAGTGATGCACGAGAAGCCTAGGACCAATCGAGATGAAGAATTGGAGGCTGAAGAGGTCCCTTTGTTCCGAGATTCTGCCAGGACATTGGCGACTACAAAGGAACAGGTACAAGCCATGTCTATAGAATGCATACTGGGATGATCCCGTGACGAGTTGGTCCGATTACAGCAGGAAGTTGGGGAACTCGCCCAAATAAGACACTGGGTAACTCTAAAACAACTCCCCAGTCAGAGAGAGAGGGACGCCCTGTCCCTGGGGACGTTGCAGATTGTCAAGCAGTGGGAAAGGCTTCTGTTGTGAATTCTGTGGCTGAATTCACTCCTGTGGTCACAAGTGGTACTGCAGCTTCTGAGCTTCCTCCCTCAGGTGTTCTGCAGAGCTCGTTAGCTGCTTCGTTATTTAACTCCACCTGATTCTGTTTTCCTTGCTCCTTGTCAATGTTCCAGTATTGGATCTGAGCTCCTGGATCTTTCCTGTGGCCTGCTGCTCTGCTTAGATAAGTGCTTCTTTGCTTTTTGTTGCTATTTTTTCTGTCCAGCTTGTCGTTTGGTTTTGCTGGAAGCTCTGAGACGCAAAGGGTGTACCGCCGTGCCGTTAGTTCGGCACGGTGGGTCTTTTTGCCCCCTTTGCGTGGTTTTTGCTTTAGGGTTTTTTGTAGACTGCAAAGTTCTCTTTACTATCCTCGCTCTATCTAGAATATCGGGCCTCACTTTGCTGAATCTATTTCATCCCTACGTTTTGTCTTTTCATCTTACTCACAGTCATTATATGTGGGGGGCTGCCTTTTCCTTTGGGGTATTTCTCTGAGGCAAGCCAGGCTTATTTTTCTATCTTCAGGCTAGTCAGTTTCTCAGGCTGTGCCGAGTTGCATAGGTAGCATCAGGCGCAATCCACAGCCACCTTTAGTTGTGTTTAGGATAGGTTCAGGTTTGCAGTCTACAGAGATTCCACGTCTCAGAGCTCGTTCTATTGTTTTTGGATTATTGTCAGATCACTGTATGTGCTCTGATCGCTGGTACACTGTGTCACTGGATTGCCAACATAACAGGCTTCAACTGAAGAATAGGCTGTTGTACCGAAAGATGCAAATACAACGGGAATTGGATGTCACCTGGCAGGTGGTAATCCCTGAGGCGCTACTACATAAGGTGGCCATGGAGGCACATAAAAGAGGAGCTCACTTTGGCCAAGAGAAGACCTTGCAGTGGCTGCAGAAGTTAGTTTATCATCCAAGACTGAAAGCCATGGTGGAAGAGGTCTGTCGACAGTGTAGAACCTGCGAATTAGCTAAACCTCCGGAGCAGAGAGCTCCCACACAGACCATCGTGACTTCTGCCCCTCTCGAAGTATTAATGATAGATTACCTGACAGTAGGTCCGCCTTACCAGGGTACGAGCATTGTCTGGTGATGACGGATCAGTTCACAAAGTTCGCCGATGTAACTCCGACACGTGATCAAACTGCCGAATCAGAGGCCCATGCCATTTGCAAGGATTTCATGCAAGTGTACAGCTGCCCGAAGAGAATCCACTTTGATCAAGGCGCTTGTTTTCTAGGGCGAGTGATGGAAGAATTGCATCGCCTGTTAAGATCGAAAAATCGCAGACAACGCCTTATCATCCTCAGGGAAATGGAGCATGTGAACAGTTCAATCGAACATTAATTCAGATGTTAAGAACGCTAGAGGAAGACCAAAAAGTCCGTTGGCCTGAGTTCATGGCAGAATTATTTTGGGTGTACAATAACTGAGTAGATCGCACCACCGGTTACACTCCACATACCTTGCTGTTTGGCTGGCCAGGAAGATAGAATACTGAGTTGGGGTTGGATCCAGAGGAGGACTACCCAAAGAAGGGGGTGTCCACCTGGGTCAGGGAACATCGTCATCGCCTGTAGACACTACATCGCCTAGTGCAGACTAAGTTCTTGGAACTTGAGCATTCAGATACAGCTCCTCTGCAAGGGACAGCTCTTCAGGCCAGGGACCATGCGTTGGTCTGAGATAGGCTACGTTCACATTTGCATTGTGCGGCACAGCGTCGGCGACGCAACGCATAACGCATGCAAAACGCATGCACAACGCAGCGTTTTGTGACGCATGCGTTCATTTTTTGCATGATTTTTGGCTCAGAAAAAACTGCATCATGCAGCGTCCTCTGCGCCCTGACAGTTGCGCTACAATGACGCATGCGTCACAAAACGCAAGACAACGCATGTCCATGCGCCCCATGTTAAATATAGGGGCGCATGACGCATGTGTCGCCGCGGCTGCGCCCGACGCTGCGCCGCACAATGCTAATGTGAACGTAGCAATAAACGTACTCGGGACAAGCTGGAATATCTGTGGGAGAAGACTACATATCGAGCAAAGCGACTATTCAGTTCCGACGGTCACATCTATGAAGTCCAACCTGAAGGGAATGAAGATGGTCCTACTTGCGTAGTTCACCGGAATATGCTATGCCCTTGCTTGTCGTGAGATCCTGATCAAGAGAAGAGATGCCAAGTGCTCCTGAAATACTGCCTCCAGCAGTTGCTGATTGCGAGAATGAAGAATTCCCTGATATGCTGCCTGTAGACCCAGGGGAGGAACAGGTACTGTACTTGAAAATCTTGAAAGTCCTGAAGTGGCTGCTCCATTGGAATCGGGCAAGTCCTCACCCTCACCTGTTCAGCCCAACTCAACTACCCAACCTGACTCGACTACTCCTTCTGACTTGGGACGCACTGAACGAGCAACAGCCGAAATACCACCCCACAGATACAACCAAAACCAATTTATTTGATACGAAATCATCCAAGGAATAGGTAATTGTCAACGCTTACCACAAGAACTCTCACCCTTGGAATGGCGAGCAAAAGGAGAGGGGGAGTGTAAGAAGAAGAACCGGACAGGGGGTACCTCTTTTGCATCGGGTCCTGAACTGTCGGGGGCTGTCTCCCCTGTTGTCCGGTGGAAAGCTTAGAAACCCAGACCGACCTTTGCACTTGGCATAGGGGACGTGGCTAAGCTAAAAAGGCCAGCGTGCGCATGCAAGCAGTCAATCTTGGTGGGAACAAGCAGCGCACAGCAGGGAACAGTTGGTGCTCCATCCTCTGAGCATCGTGAGCATGTACAGAGACTGTGACAAGAGACGTGCCGTGTGCCCATTGGCTCCACCAGCTGAAGGTGCTAAATGTTCCAGGCCAGTAAGTTCTGCTTGCGTGCCACTTAGAAAGGACCGGGTGCCTCACCGTGAACTGTGCCCCATCTCATCCGCTTACATCTGTCTAGCCTCATTATGCTCCAACGGAGTCGGATATTGCACTTCATACCGCACAGGATCCAGGACCCCATCCAAGACAACAAGGACCCACAGTCGCCACCAGAAACTGGATCATCCACACCTTCAGGCCGACACTGGACTCACCATGCATTAACTGCATTGGTGTCACTGCTTGACCTAAGGACTCTACAGTCAGGAAGCCGCCGGACCGATAAGCTAACCCTTAAAGAACTGCTGCATCACTTATTGTTGTTGTTTACCTCACCCTGCACACCATTTGTGTTTATATCACCCACTATATTCCTGTTTACCCCTTCCTCTCCCTGCTTGGAGCAACCCCCTGTTTAAGTAAAATAACTTTAACTCTTGCTGTGCCTCCTGTCTGTTACTGCATCCCGATACCTGCTCACACCAGCTACACACAGTGTGAACAGTGAGCGAGAGCTTCCTGGTACTTTTTTATTTTTTTTAGACAATGTATTTTTGACAATATAACACTATTGTTGGAGACAGAGACTCATGCTCCAATAAACAGTAGTAGTTGTAATATATGCAATAATAAATAAATATTATTCCGACAGGATAGCATTGTAGGTGTGAGACCGCTAGAGGAACTCCAAAAGGTGGACCCGCTAGACCGCGACAGCGAACTCTCCTAGAGCGAGTGGACCCGGTGAACCACCCCTATACAGGGAGCGTTAGGGGCAGGCCCAAGGGAGACTACTGCCGCAGCAACTAGCAACTAGAGGAGAGGTACAGGAGAGAAGGTAACATGGCTGGAGCACAGGAATACGGACAGGACGGAGATGCAGGTAGACTCGGAAAGAGCACAGGGAAGACAGGCAGGACTGAAATGACGGTATAAATGGTGGGGACAGCAGGGGTAGAGGACTCTAGGACTGGATTGAGGTGAAGACAGACTGGTATGGAGAAGACATGGAAGCAAGGACAATCAGGAGACACAGGGAACCTGGCAGGAAAGGTTAGATGCAGACTAACTGTAATGATGAAGGCACGACAGCAAGAACAATCAGGAGCCACTGGAAGGCAGGCACTATAAAGAAACGAGAGAGAACAGGTGAGGGAGAAGGCAAGGAGAAACACAAAGGACTAAATGCTAATAAGGCTGCTATAAGGGCAGACTGGAGGACAGTATATGAATTCAGCAGGAAAAAAGAAAGAAACCAGAACGTATCGTTCCTAATCACGTCTGACCACTTTTAACTAACAACCCCCAAGGACTGCCTTATCCTCACATGGAGGACGCCGCTGAATGAGGTTATGTCTGCCACTGCAGAATACCTCCATTAACCTGGACATTTAACCTGGACATTTTATTCCCCTGATGAACCCCCGTAACGGGGAGGGAAACGCGTTGGGAAGAGAAAGAGGACATATCATCCAGGGTGGTTATACTAACCAAAGGGCTTCATTAAGTAGGCTCAAACTTGGGGACTGCCCTTGTTAGGGCGGGAGTCTTTTATACACGGGGCACGACAGGGAAGATAGCTTTAAACCCTTCCCCCCCACCTACCTATATATATATTTTTTTTTTTTTTTCTTTTCTTCTCCCCCCCATTGGAAAAGGTCTATTGGTCTCCATCCCATGCCGTGCTCTCAATAAGCACAAGAATCTACAACAAGAAGAGAGACAGCAATTGGGTGAGATCATGCCATTTGTCTTGTCTAGTGCACGTTTAAACATGAGCACCAAATTGTTTTTAAAGTACACATAATTTTAGAGGTATACATATTAAATGTTAAGTTTTAGAGTCTAGTGGCTGGCTATGCTGGGTTGTCAGACTGGAGGACAGAACGACAGGATGACGTGGGACCAGGATCAAATGTGAACACAAATGACAATCAGGCACCGCCAGGAGGAAGAGGCGGCCTGATAAGGAGGACGGCGGAATACCTTCCGGGTGGGAGTCCTCCAGTGCACAGTGGGTAACAGACAGAGTGGCCAGAATCAGCGAGATAAGTGTGTGCATGCGCCGCAGAACCCAGTGCGCTGGCGCGCGCACCCGAGGAAGACCAGGAGCCGGGCCCGCGAGAGGAGGAGAAGTCTGGGAACGAGCAGGGATGCACTGGGATGCCACAGAGTGGTAAGTATCGCGGAACACAGGCGGCGAGGCAAGCGGGAGCGTGACAGTAGGTTTTGATTGCTCAGGTTATTGGTTCAAATCTAACCAAGGACAATCATTTTCAGACCACCTATAGGATTTCTACTTGTGAATGTAAACAAGAGTGTTCTTTTTCACCAACAGCCCACTGGTATCCTGAAACTGGAGACTTGCCCCACATCTACATAAGAGACTCTATTTGAATTCTCTATTGTAGATTACAAGAAAATACCAATATATTGGTGAAGTGTGCAGCACATTTTTTCTGTAATGTGTGATTCATGAGTTCCCCTTTTTAAACCAATTGCAGACGGTAATCATTAAACAGATGACTTAACATCTTTTCAAAATAGTGACACAAGTGCTTAATATTCACAAACACAGGCGGGTGTACACTTAGCTTGGTGGTAGTAGGTCTCCTCTAGGTTGTTCAATACACTTAAAACATTCAGAACTTAACTTGAGATTCACTCTTGGGCAGTCCTTTACCAGGGTCAAGAGACCATGTGATACTCCCAAGAGGGTCATATGTCTACTGGCTTCCTCTTGTCCTTGAGTGAACCTGGTAGACTACCGCAAGCCTTAGCCTACCCCATCTAGATGTTTCTGGTGGGGTCACACCAACCACTTCCCGATTTACTCTTTGTTGTCCTTGGTGGTAGACAGGTTTGCTGGCCAACTCTTTGCATCACAATGGTAGTTACAGACCACAGAGCGATTGCCGTATTTTTGGACAATAAGACGCACTGGACTGTTGTGAATTCCGCTCTTGGGCTCCCTCCGGTGGTTGTAAGTGGCACTTTTGTGAGTTCTGCTCTTGGGCTCCCTCTGGTGGTTTCAAGTGGTATGGCTGCTCCTTGGATTTAGCTGTCATCAGCTGCTTCCACTGATCGTCTTTTCTGCTCAGCTATTTATGCCTGGCTTTTCCTTCAGCCAGTGCCACTTGTAAATGGTTTCTGGTTGGATTCACATCTCTTTGGATTTCCCTGTTATCCTGACCAGTTCAGCAAAGCTAAGTTCTTGCTTGCTCTTTTCTGTCCACAGATTGTGGACTTATCCGTTCTGTGTTTTCTATGTTTGTCCAGCTTATCAGTATGAATTAATTCTGTCTTGCTGGAAGCTCTGGGAAGCAGATTTACCCTCCACACCTTTAGTCAGGTGTGGAGTTTTTAGTAAACTCTGCGTGGATTTTTGTAGTGTTTTATACTGACCGCACAGTATTCCATCCTGTCCTATCTATCTAGCTAGACTGGCCTCCTGTGCTCATTCTGGTTTCATTCTGTGTATGTCTTTTCCCTCTCCACTCACAGTCATTATTTGTGGGGGGCTAATCTATCCTTTGGGGATTTTCTCTGAGGCAAGATAGTTTTCCTGCTTCTATCTTTAGGGGTAGTTAGCTCTTAGGCTGTGACGAGGTGCCTAGGGAGAGTTAGGAGCATCCCACGGCTACTTCTAGTGTTGTGTTGAGCTTAGGGACTGCGGTCAGTACAGATACCACTTCCTTCAGAGCTCGTTCCATATTGCTCCTAAACCACCGCATCATAACACTGGACCATAAGATGCACTCCAAATTTTTAGGAGGAAAATAGGGAAAAAATTATGAGACTCTCTAAGGTGCAATTTATTTTGAATTATGCATTGTGTTGTTCACATTCACGTTCACATTTACCGGATATGAGGCACATGTGTTCCAAGGTTACGCTCCAGGGTGCAGGACATAAATGGATCCATGTATGGAGACGCCAAGCCAGAAGTGAGGGCTCTATCCGGTTAGATACCATTGAATATGATGCAATGGACAACAGAGGGCGTGTTCAGTGACTATGGAAGGAGTATATAGACTTCCTGGTCATGCTCTCCACTGTTGAAACGCAAAAAAAGTGCAAGTGCAAGCTGCTCTGTCTGCATTGCATGAGCATTAGCTGCCATCCATGTGCTTTTTGTGTTTTTCACAGACCCATAGACTTTTGTTGGCCCTTTTTAACAGAGATACCTGAAAAAATACGGACATGAGTATAGCATCATAGATTATAATGGGTATGTGTAGTATTCTTGAAAAAACGGATGCAACATGTATGAGCAACATACACTTCTAATGAGACCTAACAATTCAAGCATGGTGCTAAAGAATTACATTTTTCCACTTGCTTGATTTTTTTTAAGCAGTATCTGCTTAAACAGTGACTTATTGAAACGACTCCCCCCATAAGGTGAGTCAGCCTCATGGGTTTGCACAATGAGATCCTTCTCTTTTTTCGGAAAGTGGTCACATGTCTGCTGAACTTCAAGTAAACTTGACAAAAGTATGATGCAAAGAACTGCGAAAACGTGGTAAAGATGGGTAAAAGTGCAGAAAATAAATGTATTTCCAAGCTTAAAACACTGGTAATCATAAATTAAATTCTCTTAGTTTGAACTGATGTCTCCTGAGCCATAATTTGCTTTTATTTCCTACCTCCCCTTTTTTAAAGATATTTTTAATAAGGGCTCATTCAGATGTCCGTTCAAATTGGTCTGATCTTGGACCCCAATATACAGACTGGCTGCGGGTCTTCCAATCCAAATGAGACAACATCATAGAAATGTTATGCTTAGATTGGGAGAAACGTGGCCAGTCCATACATTGCAGCCTGAGATCATACCGATTTGCATCGACCTCCAAATGAGCCCTAAATGTGAGTCTTATTACATTCTGTGGATGCTGGACTGCCCCTTCCCCTGCCAATGGACTGCTCCTGGACTGCCCTTTCCACAGCCCTTGGACTGTCATTTCCCCTGCCCCTGGACTGCCCCTTCTCCTGCCCTTGGACTGCCCCTTCATGTTCTTTCAAGTTAAAGGCTCTGGAGCAAAACACATACACTCTAGATTTTAGTGTAATCTTCCCAATTCTCTCGGATGAGAGAATTTATGCTCACATGACCCTAGCCTCAAAATTACACCATGTAATGAAATATCTGAGAAATAATAGTCGAGCAGAGTTAAAGAAGGCTGATCAACTGATTGTCCCAAGTTCGACTTATCTAATACCTTGCTTTTAATCAAAATGGGGTTGACTGTTTGAGAAGAAAAGGGTGATTCAAAAGGGAACTAAGTTATAACCCATGTGAGTTGTCATGAGGTGTGAAAGATTTGGTGGTTTTCCTCATGCCCATCTTTTATCAGCAATAACAAATTATAAAGTTCAAACTTGAAAACTGAATATAAAGTACAAATTATCCCGTACCAGAGTAATTCCAACAATGTTTTCGGATGGACCTCAGATGAACGTCAGCAGTAAGAGTGCAGCAGCCTAGTAGTAGCCACTAATTGGCTGTAGCGCTCACGTGGCGTAACAGCCTCACTCAAGCCCCGAGAGACCCAGACCAGGTAATTGCTGGACCGGTGTCAGAACTAGAGGTGGAGCTCTGCCCCATGGCTGTGAACCTCTCAAATGCTGCTATCAATCTGTGACAGCGGCACTGACAATGCAACAACAAGGGGGCGCTGTTCTGTGCACTCATCGACGTGACCAGATGGGATTGTGGGGTGCCAATGGGTTGCCCAGACAGCCTGGATATGCTGAAGACACCTCTGTCTGCCATGATGACACTTCTATGGAAGCCAGCCCATGTCTGGTGTTCAAAGGAACTATGACTTGTGCTATATACCGCAATTCTGGGATAATTCTAGCACAAGTGAACACAAGTTCAAGTCCCCTAAGAGGAATAACAAGTGAAAAATTAAAAAAAATTAAAAAATATGAAAAAAATACATATAAATGATCAAATCACCCTCTTTACCCTGAATAAAATAAATATTTAAGAAATAAAAAAATACACATATTTGGCATCACTACATATGTCTGATATACCAAAATGTGAAATAAATTAATATGATTGGAAAATGGCATAATGAGAAGAAAAATCAAAATGCCAGAATGGCAGTTTTTTTGGCCAACGCAACAACACAAATAAATGTACAGTAATAAGGGTCGATCAAAATAACATCAATAAAAACAATGGCTGTGGGCACGAAAAACAAGCTTGCACACTGCCCCATATCCCAAAATTTGAAAAAATTGCGGCTCTTAGAAGTCAATTTTTTTTTCAAAAAGTTCAGATTTTTTTTGCCATAGAAAAAAAAAACTGAAGAATTGCAACTTTTTCTGTTATTTCTTCGCACTTGGAATTATTTTTTCCATTTTCCTGTACAACACATGATAAAATCAATAGTGTCATTCAAAAGCACAACTAAAAGCAAGACCTCACATGGCAATGTGGATGGAAAAATAAGAATAGGAATAGGGAGAGAGAAAAAGCAAAAGTGCAAAAATGGAAAAATCACCCAGTAGTTAAAAGGGGTTAAGGTACAAATGTCCCTTTAGAAGGTTTGCAATCAGACCAACATTTTTATTATATATTGGGCAGTTCAAATTTATGTCTTGGAGATGTGACGTCAGTAACTTTGATTTACGGTTGTTTTTCACGTACATGCAGTATTATCAGTCTATCAGTGCAATACTGACCTTGGAACTTTTCCCGTGTTGCGTCTATGTTACTTCCTCAGAATATTAGTCGATAGAAGACTTGTAAAATGGTAATAGTGGGATAGATATGTAAGATTGGATTCAGAAAGAGAAAACCGCAAATCTGGCTCAGAAATTCCCCTAAAGTTAAGTTTCATTTTTTTCACAAACTCAGTGGGTTGAAATAAAAGAAGTTTCAGAGAACCCAATAGCAATATTCCATGGGGATTCTCAGATTTGCTATTACAAAATAACAAAACTGTTTGCAGTTCGCACAATAAGACTTGTAAAATCATGGTAAAGACCCAGTCACAGACTGAAACAGGAATAGCTTAGTCTTTTCTCCAAACAGAAATGGCACAACACGCTTAACAGTTTCGTTTTACATTCATGTGACTCCATTTTGACAGTTAAACAGGAGGGTAATCTGATCACCCTGTCTTACTCCTAAAATCCCTCCTTAATTGGTTCTTCCTTCAACGCCTGTTAGGTCCACCACACCACAGGTATGAAGCATCCCTGATTAAGCTTTGACAAAGACTAATGGACAGCGAAGCCAGAAGCTAGCACAGTACCCTTTTCTTGGCAATCTCACATTACCTACTTGTCACCACCACCACCACTCCCTGATTGACTGACAGTCTCCATAGTTCCAACTAGACCCAGTAGTAGTAGTAGGGTTGCTACAGCGGTATGGTGGAACTAGGGTTGCTGCAGGTTGTAGACTTGTTGGTAGATCTTCAGCTTTCTTTTGAAGGTTTCCACGGTAGGTAGAGCGTTCCAGAGTTGCATGCGATTGTGGGAAGAGGAGATGAGATGGTTAGGGTTTTGAACTGGAGTCTCTGGGCAATGAAGAGCCAGTGAATGGCTTAACAGAGAGGAAAAGCCAGGGAATAGCGGGGAGGTAGGTGGATTAGTCAGGCAGCGGAGTTTAGGATAAATTAGAGGGGCGCAAGAGTGTTACAGGGGAGGCCACTAAGCAGTAGGTTGCAGTAGTTGAGGCAGGAGATAACAAGGGCATGCACTAGTGGTTTATGCATATTCTTGGTTAAGGCATGTATGAATCTCGGAAAAATGTTTGAGTTATAGTTGGCAGGAAGTGGAAAGGGATTGGATATGTGGCTTGTAGGAGAGATCAGAGTCAAGGATTCAGGGCCACCATCAGGGCATTACTGCCCTTTCTGGCATATGGGGCCCAGTGAGCAGAGATGGCAAAGACCCGGCCCTCTCTCTTCTGCTCACTGGGCCCCAGCGGCAGGATTCTACAGGTTCAGTAACTGGAAGTGTGTCCTCGGAAGCACGCACAGTTAAAATCTACATAGTTAGCAGCTGCTAGCCAATCACAGGCCAGCAGCTGCCTTCAGCGTTCACTTCACCAGCGTATGACATCACTGCCATATGCTGACGCATCCGCACCACAGATGAATCAGGGAGAGAACACCATTGGACCTCAGCCAGGAAAGGCGACACTTTTTTTTACTTTATTTTTTTTTTGTAAAGCCGCACTATGATGGCAGTGTGGAGAGGCAATGTGGAGAAACATTGGGGCAGGGTGGATAGACATGGGGGCAGTGTGGAGATACATGGAGGCAAGGTGGAGAGACATAGGGGCAGGGTGGAGAGACAAGGGGCCAAGGTGGAGAGACATGGGGCCAGGGTGGGGAGACCTGCGGGCAGTGTGGAGAGACTTGAGAGCAGGATGGAGAGACATGTCAGTAGGATGGAGAGACATTGGGCCAAGATGGGAGACACATGGGGTCCAGAATTGAGACACATGGGGTCCAGAATTGAGAGACATGGGTCAGGATGGAAAGACATGGGGCCAGGATGGAGAGACATATGGCCAGGATTGGCACACATGGGGTCCAGAATGAAGTACATATGGAAGCAGGATGTTGGATATTATTACTGCAAGGGCTAATTAAGGGATATTATTACTGCTGTGATGTATTAAGGATACTATTCTAGTGTGGAGGAGGAGAGGTCCTGTTACTGTGCAGGGTGATACTGTCTCTTTTTTCTTCATCTAGTCTAGTGTAGAAGTTGGGGAAAAATTGGGGAATGTACTCTAGATAACTGTGTTATTTTCTTCAGATACGACTCCTGGCTGGAAGAAGTGATGGCTGTCTCTGCTGGATGAAAATGGAGGACTTCAACTAGAGATGTCACCGGTGAGTCAGTGTGTTACCTGTACACTGACACGATACACTGTATATTATATACAGAGCTCCAGGGTATGTTACTGGTGATCACTGTCTTATTTGTAGACTGACACTATATGCAGAGCTCCTGTGTATTATGTCATTGGTGATCACAGTATTACCGGTACACTGACACAATTCACAAAGCTTTTGTGTATAATAGTATTACCTGAACACTGACACTATATACTGTATATTATTTACAGAGCTCCAGGGTATGTCACTGGTGATCACTGTCTTACTTGAAGACTGACACGATATACAGAGCGCCTGTGTATAATGTCACTGGTAATCACTGTATTACCTGTACACTGAAAATATATACAGAGCTCCTGTGTATAATGGGACTGGTAATCACTGTATTACTTGTACACTGACACTACATACAGAGCTCATGTGTATAATGTCACCCGTGATGACTATATTATGTGTACACTGATACTATACATGGTGTACTGTGCACAAAGCACCTGCATTTAATGGAACTTATGAGAAAATTAGTATTGTGGTTTTTTTTTAAATTAATGATCAGCATCGTAGTATTCTGTCACTATGTGGTAGTAATATGTGATCTGGTCATCGTGTTGCGGTATTTTTCCCTTGTATGTGGTATTAATCATTCACTATTTGGTGTTTTGTGGTCTGGTCATGATGTGGTGGTATTTGTTCCTTGTATATGGTGGTAATATATGGTCTGGTCATGGTGTGGCAGTATTTGTTACTTGTATGTGGTATTATTCGGTCACTATCTTGTGGTAATATGCAGTCTGGTCACAGTGTGGAGCTATTTGTTCTTTGTATGTGGTATTTGGTCACTATGTTGTGGTAATATTTGGTTTTGTCATGGTGTGGTGGTATTTGTGCCTTGTATGTGGCATTATTCGGTCACTATGTGGTGGTAATATGAGGTCTGGTCATGGTGTGATGATATTTGTCGATTGTATATGGTATTATTGTTCATTTTAAAAAATAGATGTGACACATTCCATTAAAGAAACATAAATAAAAATATACCTAAAAAAAGTACAGGATATTTTAAGAAATATTTCATAGGTTAGAGTATAGTAGGAACCAGCCAAAAGAGTCTACCTTTTCATGGTGGCGGCTTAAAAAATCTTTTGGCCAAAACAAAAGCTGATGGCTATGTATGTGACCTGGTTTTAGATGGGAACTGTTAATGTGTGACTGGTGAGGGTGTAGTGCAGAAGTGGAGTTTTTCCAAGAGTGGGTGGTGGGACTGTGTAAGGTTTGATGGTTGGAGGAGGAGCTGGGGTGGAGCCTGGGCGGAGTCTAAGGGGGGCACAAAAATGTTGCCAGTATGGGGCCCTGAAATTCCTGGTGGCAGTCCTGCAAGGATTACCCCAAGGCAGCAAGCTTGCAGGACTGGGAAGAGTGAGCAGCCATTGACTATGATGGATAAGTGTGTTGGGGAGGTTGAATGAGATGAGGGAAAGATGATGAATTCTGTTTTATCCATGCCAAATTTTAGAAATCTAGCAGAGAAAAAAAGATGAAATAATGGACACACATTGCAGGATTCTGGTTAGTAAGGAGGTGATATCGGGTCCAGAGAGGTAGATCTGTGTGTCGTCAGCATAGAGCTGATACTGAAAGCCATGCGACTCTATGAGCTGTTCAAGGCAGAAAATATAGATGGAGAAGAGCAGGGGTTCTAGAACTGAACCATAGGGGATGCACACAGATAGGGAGCAAGATGAGGAGGTGGTGCCTGAGTGGGAGGCGCTGAATATCAGGTCTGTTAAGTATCAAGAGATCCAAAATAGGGGTAGCTTTGTGATGCCAAGAGATGAGCGAATCTGTAGTAAAAGGGAATAGTACACTGTGTCGAAAGCAGAGGACAGGTCCAGGAGGAGGAGGACAGAGTAGTGTCGCTTGGATTTGGCGGTTAGTAGGTCATTGGTGACATTAGTCAGGGCAGTTTCAGTGGAATAATGTGGTCAGAAGTCAGATTTTAAGCAGTTGAAAAGGGAGTAGGAGGAGAGGTGCCTGGACAGTTCACAATGGTTGTGTTGTTCCAGTAGTTTTGAGGCATAGGGGAGAAGTGATATGGGGCAATAGCAAGACAGGATGGGTGTGATCGAGGTATGTTTGAAACATGAGGGGAAGTTGTTAGTGACAGGTTGAAGAGATGGGTTAGGGTTGGGATGAAGACTATGGTGAGGTTTGGGATGAGGTGGGATAGGATCAGGTCAAGAGCACCGTTGGTG
Source organism: Ranitomeya imitator (assembly GCF_032444005.1). NCBI lineage: Eukaryota > Metazoa > Chordata > Amphibia > Anura > Dendrobatidae > Ranitomeya > Ranitomeya imitator. Next base: position 118,343,140 of record NC_091290.1, on the reverse strand, counting down.
AGATGTGATCTGGAGAGTAGAGAGGAAAGTTGCTCTGCCATAATGGCGGAGAAGCTGGTTTTGCAGGAGAAGGGCTGAGTACCTAAGAGAGCACACAATGAGACTCACTATGCAGGAGCAACAATACTGCTGGCATCTGCTTACTGGTCATAGTGGTCGAAATGGCATACCATGAAACCAGGGACCTCAAGGTGCACAGCACAATATAAAGGCTCATTCACACGTCCGTGCAAATTGGTGCCAGATCGGAGCGCAATTCATGAACTGGCCACAGCTCTCCTGACAAAAGCATGACAGCTTTATAGAAATACAAGGATACACATGGCCAGTTTGTGTATTGCTGTCCAGCCTTAGACTGATTTGCATGGACGCCTGATATACTTTATATTTCCCAAATACATACACATCAATAATAGCAATACAATGCAAATAAAATAGTCTCCTAGAATAAGCAGCCTCCAATACCAAAATATAAAGGGGTAGATTTATCAAAACTGTCCAAAGGGAAAACTGTTTATGTTGCCTATAGCAACCAATCTAGGGACAACTTTCATTTTACCAGAGCTATTTAAGAAATGAAAGCTAAGCTCTGATTGGTTGTTGCAGACAACAATGGCAGTTTTGCTAAAGAAGGCCCAAACTGTGTTTTTCGTTTTTGGGGGGCAAAATAACATTTGCACTGCCCCTCCTCCCAACCAGATTATACTAGAGAACAACATTTTGGTCAATTTCTGATGTTCTGTAGTGGTTCCATGTTACTTTGCTCAATCTGGCCAAGTCTCATGGAACTACAATAAAGAGTTATATTATGGGCTCAGATAAGTGGAGTGAATAGAGACCAGCACTTCATGTCAGTTAGACTGATTCAACATGAAATGTTTATATTAGACTTTCTTCTAACAAGGAAATCGCCTTTAAAGGGATTCTTGAACAAGGCAATAAAATGGCCCCATCACGTAATTCATATAGCAGCCCATCCTAGTCACATGTCAAGATGGGCTGCTGTCTGAAGAAACACAGCTCCTGAAACCTGTGTCTCAACTGTCAGAGGAGCAGTATCATACGGTGTATTGAAGCAGCCAGGGTAGTGTATGAAAGGACAAGAAATAAATATTCTCCTCAGCTGACTGTGCACAGAGGACGGAGGAGGGAGAAAACATACTCTCCACTCAGCCAGCCACAAAGAAGATGTATTTCTACTCATGTCACAGTCCTTATTCTTAGAATGCAGCTCCTCTGTCATTTGAGACACAGGTCACAGGAGCTGTGTTTCTTCAAACTGAAGTCCATCGTGACACGTAACTAGGAAGGCCTGTCATTTGAATTATGTGACTTGTACCATTTTATAATATATTTTTGGAGAACTGCTTTAAGTACAAGTCTGGAATTGTATCTTATATACCATGAAGTCATCAGTTCTCCTTTACTTATGCTATTTATAATTATTGCATTGCTTGAGCTTCCTCTTTCGAGTATTGTCGTTCCTATCATCTAACTTTCTCCATCAGCACCCTTTCTCTATTTCAGACACTAATATATTCCTGACTGAAATAGTAAAAGCGTAAAGGGGCTGCCATAATGTGCTCTTTCTATTTCATTCCAACACCTTAATTAGGTTGTCTCGGGAAGACACAATCCTAATGAAGATCATAGAAAGAGGCCCCTTTGTCTTTACACCCCTCCATTAACCAGAGAGGATAGCTTTAAGAAAAAAGCTCCCGGTATCTGTGACTCTTCTTTTTACTGGCCTTGTGTGATGTTATCAATGCAGGCTGATGCATATCTGATGTCATGCTGTGTTAGCTATTTAAAAGAAGAGCCACAATAGGAGGAAATTCTCAGAGCTCCTAGTCCACTGGCCAAAGATTACTGAACTGGTTGCTGGCCCAGTTCCTGCAAATCACATTGCATCAACTCTAACCAGAACACAATAAAAAACATCTGTTAATTAGGCCTCATTCAGATATCAGTATTTTTCATGTATGCAAAAAAATGGTTCATGCATCATAAGAGTTTTGGATCAGTGTGTCATTAGTATTTGGTCATTTTATCATCAGTGTATGGTCAGTGTTTGGTCAGTGTGTCATCAGTGTTTTGCATCAGTGTGTTATCAGTATTTGGTCAGTGTTTTTCACGTATGGCTAAACAAATAAATGAATTACAAATCTTCTCCTATCCTTTTTAATGTTAAACACGGACAGTCCATGGATGACACATAGATACCATCCATGTGCTGTGTGTGTTTTTTACAGAACCATAGAGTTCTACTGGCCCATGTCATCCAAGCTGCCAGAAAAAAATGGACATGTCTGCGTGTGTTTTTGCACTATGAAAAAACACGGACGTGTCACCAGCCCCACAGATTATCACAGGTACCTGTTCTATCTGGGAAAACCAAGGATAGAACTTGTACGTACAACATGGACATCTAAATTAGATAGTCCAACTCAGATGAACAACAACACGTCATTATATATTTAACAAAAAATTAGGCCAAAATGCAAATAGAACCACCTTTATTAACAATAACTAGATGTAATGATTTTCTGTATTGTTGCATGACCCAGTTTCAGCCAAGCTTTAACTTTTTGATCGATTGACTCACATTTGACTCTAGAATAATTTGCTATACAGAGGATTTCATGGTCAACTATATGTCTGCATGCCTGCAAAACAAGCCCAAATCATCACCCATCCACTACTGTCCCTCACAGCTGGTATGAGGTGCCCAAACATCTGCACTATGTTCTTGTCTGTCCAAAGGACCTTGCTGCAGGAGTCTTGTGTTTTTTTCAGATACAACTTTGCAAAATTTAACCTACCTGATATTTAGTATTTTCCTAATTATACTGTTATTAACATTTAACATGGTGAGGCCTTTAGAGGCTGAGTTGTACCCTTTGGGTTTTGTGCAATTTCTCTGAGCTAATCTTGGGGTGAATTGACTCAAACATCCACTTTTGGAAAAATGATGAACTGTCTTGAATGTTTTCCACCTCTAAATAACCTTTCTCTGTTTAGAATGATTGACTCCAAGTTGTTTTAAAATGTCCTGTCAAACCTTCCCATTAGTGTTGCAGAGGGCTGTGGACTTCCTCCGTGAAGCCCCGCCCTCTGCCGCACCTCTGCCGCTAGCTCCGCCTACATCTGCATGCGGACGGCATGCGGCCAGCGTACCTATCTTTAACATTAGGTGCGCAGGTCGTTCCGCTGTATGCGGATGCTTCCGCATGCGTCGTTTTGACGATGCGGCGACCAGCGTAGAACGCAGCTTGTAGTAATTTTTTTTTCTCCACATCGTCAAAACAACCCAAGCGGAAGCATCCGCATACAGCGGCACGACCTGCGTACCTAATGTTAAAGATAGGTACGCAGGCCACATGCCGGCCGCATGCAGAAGTAGGTGGAGCTAGCGGCCGAGGGCGGGGCTTCACGGAGGAAGTCCGCAGCCCTCCGCAGCTCCTCAAAACGCTAGTGTGAAACTAGCCTAAAATCATTGCTGATATCTTTCCACCTTGTGTTAAAACATTCCTGAATGCTCCAAACCAGAAGACTGCAAAAGATTCTATATTTTATAGAGGTGGTCACACTTGCCGATAAACATTTAATTAAGGCCATTTGATTAGCAGCACCTTACTGCTACTTACCTTTTATTCCTACGGAAGCAGTAAGGGTATGCTTATTATTTGACACACTTCTTCTGCATTTTGGCCTAGTTTTTGTTTAATTGCACAGTGATATTGCATGTTTATCAAGTGTTGTTCATTAAATTGTAATAAATTCTAAGGACCAGATTTTTTTCATTTAATTCTAACACATATATAGTTCAAAGAGGGTGCTCCTAGTTCTTGTCATAAATCTATGTATGTGCTTTGCATTTGTCTGTGACTTGCTATTCATATCATATATTTTTTATGTACTGTAAATAAAATTATTACAATATACACAAGTAAAACCCTTGCCTTGATTGATGGACTTGGTCGATCATGCATTACCAGGACATCCATGGTGAACATTGGAATGAAATACTGCATTTTCCTACAATGGCTGTGGTATCAAAGACATCATCCATCTGCAAAATAACAGTCATAGATGCAATAACATAATCAAGGTTGATTTATGCATACATCAGGCAACACTTTGCGTCTTCATTCCAAAAGAGTTAAATGTGACGTGTTTGGCTACATTTCAGAAAGTCCCAAGATGCAATCTATAAGAGTTTGTTTGGCTACATTTCAGAAAGTCCCAAGACGCAATCTAAAAGCGTTGATAGGATAATAGAACTGACATAGAATTATACCTGTACTAAAATAAGAAATTCTTAATCTATCATCCGGTGCTTTATCCTTAGAGGTCAAAGTACTCAATGACTAATATAAACTTAGAGTATAGAATAGAATGTAAAGCCTTTACAAATAACCATACTGAACAATGGTAGAAGACAGAAAATGAAAAACAGACGATGTGAAGTAATGATGACTGACGATGTGAAGTAATGATGTTGGTCAAAGTTTCCGATATCTATGGGTTCGACCGATAGTCTAATGTGAATACAGGCAAAATAGATTGTTGCGGGAGTTATGGTTCTAGTATGTCCATCTTTGGATTGCAGATCCTTTTATTCTCCAAGAGACAAGCTGGCGTAGCGGCTCTCTTTTGACGGACAAAGGAGCTCGGCAGTGCTCCTGCGTATGGGAGAGATAGCCAAAATGGCTTGAATCTAGGGATGGGCAAACCCGAACGGTAAAGTATGGGGTCTGTACTCAATAAGTAGTGTCCGTGCATGGACCCCGAACACTGACTTCTCCAGGAAGTCTGTGTTACTATTTGGATTCAGCAGCCCGAACAAAGCTTATTGAAAGACTGCAGTGCAGCCAATCAACAAGCTTTACTGTGTTGGCACTTCCAGCTCAATCATAGCCATGTCAAGTCAGGTATTGTGCTTCACAGGGATTAATGAAATGTGGAAGGAAACAATGAACATTTAACTTTTTTTCACACAAATTTTATTTAGACCCCAATTTTTTTTACATTTGCAAGGGTAAGAGGAAAAAGTGGAACACAAAATTTGTTGGGCAATTTCTCCTGAGCATTCCGGTACCCCATATGTGTGAGAAAACCACTGTTTGGGTGCACAACAGGGCTAGGAAGGGAAGGAGAGTCATTTGACATTTTGAATGTAAAATTTGCTGGAATCACTAGTGGATGCCACATCACGTTTGGAGAGCCCCTGATGTGCCTCAAGAGAGGAAACAACCCACAAGTGACCCCATTTTGGAAACTACACCCCTCAGGGATCCTATCAAGATGTGTAGTGAGTACTTTGAACCCTCGGGTGCTTCCCAGAAGTTTATAACGTTGAGCTGCAAAAATAAAAAAAATCACAGTTTTCTACAAAAATGCTATTTTAACCCTATTTTTTTATTTTCACAAGGGTAACTGGAGAAATGCACCATACAATTTGTTGTGCAATTTATTCTGAGTACACACATACCAAATATGTGGAGGAAAACTACTGTTTGGGGGCCCAGCAAGGCTCAGAAGGGAAAGAGTACCATTTGACCTTTTAATCGCAATATTTGCTGAAGTAAATAGCGGACACCGTGTCGCATTTTCACAAGGGTAACAGGAGAAAATACAACATACAATGTGTTGCACAATTTCTCCTGAAGACACTGATACCCCAAATGTGGGGGAAAACTACTGTTAGGTTGCACGGCAGGGGTTAGAAACGATGAATTGATGTTTTGGAATGCAGATTTTGATGGAATGTTCTGCAGGTGTCATGTTGCGTTTGGAGAGTCCCTGATGTGCTTAAACAGTGGAAACACCTCACAAGTGACCTCATTTTGGAAACTAGACCCCTTAAGGAATGTATCTAAATGAGTAGTGAGCAGTTTGAACCCCCAGGTGTTTCATAGAAGTTTATAACGATGAGCCACGAAAATAAAAAAAATCACTTTTTTTCCACAAAATATTCTTTTAGACCCAATATTTTTATTTTCACAAGGCTAACATGAGAAAAAGGACCACAGAAATTGTTGTGCAATTTCTCCTTAGTACACCAATACCCTACATGTGGTCGAAAAATACTTTTGAGGCACAGTACAAAGCTCAGAAGTTAATAAGCACCATATTGAAGTTCAGATTTTGCTGGACTGGTTTGAGGGTGCCATATCACATTGGTAGAGCCCCTGAGGTGTCACAACAGCAGAACCCCACATAAGTGACCCCATTTTAGAAACTACACCTAATGAATTTATCCAAGGGTGCAGTGATCATAATGACACCACAGGTGTGTCACAGAATTTTATACAATTGGGCAGTGAAGAAATAATAATTCAATTTTTACCACCAAAAATTTTGTTTTGTCCCTGATTTGACATTTTTACATAGTGTAAAAATGGCACCGAAATGTATCCCACAATTTCCACTGAATGTGGAAACACCCCATATGTAGCTTAGCCACACAGCGAGACTTTGGGAGGGAATGCTATTTGCCTCCTGGAGCACAGATTTTTCCAAAATAGTTTGCGGACTTCATATTCAGAGCCCCTAAGTGCCAGAAAAGTAGAATTTCTCCTCAAGTGTCCTCATTTTGGAAATTATACCCCTTTGGTAATTTATCTACAGGAGTAGTGACGATTTTTACTCCATGGGTGTTTTCCAGAAACAAACAACAGTGGACGCTGCTCAGTGAAAATTGCAAACTGCTATTGTCATGCCCGTACACTGTAGTGACCAATACGTTGTAGAGCCTAACACGTTGTGGTCCCCAGATCATGCTTCTGGAGACATGCACTTGTAAATTAGGAAGGCTCTCGTAGCTACAGAAATGACAAACATGTGGACACTAAATGGGGTTTAAGTACACTGTATGGCTCGGAAACGAGAGGGCATTTGGATTTGGGAGTGCAGAACTTGCTGAATTTCTTTTGGGGGGCAAGAAGCTTCAGTGCCCTTACAAAGCCTTTGTACTGCCAGTAATGAGGAAGCCCCCAATATTTCCATTGACAGATGACAGACCTGAGTAGGGACTGGCTTTTATGAGGATAGAGTTGAAGCTTTTATTAGAAACATTATACATAACATTTGGGATCACATTTATCCTGCACTCTACGCTGAGCACTTACATTGGGGTTGACATCTAAATCTTTGAGTGAAAAGATTCAGATGAAAACCTCGAGGGATCCATTCATTATATTGAGGCAGCAGAGTTACTCTCGACTCCGTCTGGCCTCTGTTCAGTGTTGTCCTTCTTTTCAAAAGTCCACAAAACTGTTGCAGACGACTTTTATACTCGCCTAAAAATATGGTCACCACCTGATCACAGGATAGTCGGCGTCCACAGTGACTCAATATAAGGAATCTTCCACCGGGGGTTCAGTCTGAATTACGTATTTCAGAAATTTACATGGAAACCCCTGTGTAAGCGCTTAGCGCAGAGTGCAGAATAAATGTAAGCTAAACTTTACTGCAATCTTTGGGGGACAGAATGAAAAAAATCAACACCAGGTGAAAAATTGGTTTTATTTACTTTTACACCATTCCTCATATGGTATTAGGGATTAGACGACTTTATTCTCAGGGTCGGTGCGATTCCAGAGATACCAGATTTATATTGGGTTTTTATATTTGTCAGCTGTCACCCATAAAAAAAGATTTTTATTGCAAAAACAAGTTTTCGCATCCCTATATTTAGACATCCATAATTTTTTCATATTTCTGCTGACATAGTCATGTGAGGGCTTGTTTTTTGCAGGACGAGTTGACGTTTTTATTTGTACTGCTATTTGGGCACATGACATTTTTTGATCGCTTTCTCTCCCAATTTTTGGGAGGAAGGATGAACAAAAACCAGCAATTCAGGAATTGTTTTTTGGGAGATTTTTTTTATGCCGCTTTATTCTTTAGGTCAGTACAATTACAGCGATACCACATTTATATCTTTTATGTTTTGGGCCTTTTACACAATAAAAACTATTTTGTAGATAAAATACTTATTTTTGCATTGACTTATTCTTGAGAGCTATAGCTTTTTTTTATTTTCCGGTGACGGAGCTTTATGACAACTTGTGTTTTGTGGGATTAGATGACATTTTCAGAGACACCATTTTTATTTACATTTGTGTTTCTGATTGTGTTTTATTACACTTTCGCTTCTGCATTTTAGAGCATTAGATCAGTGTCACATGTGCAGAGGAGGTGTGTCAGCTCCTGCTCTGAGCAGGAGCTTACAAGCCACCATCCCCACCATCTTTTGGCCTGGGGTCAGCACAACTTGATCACAATTGCATTGTGGCTATGGGAGCACAGAGGGAGCTCCTTCCTTCTGCGATGCCCCACAATGTCTCAGTCACTATTGACAGCGGCATCAGAGGGGTTAAATGCCTGCGATCGGTGCTAGCACCGAACATTGATGTTGCTGCAGAGTGTCAGCTCTCATACAGAGCTGACATCCACATTTGATCGCAGCGGCTCTCAGCATGAGCCTGCACGATCATACAGTATATATATATATATAAATATATATAAATACGGCGATTTGCAGGAACGAAACTCCCACAGTGCAATATATTTACAGGGCATGTCGGGAAGGGGTTAAGATTACTGCCGGTCACAGGAAGAGCTTCTAACGGTCTGCTCAGTGTAAACCGGCTGGCATGGAGAGCGATCACATCACTGATGTGACTGCTCTCCAAAGCATCCGAATCATTATGGGACATGGCCATTAATGGATTATCGGTGGAAAGGTGAATATAACTTTGCTTTTTAATTTTAATTTTTGGTGAATAAATGGGTAAAAGAGGGTTGGGGAGTTTTCCTTTCAAATAAAATACTTTTCTATATGTCTGTGTCTTCTTTATTAAATTTGACTATTGGGTTAGTAAAGGGGTGTCTGATAGATGCCTCTCCATTACTAACCATTGGCTTGATGTCAACGAACATAAAAGAGTTGACATAATTATTATCCCACTTGCCACCGCACCAGAGCAAGTAGGAAAAGCTGAGCAAAGTGCCAGAACTGGATGCGCCTTTTCTGGAGTGGCTGCAGGCTGCTATTTTTAGGCTGGGTGGACCAATATCCATGGCCCCTTCCCAGTCTGAAAATACCAGCTCTGTTGTGAATTCTGTGGTCAAGCTCCCTCCTGTGGTCATGAGTGGTACTTCGGCTGGTTCTGTCTATGAGCTTCCTCTGGTGGATGTGAGTGGGGCTGCGGCTTCTGAGTTTCCTTCCTCAGGTGACGAGGTTAAGTCGTTAGATGCTGCTCTATTTAACTCCACCTAGTTCTTTGTTCCTGGCCTCCAGTCAATGTTCCAGTATTGGTCTTGCTTTCTCCTGGATCGTTCTTGTGGCCTGTCTGCCCTGCATAAGCTAAGTTTTGCTTGTGTTACTTTTGTTTGCTATATTTTCTGTCCAGCTTGCTATATTGGTTTTTCTTGCTTGCTGGAAGCTCTGAGACGCAGAGGGAGCACCTCCGTACCGTTAGTCGGTGCGGAGGGTCTTTTTGCCCCCTCTGCGTGGTTGTTTGTAGGTTTTTGTGCTGACCGCAAAGCTATCTTTCCTATCTTCGGTCTATTCAGTAAGTCGGGCCTCACTTTGCTAAAATCTATTTCATCTCTGTGTTTGTATTTTCATCTTAACTCACAGTCATTATATGTGGGGGGCTGCCTTTTCCTTTTGGGAATTTCTCTGAGGCAAGGTAGGCTTATTTTTCTGTCTTCAGGGCTAGCTAGTTTCTCAGGCTGTGCCGAGTTGCATAGGGAGCGTTAGGCACAATCCACGGCTACCTCTAGTGTGGTATGATAGGATTAGGGATTGCGGTCAGCAGAGTTCCCACGTCTCAGAGCTCGTCCTATGTTAGTAACTATCAGGTCACTTTGTGTGCTCTTAACCACTAGGTCCATTGTGGTTCTGAATCACCTGTTCATAACACAGCTCCCAGTAGTCTGCTTTAGCTTGGCTGGTTGTTTTTTGTGGAGCCACTCTATTTTTCATATTTAGCCAAAATAATGCTGACAGCTAAAAGCTGTTGCCTGCGGGAAACACTGGATGTTCAGGCCCCCCTTTCATTTGAATGGGGTTCGGGTTTGAGTTTGGGTACCATTTTGGTACCCAAACGCAACTTTTTTTTAAAACGTTCGTTCGAACACGACAGACCCTAATATCCACAGGTCTGCCCATTACTACGTGCATCCAAACCAATTGTTTGCTTGAAAGCCATATTTCTATCTATCCATCTATCTAGCCAATCAGATGTCTCACTGTCTTTCCCTGCTCTTCTTCCTCTCATGGTGTTTATCCCCTTCTTCCAATTTTTTTACTTTTCCATATTTCACTCAATACGTGTTTATAGTGGGGGTCTGTTTCTTTCAACCCCTTATCGCAATATGATGTCATAAGTGAGTGTTACTGTCACTAAGGTGTTGGGACTTCTTGTGCTAGCCCTGTCCCTAGAACTAAAGGCGCCCTGGGCTATCCTTGTCACCCGGATTATTCCTGAAGTTGCAAACGCTTGAGTCCCATGCCTTGCAATGCTCCTATATCTACCCTGATTTGTCCCCTCCCCATCCAGGGTAGTGGGAAGCTGAAATGTATAGGAACATCGTAACAAGACAATGAAATGTCCTGGTAGTGGACAACCCCTTAAGAGTTTTTTTTGCAGACTGCATTAACAGGTCTTTTTTGTTTGCACTTTTGCGAACTCAAAGTTGCACAAAAACCTTGCAACTTAAATGTTTTGACTCCAGTCCAGGTAAGGTTTGTCAAAATGGGATGGAAAGGGCACGACTAAGCCCACTTGTCTAATTTATAAAAATGTATGCCTCTTCAATTGTTTACATTTCACCAGAGATCTAGTCTAGTCTCTGACTAAAGTAACATTTCTCATGGTGGTGCATGGCAATTCTAAGGTAAGCCTAATTCATTAAATCGCATTCGCCCATTTACTAAGAGTGATGTGCACAACACGTCCTATATGTACCCAAAAATGGCAACATGGACAAATACAACGCAGCTTGCAAAAAATAAAAAAAATAAATGTGAGGAATGTGGTAATGCAATAATTATTGCTGTGCCCCCAATACCTAAATTAGCTGTGTTCTAAAAGGGTTACGATTAACGATGGGTTCACACTGCGTTTTTTTTGCTCAATTTTTGGAGCAGAAATTCTCTAAAAACTATGAGGACATCAAAACCACAGGTTTTGACTGGAGAGATGGAGACAGGTGCATAACTAAAACCCTATGGCCCCCAAAGCACAATATGGACAGACTCCTCCCCACCATACTAGCATGTTGCACAAAAGCATGGGCCTCAATAGCACTGATAATATATGTTAGCCCCCCATAAAAAAAATAGTACAAAAACTGATATAAAAACATGGCAATTAGGCAATTTTCTAAGTAATACATCTGAACGATACAGTCATATAGTTACAGAATAACAAACATTACCCTCATACTACTACAGAACAAAGAACGCTATCTCTCTTTATGGCACCAATAAAGTAGTGATATTCCCCTATATGGCCCCATGTAGTAATAATGTCCTCCTATGTGACCCCCATATAGTAATAATGCTGTCCTATGTGGCCCCCATATAATAATAATGTCCAACTACATGGCCCCATATTGTAATAAGATTCTCCAATTCTGCCCCCCGTAAACTAACAACACACTCAGTAGTGGAATAATCCAATTCTAGCTTTTTAGGATCGGTATACATAGCAAAACTAGAAAATTATCTAATAGGTATGCACAAGCAACGATGCCGGGAATTAGGTTGCAGAACCAGTTTCTTACAAAACCAGTCTAACAAAAGCAAATTCCCAGTGTATGATGCAATCCCGTGTAACGAAGCTTGTTTCCAGTGTCAGTAGTGTATCTAGGTGGCTAATTTTGTAGCAAATCATCACTAAATACATTTCCTGGGAACAGCACTCTAATGACAATTAGACGGTAAATCCTGTTACCAAAAATGGCGGGAATGGCCAGTTAACGAGCCCTCTAAGAACACATAAGGGAATATTCAGTCATTCCATTTTTGTTATGGTTCTTTCTCCTGTGATATCTTTTTAAGACTTATTCACACTTCAGTATTAGTGATCCGTGTTCTTTAAATTTTTTGCTTAGGGTCAGTACTCGTGATGAGCGAATGTGCTGGGATAAGGTGTTATCGGAGCATGCTCGCGTGCTAACACAGTGACTTTGGCGTACTCGGATAATATGTTCAAGTCCCTGCAGCTGCATGTCTCACGGCTGTTCGACAGCCACAACATATGCAGGGATTGTCTAACAAACAGGAAACCCCTGCATGTGTTGCAGCTGTCGAACAGCCGCGAGACATGCAGGAGCGGAAGGTCAAACATAGTATTCGAGCATGCCGAAGAGATCCGGTTAGCACCAGAGCATGCTCGAATGGCACCTTATCCCGGCATATTCACTCATCATTAGTCAGTACATATAGACTACGTGTAGAAGAAGTTTTTTGAGACCAACAAAAACAACAAATTTTCTAGTAGAAACTTCTTCAGGAAGTGCTCCTTCTTTACGACATGTGCAGACATAGTTTTACGGCTGAGCGAAGCCAACAAGATTTTCAAGAGAAAGATGCTTCAAAAAACATGGTTGTTTATTTTCCTGAGGTATCATTTTTGCGTTTTATATTTTTTTCTAGAGATTCTTTGATGTTTCTGTCCACTGGTGGTGTTTTTTAGCATTTTTCTGCATTTTTGTGGTTTTCTGCATTTTTGTGGCGTTTTTTATGCTGGTGTTTTTTCAGACTTTTTTTTAAATTTCTGGCAAAAAAAGCTAGCAAAATGCTAGAAAAAACACTGGTGTCTCTCTGGTGTTTTTTCAGCCTTCTCATTGACTTGTATCGTAAAGTGTAGAACATCTATAGAGCAGAAAACCCCTGAAATTGGTCAGGTCACAAGTTTTAACCGCTTGGCATCTTTGGAAATCTGTAGCGGTTAAACATTGACCATATGAACAGCGAGTCGTTTCTAGATATACCTACAAAGATTTTAGCAATTTGCACTTTTTTAGGTGGATTTCAAGAGTTGTCCTTCCTAGAAAAAATGTAGTGTGTACTCCCTTGGGCTATGTGCACACAACATCTTCTTCAGTAAAAAAAAAAAGAACCCTCCTGACACCCCCTGATGAATGACAGGTTCCGAAACGCGCGTTGGGGTAGCTCCGCACGGTGACTCTTACCCCTTTTTTGCCCATAGGTTGGCTTACTATTTTACTGCTGGTTCTCAATGAGGGCTGTATTTTTATAATATATTGACTCCTCCTATTTTACTACACTTCATGTAAGGAGTTCACAGCACTCTTTGCCCAGTTAGTTTATAAGTTATTGTCCATTGCAATTATAGTAATACACAATTCTTCAATAGTTCAGCTATTGTTCTCTGGTTTCACTAGGCACTAGCACTTTATTGTGTGATATATTGTGGTCACTCTTGTTTATTATTTATTTATATACAGTGCCTTGCGAAAGTATTCGGCTCCCTGGAACTTTTCACCTTATTGCACGCCCTACTTTTCAGTTTTTGAATTTCCACAAAAATTTAAAATGACCAATAAATTTCGTTCAACTTCACAATTGTGTTCCACTTGCTGTTGATTCTTCACCAAAAATTACATTTGGTATCTTTATGTTTGAAGCATGATATGTGGGAAAAGGTTGAAAAGTTCCAGGGAGCCGAATACTTTCGCAAGGCACTGTAACCTTTTTTTCACATTGCTATTTTTTGCACAATTTTTTCTCACCCTGAAAGCGCCGTTTTGCGTTAATGCTTTTTCTATGGGGGCGTGTTCAACATGGCCATGATGTAGCGTCTTTAATACCTCCGGAGTGAAAAAAAATGATGAAATGGTGATTTGGTGATTGAAGGCGGTGCCTCATTGCTGGGAACATGTTGGCGCTTCTCCGTTGCTGGTGATATGACCCGGATGTGAACTGACTTCCGATCTCCATGCTGGAACGCATGTGTGGAACGCATGCCATACCTGATGCGCAGGACCGGAAGTCAGGGAGACCTTAGAGCACAGAAGCGCACCACCCACCAATGACGTACATGGGAGTGAGCGCTCACTGTGACCATTGCAGTGTTAAGAATGGGAATATGTGAAGTGGAGACAATGAATGGACACGATGAAAAAAAATAAACGAACATGGTGAAAGAAAGTGAATGAATAAATAAATAGATTAATTAAATGAAAAGTAGGTATATTAAATAACGCGGGTGTCATAAATGTATATAGACAAAAATAATAAATATAACAAATATATAATGGATTGTGAGGAAAAAAATGAAAAAATTAAAATAAAATAAAAAATTAAATGGAAATAGCATGATGAAGTGATAGGTCCCTAATTGATACAAATAAATAGAATTGGTACCTAAGTGAATTAAATGTATGTAATATTATGTGAACAAGGATATGGTGACGACCATTTGTGAAAAAACAGTAGAGAGATAAATAATAAATATAAAAGGAATCAATAAATATGAAAAATTCAAAAATGAGGATATAAATCAATAACAATAATAAAACGTCTAACAGTCAATAATAAAAAGAGAGAAGGGGGGGCCATATATTGAAAAAATGTTCATATATAGTTCAGTTAAGGAAACCTCACAGGATCCATGGACTATGAGCGATTAACATCACCCTGTTCAAATCGAAGCAGACAGCTCCAAGGGAATCGATGCTATATCTTGGTTTCTTCAAATCAACTTGAAAAAAGGAATGCATCCAAGGTAACCAAAATGGACCCGCGACCAAAAAAGTGCAAATTATGATTCTGGGATGGCAAGACACTATATTAAACTTGAATCTATTAAATATAATTAAAAATAATGATAGGAAATAAATAAAACCGTGTAAAACAGTATGGTAAATAAAAATAAAGGTGCAAATTTAAAATTAGTAAGGCACAGAGAAATACACACATCTGTAAAAGCTTATAAAAAGGCACTAAAACCTAGAGTTTAATTTAAAGCTTGTGGCACTAGAGTTCCCAATCTATAAAACCGTTTGCTCTCTAGTTGTGCCAATACCCTACCCAAATCACCACTTCTTATTCCTAGGGACATTTGATCGATTGCTTTTATTTTTTAACCTGCGGGATTGCTGTTATGATACATTCTAAAATGTCTTGGTAGAGCCTTTAATGTATTCACATCCTCGATTTTGGCAGATTTTTCAATATCCCTCACGTGCTCTCTCGCGCGGATCTTTAGCTCTCTCGTAGTAAGACTTACATATACTTTCCGGCAAGGGCATTCGGCATGATAAATTACCCCTTTGGAAGAGCAGTTTAGTGTCCTCCGTATCTCATATTCTCGTGTTCCATCAAAATTATGGAAGGTCTTACTCTTGACCAATTACAGCTCGCCTTGCACATTCCACAAGGGAAAAAGCCTTTTGGTGATTGAGGTGGTTTAAAAGGATGAGCATTAAAATGACTACGGACCATTAGATCCTTAAAGGGAATCTGTCCCCTCATATTTCGTATATAAACTGCAGCCACCGCCATTAGGGGCTTATCTACAGCATTCTGTAATGCTGTAGATAAGCCCCTGATGTAACCTGAAAAATAAGAAAAACAAGTTAGATTATACTCACCTGGGGAGGGCGGTCCCGCTGCGGGCCGGTCCGATGGGCGTCGCGGTCCGGTCTGGGTCCTCCCATCTTCATGCGATGAAGTCCTCTTCCTGCCCTGTTGAGGGCAAAGCATAGTACTGAAGTGCGCAGGCGCCGGGAAAGGTCAGAGAGGCCCGGCGCTTGCGCGCTGCAGTACTTTGCTCTACCATCAACAGGGGAAGTCAGTACGCCTGCGCCAGAGCCGCAGCAGAAGCAAAGAAGAGGACGTCATCGTAAGAAGATGGGAGGCCCTGGACCGTGACGCCCATTGGATGGGACCGCCCCTGGGTGAGTATAATATAACTTGTTTTTCTCATCTTTCAGGTCACATCCGTGGCTTATCAACAGCATTACAGAATGTTATAGATAAGCCCCTGATGGCGGTGGCCACAGCTTATATATGAAAAATGAGATGACAGATTCCCTTTAAGATTATTGGGACATCTTGCCAAAATTGAATGGTTCTCTGGTAATAGTTTTTTTCAAAACTGGATCCGTGTGTAAAACATGCCAATATTTTTTCACAATCAGAGATAGTTCTTCCCGTTGTTTATTGTAATTAGTGATCAATCTTGTTTGATGTTGATCATTGCTTACAGACAGTGACAGCTTAAAGAAATGAAGTGTACAGCATGTCATGATGTGGGAACTGACACCCGCTCATGACGTGCTATACATGTCATTAGTCTTTAAGGGATTAAAATTGGCATGATTTCTGTATAACCCCGCCACCACCACTGATCGGCAGCTTTCTGCCTATACACGGGTTACACAGAAATCTGTCAATCAATAGTGAGGGCAGGGTTATAGAGAGCGTATGAATATAGAGGACTACATAGCAGCAGGTTAGTGATAATCTCCTGCTAATAAAGCTGTGATAAATATTGGTCAGTGTGCTGTCCGATCAAAAATCATATAGCACACTTCCAATTGATAGGCTTGTCTGCATGAGCCCTAACTGCCACATTTCACAGTCCAACTATGGGTCTTGTGACGTGAACTAATGTCTCCGTATACATATTACTGGTTGCCCAGGAGCTTCTGGAGCTTATATGGCTTATAATAATGATGACTAATCCATTGGTCAGGCCATTAATATCAGATTGGTGGGGTCCAACATACGGCACCTCCACCATCAGCTGCTGAGGTTGTATATAAAAATTGAATGGAGCTCAACAGCACAACTTCAATGTGTGCCGAGTGTCGGACCCCCACTGATCTGATATTAGTGACTTAGCCTCAGGATATGATGGTTATATGATCAGAGTACCCCTTTAATGTAACATACAATTGCGTAACTTGAAGCCACTGGCATCCCATGTAAAATCTTTAAATATCATACCATTCGTAATACTGGAGGTCTTGTTAAAAGGGTTGTCCACCTTTGGGGGATTATTTTACCTATTTGGGTTTCATTAAAAATGTTGCGGAATTTGGCATTTCCAGGCTCGTTTTTTCCTTTTTTGTGGTCTCTGGTCATAAATCAGCTAAGAAGAGCTAACAAAAGGACAGATAGAAGTCTTATAAGCTACCCATCAGACCATCATAGCGAGCTCACCGACGGATTCACAGTTAATTCATCACACAGCCAGCAATAGACGATGCAACAGAGGCTACAGAAGGCAAACGGTGTGATTTTTTCTAATGTAACCCAATTGCAAAAAAATATTTTACAAGCAAGCGCAAAAAGTTGTCCTCAAAGTTGGACAACTTTTTTTAAGTGTCTTTTGTCCCCCATGAGGCACTGGGTTCCAGGTCAGACTACTCCTTCTGCACCCTTATATTCCTACAGCCCTGGTTATGTGATTTATTGTTGAGCGGACGTAAGTATGGATTCTTCTATTTCATGAGTTAATATTAGACAGTAGTACTGAGAGTAAGGAGTGGTTACTTCGCTTCCTGTCATTCTATTTCCCTTTTTGCAGCACTGCCCCTTTAATAAAAAAAAAAGACTAGGGGAATTTTGAGAGTTGTAGGCAGGACGGGTGTGTCCTCCCATGGTTTTGTGCTGGGTTACACAGCTGACGATCTGTCTGCTTTCCTGGAAATAGATCTCACTTCTCTCTCACTTGGTCATTGCAGCGTATAGAACATTATCATGGTGAGTCCTTACATTTTATAGTAGAACTTGTCCTAAAAGATCATTATATGTTTCTTGCCAACAGATCTCTGACAACTGATCCCCCATTAGACCTCATTCAGACATCAGATTTTCTCGTACTAGTGCTATCCATGATTTTCATCTATGAAAGAAGTCTATGGGGCTTTTCACACGTTTGTGGTCGGAGCAAAGTCTCAGAAACAAGTCCGATCAATATCTATTATTGACGGGGAAAGCTAGAGAAACTTTTTTTTGTTTATCCGAGAAAAACTGATGAAATTTGGACCGAACTCCGATGAAACTCGGTCCATTTCTTTTGTATGTGAAAAAAATGGACATCTGAATGAGACCTTAGCTAACACTAAATTTAAAGGAACTGTTGAAAACATCATAGGTGGCTTAGACATTGTGGATCTCTTAAAAGGGTTGTCCAGTGAAAACAAGGTATCACCTAACAGCCAGAAAGGTGGTAACTTACTGATTGATGAGGGTCCAGCTTCTGGTACCCGCACCGATCGTCAGATTGGGGAACTTTTATACTTGTTGGGGAACTTTTATTCCTGTTACAAAA
The DNA here is from genome assembly GCF_032444005.1 of Ranitomeya imitator. Classification (NCBI taxonomy): domain Eukaryota; kingdom Metazoa; phylum Chordata; class Amphibia; order Anura; family Dendrobatidae; genus Ranitomeya; species Ranitomeya imitator. Next base: position 118,324,808 of record NC_091290.1, on the reverse strand, counting down.
ATTGAGCAAAAGGTTGAACGTCTGACCACCGCTCTATTCATTCTCTGTGGGGCTTCCGGAAAAACAGAGTGCAGTGCTTGGCAGCCCTATATCGAATGTATGGAGCGCACTGTCACTCCATTCTAAGGGCTCGTTCGTACAGTCTGTGAAATGTCCATGATAAAAAATCCAAACAGCACTTGATTCAATGTGGTAGAGCAATGACGCTCATCCATTGAGCGATAAGACTCAGTGATAGATGAGACTCATCCATACAAGTCTATGGATGCGCCACAGTGGAGGATGTGTTTTTTTTACGGATAAATGGAATTCTGTAATATAGGAAACTGTAAATGGTCCTGTGAATGATTAATAGCTGCTGAGAAAAAAATGGTCAGAGTTTTTTGGATGAAACTTTGAACGATTTCTTTTATAAGCTCGTGTGAAACTACTATAGCAGGGATAAAAATTCCCTTCTCTTCCAATCAGTGTGGGTCCCAGCGGTCGGACCCCTCAGGTCAGGAAGTCATCACCTGTCCTGTGAATAATGGATAACTTGTTTTCACCAGAGAACCTTCTTTAAACATTTCTCTCGGCAATGTTAATGTGACCACAATTACTAGTGACTAATCGATATATACTAAAGTCAGTGAGGGAACTAGAGTCCAGTGGGCATCAGTGACAAAATTTGGACCTGGGCCCCCACCTGCATTTTGGTCAGATGTATGGATCCTTGTAGCATTCTAGATTCTATAACGACCAACGTGTTTACCTACCATTTAATAATGCTCGTCATCCTAGGGTCCATGCTATAAGCATTTTCCCCAATCCTGGTATAAGGTCCCCCATTTTAGTATAAGGTTGTATAATGTCCCCCATTGTGGTATAATGTCGTATAGTGTCCCTCATTCTGGTAGAATGTCCCCCATTTTGGTATAATGTTGTATAATGTCCCCCATTCTGGTATAATGTCCCCCATTTTGGTATAATGGTGCATAATGTCCCCCATCCTGGTATAATGTCCCCCCATTTTGGTATAATGTTGTATAATGTCCCCATCTTGGTATAATGCACCCATTTTGATACTATGTTCCACATCCTGGACCCCTTCCGTTCTTCTCCAGCACATTTTAAAAAGAGACAAACAATTATTCTTACCTTCTTCCACTCTGACACTGGTTCTGTAGCTGGCACAGAAGCCGGCACCTGACTTCGACATGTCCTCGGGTCTCTGCGCAGCAATAGAATTAATCTGAAAGTGCATCTGAGGACAGGCATCCAGGTGAAATTGGCGACGGCAACCCCCCCTTCAGCGTAGCTCCCTTTGTGGTCGTACGCTCTGCAAATGTGATAATTGCGCCCTTGACCATACTATACTAACCATATATGATGGTAACTGTATGGTATTGCATCCATGTGGTGTCTACCTCATGTTTTTCGAGGGCCTCCATGTACGAAGTGGATGGTATGTTTCAATGGATCCATTATACAACCATCTAATTATTGTTTGAATGTTCCAGGTGAATAAAAACAAATAAGTTTAACTCTGTAAAGCCATAAAATGAGAAACATCCCAGTTTATGGTTGACTCTAAAGACCGTAGAGTTAATTATAAACCATCCGTTCAGTAAGTGATGGGGATTTGCAGCTGTAAAGATGCCACAATGTGCAGAAACTGGTATCCGGTGTTACTTTAACTAATATTTGTAAAAAAATTTAACTGTTGTCGGAATCCTTGAAAACTAGGAAGGTGTCACTGTCCGGCGCGCATCTTCATGAAGGAAATGCGCTGGTAATACACATACTTGTTCTTTTCCCCTGGGCTATGCATTTTATGCAAGTTTTCAACTTTTCTTGGTGGCAAATAATCTCTGGATGTAATGCATTTACGTGAGGAAAACCAAGACGTTATAGTAAGATGTGGTATGGTTGACGAGGCTATTTCGAGAAGAATACAAAGCAACAAACATCTATGGCTGTATCCCCAAACTAAATATTTTGAGTTTACATAAAGCTGGAGAAGAAACATAAATTAGAAAAAAAAATTACCATGAGGTCTGGGGTGACGTTGGCATGTAAAGTGATAACGTTTAGGGAGGCTTTGCTAGTGCAACCCCCCATATACATTAGACTAACGTCAAATTCGGCCACCAGTCTAATGCGTACGGAGGCCTTGGACAATTGATTGTTGGGTGAGTTATACAGTTTGGAATTGGTGATCTTTTTATTCCTCATGAGATAAGTCACCACCAGAGATGTCTGGCAGCGGCTTTCTCCTAAAGAATCACAGAAGCACTTGTCTGTATGTGAGAGACGGCTGCCGGTTGAACGATTGTCCAAACCAACGTTACACCAACCTAAGTGGTCTAAGACCACTGATGAATTGGTCACTTTATTGCATGTCATGACCCCAAAAAGCCTGGTGTCAACTGCATGGTATTTATGGCCCTAAAAATGGTCTTTACTGTAAATATAGGTTCAGAAGTTGTTTCCTATTTTGGGGGAGCACATCAGCAGACCTAACATGGATCATCAAGTTTCTAGTGTCTGAACTTGACTGCAATGTCTTGGGCAAAAAAGTTGACAAAGAGAACAGTGCATTCTCAAACCATGCGATCTCCACTAACCCAGATTTTTGGCCTCTTCCTCATGACTATTGGGTGCCCATGCTGCCAGGGGCGTAACGATGGCGGTAACAGAGAGTGTGACCTAAGGAGTCAGAGAGCCCACCAGCGCTGTTGTCAGCTTAAGGGCGCAGTCAGACGGCCATATAACACGGACGATGATCACATCGCAATGCTCAAACTGGCCGGCGGCTCTCCTCACCCGAATGTGACTGCATAGAAATATGCGCTGACACACTCGGGTGAGCAGAGTCACCGGTCAGTCCGAGCATCGAGATGTGATCATATTCTATTTTTTTTACTCTTGAAAGGAGCACAGGAAAAAAAACACAGCTTGTGATCAAGCTCTTAGAGAATCAGGATGTTATCTCTTAACTCATGCAGAAATCTACTACGTTGATTAAGCAGCTTAAAGTTTAATATCTGCATTCACAAACTTTCAAACTACTGCACATTTTTCTGATTTTCTGGATGAACAGACAGAACAGCTATGTCACCCCACTCGGGGTCACCGGTAATGAAATCTGCAAGTAAAGTAAAGCCATAACCTCTTGCTTCAGAATTCTGTGTTGGTTCAGTTTTAGTTCAAATGTTGACTCACCGATGACATCTGAGTAATTGCACATCAACAGAGAAGAGAAGTCACGAGGCTCTGGGCTCAGTCATCTGCGTCTCTGCCAACCACCTGCTATAAAGGGGGTTTTCCTGGGCCAACTTTAAAGCAAAGCAGAGAGTCTAACATTGAAAATCCTAATAGTTTGTAATATACTCACTGTCAGGATTCTATGTAGTGGTCGTCATATAACCTCTCATATGTCATTTACATACTTGCGGTCACATGGCCAAAACTTTCCCTTACGCTTCTCTAAATGCTCCTTTGAGAGAAGCAGAATAGAAAGCAGCCTGCAGATGCTAAGGGGAAGAAGGAGTGGGCATGTTGCATTTCAATATGCCCAATCCTTTTTGTTTTTCACAGGAAATAAGCCACCAGAAGTGACTGGCAGCAAATTACATTTTTGCCCCGCCTTAGAAAACACATTCATTCTCCTCTGAAATGAGTGAGTATTAGTAGTCATAAGAAATATCGGTTGACCCTAGAGTATATTCCTATAGAGTGTGAGACTGTGTAGTGACAGGGGAATGGTGACACCATTTCTAGGAGGAATAACATAGGAATGGCAGATGCTACTGAATTATTTCATAAAGTAGGCAACAATTTCCTAAAATGAGAATGTCGGGAGAGAAGACCGGCCTTATTAATGATTGAAGTCCCCGTCAAAGGTTGCGGTTCAGATCGTAGACATCTATACAGGAACTAGCTGGCACTTTTGTGTTTTGCAATTCTGTCCCACGATCTAATGTTTTGTAATTCATAAGTAGAGAATAAATTAACCCGTTGGAAAACAAATATAGATTATGATCAAATCTTGGAAATTTGGCAATGGTTTGTGGTTTCGGAGGGACTGGTACTCCCTGTCTATAGTTAATGGGGATTTCCAGGTTTACTCTATTAAAGCCTTATCCGAAGAATGTTCATCAATATCAGATCGGAGGTTTAACACCCGGCACTCCCACCAATCAGCATAGCTCCAGTCATCACATAGTGGCCTTTCTTGGGTACTGCAGCTCGGTTCCTATTGAAGTGAATAACAGCTGAGTTGCGGCACCTGTGAATGGCCACTACACAGTGAACAAAGCCGTGCTGTACAGCTCTGTTTACATCCGACCACCGCTGGATCTAAAAACCTGGGATACTGAGTATTTGATCACCATTGATCTCATATTGATAAGTCAACAATACCTTTACGTGGTTGTCCAATAAAAACAAGTTAGGATAGGGGATAACTTACTGATCAGTGGGTGTCCGATTGTTGGGATCCTCACTGATCAGTTGAAGGGGGCACTTTTATCCCCATTAGTATGGAATGTGTTGTGAGTTCTATTTTTGGGCTCCCTCTGGTGGTTACTGATGGTACTGGGTGACTTGTGTTCTCTGCGGTCTCTGGTGTCCACCTGTTCCATCAGGTTATGGGAGTTTCCTATTTAACCTGGCTTTTTTGTCATTTCCTCGCCGGCTATCAATGTAATCAGCGTGTCTTTTTACCTCTGCTCCCTGCGTCTGTTATCTTCAGGACAAGCTAAGTTTTGATTTTCCTGTTCCACGTTTTGCTTAATTTTTGTCTTAGTCCAGCTTGCAGATATGTGATTCCTTGCTGCTGGTTGCTCTAGTGGGCTGAAATTACTCCTCATGTTCCATGAGTTGGCACATGAGTTCAAGTAATTTCAGGATGGTTTTTTGAAGGGTTTTTCGCTGACCGCGCAGTTCACTTTTGTATCCTCTGCTATCTAGCTTTAGCGGGCCTCATTTTTGCTGATTCTATTTTCATAACTACGTATGTGCTTTCCTCTCATTTCACCGTTATTACATGTGGGGGGCTGCTATTTCTGTGGGGTGTTTCTCTGGAGGCAAGTGAGGTCTGTGTTTCTTCTTATAGGGGAAGTTAATCCTTCGGCTGGCGCGAGACGTCTAGGAATCATCGTAGGCACGTTCCCCGGCTACTGCTAGTTGTGTGTTTAGGTTCAGGATCGCGGTCAGCTCAGGTTCCATCACCCTAGAGCTTGTTTTGTTTTTGTGCTTGTCCTTTTGTGATCCCCTGCCATTGGGATCATGACAGGAATGGCAATGTGCATGCTTGAACAATGCTCCATTCATTTACAACTGGGCTACTAAAAATTGAGCTTGACTTTTTCCAGTATGAATGAATGACGCCAACATTTGAGCATCCGACCTTCTACAACATTTTTTAACGGGGATAAAAATGCCCTCTTCTCCTGATCAACACGATCCCAGTGGCTGGATACCCATGTTTTGTTTTTGTGCTTGTCCTTTTGTGATCCCCTGCCATTGGGATCATGACAGGAATGGCAATGTGCATGCTTGAACAATGCTCCATTCATTTACAACTGGGCTACTAAAAATTGAGCTTGACTTTTTCCAGTATGAATGAATGACGCCAACATTTGAGCATCCGACCTTCTACAACATTTTTTAACGGGGATAAAAATGCCCTCTTCTCCTGATCAACACGATCCCAGTGGCTGGATACCCATGATCACTAATTTATCACGTATCCTGTAGATACGGTGACTTGAAAAAGTATTTATACCAGGTGGATTTTAGCACATTTTTTCATTTTACACCCACAAACCATCAAGTCCTTTGCAGCCTCTAACACCTTTACTTCCAAGATTGCCTGATATTTAGATCCATTTACCTTCCCTCTGACCAGTTTACGTGTCCATGCTAAAAAAAAAATCTACCCACAGCATTGTGCTGACACCACCATGTGTGACAGTGGGGGTGGTGTTTTCAAGGTGATGTGCAGTGTTCATTTTTTAACACACATAGTGTTTTGCGTTTAGCTCAAAAAGTTCTGTTTTGGTCTCATCTGACCTGAGCATCTTCTTCCACATGCTTGCTGTGTCCTCTACATTGCATTTGCAAACTGCAAACAGGACTTCTTATGATTTGCTTTCAAAAATGGCTTTTTCCTTACCACACTTCCATAACGTCCAGATTTGTGGAGTTAACAGCTGTCCTGTGGACAGATTTTCCCACCTGAGCTGTGGATCTCTGTAGCTTCTCCAGAGTGACCATGGGCATCTTGGCTTCTTCCCTAATTAGGGCTCTCCTAACTTAGGATGTCAGTTTAGGTGGACGGCCATGTCTTGGCCTGGTAACTTTGCAGTTGTGCCTTATTCATTCCAATTTTGGGTGATGGATAGATCATTGCTCTGTGAGATTTTCTGAGCTTGGGCTATTTTTTTTTATAACCAACCCTGCTCTACTCTTCTCGACAACTTTATCCCTGACCTCTCTGGTGTGTTCCTTTGTTTTCATTATGCTGTTTGATCCCCAATGCTTTTAAGCAAACCTCTGAGGCCTTCACAGAACAGCTGTAGTTATACTGAGACTAAATTACACATAGGTGGACTCAATGTACTGATTGCCTCCAAAAGACACACAATGGGTTCTCTCAGGATTTTATTTAGGGGTATCACACTACAGGGAGCTGATTAGAAATGCATATCCCAATTTTCAGATTTATATTTTCAAAATAATTAGAAAACCTTGTATGATTTCCTTTACACTTCACAAATACTTGCTACTTTGTGATGGCATGCACATAAAATCCAAATAAAATACATTTAAATTTGTAGGTGTAAAAATGTGGAAAAGTTCACAGGGTATGAATACTTTTTCAAGACACTGTAGCTGATAACTTGTTTTCACTACGCTATGTTCGGTGAATATTGCAAATACAGCGATCGTAATCTGAAGTAAATAATGAAATATTCACTCATCTCTACTGCTCAACAGCCCACAAACGTTTTCGTTTTCTTATACAACACCTACACTGTGTGCACAATTATTGGGCCATTTGTATTTTTGATGATTAATTTGATTATCGAACAGCTCAAGTGCTGTCAGCCGATCCAAAAAGATAATAACCTAAATATTTAAGAAAGTAAAAGTGAGGTTTTGTCTTTCTAAGTAGAATATATTTTGTGTGCAGAATTATTGGGCAACTAAATGAAAAACGTAAATTTTCCATCTCACTTGGTAATTTTCATATGAGAGAATAATAACCAAACAACTGAAAATGTGACCAGAGGTAATATAGCCTTTTATTTTCCTAGAGCTGCTTCTTTAAAAATACATGTGTGATCATGCCTTAAAGACTCATATTTTCTTCTAACCCTAGTTTTTCTATGTTCTTGATTCCAGCATTGACCTCACCGCTTCCCACCGGAACTATGTAGTTGTGCAACTTAAAGAGCCCATTCGTTCTGGAATTGCATTGTCTGGGCTGACACTATTGTGTATGGCAGAAATGTCCCTACCGGTAATTAGTCAAAGGGACCTCAAGACCTACCAGATAGTGAAGACCAGCACAGACTATGTCTACAAATCAACCTACCCAACCGCTGGCTCATCTGTTTTCATAAAACTCCTAGCACTGAATGGACGAAATCCTAGGTAAGCTGGACTCCCCAGAGACTACTCTAGTTTGTGACTCACCATAACAAAAGTAAAGATGTGTCTACTCATAATAAAAAAAATTGATGCTCAAAAAACCCTTAACAAGCTGCAATGCACTGGGTGGCCACATATTGCAGAAACATTACCTGACATTATGGTCTAGAACAGGTTGTTAGACAAGGAGTGTCACTCTTGGAAGCTCCTCAGATGCTGATGAGACAAACCTGCCTCTGCTTGTAACAAGGGAGAGTGCACAGTTGGGCCTGGCGATGCAATAATGCCACTTCTCCAAAATGTCAATCGTCAGCTGTGCATCACCACTCACAGGAAGCCGGAAGGCAGAGGAGTGGTGCATCCCTGAAGATAGCACAAGGAGCAACCTCTTTAATGATCGCTGAGAGTCTGACCGTTGGGTTCCTCACTGATCCTGAAAATAATGGGACAGCAGGACTCAAATACCAGTGCTCTTGGACACACAGCTGAGTAGAAAGCTAAAAGGGAGGGAAAACATTGTCAACACTAAATCAGCACCGCAAACCCTTCATTCTTAGTGATCATTATTGATGGCATATTCCAGTATATCCCATCACTTACTGCTATGAGAATTCTCCTTCATGGAAGATCACAGCTGTAGATGCTTATAAAATGTAGTGTTTGGTGGTGTAAGCTGTACCTATCCTTGTCTGAGCAGCAAAAGAGAAACTTTTAAAATTAATTTTAAAAAAAAGAACAAAAAAAACTGAAATTCCCCATATTCCCAAACTACCCACATGTCTTTTTCCCACTGTTTAGTAAATTTTGCTAAAATTGTTTCTACAATATAACCAGTAATATGCTAATTTTTTGGTTGACTAGTCATGGGGGCGTGGTGTTTTCCTGGACTAGTCATCCCACTAATCAAGTTATCACCCTCCTGTGGGCATGAATAACATGGTTCGCAAAAACATGTACTCCAAAAATTCAAGGCATCCGGTACTGTACCAAGTCTACACGGGACGCGGAGTGGTGCATGGTATACACCTTGTTTTAATGATTTGCAAAAGCAACATCACCGCCAACTCTTTGCAAATCTCTGCATCCCTGACATTGTGCAGTATGCCGGGTGTTCACACCTCAACTTAAATGGAACCTGTCACGAGAAAAAAACGTTATTAACCTGCAGATATGGGGATAATCTGCAGGGCAGGATAATCTCATTCTGAAGCACTTAGACTTAGAACTCTGCTCCTGGGAGGAATTAACTTTATTCCCCCTGGCAGTGCTCGGCTTCCAGTAATGGGGGCGTCACCGGCACAGCTTTAGTCACTGCTCCGTGTATAGATTGGCGGCTGAAACCGCGCCCCCCACAATGCGGCTGAAACCGCGCGCCCCACAATACGGCTGAAACCACTCCCCCCACAATGACTGTCAGCTGGCTCTAACTATGATCGAGTTCTCAATCGGTGCCAGAGGCAAAGTTATTACTGCCACTCTCTATACACAAAGCAGTGACTGAAACCACGCTGGCGATGCCCCATGACTGGAAGACCAATGCTGCCGGAGAGAATAAAGCTAATTTCCTTCTGGCAGTGGGGCTCTCATTGCAGGGGCAGACAGGTTCAGAATGCTATTAACCCCTGTATCTGAAGGTTAATATGATTTTTTTCCTTTAATTTACACAGTGTGCAAACCTAGGGAGGCAGAGGTGACAGAGGACTCAGCCAGTCGTCAACACCAGCTCTTTGCAAATCTCAGTAAGACAGGTGTACACACCAGGTTCCCTTTAAAAACAAAAGTATAAGTTTATTTTTGGAGAGATACTTATTTTATAGCAGTAAATTTGTAATATCAAAGCTGTCCATCACACCACAGTTAACGTCAGTTATAACATCAGCTGTGTTTTTTATTTTTTAAGTCTTTTGTACTTTTAGGGACCATCAAGCAATTCTCAATGATGTGGAGTACATCAGCAGAAGAAGATATGAAAGTCTTCTAAAAATTGTTGGCATATTTCGAACTCTGAATACGGTTGGAATTGTGACAGAATGGATGCCGAATGGGTCACTGCACGCTCTTCTGTACCAGGTTGGAAAAGAATCTTGGCGATTGGCTTCAAAGGGAACCTGTCAGTTCCCATGACTGTGCCCAACTGTTATTATTTCAATATGGTTGTAATTTATTTTTTGCTTTAATAATGAGTTTGGTGTAACTTAGTAATGCTTGACGAACCTAGTTTTATCTTATTCTTGCAAATGAAACAAGACTAGTGTGGTGGGCCTCTCTTCCTTCCCCCGGACTAGTCCTGTCTCAAATCTTCTCATTATGTCTTCCGGGGTGTTACTGACAACTTGTGTAATGGTACCACCATAACATGCAGGACACAGGATTTCAATCACACTCAGGGTTCAGGATCAGACTATCTGTGGCAGGACTAGTCCGGGAGGAGAGAATCCCCGCCAGACTAGTCCTGTGTCTTGTGTACACGTCATGCTGCCACAATAAAACTGGATTCTTTAAATATTGTAGCACTAGTAAGTTACATCAAATGCCTTATTAGAATTAAGAAATGCATTCATACCACTTTAATAGCAGTTTGGGACAGTTGGGGAATTTAATAGTTTCCCCTTAATTAGTGAATGTATCATCAAATTATGAATATATTTTTAAAATTGTGATTATCCACATTTTCCAGGAGGAATACTGAAATATTCCAGTTTTTCACTATAGGATGATGCTTCCTGTCTTCTGTGTTCTCAAGTCTGCTTTGCTGTATAGACTTGGGCCTAATGAGCAGAGTCATCTCATCATTGGAAAACAGGGGATTAAATAACAGTTAGCCATAACTTAATGAGGCCTACTGCATTTATCTACACAATACACACAGATGAGGCACCACAGTCCTTTCCATTTGCAAGAACTTAATTTCATAGTTTTAATGTACCTGTGTTTTTTCTTTGAACCTTACGTTCAACCTATAACCGAATGTGTTGATTCAGAGTAAGGCAAAAACCCCATAGAAGGGGAAAAAATCTTTCTCGACTCCACATGCGGCAATCAGACTGGTTTCCTAGATCAACATCCCATAATTAGTAATATGATATTTTTAATTACATTCATCCAGGCCCTCCTTGTACTTGTTTAGCTAATCAACCACTACAACCTATTTCGGCAGAGAGTTCCATAATCTCGCTGCTCTCAAAGTAAAAAATCCATAGTCTCATTTCTCGTGCCGTAAAGAATCCATAATCTCACTGCTCTTACAGTACATAATCCACAGTCTCACTGATCTTACAGTAAAGAGTCCATAGTCTCACTGTTCGTACAGTAAGGAATCCACAGTCTCACTGATCTTACAGCAAAGAATCCAGAGTCTCACTGATCTTACAGTAAAGAATCCATAGTCTCACTGATCTGACAGTAAAGAATCCACAGTCTCACTGATCTTACAGCAAAGAATCCAGAGTCTCACTGATCTTACAGTAAAGAATCCATAGTCTCACTGATTTTACAGTAAAGAATCCAGTCTCACTGCTCGTACAGTAAGGAATCCATAGTCTCACTGCTCGTACAGCAAACAATCTATATTCTAACTACTTGTACAGTTAAGAATCATTGTCTGTTATGAAGGTTAGTCCTTCTATCCTCTACCAGGGGTGGGGAACCTTTTTCCAGCCGGGGGCCATTTGGAAATTCCTACCATCATCCAGGGGCCACATAAAAATGATCACCTTGAAAATTACCCCAGTATATTTAGTCAAACAATTAATTATGGTAACTCACACTTAATGTGACAGCTGGAGCTGCTTCGCTTTGCTGCAGCTGTGATGATAGGTGATGCTGATCATCTTGCTTCTCACAGCTGCTTTCCCAGGGGTGGCACCAAGATCACATGGGACACAGAAATCACAGGGGGAACAAAGATCAAAGGAGGAAACCTAGCTGTGGGGCACAGAGATCATGGAGGGGCACATAGCTGGAGGGGACAGATCACAGTGGGCACAGATCACACGGGAGCACAAATACTGCAGGGGGTGCATAACAAGGGGCACATAGATGACAGGGGGGCACAAAACTGGGAGCCACAGAGATCACAGGGATTTACATAGTTGGGGGCACAGAGAACACAGGGGGCATATAGTTGGAGGGCACAGAAATCACAGGGGGAGCAGAGATCACGGGGGGCTACATAGCTGGGGCACAGAGATCACAGGGGGCTTATAGTTGGGGGAGCAAAGAGATCATATTGGGGCACATAGCGGGGGGCACAGAGATCATAGAGGCACATAGCTGGGGGCACAGGGATCACAGGAGGGGCACAGAGGTGACATGGAGGCACATAGCTGGGAGGCACAGAGATCACAGGGGGCTTATAGTTGGGAGAGCAAAGAGATCATATTGGGGCACATAGTGGGGGAGCACAGAGATCACAGTGGGCACATAGCTGAGGGACACAGATCACCTGCAGACACATAGCTGCCAGCACAGAGATTGCTCTGGACTCTGGCAGCAGCTCCTCTTCCGGGACAGGAGGATGGGAGAGCATTTGGCGCTAATCCCGCCCACCCCAATTGCATTATTCATGTAGAAGGCAGGCAGCGTTCTGTGATGAACGCTGCATGCCGTGCACTTGGAGTTAAAGGGCCGTCAGCCGACAGGATGCGGCTGCCACCCGGGCATTGCGGACTCTGGGGACCTTCCTGAGGGCCGCATGAAAAGCCACCATGGGCCGCATGTGGCTCGCGGGCCGGAGGTTCCCCACCCCTGCTCTAGACGTAGAGGATGCCTTTTTGTTACTGTTGGCCTAGGTGTAAAAAGATCATTAGAAAGATTTCTGCACTCTCCACTCATATATTTGTACCTTGTGATAAAATCTCCCCTAAACCTTCATTTTTTCCAAATAAATAGAACAGTGTTGCTGTTGAAATAAAAAATATATATATTAAAACTATTAAAAATACAAAAACAATTACAATATTATTAAATCTATTAAAAAAATCTATACTTTTTTTTTGTAAATATGATCTTTTTGTTTTCCTGATTGCAGCGGGATCTGTACCCTACTCTTCCACTGAGTATTATCATCCGAATTCTTACAGATGTGGCGGCAGGGATGTCTTTTTTGCACGGCCAACATCCTCCCATAATGATCCAGCGACTGAAACCTTGTAACATATTGTTAGATGCCCAATATCGGGCAAAGGTATGAAAAACAAATTTTGCCAAATTATATATATATAACAGAAAAATAGAAAAAATTATAGAAGTTTTTAAGCCTGGTGCACACAATTATTGTTCATTATTCCAGGTCTCAGATTTCTGGCAATCGGACCTCCAGAAAGTAAATTTTTCTAAGGACCAGCAGGAAAATATTTCTGTAGAGTATCTTTCACCACAAAGGCTGCAAAAACGTGAACCAACCACGGCAGACGATGTCTACAGGTTGGTAAACACGGCACTAAATTTTTGTCTTAAAGGATATCCCAAGCAAAATATTTATGGTCAGTAATTTTCAGTGCTAAAAATTTGAGAAATATAAATGACGTCTAGAGATGAGCAAATTTTTTCGGATTTTGTCCCCGAATCTGTTTTTGACATATTCGGGCCATGTTTGCACAATATTTGTGCCGAATGTTTGTCTTATGATCGGTTCCAAACATATTCAGTAATTTCTACTCCCATTGACTCTAATGATGTTCAGCGAATATTTAAAAAACCATATTCGATACCGTTCGTATTCAGAACCGAATCCGCACAAATTCGCTCATCTCTAATGATGACCTTAAGTTCACACGTTGTGAATTTTGTGCGGATATGGACCCCTTTTTCCATTTTGGATAGCTAATGACTAGAGGTTCATATCCCAGATGTTTAAGTTGTGCACAATATTTATGGTGCAATGGACATCTGATAATACCGCTACTAATATTCTTTACCGTAATTATAATTTTTCTTTTCAGCTTGGGAATAATTTTGCATGAAACACTGAGCCGGAAACAACCATTTTCAAGTAAGTTCTTGATCCAAACCCCTTCCAACGTCTGTAACAAAAGTAGCATCCCTCAAAAGACATTGGTGATAGATATCTTGGGGTTCAGATATGTGTGACCCCCACACAGGCCATAAATGCGGCTCAACTTGGAGTTGCTTAACGATCACAAACTAAACACCAAAAAAGGTCCCTGAGTGACAAAAAGTGCTCAGGGCTTTCCCAACCAGGCTGCTACTTCAATACATTCTATAGTAGGAGTCATTGGAAACCCACCAGTTTTGAGTTGATGGTGAGAAAAGCCCAATAGAAAACGTTTTTGCTGTTGTCCCTGTACAGTAATACTGATTAGTGGAGGTCCAGGTCTGGAGACCCCACGCATTGCTGAAAACCAAGAGGGAGAAATGCTTAGCTTGTCTTTGAGTGGTGTACAGACCCTTGAGCTTTCTACTGAACCAATGCACCACTTTACCAATGTTACCTCCTGTTCCAGATTTCCAGGGACACCTGGGTTTTAAAGGTGGCATTGTTTTTGTAAACTGTGTCCAAAATTCATTGTTCTGGGGCAGACTAGGGGCATTATTCTTTGAAGTGGGGATGTTCCTGGGAGGCTTAATCAACCATGTTGGTCACCATGTACTCCAGGAAAAGCGGAGCACTTCTTCCCCTTAATTTGACTGAACATTAAGTGGTTGTCCAGGCTTGGGGTGACTGCACAGTATGCGCACCCTCAGAAGTCTCCAGTGCGGAAGCATGACCGGAAGTATGCGGTCACATGCCAACTAGAAGTGCTAACTCTACACAAGTGACTTGAGCAAGGTCAGACATGTCTAGTTGTAATGTGGCCGGAAGTATGGAAATCATATACTTGTGATCATATTCACGCCCGCTCTCTGCACCGGAGAATCCTGGCTGCACGCTGTGAGGATTCTCACACAGAGTAACTGCAGACTTGAGCCCCTTAAGGGTCTCATGTCCAGAGCTCCAATGATCGACTACTCAACAGAGGCTATGAGACATAACAAAACAAATACTCAAAAGTTTAATTACTGATTCAGCAGGAATGTTCCTTTAAATGGAACCAAGTCATTTTGTCATACAATCAAATCTGTTGAAATTTGTAAATTTGGTTGCAGAGAATAATCCATTGAAGCTGGTAACCGAAATCACAAGAGGGATCAGACCACAACCAAACATAGAAGATGTAATAAAAGAAGCCAGTCTACAACACGGTCAACTTGTAAACCTGAGTCAACTCATGCACCTGTGCTGGCACCAGAATCCAATGATGAGGCCGACAGCAGCCGGTAAGTTTGATCGTTACCCTTCTGACCCTTTAATTGCATCAGATCAGGCGCTCCAATCTTTGGGTTAATTGTCATGAGAAGGGTTGCCTAATTCAAACTTTATGATGGCATTTAGATTTGGGCCACTGGGTAGGGTCACCTTGTAAAGGTGATGAAGACATTTGTGGTTCTTGCTTGTTTTTTTGGGTCTTTTCGAACTCCACAAGCCTTTCCAATCACTTTGTATGTGAGGGACCTCATTTCTACCAATTGGGGAGAGGTGTAACCCAGGATCAGAGATGAGAAAACTTCCATTTGACAAACAATTTAGGACATTTGTACATCTTATCCGCAGTGTGTGCATCTCGCCTAAATAACATCCTCCAGAACTTTTCAAAAGAAGAGATCCAGCATGGAATTGACACCCTCAACAAAAGTAAGGTGAGTGATTAGTTTCATACTTCCAGATGATATATAAAATTTTCAAAATTTTACTAAATTATTGTTAATAGTCTGGAACACAAAATTCCCACCGGCCATTTTTCTCCCCTGTTTAAAATGACATCTAAAAAGAATGTAGTTTTGTCCAGCACTTCTTTTTACAAGAGTTCAACCTGATAAGTTTATTTGGTGCAGAATGCGGGCAATCGGTCTTTGTGGTAGTGCTCTGCTCTGTCTAATGGAGGTTAATCCCTTTTAATCATATCTAAAAAGCAAAGAACAACATATCAGCACAATACAAACAGTTCCCTGTTAAAGGGATTGTGTTATCTGAAAATGACCTATTAATTCAAGCTTTAGTGGTAAATGTATTTAAAATAAAAATGGGAATGTTTTTTCCCATATCACAATTTGCATTAAAACTAAACAAAATTTGAAATATTGCAATTTTCATTGTCCACTTGGGGATATTCTACACTCCTACTTCCTGTTTCTGGAAATTCACATAAAAATTTGCAGCAATAGACTGACCGAAACTCAATTTCTTTTTTTCAATTTTTATTGAAGCATCTAATGAGCGTGTCCAACGGTCATTGTGAAGGGAGGAGGAACAGATCAGCTGTGACATCACTTATTTTGTGAATAGAGGTGTTAATTGTAGTTGCAATCCTTCCTCTGATGATAAGGAGACAGCTGAAAACTCTTCCTGAAAGAACAGGAAGAATGAGGCTAAAACAACCCCAGTGGCCGATTTGAAAATTGCAAGATTTGTTGTTTTTTTTGTTTTGTTTTTATACAGATCGTGATATGAAAAAAAAGAAAAAAAATGTAAAAATACATGTAAATCAAAAATCTGATTGAAACAATATGTAACTTTATGATGATGCATTCGCCAGTCACACAGGAAATCACACAAAATACACACCAAATTGGTGCATCTTGTACAGATCTTGCTCTGGACTTGCTGCTGAGAATTCCTCATGGACTAAAATACTCAATTTAGCAATTTTTTGGCACTAACTTGCTGACACTTCCCTGGTCGCCAGGTTTCTTTTTTTTCCCTCACTGTCAGCAATAATTAACTGCCTTGTCCAGGACTGATTCTGCTCCTGCCGGCGATTCAGCTGCTCCATGTCAACAGAGCAGCTGTTCCAGGCTGCTCTGTCGATGAGTCATGACTGCTGACATCATACTGATTGACAGTCAACTCCCCGCAGTTAGGCAGTGGGGAGCCAGCTGTCAATCAGCATGACGTTGGCAATCAATAGAGCAGAAGAAAAACCTTTTCTCTGTCGATGTGACCTCAATGGAGGCTGCTGAGTGGCAGGCAGGAGCGGTCTTTGACAACTCTGTGCGAATGGAGATCAGCACCGGCACAGCAGGCAGGTAATTAGCAACTACCTGCCTGTTAGTTCTTAGGCCCACAATATAAAAATTATAAAGTCCTGGATACCGCCTTTAAATGACCGTTGGTGTCAATTGTTTACACGACACATGTACACTGGAGGTCAATAAATAGTAACCAGCGGTGGATCTGGAAAGTGATTGGAATCGATGGGGAAAACTTCCGCAACAAACTTCCATGCAGAAGACTGGAAATTATACAGTAGTTACTTTGCATTGGAAAATTTTACATCAGAAATCAATTAATATAAAATTAGCGCCAGGTTATCACATATTGTTATGGGCTTTCTGTCTGTCATTCTGTCAGTAGTTGTTGGTTTATGGCAGTTAGGAAGGGATGTGTGACAACAGGAACTAATAAACTCCATCCACCTGCACAACACGTCTGTAAATTTAATGGCCAGGGCCTTGGCCAAGTAGAGACGTTAAATTGCTTGATATTAATCATGGGAAGGTTTTGTCCTGGAATTTCCCTTGTAAGTTAACAATTGACCTGCTGCTGATGATGATGACAGCATTCCATTTCATCTGAAATTTCATGGATTCTTTCGCTCTAGTTGGATCATATGAATAGATGGTGACCACCAGAGAATTACATGGTTTTACATCCTCAGAAAAAGGGTCATAGTGCATATTTGCATACCAAAGTTTACCACCGGGGGAAGACTGATATCACAAATAATGATAATGATTGCGCAGCTCCTGTCAGAAGGTTAAAATGTTGGAGATAATAGCTAATCTTCCTGAATATATACTTATAATTTAGGAAACTATAGAGGGGAGGGTCAGAGATGTGCTTGCTCTAGCTGCCCATGTTATGTTATGTCATGCTTCATAGGATTTTAGCAGAAAATAGGGGTATAATATGCGGGATGACACCTGGAAATTAAGATAGGGGTCAAAGATAGGGAAAGAAGAGGCATAAGTGTAGAAAAAGAAGTATACAATGTGATAATCAGGTGGTAGTGCGATAATAGAAAAAATAATACAGGACTGTTAGTTTAGCAACATTAAAATATATGGTGGTCCAGGGTCAGAAGCCCATAGCAGCATTCTATTAAGAACAGCACCACACCTATCCAAAGGTTGTATGTGGTATTGCAGCCACGTTCTTTTTACGTCAACAGAGAGGGGCTTCAATCAAACACAATCTACACTGCTAATTAGTCTGTGAAATTATCTGCGACCTTCACAGCCCTGAACAATACAGTGCACTGTGTAAATAGGATTTAAACCAGAGTTGCAAGCTAAGAGCCAAGTATGTTAATTGCCATGCCTTTTTTTTTAAGGAGAAGGCAGAACAGCAGTCCCAGGAGCAAGTCATGGAATTTGACATCAAATTTTTAGATGTAAGTGTTTATGTGAAGTTTTATGATATATAATTGTTAATTTTATTTTTTTCCTCATATTGAAATTGATCTTATGTTTATTTCAGGTTTTTGTTAAATGAATTTTTTTCTGGGAAAATTTGGATATTTTGTGGGTTGTTTTTTTGTTTTGTTTTTTTTTAATTTCCCAAGTAATTTTCTATATTTAAAAATAAAAATGTTGTAATTTTTACACTGACCTCTATACCTAAAAACTAGAGTCACCGCGGCTGCATGTCTCATGGCTATTCAACAGCTGCAACACATGCGGGGATTTCCTGTTTGTTAGACAGTCCCTGCATGTGTTGCAGCTGTCGAACAGCCGAGAGACATGCAGCCGCGGGGACTCCAACAAATTATTCGAGCATGCCAAAATCACACGGTTAGCGCATGAGCATGCTCCGATAATGCCTTCACACATCATTAGTGGATAACACAAAATCCACTATTCACAATAAGAGATGTCACAGCTCGCCTCTTCCTCCTGCCTGCAAAATGACATTTTCCCAGATGAGAGCATACCTAGAAGTCAATGAATCAGAGCCAGTCTATGTCCTATGTCCATGCAGTTGCTGAAAAGGACAGGAAGAAGGAGTCTAGTATAAAGGTACCGTCACACTAGACGATATCGCTAGCGATCCGTGACGTTGCAGCGTCCTCGCTAGCGATATCGTCCAGTGTGACAGGCAGCAGCGATCAGGCCCCTGCTGGGAGATCGCTGGTCGGGGAAGAAAGTCCAGAACTTTATTTCGTCGCTGGACTCCCCGCAGACATCGCTGAATCGGTGTGTGTGACACCGATTCAGCGATGTCTTCACTGGTAACCAGGGTAAACATCGGGTAACTAAGCGCAGGGCCGCGCTTAGTAACCCGATGTTTACCCTGGTTACCATCGTAAAAAAACAAACAGTACATACTTACATTCAGCTGTCTGTCCCTTGCCGTCTGTTTGCTGCACTGACTGCTGGCCGCAAAGTGAAAGTGAAAGCACAGCGGTGAGTCACACAGCGGTGACTTACCGCTGTGGCTGTGCTCTGCTTTCACTTTGCGGCCAGCAGTCAGTGCAGCAAACAGACGGCAAGGGACAGACAGCTGAATGTAAGTATGTACTGTTTGTTTTTTTACGATGGTAACCAGGGTAAACATCGGGTTACTAAGCGCGGCCCTGCGCTTAGTTACCCGATGTTTACCCTGGTTACCGGGGACCTCGGGATCGTTGGTCGCTGGAGAGCGGTCTGTGTGACAGCTCTCCAGCGACCAAACAGCGACGCTGCAGCGATCCGGATCGTTGTCGGTATCGCTGCAGCGTCGCTAAGTGTGACGGTACCTTTAGACTTGGTGGCCAATGTAAATATTTGGACATCGTTTTTTTTTAACATGGTGATAGTAAAAATTTTTTTTAAAAATCATGACTTTTTTTAAGGAAATTAGATTAGATAAAAACGTGATTTGCTTCCCATGAACAAAGTTAATTTTAATCAATAGATCTTGGAATAATAACAATTTCTACAATTGGATGTGTTTAAATAAAATGTTCCTGTGCTGAGATAATCTTATAAATGTGTCCCTGCTGTGTAATGGTCGTGTCTGACCGTGCAGGAACTTTGTCTGATCATACCACATCTCTTGGGCAGGGGGGGATGCAAAAGAGTATAGAGATATTACAACTGACTTTTTTACGAGGCAAAACATTTCTCTGTTTTTAATCAATGTTTTACCTCAAAGAAAGAATCAGCTGTGACCCCCTGCTGTAATGTCTGTATACTCTCTTTTGCGTCCCCCCCCGCCCAAGATATGTGGTATGACAAGACCAAGTTCCTGCATGGTCAGACACGACCATTACACAGTGCACAGTAGGGGCACATTTGTAAGATTATCTCTGCTCAGGAACATTTTATTTAAACACATCCAATCGTAGAAATTATTATTATTCCAACATCTGTTGATCAAAATAAACTTTGTTTGCGAGAAAAAAAACTCTTTAAATCAGGGCTGTGGAGTCAGTAAGCCACACCTTCGACTCCAACTCGTCAATTTCCCTGACTTCCGACTCCGACTCCACAGCCCTACCTCACTACTGAGCATGTGCATAAAGTGCAGCACAGATTCATCTCCACAGCACTGCCTCATTACTGAGCATGTGCATAAAGTGCAGCACAGATTCGTCTCCACAGCACTGCCTCACTACTGAGCATGTACATAAAGTGCAGCACAGATTCATCTCAACTAAATGCCCAGATCCTTAGATCAGAAACACAACAGAAATTTATAGGTCATTTCCTAACTTTCCCAAATTCTTATGAAGTCATTTACAGCACATGCTACATTGTACTACTGAACCCAATGTATTATATATTTTAGGAGTCGGAGTCAGTCCATTTTATACCGACTCCACCAAAATGGACAACAACTCCACGACTCCGACTCCACAGCCCTTCTTTAAATAATAATAATATTTTGATGACACATTCTCTTTAAGCCTTTGCTATTTTTCTGGAGTATGAATATTTAAGAATAAGCATGAAATAAACTGGTTTGCCCAATTTTCAGCTGGGTTGGTTGACAAGGAGCCATATGACCAGAACGCAGAGTCTCCCTGAAGAGAGCACCGAAGAAGATCAATCACTATGTCCTGGGGTAAAGAAAGAGAAAAGAAGTGGTGAGAGCTTTCATTTCGTAAACCAAACTTTTTATAAAGGAAACTTTTTGATATTGTTCAGTCTTTGGTTTTTTTTTTACCTAAATTTTGAAGCTGATTCTCTCTCAAATGTACATATTATTTACACAGGATCCATAACTTGCGTTCTTCATGAAATACCAATTCTGGATCGTCTTTGTATTTTTGCTTTGTGCTGTTACAACATATAGTGAAAGGAATAGGAAAGTGAAAAAATAAACCCAGGCGTGAGCAAACCCGTGCTGCTTGCTTAGTGCCTCGTTCCTTGGTGAACATTGTCAGTTTGATTGATAGTTGACACATGAAAATTGAGAATTCATTATATTAAGATTGATATGTGGTTCACCATGATGCAATTATTTGCCCCAAGCCGTGCTGGTTTATGTAATAATGCACAAGGGTGGAAAGTTTCCCATGACACGTCTGTATATGACCTGTGTACATAGTTTTTTTAATCATCTGTATATGTTGCCTAATGCACTGAGATCAGTTTGACCTCCACTAAAGTAGAATCATATCTACAGGATGAGTAATTGTCTAAAATCTGTGTCTCCCACACTAGGGGACCCCACCAATCATGAGGATGGGGGTCCCATGTCCCCTATCTATTCTTAATGTCTATGGAACTGATCGAGTGCTATAGTCTGCCATCTCGGCTTTCTTTGTCGGTTCCATAGACTTTAATTGAAGTGGAGCAGCGAATGCGCGACCCCATTCTAATGAAATGGGGGACATATGACCCATAATTATCGTGATTGGTGCTAGTCCCAAAAATCAAACACTAATCACCTATCCCATAAACAGGGGATGAGTTGTGACTTTGGGAACACCCCTTTACATACTTGCATAGGGCACAGTGTTTTATTTTTAAAGGGGTTGTCTGGCCTTGGGGTACAAGTCTGCAGTCAGTCATTCTACGTGACTTCAGACTTGTGAATCCTCACATCGCACACAGTGCACGCTGTCAGGATTCTCCGGGAACAGGCAATTATGTGGCCTCAAGTATGCAATTGGCCTACTCCCAGCGACAGTCTGACTAGTCGTGTCTGGTCTTCCTAAAAACATTTGAATTGAATGAGACCACACACGTCTAGTCGGCATGTGACCGCATGTATGCAGATCCTGACAGCATGCACTGTGCACACTGCGAGGATTCACAAGTCTGCAGTCACATAGAGTGACTGTAGACTTGTACCATAAGGTCGGACAACCCTTTTAATGTCTTCCATATCTGTACAGTTGTGACTACGAACTTGGAAAGTTGAAATTTTCGGTAAAGATATGCTATTGAAATGAGATGTTGCAAATTTAAAGTCAACCTATAGTGTCCTAAAAATGCTATTACCTGCAGATATTAGGTTAATCTGCAGGTAAATAGTGGTAAAACCTTCTCTGGCAGTGTAACTGGAGCAGCAGTGACAAGGAGATCATTAAGGTCTATTGTCCCTGCAGTCGCTTGTTTCCAGCCATCGGTCACTACACAGTAAGCGCTGTAATTCCTCACCGACAAATTGATAGACAGCTTGTTGTGCACACACACACTGCAGATCCAGCTGTCAATCAATGTGCCAAAGAGTGATTACAGCTTTCAATGGGTAGTGACCGATGACTGTAATTGCTCCCTACACCGCCTAGATCCCTGTAAGCAAGTGACCAAAGCGAGGATATAATTTATTTTCTCCATGTAGCTGCTGCTTTTAACACTATTTATCTGCAGATTAACCCTACATCTAAATACATTTTTGGACATGCAGGTTCCCTTTAACATCTGTACGAAAGGTCATTTTCCTTTCTTTTTTTTTTTTCATGAAGTATATAGATGACATAAAATCCAAGCATATTTGTCACGTGTGAGTACGTACTAACATTTTTGTGCTTTAGTACAAATCTTTAATTTTCTACAAAGTTGTCCGATGGATTCATGAGAAGCCTGTTCCTTTCTGTCTCCTCAGCCAGTCTGCCAGTTTCAAGTAGCAAGACCAACATTCCCATCCCGACCACGTGTCCTGATCCGAGGGCAGCAAGGAATTATGGGTTGCACAGGAAAGTAGCAGGTAGGAGCTTACCTTTCGTTTTGGGTTTGTTTGTTTTTTAAAGGGGTTTTCATTCTTTTTATACTTCCACATGGCTCCAGTGTGGTAAAAAAAAACAGGAAATGGCATATACTATCCTTCTGATTCCCTGCTGCTGGCCGTGTCCCAGCCAGTCTGTCCTCCTTCTTTTCCGGCATGGTGGGGCCCCTCTAACATTAAATCAAATTTGTCACTAGATTTCACAATACAAGATCATACATTGGTAAATAGCTATGTTAGACCTAATGAAGCTGCTGTACTTACTATGAAAATCATGTTAGAATGGCTATATAATCCTTTTTGAAAGTTTAAGCCTAATCTCCGCCTATTTGGACTGATTGACAGCCCCCCCTCAGTGCCACTCCTCCCTGCTGAGATCTCACACTTCTTAGTATCAGCTGCTCTTGTTGGGCGGTTGGAGACTGAATACACTTGGATATATGAGCTCTTTCACTCTCATTTTAACATCAGGAGTTTATAGCCCTTCTGACGTGGACCTTTACAGTAACTACATTGCTATCATAAAGTCAAATAAAACAAGTATTATTTAACCAATGAAAAGTTCTAGATTAATTATCATAAAATCGCAGTTATGGGTTTGCGAATTCATACTAACTAGTCCTGTGGCAGATTTTGGAATACCATAACCCCTTAACGATCAGAAGTATTTTTGTGTTTGCATTTACTTTTTTGCTCCCTTTCTTCCCAAAGCCATAACGTTTTTATTTGTTTGGTCAAAATGGCCATGTGAGGGCTTTGTTTGGCAGGACAAGTTGTACTTTTGAAAGACACCATTGGTTTTAACATATCATTTACTGGAAAACAGGAAAAAAATTCCAAGTGCGGTGAAATTGCAAAAAAAGTCCAATTCCACAATTGTTTTTTGGGGCTTTTTTTTACCATGTTCGCTAAATGCTAAAACTGACCTGCCACTATTATTCTTCATGTCATTATGAGTTAACTGACACTAAACATGTTTAGGTTATTTTTTATTTAAGTGGTGAGAAAAAAATTCCCAAATTTGTTTAAAAAATAAAAAATAGCACCATTTTTTGATACATGTAGCATCTCCATTTCTCGTGATCGCAGTTTGGGCGAGGGCTTATTTTTTGTGCACTGAGCTGACGTTTTTAATGATACCATTGGTGCAGATACAATTTTTCATCACCCATTATTGCATTTTAATCCAATGTTGCGGCAACCAAAAAAACGTAATTCTGGTGTTTCTACTTTTTTTTCACGTTACATTGTTTAACGATTGGATTAATTCTTTTTTTTTTATAGTGATAGATCGGGTGACTCTGAACACGGCGATACCAAATATGTGTAGGTTTGATTTTTTTTCTATTGTTTTATTTTGAATGGGGCGAAAGGGGGGTGATTTGAACTTTTATATTTTTTTAATATTTTTAAAAACATTTGTTTTTACTTTTCGCATGCTTCAATAGTCTCCATGGGAGACTAGAAGCTGCCATAACTCGATCGCCTCTATTACACCTGTGTGTAGCAGAAATGCTCACTTTGTATGAACGCCGACCACCGGGTGGCGCTCATAGCAATCTAGCTATGACAACCAAAGAGGTCTGCTGGAGGGAGACCTCTAGTTGTCACGCCAACCCATCGGTGACCCGCGATCACGGGACGGGGTCACCGATGGGAGGGATTTCCGGAGTGCTTGCCGGAAGCGCGAGTTAAATGCCGATGTCAGAGATTGACATTAAACCTGATGTCAGAAAGAGGTTAAAATGCTCTTTGAAACTCATTTAAATATATATATATCTTCACCTCCAATGGCCCAATTCCTGCCCTTTTGGACACCAGGGTTTGGTTGAATGAAGCATCCTAGCACCACAGTTGAGTAACTGTCTGGAAGAGCTACTGTCCAGAAGGTTTCTGGAGGCCTTGGCCCAGGAGATTTTCTGGAAGTCTGGTTTGTCCGTCCTTCATACTGGAGCTTCCAAGACATTCCTGGAGAATTGTCAAGTATGAAAGAACTGGACTATATTAAAATAGTATTGAGGGGTTACAAGCACAGAAAGGAATCTTTATTTTTTTTTTGCCATGACTAAAAATTATTTCTAAGATTTATTTATTTAGATCTGTGATAGCTAAAACTTTACGGACTTTTAAATTTGTCACTATAATACCCATTGTTTGTACTTCAGATTGTGTTTCCAGTCCACATCTGGTCTACAGCAGAACCTACG
This sequence comes from Ranitomeya imitator, assembly GCF_032444005.1. Taxonomy (NCBI): domain Eukaryota; kingdom Metazoa; phylum Chordata; class Amphibia; order Anura; family Dendrobatidae; genus Ranitomeya; species Ranitomeya imitator. Next base: position 118,299,743 of record NC_091290.1, on the reverse strand, counting down.
CTGAGACCCTAAAAAGGAACTGGGAGGCGATTCTGAATAGAGTGACAGAAGGACATCTCAACAACCTCATAGATACCTTGAGGACCAAATTTGTGCTCTCTCGAGATGATTATGAAAACATAGATGCAGAAAGGACGTTAAAAGCCAAAACACGGAAATGCTTAGAAACCTGTTCCGAAAAGGGTGAAGAAGCATCGAAAATGTTTTTGGACAGTTTGTGCTCAAGAAATGTCATCTATATGCATCCAAGAAATCCAGCATGAATATGAGAAGCCACAGTGCTGACGGGACAGATTTACAAGTTTCTGGGGGGGGGGGGATTGGTGGACTTATTGGAAATACAGCTTACTGGTTTTTCTTCTATGGAACATACTGGACAATTGCAAAGATTCTAATTTATAAAATAACTAGTAAAGGAGAAAAGTTCCATGACTAGTACCAACGTTTTGGCACTTATCTTCTGTAGTACTAAAGACTAGTAAACTAGAGGACAAATGATGACAACCCCTTTCTTAATTAAAATGGGTCCACTCATAATTTCATTAAGACCCAGCTTCACAAACTCCCAACAATCAGATGATATATCTAGGGGAAGTCATGTCTGTCCAAGCAGTACCCTGAAGTTCAGTTAACTTCTTCCCGCCAAGGCCAAATAGTTTTTTGCGCTTTAGTTTTTCCTCCTCTTTTTGCACTATTTTAATTTACCATCTAAAAAAGGTTTTTTACGCTTTAAGCTGTATGCGTTTTAGATTGGAAAGAGACCATTCTATTTGTCCTACAATGTTCCGGAAAATGGGAAAAAAATTCCAAGCGCATTGAAATCTCAAAAAGAAACACAATGTTGACTTTATGATGCTCATTGTGTGGTAAAAATAATAGGAAAATTTTAGGTGATTTTTTTTTTATACAAAATTAACAAACTGGTTTTGTTTTGCTTTTTGAGTCCCGTAAAGTTTTATTATTCTGTTGATGCAGATGTGTGAGGGCTTTTTTTGATGGAGTGGAAAGCTGAAGTTTTTATTTATACCATTGTAGGTAATGGCATTTAGATAAGCAAACTGCAGCAGATAAGCCTTACTGACAAACATGACCGTAACGATTCAGTTTTGTCTCTAAAGCTCCAATGCTAACCTATATATTGCCATAGTTGTGGAACTTGCCTTCACATGTTACTCCACGACCACTCATTCAGACAGTAGGAAAGGGGACAGATCAGACCTATGGGAGGTTGACTGTGAAGGATATATGGGGATTTAATGGCAGATTACAATTCTCTTTCAGCATGTGTAGCTGTAACAGGGCACCTGGTTTAGCAGGTGGTCCAGCCACATCAGCTAGTATCTAAGCTCATAAAGGATGATGCCCTGTGAAGCCCACGCTGTGTAACTTCTTTGCCAAGTCAGTTTCGTTTTTTTTTAAGGAGATTTAAAGAGAATATGGAGTTATCATACATCCTATCCACATACCGATTACATTTTTGAAATCTATAGAACAGACTGAATGCCTTCCAGGGTTTCAATCCATTCTAACACCCAAGGGTGGGGAGATACGCAGAACGGCAAGTAGAAGCCAGGTAGTAAAGCAGTGTTTGGTCTCCAAGTGTAACAGTCGCCTGGCGGGATCCGATGGTGCCAGAACCATTGTGAAGGATCATAACTTCCCAGGTTTTGGAAGGTTTAGCTTCAAACACCCAGGACTGGGGTATAAGGCTCAGCCGGGGGCAAAAAGGGTGTGACAAACCTAGGGGATAAATGCTTGTGCAATTCCATGTGCTATCTCTTTGTTATGCTTGCTGTTCACTTCTAAAGGGGAAGGCCATGTTGTGTAACATGCTGAAAGGGGCTGGATCAGCTGGCTGCCCATGCCCTCATGTGGCCCAGCACACATGGTTAAGCATCAAAATAGTAATTGACATGATTAAACTGCTTATATCTTTTGTACTTCACCTGCATTTGCATATCTGACCATTATATATGTATAACCATTGTGTATGTATATAGTGTATTGTCTAGTGTGACCTTAAGGCAATTAAATATATAATTTAACCTTGGGCTGTTCTTTTATCTCGATCCACAAATCCACACATCAGTGTTCTCGGTTTTAACTTTCCATGCGAGACAAAATTGATTCCATCTTGAAGACACGTGTTGGAAAAGGGGCAATTGTGGATCAAGCCACTCAGTGGGGCAGCATCTATTTACTGATTGAGCGAATGCTTGAGCTGAAACCCTTCCTTGTAGATATGGCCAACCCTCAGGTAACACTACATGAAGGTCAATGGACACAGGTGGATGAATTGAAGGAATTGTTTCATCACCCATTTACAGTGACTAAAAAGTTACAAGCTGAGGATTTAACTCCTGGCTATTTTATAAAGAAGTAGAAGAACTTGTTGTATTGCCTGTCCAAAAGAGGAGGTTTAATCGCAGTTGGCATTGCTGCTTCAATGAAACAGAGAGAGACACTGCTATTAGAAAATAAAATTCTTCTGGCAGCTGTTTATGTGGACCCGAGTAATTGTATATTGCTGGATGATCAACAACATACTAAAGGAAAATAAGCTCTGATTGAGGTAGCAGTAAGGATGAGTGGGCTACAGGACGGCCAAGAGCAAGAGGACTCGGGTCCTGCCAGTGCTGCTGCTGCCGTTTCTTCATCCTCATCAGATGAGGAGCTTGATTTTGAAAAGTATTTGGATGACATGGAACAGGCAAAGCGTTGCCACAGGGAAAAAGATTCCACTCCCATTGAAAACAGATTGACGATATTTCAGCAAAATTTTTCACTTGCTTTCAAAGAAGTAGTAGAGTTCAATCGTTCATCAAAACTGACTGTGCACGAGGCAATTCCTTTATACTCTGAAATTGTTAGAGATGTCGCCCATGTGGTTACTGCTTTGCCACCAACCCAAGTTAGTATAGAGAGGTTGTTCTGTAGCCTTAAAACAATTAGGTCAGATTTGAGGTAATCTATGAAGGAGGATCTGATGGAGGCGATATTATTTCTCAGAACAAATTCATAGACTACACAAATGTTATTCAGTGCGTTTTTGTTGAAAACTGTTTTTTCCCCACTTACTGCATAATGTATAATAAATTGTAAATATGCAAAAGTCTTTTTTTCTAAAGTTGTATTCCAATAAATATATTTTATGTTCTATCTAAATGGCTTGATTATTGTATCATAATAATGAGTAGAAGCCTGATGTTACCATTTTACTACTGTAAATGTATCACATAAACTTAAACATGAGCCATGTATGAGGGAGTCGGAGTCGTGGAGTCGGAGTTGGAGTCATGGAAATTGAGGAGCGTGAGTCGGAGGTTTGGCTTACCGACTGCACAGCCCTGATTTTGTGTGACTGTGTGGGTTTCCTCTCATTTTCTGAAGACAGACCTGTAGGAGATATGACCCCTGATGGGTGCAGTGATGTCTGTAAAGTGCTGTACAATCAAAATGCTTATTTATTATGCTTCATAAGAACGGTCTCACTTTTTTTTAATTCGTTTATTAAACAACAAAAAGGATAAGTATAAAATATACGTATTTTGCGTATGACCGAATCACCACAAACATATTTGTCACATTTAGCAAGAAAATCACAAATGTATACAATAAGTTTTTTGGGTGTTTTTTGGCAATGCAGATCATAGTATATGGAATGGGTCATACAAATGTTAAAAATATCACAAATTGTCTAGGATACCTATGCTAAAACCTTAGAAAACACATCAGGAACAAAACATAACCCTATCCTGCTGCCAAAACCATCCCCATCATGTCGATTGTTTAATATTTAAACTAGGCGTGATCCAATGTTCATTACATCTTATTATAATGGAGTTAGACTATCTGCCATGATTTGACACAGTGAGAGGTGATGAATTCCATACATCCCATATTTTGCTAAATTTCCCCAAGCAGCCTCTATTTTGGTATAACGTTCGTTCGTAGGGTATAATAGAATTTACCAAATCAATCCAGGCCCTAAGAGATGGATGAGTATTTCCCATCCAGTGAAGAGCTATTACTTTCTGTGCCAGAAAAAGTGTCTCCCTCAAGAAAATTTGAGTATGATATCCCCATGTCTCTTCCTCCAGTACCCTAAATAAACAAACTAAAGGATTCAACGGAACGGGAATATACACAAGGGAAGTCATAGTTACCTCACTCCAAAATGATTGGATAATCCAAATCATATGAATAAAGTCAGCCTCCATTGCGTGGCATCTTAGACATTCTGAGGAGTTAGACCATCCCATTTTAAATAACCGTATTGGGGTTAGATATACTTGATGTAAGATATACATTTGGATAATTTTATTATTAGCCGAAGGAGACGCTCCCATTCGGGATTCAAGAAACATCTCCCAATCCTCTTCTTGAAGATCAGGAATTAGGGATTTCCATTTTTCTTTGACTGCCGATACAGCGGAATCAGCATCCACAGCCAACATACGTGTGTATAGTGCGGAGATAAGACCACAGGGTCCCTGAGATTTAAGGATCCCTATTAATGGGAAAGATGATATTATTTGACTGGTCCTGATCCCGCGCATATGTGATTGTATTGCCAATCTGAGTTGTAAATATCTAAAAAAATTGGGGTCTCGAAATGTTTTATTTAATTTGTAATTGTTCAAAGACATTAAAGTGCCTTGTTTGAATAAATCATTAACTGAAACAACACCATGTGAAATCCAAAATTGTGTAGATGGGTGATTCAATAGCCCTGGAAAGAACATATTAATCCATAGTGGCATTTCGGCTATAATACCATCAAAGTGGGTCACCTTCTTTACCTGTTTCCAAACCAGCCTCGCTAACGGGAGTAATGGTAATAATCTAGGAGTAGTGGGTCTCTCTATTTCCAAAAAACCCATCGGACAATCAGATCTTGCAGCCTCGGTTAAATGGCTCTCCAAATTTGGTAAAAAGTTTTCTGGCATTCATTTACTTAATGCCCTAAGCTGTCCAGCTAGATAGTATAGGAAAAAATCAGGCAATGCCGCCCCTCCCATTTGCTTAGATCTATGTAAAGTAGGTAATTTGAGCTTAGGCCTAGCTTTCACCCAGATAAATGATGAAATTAAAGAGTTCAAATTTGAAAAGAAGGATTTCGGAACAGGAACTGCACTATGTTGAAGGGAGTAATTAAGCATCGGGAGCAATATCATCTTAATCAAATTGATGCGCCCAGAGACAGATAGTGGTAACTTACTCCAGACTGCAAATTTATGGTTAACCAAGTCTAGTAACGGCAGAATATTCAATTGTAAGTCAAGTCTACTATATTGTGGTATAATTATTCCTAAGTATTTAAAGCTAGATACCACCGGTAATGAGGAGAGCCTTTCAAGGTGATCTGTTGAATCATGAGTAAGAGGCATCAAAACAGATTTATTCCAATTAATATAAAACCCCGAACACTTACTAAATCCGTTTATTATAGTGATCACATGCGGCAAGGTCTCTTCTACATTATCCATAAATATTACCATATCATCCGCATATAAACCAATGACATCCATTCGATCAGCTATCTCGATACCCTTAATAGATGGAGTGGATCTCATACGTATTGCTAGTGCTTCAATCGCAAGAGCAAATAGAGCTGGGGAGAGCGGGCAGCCCTGTCGGGTTCGCATTTTCAGGGAAAATGTTTCTGACATGGAGTTATTAATAATTACCTGGGCTTCAGGTTTCAGATAAATTGCACTAATCCATCTTTGAAATTTAGGGCCGAATTGGTATCTCTGTAAGCAAGCAGATAAAAAGGGCCACTCTAGAGAGTCAAATGCCAGCGAGGCCAAGGCCCATCTATTCTCCGTTACCAATGAGCTATACTGGGCTATTGATTGAACTCTCCTAATATTAATGGATGTACTTTTACCTGACATAAATCCTGTCTGGTCTGGGTATATTATGTCCAAAATTACCGCGTTTAACCTAGTAGCTAATATTGTAGTAAAAATTTTATAATCAACATTAACTAATGAAATAGGGCGATATGATCCACAATCCAGGGGATCTTTTCCTTCTTTTATTAACACTATAATATTTGCTTCATAGTTGGAGTCTGGTAGAGAACCCCCCTTCGAAATACCCTGGAATACCTTCAAAAGACTCGGCGCCAAAATGTCTCGATATTTTCTGTACATTTCGATGGGGAACCCGTCTGGGCCTGGTGCCTTTCCAGAGGCCATATCTGCTATAGCCAGGTTAATCTCTTCCAAAGTAAAGTCTGCATCCAGAAAAGCTTGTTGTCCAGGGGTTAGTGTAGGAAATTCAATATCTAAGAGGTCATCTAGGCAGCTCGAAGTATCGAAATCCCCTTTGGATCTATATAGTTCTTTGTAATAATCATGGAAACATTGGAGGATATCATCTGTTGAGGTCACAATTGTACCATCTAATTTACGGATTTTAGGTATAGTTTTAGATGTGTTGTGTTGTCGTACCATAAATGCTAAGAGTTTATTAGACTGATTCCCCAATTCAAAATATGCTTGCCTAGTGAAGAACACTTTACGCTTAGATTTAGTGTCTACATACTGGGGATATAATCTATGGGCCCTATTCTCGCTGGTTTGGGTAGCTATATAAGCTGCTTCTGAGTCTTTCAGACGCTTTTCCATATTATCATCTTCTTGTGAGGTCACACGTTAAATATGAGAGATTGTAGAGGATAAACAAGCCTTGAGAGCATCCCAGAACATATTAATATTTTGCGGCTCTGGATCAGACGTTATAAAACAGTCTAGCTGATCTATAGTTCTGTCTTTGGGGTCTATTAGCTTTAGCCAAAATGGGTTTAGCTTCTACACTACGTTGTGCCTTGCCTGACCAAACCTAAGCCTAAGTATTACCGGGCTATGGTCTGAAATACCCCTACTCCCATGCTCCACCTCTCCCACCCACATTGCTAAATTATTAGATCCAAATATGTAGTCCAAGCGGGAGAGAGTATGTCTAACGGATGAGTGACAGGTGTATTCTCTTACATCAGGATGACGTATTCTCCACAGAGCCAACCAGCCACATCCTTCCATAACTATTGACAGATGAGATGAAGGGGAGGCCAGCCCCGGAACCGCACCATCCAACCTGAGCCTATCTAGGCGATCATCCATCACCAGATTAAAGTCTCCCATACACATAGCATGCGCATCTGGATAGTTTAAAGCAAAACTCACCGCCTTTTTTAGAATTGATAGGTTAGCAGGAGGGGGATTATATATACACATTATAACATAATCTCTCATATTAACCCATGCATGTACAAAAATAAAGCGGCCCTCAGGATCTCTCCGTACCTCTCCGACCTCCCTGACATCTCTATGTATCAAAAGAGAGACCGCTCTAGAATAGCTAGTATGAAACGTATGAACAGACCATTGTACCCATGGTTTCTGCATATATCGAGCCGAGTCCCTAGTCAAGTGTGTTTCAACCAGGGTTACTATATGAGGATGGTATCGCCGTATTTGAGAAAACCCTTTAACTAGAACGGTCTCACTTTGCAGACATTATTGCCCCGTCAGGACTCACATCCTATCAGTATGTCATTGGAAGTGGAGCTGCTCATACTCTGCTCCATTGTTTAGAGGATCATCTGAGAACGCAGAGCTCCGTTATTTCCAGACAGTCCCATAGACAATGAATACAGTGGAGGATAAGCCTGCGCACCTCTGCTCCATTCATTGTTTATGGGACCATCTGGGAAAGCAGAGCTCCATTATTTTCAGACAGTCCCATAGACAATGAATGCAGTGGAGCCTGCGTACCTCTGCTCCATTCAAAAATGGGATGGATCTGCGACACTTGTGCACCGAGCTCTGCAGACCGTGGTTATCTTCTGAGCAGGACGGTAGCCCAGTGGTAAGCAATGGTACTTTGCAGCATTGGAGTCCAGGGTTCCAATCCCACCATGGGATATTGCAAATGGACCTGTTCTAACTTTTCCTTATCTTTCCATTGATGCTGGTAGTAATATCAATGACTTCCGAAAAGGTTACTTTCTGAGCAGCATGGTAGCCCAGTGGTAAGTGCTCATGCTTTGCAGCATAGAAATCCAGGGTTCTAATCCCACCCTGAGAACTTGCAAATGGTCCTGCTTTAGTTTTTCCTGTTCTTCTCATTGGTGCTGGTAGTATTAACAATGACTTCCGAAATGGTTATCTTCTGAGCAGCACGGTAGCCTAGTGGTAAGCACTGGTGCTTTGCAGTCTGGGATTCCAGGGTTCTAATCCCGGATGACACTGCAAGGAGTTTGTATGTTCTCCCCGTGCTCAGGTGGTCTGCCACCCATGCTCTAAAGACATACAGGTAGGGTCCAGTGATGATGGTGTCACCTGTGCAGCATTCAGCGCTGCTTGCCCCCTTTCCTTGGGCAAGTATACTGATTGGATGAATGTTCTGGTACAAATAACAAGATATTCACTTGTTAAATTGAGCAGCTCAGTCCTGGCCCGGCTGAGCTGCACTCTTTAAAACAATTATATTTTTTCTATTAAAGAGTGCAGCTCAGCCGGGCCAGGACTGAGCTGCTCAATTTAACAAGTGAATATCTTGTTATTTGTACCAGAACATTCATCCAATCAGTATACTTGCCCAAGGAAAGGGGGCAAGCAGCCCTGAATGCTGCACAGGTGACACCATCATCACTGGACCCTACCTGTATGTCTTTAGAGCATGGGTGGCAGACCACCTGAGCACGGGGAGAACATACAAACTCCTTGCAGTGTCATCCGGGATTAGAACCCTGGAATCCCAGACTGCAAAGCACCAGTGCTTACCACTGGGCTACCGTGCTGCTCAGAAGATAACCTTTTCGGAAGTCATTGTTATTACTACCAGCACCAATGAGAAGAACAGGAAAAACTAAAGCAGGACCATTTGCAAGTTCTCAGGGTGGGATTAGAACCCTAGATTTCCATGCTGCAAAGCACCAGTACTTACCACTGGACTACCGTGCTGCTCAGAAGATAACCTTTTCGGAAGTCATTGATATTACTACCAGCATCAATGGAAAGATAAGGAAAAGTTAGAACAGGTCCATTTGCAATTTCCCATGGTGGGATTGGAACCCTGAATTCCCATGCTGCAAAGCACCAGTACTTACCACTGGGCTACCGTGCTGCTCAGAAGATAACCTTTTCGGAAGTCATTGATATTACTACCAGCACCAATGGAAAGATAAGGAAAAGTTAGAACAGGTCCATTTGCAATTTCCCATGGTGGGATTGGAACCCTGAATTCCCATGCTGCAAAGCACCAGTACTTACCACTGGGCTACTGTGCTGCTCAGAAGATAACCTTTTCGGAAGTCATTGATATTACTACCAGCACCAATGAGAAGAACAGGAAAAACTAGAGCAAGCAGGTCCATTTGCAAGTTCTCATAGTGGGATTAGAACCCTGGACTCCTATACTGCAAAGCACCAGTACTTACCACTTGACTACCGTGCTGCTCGAAGAGTAACCTTTTCGGAAGTCATTGATATTACTACCAGCATCAATGGAAAGATAAGGAAAAGTTAGAACAGGCCCATTTGCAATTTCTCATGGTGAGATTAGAACCCTAGACTCACATGCTGCAAAGCACCAGTGCTTTCCACCAAGCTACAGTGCTGCTCAGCAGTAAGGTTTGTCAAAGTCATTGATATTACTACCAGCGCCTATGGGAAGATCAGGAAAAACTAGAGAAAGTGCATTTGCAATTTCCCACAGTGGGATTAGAAACCAAGAATCCCATGCTGCAAAGCATCGGTGCTTTCCACTGAACTACTGTGCTGCTTGGAAGCTAACCTTTGGCAAAGTCATTAATATTACTACCAGCACCAATGGGAAGATCAGGAAAAGCTAGAGCAGGTCCATTTGCAATTTCCCAAAGTGGGGTTAGACCCTGGACTCCCATGCTACAAAGCATCAGCACTTTCCACTTAGTTATTGTGCGGCTCAGAAGCTAACCTTTGGCAAAACGCATTGGCTAAACACTAAGCAACCCTGCTGCCTAAGGATTACCTGATGGCTAGGTCATCAATATGTTTATCAGTGCCCACCGACAGCTCATGAAAAACTAGAGTGGGTCCATTTGCTATTTCTAAAGTAGAACTGAGAGGTAGAATTAATGAGAAATCAGTCAGAATTGAACTAAGGACTCAAGCATTAAAAGGCAATCAAGCTAACCACTGAGCCACAGTGCTGCCTGAGAATTACCTGATTGCTAGGTCATCAATATGTCTATCAGTGCCCACCGACAGGTCATGAAAAACTAGAGCAGGTCCATTTGCAATTGCTAAAGTACAACTGAGAGGTAGAATTACTCAGACCTCAGTCACAATTGAACTAAGGACCCAAGCATTGAAAGGTAATCCAGGGCCGTATTTAGAGTTTCTGCTGCCCTAGGTACTTTTATTGCTGCCTCTCTCATTGGTGAGTATGACACTATCGGCAGTGACTTTGGCAAAAATAGCTGATGTGAAAGTAGCCTTTTGCAGCAGATCTGGCAGTTTTTCCGCATCTGCAAAGTAACGGATCACTAACGGCAACACTGCGCTCGGCCTCATTCATTCCCTATGGGACTTGCGCGACACTTTTGGTTTTGCCGCCATCCGGCAAATGCGGTACTTGCAGCAATGGGAAAAAAACGCTGCTGGCAGTGTTCTTTTGTCTCACCGCAAGTGCAACACCGCAAGTGGCGCACATGTCCACAAGTAGCCATCACTACCTGTCCCTGCACCCTGCTAGCTCATCGCTAACCATCCCTCCCTGACCTAAAACTACACTATAAAGCTTTTTGAAAAACAATTTATTAACTGACATATTCCTATGATAATGAGGGCTCCAGGCTACGGCGTAGACTGGGACAGGCAGTCTCCGGGTCTCCATTCTCTCTGTGCACACCCACAGTCCTTGCCTCACTGCCTGTACACAGACCTCCCTCCACCGGACCCGGTAATCACCGCTCGCAGTGGCATACCGGCAGAGGTGTATCTAGGTTTTCTGGCACCAGGGGCAAGAATTCAGTTTGCCACCCCCCCCCCCCCCCAGGACGATTTTCATACTTAGTCATGTACCCACGAGCTCATCTCCCTAATGCTCTCAATGTTCAGTTATAAACAGAAGAGAAGCTCGTTGTGACAGGACCACAAGTATGAAAGTCACATATGAGTGAAGTGTCCATGTGACGACTACTGGAACCTGCAGAGCTGAATCCTGACATCGCAGCTTCTGAATTCTCACAACTAATGCACTGCACACTTTTAGGATTCTTCCTTGCTGGTGGACGGTCATATCAGCACAAGCATGCGATTTGTATACTTCCGACCACATTCCAACTAGACGTGCCCGGCCTCACTCAGTTAATTTTCATTGAGTGAGGCCACACATGTCCAGTCAGCACGTCACCACATGTATGTAAATCGCCGGCACGAGAGAATCCTGACAGCGTGCAGTGCGCACTGTGAGAATTCAGAAGTCTGCAGTCACAAAGAATGACTGCAGACTCATTACAAACCTGGACATCCCCTTTAATGCTCCTAACATAAATAAAAACATGAGAGTTAGTTAGTATCACAAATAACATTTACATCCAGGTACCTTATAGATGATGTTGTCTCTGGAGCCGTTCTCCTTCTTTTCTTCATCTTATCCAGATCCCATGATGAGTTTTCTCATCCACAGCCGTCTCTGCAGACTTCCATCTTCTCCGCTCTTTTGCAGAAAATCTCCACATGATACCCTTAAAGATACAAGTGTCATTATAATGCTCCTGTATAAAAAATTGCCCCTCGCTATATTGTCTGCACAAAATATGACCCCCACATTGTCCCTCTTATGGTACCTACTCTTCACACTGACCTCTCCTTTCCATACCGGCCCCCTCTTCACACTGTCCTCTCATACTGTGTCCCCCGTATAGGGCCCAGTATTTATACTGTACTCTCATCTGTACTCCCCCTCCTTGGTATACGGTCCCCTCCTTGCTGTGCCCTTACACCGTCCCCCCATATTACGAACCCACTACTCAGGTTCTATTCTGTGCCCACTCACTTTTATCCCCCCATACTGTCTCCTCTCACATCCCTCCCATTCACCATACTGTCTCCTCATATATTTACCCCCTCACTTTCTATACTGCCTGCTCACCTGACTCCCCATACTGTGTCTGCACACATCCGATCACCCTCACTCCCTGTACTCTGTCCACATCCATTTTTCACATCGCTACTCATACTGTGTCCACATACATTCCACCGTTCGCTCCCCATTCTGTCTGTACCCATCCCCCATACGGTTTCCTCATACATGCACCCTATTCTGCAGTACTGTTTCCTCCTGCATGCCCCCCATTCCCCCATACTGTTTCCTCATACATGCCCCCCATTCCCCAGTTCTGTTTCCTCATACATGCCCCCCATTGCCCAGTACTGTTTCCTCATACATGCCCCCCATTCCCCCGGACTGTTTCCTCATACATGCCCCCCATTCCCCCATACTGTTTCCTCATACATGCCCCCCATTCCCCTGTACTGTTTCCCCATCTCCCCCTTTGCTCTTCATCTTGTGCCCTCAAATCTCACCCACACATTAAATCCCCCATCTCCACTCCAATTCTCCCAACACACATTAAAACCCCCATCCCCACTCCAATTCTCCCTACACATAATAAATCCCCCTATCCTCATTCAAATTGTCCCCACACACAATAAATCCCTCCATCCCCACATATAATAAATCCCCTCATCCCCACTCAAATTCTCCACACACATAATAAATCTCCCCATTGCCACTCAAATTGTCCCCCCTGTGCACTTAATCTTCGGTGTCTCCTGCTCCACTGGAGCACTTACCACCAGTGTTCGCCTCTGCAGCGCGGGTGAGCGACGTCAGCAGCTTGATTACATGATCTGATCACGCTGCTCACGTCGCTCTGACCCAGCAGTCAGAGCCTCAATTGTACTCGTTTTTGTAAGATGCAAGTACAATTGATCCCTGGGCAGGGGAGGACACTGACAGCTTGGGGCCCCTGTGCAAGAACTGTGTCTGGCCCCCCTCCTTTTATGGCAACAAAGCTATATATATATATATATATAGCCACACACATACATGTGTATATATTACATACCGTATATACTCGAGTATAAGCCGACCCAAGTATAAGCCGAGGCACCTAATTTTGCCACGGAAAACCGAGTAAGCTTATCGACTCGAGTATAAGTCGGGTATGTATTGTCCCCTCATTCCTATCCCAGTGTGTGTGGTTCTCCCCATCCTGTCCTGCTCTGTGTGGTTCCCCCTGTTGTATACATGGCTTCCCCCTCCTCCCATCCTTGTATGCTCGGCTCCCCTGTTCCATCTTGTATGCATGGCTCGGCTCCCCCTCCTCCCATCCTTGTATGCTCAGCTCCCCTGTCCCATCTTGTATGCATGGCTCCTCTGTCCCATCTTGTATGCTTGGCTCCTTCAGTCCTATCTTGTATGCATGGCTTGGCTCCCCCCTCCCATCTTGTGTGCATGGCGTGGCTCCCCTGTGTCATCTTGTATGCATGGCTCAGCTCCCCTGTCCCATCCTGTATGCATGGCTCAGCTCCCCCTGTCCCATCTTGTATGCATGGCTCGGCCTCCCCCTCCCATCTTGTATGCTTGGCTCCCCCCTCCCATCTTGTATGCATGGCTCGGCTCCCCTGTCCCATCCTGTATGCATGGCTCGGCTCCCCCCGTCCCATCTTGTATGCATGGCTCGGCTCCCCTTTCTTATCTTGTATGCATGGCTCGGCTCCCCTCTCCCATCTTGTATGCATGGCTCCCCTGTCCCATCCTGTATACTTTGCTCGGCTCCCCTGTCCTATCCTGTATGCATGGCTCACTCCTCTGTCCCATCCTGTATGCATGGCTCGGCTCCCCTGTCCCATCTTTTATGCATGGCTCAGCTCCCCCCCATCTTGTATGCATGGCTTGGCTCCCCCTCCCATCTTGTATGCATGGCTCCCCTGTCCCATCCTGTATGCATGGCTTGGCTCCCCTGTTCAATCCTATATGCATGGCTCGGCTCCCCATCTCATTCTGTATGCATGGCTCGGCTCCCCCTCCTCCCATCTTGTATAGATGGCTCTGCTCCCCCCCCCCCCGTCCCATCTTGTATGCATGGCTCAGCTCTCCTGTCCCATCCTGTATGCATGGCTCGGCTCCCCCCGTCCCATCTTGTATGCATGGCTCGACTCCCCTTTCCCATCTTGTATGCATGGCTAGGCTCCTCCCTCCCATCTTGTATGCATGGCTCCCCTGTCCCATCCTGTATGCTTTGCTCGGCTCCCCTGTCCTATCCTGCATGCATGGCTCACTCCTCTGTCCCATCCTATATGCAAGGCTCGGCTCCCCTGTCCCATCTTGTATGCATGGCTCAGCTCCCCCCTCCCATCTTGTATGCATGTCTTGGCTCCTCCTCCCATCTTGTATGCATGGCTCCCCTGTCCCATCCTGTATGCATGGCTTGGCTCCCTTGTCCAATCCTGTATGCATGGCTCGGCTCCCCATCTCATCCTGTATGCATGGCTCGGCTCCCCCTCCTCCCATCTATATATATAATTGCCTAAGGGTTTTTCCGTCTGTCTGTCTTTCTGTCTGTCTGTCTGTCTGTCCTGGAAATCCCGCGTCTCTGATTGGTCGAGGCCGCCAGGCCTCGACCAATCAGCGACGGGCACAGCAACGATGATGTCATAAAGGACGTAGACATCCCGCGTCTCTGATTGGTCGAGGCCGCCAGGCCTCGACCAATCAGCAACGAGCACAGTATTGACGTAGATGTCATAATGGTTGCCATGGCGACGATGATGTCATAAAGGTTGCCTCGACCAATCAGCGACGGGCACATTCTGCCGCGAATTCTGGAATCATCATTTTCCATATACTACGGGGACATGCATATTCTAGAACTAGATTGTGGCCCGATTCTAACGCATCGGGTATTCTAGAATATGCATGTCCCCGTAGTATATGGACAATGATGATTCCAGAATTCGCGGCAGATTGTGCCCGTCGCTGATTGGTCGAGGCAACCTTTATGACATCATCGTCGCCATGGCAACCATCATGACATCTACGTCGATACTGTGCCCGTCGCTGAATCAGAAACGTGGGATTTCTATGTCCTTTATGACATCATCGTCGCTGTGCCCGTTGCTGATTGGTCGAGGCCTGGCGGCCTCGACCAATCAGAGACGCGGGATGTCTACGGCCTTTATGACATCATCGTCGCTGTGCCCGTCGCTGATTGGTCGAGGCCTGGCGGCCTCGACCAATCAGAGACGTGGGATTTCTAAGTCGATACTGTGCCCGTCGCTGATTGGTCGAGGCCTGGTGGCCTGGCGGCCTCGACCAATCAGCGACGGGCACAGCGACGATGATGTCATAAAGGACGTAGACATCCCACGTCTCTGATTGGTCGAGGCCGCGAGGCCTCGACCAATCAGCAACGGGCACAGCGACGATGATGTCATAAAGGACGTAGAAATCCCACGTTTCTGATTCAGCGACAGGCACAGTATCGACGTAGATGTCATAATGGAATGCCGCGAATTCTGGAATCATCATTGTCCATATAGTACGGGGACATGCATATTCTAGAATACCCGATGCGTTAGAATCATAGTAACATAGTAACATAGTAACATAGTTAGTAAGGCCGAAAAAAGACATTTGTTCATCCAGTTCAGCCTATATTCCATCATAATAAATCCCCAGATCTACGTCCTTCTACAAAACCTAATAATTGTATGATACAATATTGTTCTGCTCCAGGAAGACATCCAGGCCTCTCTTGAACCCCTCGACTGAGTTCGCCATCACCACCTCCTCAGGCAAGCAATTCCAGATTCTCACTGCCCTAACAGTAAAGAATCCTCTTCTATGTTGGTGGAAAAACCTTCTCTCCTCCAGACGCAAAGAATGCCCCCTTGTGCCCGTCACCTTCCTTGGTATAAACAGATCCTCAGCGAGATATTTGTATTCTCCCCTTATATACTTATACATGGTTATTAGATCGCCCCTCAGTCGTCTTTTTTCTAGACTAAATAATCCTTTTCTAGACTAAATAATCTACGCAACCATTAAGCCATGGCAACCATTAAGACATAATCGTCACCATGGCAATGATTATCACATCATCATCATCGCCATGGCAACCATTATGACATCATTGTCACCATGGCAACCCTTATGACATTATCATCGCCATGGCAACCATTATGACATAATCATCACCATGGCAACCTATTATGATATCATCTTCGCCTTGGCAGCCATTATGATATAACTGTCACCATGGCAACCATTATGACATCACCATTACCATATTCATCATGGACACCATTATCACATAATCATCACCATGGCAACCATTAAGAGATCATCATCGCCATGGCAACCATTATGACATAACGGTCACCATGGCAACCATTATGACATCACCGTCACCATTGCAACCTATTATGACATCATCATCACCATGGCAAACATTATGACATCATCGCCATGGCAACCTTTATGACATAACAGTCACCATTGCAGCCTATTATTACATCATCATCACAATGGCAACAATTATGACATCATCACCATGGCAACAATTATGATATCATCAACACAGTGGCAACCTTTTATGACATCATCATCAACATGGCAACCTTTATGACATAACCGTCACCATTGCAACCTATTATGACATCAATGTCGCCATGGCAACCATTATGACATGGCCGTCACCATTGCTACCTATTATGACATCATCATCACCATGGCAACCATTATGACATCATCATTGCAAAGGCAATCTTTATGACTTGACCGTCACATTGCAACCTATTATGACATCATCATCGCCATGGCAACCATTATGACATACCCATCACCATTGCAACCTATTATGACATCATCGTCACCATGGCAACCATCTATATATATAACTAGATTGTGGCCCGATTCTAACGCATCGGGTATTCTAGAATATGCATGTCCCCGTAGTATATGGACAATGATGATTCCAGAATTCGCGGCAGATTGTGCCCATCGCTGATTGGTCGAGGCAACCTTTATGACATCATCATCGCCATGGCAACCATTATGACATCTACGTCGATACTGTGCCCGTCGCTGAATCAGAAACGTGGGATGTCCAAGTCCTTTATGACATCATCGTCGCTGTGCCCGTCCCTGATTGGTCGAGGCCTTGCGGCCTCGACCAATCAGAGACGCGGGATGTCTACGTCCTTTATGACATCATCGTCGCTGTGCCCGTCGCTGATTGGTCGAGGCCGCCAGGCCAATCAGAGGTGCGGGATTTCCAGGACAGACAGACAGACAGAAAGACAGACAGACAGAAAGACAGACAGACAGACGGAAAAACCCTTAGACAATTATATATATAGATTGTCTAAGGGTTTTTCCATCTGTCTGTCTTTCTGTCTGTCTGTCTGTCTGTCCTGGAAATCCCGCGTCTCTGATTGGTCGAGGCCGCCAGGCCTCGACCAATCAGCGACGGGCACAGCGACGATGATGTCATAATGATGTCATAAAGGACGTAGAAATCCCACGTTTCTAATTCAGCGACGGGCACAGTATCGACGTAGATGTCATAATGGTTGCCATGGCGATGATGATGTCATAAAGGTTGCCTCGATCAATCAGCGACGGGCACAATCTGCCGCGAATTCTGAAATCATCATTGTCCATATACTACGGGCACATGCATATTCTAGAATACCCGATGCGGCCTCGACCAATCAGCGACAGGCACAGTATCGACGTAGAAATCGGGCGTATGTGATTGGTCGAGGCCGCCAGGTCTCGACCAATCAGCAACGAGCACAGTATTGACGTAGATGTCATAATGGTTGCCATGGCGACGATGATGTCATAAAGGTTGCCTCGACCAATCAGCGAAGGGCACAGTCTGCCGCGAATTCTGGAATCATCATTGTCCATATACTACGGGGACATGCATATTCTAGAACTAGATTGTGGCCCGATTCTAATGCATCGGGTATTGGCCTCGACCAATCAGAGACGCGGGATTTCCAGGACAGACAGACAGACAGAAAGACAGACAGGCAGACAGAAAGACAGACAGACGGAAAAACCCTTAGACAATTATATATATAGATACCCTGTCTTTCTGTCTGTCTGTGTGTCTGTCTTTCTGTCTGTCTGTCTGTCTGTCCTGGAAATCCCGCGTCTCTGATTGGTCGAGGCCGCCAGGCCTTGACCAATCAGCGATGGGGACAGTGACGATGGTGTCATAATGGCTGCCATGGCGACGATGATGTCATAAAGGTTGCCTCGACCAATCAGCGACGGGCACAGCGACGATGATGTCATAATGGTTGCCATGGCGACGATGATGTCATAAAGGTTGCCTCGACCAATCAGCAACGGTCACATTCTGCCGCGAATTCTGGAATCATCATTGTCCATATACTACGGGGACATGCATATTCTAGAATACCCGATGCGTTAGAATCGGGCCACAATCTATGATGTAATAATAGGCTGCAATGGTGACTGTTATGTCATAAAGGTTGCAATGGTGATGATGTCATAAAGGTTGCCATGGTGATGATGTCATAATTGGTTGCCATGGTGACGTTTATCTCATAATGGTTGCCATGGCGATGATGATGTCATAATGGTTGCCATCGCGATGATGATGTCATAATGGTTGCCATGGTGACAATGATGTCGTAATGGTTGCCATGGCAATGATGTCATAATGGTTGCCATGGCGATGATTATGTCATAATGGTTACCATGGCAACAATGATGACATAATGTTTGCCATGGCGATGATGATGTCATAACGTGTTGCAATAGTGACAGCTAAGTCATAAAGTTGCCATGGTGGTGATGATGTCAATCATGGTGACGATGATTTCATAATAGGTTGCAATGGTGACTGTTATGTCATAAAGGTTGCCATGGTGATTATGTCATAATGGTTGCCATGGTGACGATGATGTCATAATAGGTTGCAATGGTGATGGTTATGTCATAATGGTTGCCATGGCGATGATGATGTCATAATAGGTTGCAATGTGACGGTCAAGTCATAAAGGTTGCCTTTGCAATGATGATGTCATAATGGTTGCCATGGCGATGATGATGTCATAATAGGTAGCAATGGTGACGGCTATGTCATAATGGTTGCCATGGCGACGTTGATGTCATAATAGGTTGCAATGGTGACGGTTATGTCATAAAGGTTGCCATGTTGATGATGATGTCATAATGGTTGCCATGGCGATGATGTAATAAAAGGTTGCCATGGTGTTAATGATATCATAATTGTTGCCATGGTGATGATGTCATAATGGTTGCCTTTGTGATAATGATGTAATAATAGGCTGCAATGGTGACTGTTATGTCATAAAGGTTGCCATGGCGATGTTGTCATAATGTTTGCCATGGCGATGTTGATGTCATAATAGGTTGCAATGGTGACGGTGATGTCATAATGGTTGCCATGGTGACCGTTATGTCATAATGGTTGCCATGGCGATGATGATCTCTTAATGGTTGCCATGGTGATGATTATGTGATAATGGTGTCCATGGTGAATATGGTGATGTCATAATGGTTGCCATGGTGACAGTTATATCATAATGGTTGCCAAGGCGAAGATGATATCATAATAGGTTGCAATGGTGACGATTATGTCATAATGGTGTCCATGGTGAATATGTCATAAAGGTTGCCATGGCGATGATGATGTCATAATATGTTGCAATGGTGATGGTTATGTCATAACTAGATTGTGGCCCGATTCTAACGCATCGGGTATTCCAGAATATGCATGTCTCCGTAGTATATGGACAATGATGATTCCAGAATTCGCGGCAGACTGTGCCTGTCGCTGATTGGTCGAGGCAACCTTTATGACATCATCGTCACCATGGCAACCATTATGACATCTACGTCGATACTGTGCCCATCGCTGAATCAGAAACGTGGGATTTCTACGTCCTTTATGACATCATCGTCGCTGTGCCCGTTGCTGATTGGTCGAGGCCTGGCAGCCTCGACCAGAGACGCGGGATGTCTACGTCCTTTATGACATCATCGTCGCTGTGCCCGAGACGTGGGATTTCTAAGTCGATACTGTGCCCGTCGCTGATTGGTTGAGGCCTGGTGGCCTGGCGGCCTCGACCAATCAGCGACGGGCACAGTATCGACGTAGAAATCCCGCGTCTCTGATTGGTCGAGGCCTCCAGGCCTCGACCAATCAGCGACGGGCACAGCGACGATGATGTCATAAAGGACGTAGACATCCCACGTCTCTGATTGGTCGAGGCCGCCATCAGCAACGGGCACAGCGACGATGATGTCATAAAGGACGTAGAAATCCCACGTTTCTGATTCAGCGACGGGCACAGTATCAACCAATCAGAGACGCGGGATATCTACGTCCTTTATGACATCATTGTCGCTGTGCCCGTTGCTGATTGGTCGAGGCCTGGAGGCCTCGACCAATCAGAGACGCGGGATTTCTACATCGATACTGTGCCTGTCGCTGATTGGTCGAGGCCGCATCGGGTATTCTAGAATATGCATGTGCCCGTAGTATATGGACAATGATGATTTCAGAATTTGCGGCAGATTGTGCCCGTCGCTGATTGATCGAGGCAACCTTTATGACATCATCATCGCCATGGCAACCATTATGACATCTACGTCGATACTGTGCCCGTCGCTGAATTAGAAACGTGGGATTTCTACGTCCTTTATGACATCATTATGACATCATCCGCGCTGTGCCCGTCGCTGATTGGTCGAGGCCTGGCGGCCTCGACCAATCAGAGAGGCGGGATTTCCAGGACAGACAGACAGACAGACAGACAGACGGAAAAACCCTTAGACAATTATGGTGTCATAATGGTTGCCGTGTCATAATGGTTGCCGTGGCAATGATGATGTCATAGTAGGTTGCCATGGTGATGGTTATGTCATAAAGGTTGCCATGGTGATGATGTCATAATGGTTGCCATGGCGATGATGATGTCACAATGGTTGCCATGGCGATGATGATGTCATAGTGGTTGCCATGGTGATGATTATGTCATAATGGTTGCCATGGCGATGATAATGTCATAAGGGTTGCCATGGTGACAATGATGTCATAATGGTTGCCATGGCGATGATGATGATGATGTGATAATCGTTGCCATGGTGACGATTATGTCTTAATGGTTGCCATGGCTTAATGGTTGCGTAGATTATTTAGTCTAGAAAAGGATTATTTAGTCTAGAAAAAAGACGACTGAGGGGCGATCTAATAACCATGTATAAGTATATAAGGGGACAATACAAATATCTCGCTGAGGATCTGTTTATACCAAGGAAGGTGACGGGCACAAGGGGGCATTCTTTGCGTCTGGAGGAGAGAAGGTTTTTCCACCAACATAGAAGAGGATTCTTTACTGTTAGGGCAGTGAGAATCTGGAATTGCTTGCCTGAGAAGGTGGTGATGGCGAACTCAGTCGAGGGGTTCAAGAGAGGCCTGGATGTCTTCCTGGAGCAGAATAATATTGTATCATACAATTATTAGGTTCTGTAGAAGGACGTAGATCTGGGGATTTATTATGATGGAATATAGGCTGAACTGGATGGACAAATGTCTTTTTTCGGCCTTACTAACTATGTTACTATGTTACTATGTTACTATGATTCTAACGCATCGGGTATTCTAGAATATGCATGTCCCCGTACTATATGGACAATGATGATTCCAGAATTCGCGGCATTCCATTATGACATCTACGTCGATACTGTGCCTGTCGCTGAATCAGAAACGTGGGATTTCTACGTCCTTTATGACATAATCGTCGCTGTGCCCGTTGCTGATGGCGGCCTCGACCAATCAGAGACGTGGGATGTCTACGTCCTTTATGACATCATCGTCGCTGTGCCCATCGCTGATTGGTCGAGGCCTGGAGGCCTCGACCAATCAGAGACGCGGGATTTCTACGTCGATACTGTGCCCGTCGCTGATTGGTCGAGGCCACCAGGCCTCGACCAATCAGCGACGGGCACAGCGACGATGATGTCATAAAGGACGTAGACATCCCGCGTCTCTGATTGGTCGAGGCCACCAGGCCTCGACCAATCAGCAACGGGCACAGCGACGATGATGTCATAAAGGACGTAGAAATCCCACGTTTCTGATTCAGCGACGGGCACAGTATCGACGTAGATGTCATAATGGTTGCCATGGCGACGATGATGTCATAAAGGTTGCCTTGACCAATCAGCGACGGGCACAATCTGCCGCGAATTCTGGAATCATCATTGTCCATATACTACGGGGACATGCATATTCTAGAATACCCGATGCGTTAGAATCGGGCCACAATCTAGTCTTGTATACATGGCTCTGCTCCCCTGTCCCATCTTGTATGCCTGGCTCGGCTCCCCCTGTCCCATCCTGTATGCATGGCTCGGCTCCCCCTCCTCCAACCTTGTATGAATGGCTTGGCTCCCCCCCACCCAATTTGTATGCATGGCTTGACTCCCCTGTCCCATCTTGTATGCATGGCTCGGCTCCCCAGTCCCATCTTGTATGCATGGCTCGGCTCCCCCTCCCATCTTGTATGCATGACTCAGCCCCCCCCTCCAATCTTGTATGCATGGCTCCCCTGTCCCATCCTGTATGCATGGCTCGGCTCCCCTGTCCCATCCTGTGTGCATGGCTAGGCTCCCCCCTCCTCCCATCTTGTATGCATGGCTTGGCTCCCCCCTCCCATCTTGTATGCATGGCTCCCCTGTCCCATCCTGTATGCTTGGCTTGGTTCCCCTGTCCCATCCTGTATGCATGGCTCGGCTCCCCTTCCTCCCATCTTCTATGCATGCGACCCCTCCTATCTTGTATGCATGGCTGGGCTCCAATGACCCATCTTGTACGCATGGCTCGGCTCCCCTGTCCCATCCTGTATGCATGGCTCGGCTCCCCCTCCTCCCATCTTCTATGCATGCCCCCCTCCCATCTTGTATGCATGGCTCCCCCCTCCCATCTTGTATGCACGGCTCCTCCCCTTCCCATCTTGTATGCATGGCTCCTCCATCCTCCATCATCCTCCTCCGTCCTACTTCATCCACCCCGTCCTCCTTCATCCTCCCCCATCCTCCTCCATCCTCCCCATCCTCTTTCATCCTCCCCCATCATACTCACCCTCCTCACACCGCGCTGAACGTCCCTGCATCTCTGTCCCGGCGCGGCAGCTTCTTCCTGTGTGAGCCGTCACGTGGTACCGCTCATTAAGGTGATGAATATTCATCACCTTAATGAGCGGTACCACGTGACCGCTGATGACAGGACAAGCTGCCGGCGCTGAGACCATCGGAGTTGCAGGCACCGCTGGAGGAGGGTGAGTATGACGTCGTCAAGGAGGTGGGGGGGAGGTAGGTGGGTTTAGGTGGGGGGGGAGGGAGGGTCTTGTGGGGGGGCGGGCAGTTGACACAATCAATATGTCTATCAGTGCCCACTGACATGTCATGAAAAACTAGAGTGGGTCCATTTGCAATTTCTAAAGTACAGCTGAGAGGTACAATTAGTAGTGATGAGCGAGTATACTCGTTGCTCGGGTTTTCCTGAGCACGCTCGGGTGGTCTTCGAGTATTTGTAAGTGCTCGGAGATTTAGTTTTCATCGCCACAGCTGAATGATTTACAGCTACTAAACAGCTTGATTACATGTGGGGATTCCCTAGCAACCAGGCAACCCCCACATGTGCTCAGGCTGGCTAGTAGCTGTAAATCATGTAGCTGTGTCAACAAAAACTAAATCTCCGAACACTAACAAATACACGGAGACCAGTCACGCAACGAGTATACTTGCTCATTACTATTACTCAGACCTTAGTCAGAATTGAACTAAGGACCCAAGCATTAAAAGGTAATCGAGCTGACTAGTGAGCAACAGTGCTGACTGAGGATTACCTGATGGCTAGGTCATCAATATGTCTATCAATGCTCACCGACAGGTCATGAAAAACTAGAGCAGGTGGGCTGTGCTATATATTACTGTGTGGGCTGTGCTGTATACTACTGTGTGGGCTGTGCTATATACTACTATGTGGGCTGTGCTATATACTACTGTGTGGGCTGTGCTGTATACTACTGTGTGGGCAGTGCTGTATACTACTGTGTGGGCTGTGCTGTATACTGCTGCGTGGGCTGTGCTGTATACTGCTGCGTGGGCTGTGCTGTATACTGCTACGTGGGCTGTGCTGTATACTGCTACGTGGGCTGTGCTGTATACTGCTATGTGGGCTGTACTGTATACTGCTACGGGGGCTATGCTGTATACTGCTGCATGGGCTGTGCTGTATAATACTGTGTGGGCTGTGCTGTATACTACTGTGTGGGCTGTGCTGTATACTTCTACGTGGGCTGTATTATCTGCTATGCGGGTTGTGCTATATACTATGCGGGTTGTGCTATATACTATGCGGGCTTTGCTATATACTATGCGGGATGTGCTATATACTATGCGGGCTTTGCTATATACTATGGTGGGTATATTATATTCTATGGGGGAGGCTGTGTTATATACTATGGGGGTATATTATATTCTATGGGGGAGGCTGTGTTATATACTATGGGGTGCTGCATTATATTCTATGGGGGCTACATTATATATTATGGGGAGGTGGGCTGTATTATATTCTATGGGGGGCTGTATTAGATTTTATGAGGGATGATTGCATCATACTCTTTGATGGGGCTGCATTATATTCTGTGGGGAGGTGGGCTGTATTATATTCTATTCAGGGCTACATTATATTCTATGGGGGGCTGTATTATATTTATATTCTTTGAGGGGTGTTTGCATCATACTCTATGAGAGGGCTGCATTAAACTATGAGGGGGCTGCATTATATTCTATGGGGTGGTTGCATTATAGTCTGGGGTAGCTGCATTATATTCTGTAGGGTGGTGGCTGCATTATACTATATGTGGACTGCATTATACTGTATTGAGGACTATGGGGAATACGTTATACTATATGAATTACTATGGGGTGCATTATACTATGGGAAGTGAATTGTACTACATGGATGACTATGGCAGTGCATTATACTATATGGAGCACTATGAGGAGTGTATTATGCTATATGGAGGACTGTGGTGCACATTATAATATATGGAGGGCTATGGGGTGTATTTTACTAAACAAGTAAAATGCTGCATATTCAGATTGTTTTTGCTGGAACAAAAATCATTGTTCTCAGCAGCACATCGCCGGTGTAAACTGTAGATCTGCTGCTGATAACATGATACTGTATGGGATCTGTTAGTGATCTATTAGTGATCGTTCTATCCCATCATTATTCTTCAGCTGGTGGAAAGAGGCCGGGAAACAAGCGTTGAACAACTTCAGTATTGTCAATCACACTTATTTAGCGGCCTGAGATCAGCGCATGTGAATACAACCAAAATGCTTTTGTGTGATGTGCAATATGTTAGCATTTGGGGCCCCATTTTAAACTTTGCCTAGGGCCCCACTTTGCCTAACACCGGCCCTGCCTACAAGTGTACAAAGATATTATACAGTCACCATGTGACAAGTGGGCCTGTGTAACTTCAAATGCCAGGGCTGAATTTTAGTCCCAGTCCGGCCCTGGCTGACTCCATCACTTACCGCAGCAGGCCACGGGTATCATTAGAATTATTGGTCTTGTAGTAAATCTTCCTTTCCACCATCCAGCGTAATATATCCCATCTGGTTCTTGGGGACGGGGACAACATGGGCCTGTGGGATTTCAAATGCCAGGGCTGAATTTCAGCCCCAGTCTGTACCTGTTTCTCAGGAATGCTTGTTGACGACAAGCGGCCAGTGTAAATGCACCAGTGCGCCAGGATATCCTTCTGCACTGTGATATTTTTGTAATTTTACATCTGTATTTTGCCATTCCAGCGTTTTCTTCAAAAAGAAAGCAAAATGATCTGCGGACAGCTGTTTCTGGGATTCTTACTCCTCATCAGTGCACAGTAGGATACTGGTTGGCTGGATGAGAAACCTATAATTGAAGTGACTTGCATATCCTTTACCCAAGGAGCATTGCTTGGCTTATAAGCCTCCCTATCCCAGCTTGGCAATTTTCACAAGAAAAATATTATGCCCTCTACAACTTGTGGAGTACCTTATTTTGCTATCTTACATGAATTTGTAGATACATATAGTGGTAAACTGCAGCCTTTTAATAATGTTGGGCTGGTTTACTGGAAAAGTGGCTACATGGAGAAAATTAAGTTATATTCTCCCTGTGGCTGCTTACTTCCAGTCATTGGTGCGGTGTAGGGGGCTGTAACAGTCAGTGCTAACTACATAGTGAACAAGGCTGTAACCACTCCCTGGACCTTTGATTGACAGCCTGCTCTGCACACTAATGCTGCATTCATAGACTGCAGAGCAGGCTGTGGATCAAAGTCCTGGGGTGTGATTACAGCGCAATCACTGCTTAGTGAGCAGCTAGCAGTTGCAGGGAGAATATAACATAATTTTCTCCCTGAAGCCACTATTCCAATTACACAGCCAAACATTTTTTGTTGGAGACAGGTTCCTTCTAGTAAAGTACGATTGTGAATAAGGCCTCGTTCGGCATCTAGTTATGGTAAAAGTAAGACATCAAATGCAAATTAAGGAAAAACGATGACTATGAAGCTGAATGTTACTATAATATTTTATTTACAGTTTAGATTCTTTGCGTTAACAACTTTTTTTTTACAAAATTCTTTAAAGAACATATAAAGTAAAAGTGAATTTGCCCAATATAGTGCTGAGTATTCCTTAAATTTTATTTTAGTGGTTACTTCTCAACATGAAAATGCTCATTAAAGGGGACACGCATATTTGGGCAATCGGCCATAGTAGAGGGAGAATGACCCGTTGGGATCGAACATCTGTTCAGAAGCCAGATGTGATAAGCCGATCACTAGTTTTGCATCATTTTAAGGGCTCATGCACATGTCTGACCAAGGGCTTCAATGCGCAGACTGGTTATGGGACAACCCGACCTGAGCGTGACAGCTTCATATAATTCTACGAGACGGTCACGCTTAGGACAGGAGACCCGCGGCCAGCCGTGCATTGCAGCTCGTGCTCGGACCATGTCGCACGGACGTCTGCACGACTCACGAGCATCCAGTCAAAGTGAAAACAATTCACCATAAACACAGTAAACTTAATGCAAATATTAAACAAAAATCAATTGCATTAATAACTGATAGATTCATATTTTGTACACACATATTAAGACCTCATGCACATGGTCATAGTACAAATCCTTGAAGTATGGATCCATAATTTGGGGTCCTCGGGGTGTTTTTTTTCCCCCCATACTGTAATTATGTGTCCTGCCGATTTTGCTTTATGGAAGTATTTGTTCAAAGAAACTTTGCTTTTAGGAGAGAACATAACTTTTGGAGGGACCATGTGAACCCATTATGCCCCTGTAAAATTCAGAAATCAATGCAGGGAATTGTTATGTAGTAAATAATTGTAACCATTAATAATAGATTTAGATGAGTCGATAGTACATGCAAACATACTTGACTTCGAAATATATCTTTGTAAGAAGAAGTATTTTTGCTTTGGGGCCACTGAGTCAGCGCCGACCCCCTCCCCACTTGGCATAACACGTTCAACTGTATCTACAGATCGGGGCATGGGGACAGGTGAGTGTTTTGCTTGCTTTTTTTTAATCCCTGAGTAATTTTGGTGGCCTCCATCATGCAATTTGGAGGGCTATGTGAGTGTTATTATTCTGTTTGGAGGGCTATGTGGGAGCCCACATACTGTGTTAGTGTCCCTGTTGGTGTACAATATTTTGAGGGGGGGAAGGTTACTGTAGAGTCGTCAAACTGTGCATGTGAAGGATATTATGGAGGAATTCCCTGGGGGTTATTGCACTGTGTTTGAGGGGCACATTTGTTGGCATCATACTTTATGGAGACCATGAAAGGGGTATCTTAGTGCATGGGAACATGGATGGGCAAACTTAGTAAAGACAAGATAGCTGTGTGATATCTATGCTCTTCTGTAACCCTGCAGAATGTTT
This sequence comes from Ranitomeya imitator, assembly GCF_032444005.1. Taxonomy (NCBI): domain Eukaryota; kingdom Metazoa; phylum Chordata; class Amphibia; order Anura; family Dendrobatidae; genus Ranitomeya; species Ranitomeya imitator. The sequence goes on along the minus strand of NC_091290.1, from coordinate 118,271,632 downwards.
TATTTTTTTGTAGGGGGGGTGATTAGGACATCTGATATGTGGACACGATTTCTATGTATGCCCCTATATGTGAATGTATGCATTTATGTGTATACAGTCATGGCTGAAAGTGTTGGCACCCTTGACATTGCTTCAGAAAATGAAATGTTTGTCCCAAAAATTATTAATTCCATGTGCTTTGTTATGCACGCTTATTTATTTTTTTATGTATTGGAACAACACACAAAAAACAGGAAAAAATGCAAATTGGACATTATTTCTCACAAAAAAACCCCCAAAGTCTTGGCACTGTTCCAAAATTGCTCGATAAGCAACTTTGTTTCAAACAAATGAAGCTCGTTCAAACTCACCTGTTGTGGCCAATATGAAAATCACACCTGAAACCAGATAAAAAAAGGGAGGAGTTGACTCAATCTTTGCATTGTGTATCTGTGTGTGCCACACTAAGCATGGAGAACACAAAGAGGAGAAGAGAACTGTCTGAGGACTTGAGAACCAAAATTGTTGAACAATATCAACAATCCCAAGGTTACAAGTTCATCTCCAGAGATCTTGATGTTCCTTTGTCCACAGTGCGCAATATAATCAAGAGGTTTACAACCCATGGTGCTGTAGCTAATCTCCCTGGATGTGGACGGCAAAGAAAAATTTAAAGGTTGAAACGCAGGATAGTCCAGATAGTGGATAAGCAGGACCCAGGAGGACCCCACTACTGATACAGAGACATAAAAAGCTAGACTGCAGTTTGCCAAAATGTACGTGAGTAAGCCAAAAACCTTCTGGGAAAGTGTCTTGTGGACAGATGAGAACAAGATAGAGCTTTTTTGTAAGGCTGGGGTCACACCTGTGAGTGTGATGCGAGAAACTCGCGCATCAATATCCGGCACGGTCGCCGACACTTGGGACCGGAGTATGCGGCTGCATAGAAATACATGCAGCTGCACGCTCCGGTCCCGAGTGCCGGCGGCAGTGACAGGTATTGATGTGAGAGACTCGAGCGAGTTTCTCGCATCACACTTGCAAGTGTGACCCCGGTCTAAAGCATATAATTTTACTGGTTACCGAAAATGGAATGAGACCTACAAAGAAAGGAACGCAGTACCTACTGGTGCAGATTCAAAGATGTTTTGGGGTTAGTTTGCTGTCTTTGGCATAGGGTACCTTGACTGTGTGTAAGGCATCATGAAATCTGAAGATTACCAAAGGATTTGGGATCAGAATGTAGTTTGCAGTGTCAGAAAGCTGGGTTTGCATCCTAAGTCATGGGTCTTCCAGCAGGACAATGACCCCAAACATACTTCAAGAAGCACCCAGAAATGGATGGAAAAAAAGACCTGGAGAGTTCTGAAGTGGAAGGAATGAGTCCGGATGTAAATCCCATTGATCACCTGCGGAGAGATCTTAAAATTGCTGTTGGGAGAAGGCGCCTTCAAATATGAGAGACTTGGAGCAGTTTGCAAAAGAAGAGTGCTCCAAAATTCCAGCTGTGAGGTGTAAGAAGCTTGTTGATGGTTATAGGAAGCGATTGATTGCATTTATTTATTCCAAAGGGTGTGCAACCAAATATTAAGTCAAGGGTGCCAAAAATGTTGTCCTGCCAATATTGGGGATTTTGTGTGAAATTATGACCAATTTGCCTTTTTTTCCTCTGTTTTTTATTGCGTTGCTCCAATACACACAAAGGAAATAAACATACTGTACTGTAATGTATAACAACACGTCTATAATTGCAATAATTTTCTGGGAGAAATATTTCATTTTCTGGAACAATTTCAAGGGTGCAACACTTTCAACCATGCACATGTGTGCGTGTATATATAGATAGCAAAGGGGGACTGGTGGGGCAAGAAGATCCTACAACGAGTATTTGGTGACTTTTTAGAACTGCATATTTGCGAAAAACTGCCAGTAACCTACCGTAATTTTCATAATAGGTGCAGAAAATCTGAAACCTCAAAAACTCACCAAAAGCTCAATGTGGGAACATAGCCTTAGGGTATAGTTGTCAACAAGATGCTCTGTCTTGGTCTGAGAATATAGCTACATAGCTGAGGCAAAGAACTGAAAAGTTGCCTCAATAGAGGGCTATACTATGAGACGTACAGTACAGACCAAAAGTTTGGACACACCTTCTCATTTAAAGATTTTTCTGTATTTTCATGACTATGAAAATTGTAAATTCACACTGAAGGCATCAAAACTATGAATTAACACATGTGGAATTATATACTTAACAAAAAAATGTGAAACAACTGAAAATATGTCTTATATTCTAGGTTCTTCAAAATAGCCACCTTTTGCTTTGATGACTGCTTTGCACACTCTTGGCATTATCTTGATGAGCTTCAAGAGGTAGTCACCGGAAATGGTTTTCACTTCACAGGTGTGCCCTGTCAGGTTTAATAAGTGGGATTTCTTGCCTCATAACTGGGGTTGGGACTATCAGTTGTGTTGTGCAGAAGTCTGGTGGATACACAGCTGATAGTCCTACTGAATAGACTGTTAGAATTTGTATTATGGCAAGAAAAAAGCAGCTAAGTAAAGAAAAACGAGTGGCCATCATTACTTTAAGAAATGAAGGTCAGTCAGTCCAAAAAATTGGGATAACTTTGAAAGTGTCCCCAAGTGCAGTTGCAAAGACCATCAAGTGCTACAAAGAAACTGGCTCACATGAGGATCGCCCCAGGAAAGGAAGACCAAGAGTCACCTCTGCTTCTGAGGATAAGTTTATCCGAGTCACCAGACTCAGAAATCGCAGGTTAACAGCAGCTCAGATTAGAGACCAGGTCAATACCACACAGAGTTCTAGCAGCAGACACATCTCTACAACAACTGTTAAGAGGAGCCTTTGTGCAGCAGGCCTTCATGGTAAAAAAGCTGCTAGGAAACCACTGCTAAAGACAGGCAACAAACAGAAGAGACTTGTTTGGGCTAAAGAACACAAGGAATGGACATTAGACCAGTGGAAATCTGTGCTTTGGTCTTATGAGTCCAAATTTTAGATCTTTGGTTCCAACCACCGTGTCTTTGTCTGATGCAGAAAAGGTGAACGGATGGATTCTACATGCCTGGTTCCCACCGTGAAGCGTGGAGGAGGAGGTGTGATGGTGGGGGGGGGGGGGGTGCTTTGCTGGTGACACTGTTGGGGCTTTATTCAAAATTGAAGGCATACGGAACCAGCATGGCTACCACAGCATCTTGCAGTGGCATGCTATTCCATCCGGTTTGCGATTAGTTGGACCATCATTTATTTTTCAACAGGACAATGACCCCAAACACACTTCCAGGCTGTGTAAGGGCTATTTGACCAAGAAGGAGAGTGATGGGGTGCTACGCCAGATGACCTGGCCTCCATAGTCACCAGACCTGAACCCAATCGAGATGGTTTGGGGTGAGCTGGACCGCAGAGAGAAGGCAAAAGGGCCAACAAGTGCTAAGCATCTCTGGGAACTCCTTCAAGATTGTTGGAAGACCATTCCCAGTGACTACCTCTTGAAGCTCATCAAGAGAATGCCAAGAGTGTGCAAAGCAGTCATCAAAGCAAAAGGTGGCTACTTTGAAGAACCTAGAATATAATACATATTTTCAGTTGTTTCACACTTTTTTGTTAAGTATATAATTCCACATGTGTTAATTCATAGTTTTTTGATGCCTTCAGTGTGAATTTACAATTTTCATAGTCATGAAAATACAGAAAAATCTTTAAATGAGAAGGTGTGTCTAAACTTTTGGTCTGTACTGTATATGTCTAGATACATCCCAATTTATTTTATACCATTTGATTATAAAAGGACAGGCAATAGATTTCGGCCAGGAAATATATTCATATTATCTGATGTGTCTATTCTTATCTCTCAAGCACATTTCAGAAAGACAGACAAGGTTAGGTTCACTAAATCGCCATATACTGACTGACACTGACATAATCTTGCGATTTAAAATCTCAAGGACTTGGCGTAATTCCATGTCCTGGGATTACTTTGCCGGGGATTGCAGATTCATACTATTTACATTTTGTTAATTGATTGCTAAATGAGGTCCATACAACAATTCGTCCTATGTGTCCGTCCTCGGAGATTAAATATCAACTGGAATACAGATAATTATACCTTGTGATAATATTTCGCCCTAATACATCGTAAAGGAAAATGACAAATGCCAGTAGTATCATAAGAAAACGCAATATACATAATCCAGTGGAAAGGCAATACAAAAACATCATGAAAAATTGGTAACAGTTCCTATAAAATGCTCTGCTAAATAGTGACATGCCCCTATAATGTCTGTTATTAAATGAGCTGTAAAGTGTAACCTCATAATTTATCTAATTAAGGGTTAATGCATTTACTCAACTGTAATATGGCCACAATTCACACCTCGGTTGTGGGTCTCAAGACCCCAGCATGGTTCGGATCACAAGACTGCGGTCAGACTGGGAATTGCAGGCATAACACTGATGAGTATATGTTCCCGTTGAACTCCAAACTCTCAAAAATACAACACTTTCCCAAAAGTGGAAAACCCCTTAAAGGAAACCTGTCACCAAGTTTTCTCAATATAAAGTACAGCCACCATCTTTAAGACCTCTTTTAGAGCATTTTAGTAAGCTGTATGTATGTCCCTATTGCCCTCTGCATAGCACCAAAAATGCCTTTTATATACCTCCATACAGCGCGGTCCGATGGGTGTCTCTATTATTGATCTGATGCCTCCTTTCTTCTTATGATCACCATCCTCCTTCCCTGCATCATGTGGATGGCGTGTCCTACGTCATCCACACAATGTCCCTCAATCTTGCTCCTGCACAGGCGTACTTCTCTGTCTTTCTGAAGGCAGAGCAAAGCACTGTAGTGCTTCACTTCTGGGTTACCAGTGCTTTTTGGCCTTTCCTGGCGCATGCACATTATAGCACTTTGCTCTGCCCTCGGAAGGGCAGAGAGAAGTGCGCCTGCACAAGAGCGCGATGGAGGGAAAATGTATGGATGACGTAGGATGCGTCATCCAGACGAAGTGGGAAAGGAGGATGGCGATTGTTGGAAGAGGGGAGGCACGAATCAATCAAGACTAGTGATGCTCATTGGACCGGACCACCCTGTATGTGGGTATAATGAGTATTTTTGTGCTATGCAGAGGGGATTAGGGACTGATATACACCTTACTAAAATACTGTAGAAGCGGCCTTAAAGGTGTTTGCCCTACTTTATATTGGGAAAACATAGTGACAGGTTCTCTTTAAGGAAATAAGGAGTTTTCCTTTCAAAATATTTTAAGCTGTCTGACAAATATTGTCTGTTCTACTGGCTTGGTGAAGGTCACTCCGGTAATCCTCTTTTCCATTCTACAATTTCCCCAATAGTCTATTCTCCACTCCGTATTGGATGTAAGGGACAGGTCTGATTAATCCTCTTTTCTAATTTCTCCACACCTTCCCCCCCCAAAAAAAGCCCAAACCCCTTCCATTATCCAATCCAGACAAGCCAGAAGGGGGATGAATTTTGGTTACATAACCAAGCTGCCAACCATTGGATCTGTATTCAGTATTACAATCAATTGGGGAAAAAGTGATACGGAGGTTTATAGGTTTGACCCGTTACAAGCCTGTAGACCGGACAGATGAGACATTGGTTGTGCGGTCAAAGATCACTCTGTGCTGATGCTACATCACACCATAATGCAGACGAATGGGATTGAGGATGCCACAATAAAGTCATAAAAAAAAATCGACTTGTTTCTGACATTTTGCAATGTTCTTGTTATAGTTGCGTTACCCTAAGGGTTATAATGCAACCCCATTCTCTTGCATTTATCAGCTGCACAGAGTGATTTTTGGCCTTGCGATCTGTGTCACGGCCAATATCGCCGTCTAGCCCCAGCCTTAATCAGCACAGAACTATGCACTGAAAATGAAAAGCTCAAAGTTGATTTTAAGTATAAAGGCTTATAAAAATATAATTACAAAAAAATAATGTTTTGCCGACATCTTCAGCTGCAAATCAACTGATTAAATTTCTTTTTGTGGACATATCCCTTTATTTTCAAGACCAGTAAGGTTTATAATGATTTTTCAATGACAATCCAAACCAATATTGGAGCAATGACAATTGGTAACAGGCTATGTTGTATCATGCACGCTAAACCTCTAAGGGTTTCCTTATTTGTTTCTCCAGTATCCATGCTGTTTGCTTGCTGATTTCTGGAATTGCACAGGTCATGCAAATTGCCCTGGTACTGAATTTTCCTCGACTCCTTTCTTAGAGATTCCCAAATGGCAGCTGTATCCTCAGGACAGTTGATCAGGACGCTGCTTGCACACTTGTGAAAATCATCCCAGGATCTACATGAACAAAAGAAAATATTAATGATATATTGTAAGCTGAACTTACAGTACATGGTTTTATCATTTACAATATTCAAAAATAATAAACTTCGCTTCTGAAAGACGAGACTCACAGCCGTTTTCTGTGCTAATACGTCTCAATGTATATGCAAACATTTTTGTCATGAAACATGAAGTATTTTCTAGTGCCAGAAAAGTGAATGAGATTGCTGAAGTCTCATGCACACACTGCTTATTGTTTACTTGCACATTTAAATCTGCAGCATGTCAATTATTTTAGCATTTATGCTGCAGATTTCCCCCATACTAATAGTTGCCCATGGTATAGTAGTAGGTTGACTATAATGGTACCAATAGAGTCAATGTGTGCTCTGTCATGCATAATTTTGGGTGTATGCGCATATTGGACAGACAGACAACCAGACGCAGTTTACTACTCCAGCAGACCTACACATCTGAAAATGATACACGCCATCGACAGAGCAGATGTTGACTCCGTCAATGCCATTATAGTCCAAGACCCCATCAAAAATATGAAAAGGACTTAGTAAGCATCTTCCATCTCTGTTTTTTGCATACAAAAAAAGAATGACATAATTAATTCTGGCCATGCTCACCTACAGTACTACTGATTTACATGTTCTTGTTTTCCATTGTACTTTTTGTTATATTGTCTGTGCTATGTGGCTACCCTTGTTACATAATTGTCTTTCTGTAATATTAAAGACAACATTTTTATGTTTTGGTTCTCTGGAACATTTCTCATAATGTCTGTCATAAATTGCATAAAAAGAATAAACAAAATATTACAAAAAATAATAGAAATGAAAAAATAATAGAAAAAATGTGTCAAAATAATGAAAACGTGTTTAATTGTAAGATTCAAGCATAGTTGTGCAATATATATTTTTTTAAATTCTATTTCATTTCTTTATTAAACCTTTACCTGAAGCATTGTCTTTACATTTGCTTTCCATGCATGTGTTATTCGCTAATTAGTTCGAGTCAATTTATAGTGAACTTGAACAGTCACAGGAGAAAATTAATTTACAGTGCAAATGTCTGGCCAGATGGGCTGGTCAGATGGAGCCTGATTTAGCTGGATATAGTTTGTTTCTGATTATATTAATTTAATCTGTGATAAGGTGGCCGGCTCTTTATATGTTAGCCTAATGCATGGAGAAATTTATGGGAAAACATATAGGTGGCTTGTCTCGTTAGAAATGGAAGAAATGGTGTGCAAGGACAGTTTCCTAGGGATTTCTTCCTACAGAGTTTGATTAGCCTAGGGGTGTGGATTATTTGTGTGGGTTGGTCCACACTGGTGCCATGGATTCCATTTATAAAGGAACCATGACCACTGTATTAGATTCATTTTTCCGATGGATCTTTAGGGGTCATTCACATGTCCAATTATTCCCATCAGAGTTGGATCAATTTGATCAAAGTGTGTGCCATCGGCATCACCCAATATTCGCGTAAGTGGAGAAATGTAAAAAAAATCATACCGCACTCGGATTATATCCGAGTGCAGCCTGATTTTGTCACGTACCCATTGACTTGCATTGCTGGTTTTGATCAAACCCTCAAATCAAAATTGGAGATGCCTCTGATATTTTCCTCGATCAGAGGAAAAAATCGGACATGTGAATGGCCCCATAGACTATCACAGGCACTAGGGCTACCCATGAAACACAAAGCAAGAGAGTGCTGCAGAAACGCTGCAGAACTGCACAAAAGAAGCGACGTGCACTTCTTTGAAATCTGCAGCGTTTCTGCGCAGATTTTTCTGCACCATGTGCACAGCTTTTTTCTTTTCACATTGATTTACATTGTACTGCACAGAAACTGCATAGAATCTGCACAGAAACTGCACAGAAACTGCACAGAAACTGCACAGAAACTGCACAGAAACTGCACAGAAACTGCACAGAAACTGCACAGAAACTGCATAGAAACTGCGCAGAAACTGCATAGAAACTGCACAGAAACTGCATCAAATCTGCAGATGCAGATTTAGTGCAGAAAATTCTGCACCACATTTCCTACGTGTGCACATAGCCTAAGGAGATGGACATACTGCCCATGTTCCACCTTGAAGAAACAAGTTTAATTTTATGTGGTGTAATGTGATATATAATGTGAATTGTGATTTGCTTTAAAGATGTTAGTAATGTTCATAGTGTGCGTAGTTTACCGATAGGGACAGATAGAGTTAATGGTTGGGACTAGCCCAGAGTGGGATAGGCTAGGTTGAAGGGAAAGTGACAATTTCCTGTCAGAGAGGCAGATAGGGACTGGAGTCCATAGAAAGAGGACCTAAGGTCCATTGTGAACAGAGCTGTATTATGAGGTGTGCCTAAAGTGAAAGGAGACTGAAAGAAAGGGATAGTGAGATCTGGAGCAGAAGTGACTCAGAGACAAAGTGATCGATCAGAGATGGATTCTGGGAGAGGACGTCTAGTAGAAAGGTGCGAGTTAATAACTCTTGAAGGTAACAGGCCTGGACAGGACTGAGTACATGAGATGAATAAATTGTCACCAGTGGGAATTCCAGGGCATCAGCACTAGAGAAGCTAATTTCTTGTATGTATACCCTACCAAGTTCCCATTCAGTAAAAAGTTTATTTTTGATTGTGGTCTCCCTCATTGAACTGTCCAACAACTGATCCTGGCAATCCAGCAACATCGGTTACCTGCGGCCTGCATGGGCGTAGCGCGCTCACAAGAACAGGACCACGACTTTCATGTAACGTGCCGAGGCGTTGAAGATGAGTCCCTCATAAATGGCTTCTACCCCATGCCACATTCCAAGAGCTCAAGGGCACTGAAGGTGGCCGGATCCAGCGATCGAGGCTAACTTTAGAGCTGTGCTTGCAAGCACACACTCCTTGCCTTGGAGACCGACCACATCCTAATAAACTGCAGAGATGGAAGTGGCAATGGCAGATTTTGTCTACAAAATTAAAAATCCCTGTGAGGGAATAAAGAGGATTTTTTAATAAATGGTAAATTGCTAAATTTCTTGCTTATCTTGTGGGGTCATGCCAAAAGTGCCCTATTTAACAGCTTACACCACATCTGTAGGCAAAGAATGAAGTTACATCATCTTCTACCAAATCTATGATAACAGTTAATATTCCATAATACCCATTACCAGGTTATGGAACCTCTTGTGCCTCTTGCTGATCAGTTCTTATTGAATGTCAGATAGAATAAACATTTCTACCAATGAATATGGGCCCCAACAAATGATAAAGGGATCTCAAGGCACACACACTGAACGTGAATATAAAACGCCTATATGACCATGAAAATTTCAATTTTGTTATTTCTTCCTATTCTAGCAATACACTGCACTACTTATGAAGTGCAGTTCATTATTTCATTCTGTCTGTTAGGCCTCACGTACAAGAAAAACTGACAGATTATTTTGATCAGAGTTTGATCACAATGAGGTCCGAGTTTCAACACTTTTCTCATAAATGGAGAAATAAAAATAAAGAATCTCCACCCTCTCCTTTCTGACAGTCTGTGAAAATCGGACTGCGCACAGATGTAATTTGAGTGTGATCTAATTTTTTCACGGATCCATTGATTTGCATTTCCGATTTTGATCTGATCTTCGGAACAAATTCGAACATATCTCTGAAATTTAAGGTGGACATGTGAATGGCCTCTGTAGGGCAGCGACCGGTGTTATATGTGAGGTTGCTGTATGTTTGCCCCAGGATGCGCACAGAGGCGTATTGAGGCCATGGGAGTGCATTGCAATAACAGGTGTAGCTGTGATTGCAAGGCAGAATAAAAGTGAGTATTAGTTTTGGACCAAGGTAGATTTAGGAAAACCTGTTGGTTTTTTTACTTTTTAAATGAATTACAGGATGATAGTGGTGTTGGTCCATTTTCTCCCTCAGGCCGGGTCCTTCATGTGGCCTACGGCCACAGGTTAAGGCTGGAGTCACACTAGCGTATAACACGGACAAGTGCTATGTGAGAAAACATTGCATAGCACTCAAACTAGTGTTAATTGATGGGGCAGATTACATCTGCATTTAATTTCTCATGCCGAATCGGCATGCGAGAACAATCGCAGCATGCTGCGTTTGGCACCGAGACTCGAACGAGTTTCGGCTCACTTGCATGCGTGTAAGTCTATGGGTGCGAGTGACACAGCGCACATCACTCGGATATCATCCGAGTGCTGTGCGATATACGCTGACAATGGAGGAGATGGAGAAATTAGTTTATCCGCCTCCTCCGCAGCTGTGCTCTGCTCTGTGTGAGAGGATTGGACCACCGTAGCATGACATTCGGCTCCCGCTCGCAGCAGAGCAGGAGCAGAGAGTCCTTAATGCATCGGATGCCATATGTGTTCGTGTTGGACAAACTATTTGTCCAAGGCAGATTTAAGAAAACCTGCTGGATTTTTGTGTTTTGAAACAAACTACAGGATGGTAGTCGTGCAATCTATTTAATTCCTGGCCGGGCTTTCCATGTGGCTGAAGGCCACAGGTTGCTTGTAAAAAGCCCTGCAGTAAAGGGTTAGGTGCAGGCTCGGACTGACACATAAGGTAACAGGGGAATGTCCCGGCGGACCTCTGTACAATGTGGGCCCCCAACCCCACTGTAAGGGCAGTACTTGGCATAATTCACTTGATTCACTCTGTACAGAAAAAAACAGCATCTCATTCAATAACCAAACTACTCAGTTTATTATTATATAGAGATATAGGTATATTTGTGAACAAGGGTAGTGTAATATTTGTATGCAGGTGAAAAGTGGGCCCCCAAAGTCAATGTTACTGGTGGACCCTAAGCATCCCAGTCCGACACTGGTTGGGTGTGTCAGTATCAGAGTGGAGTTTGCTTGGTGTAGAGCAGACAGCTCTGCAAAAGTTCAGCCTGTGTGAGAGTAACACAGAGCTCAGCAGAGCAAACTCCTGGCACCCCACAGCGTACACTGCGGTGCAGTCGCCCACGGAAACTGTTCATAAAGGTGGACTGGCATGTTTATCGGCTGAAAGTCTGGAGGATATGGTTCCCGGCTGCGATCTGGAGGATATCGTGGACTGTGTAGTGCTGTGAGTTTGATCATTAAAGAAACTTTTGTTTTGGAACTTTGCTGGGTCACTGCCTCATCACTGCATAGTGTTCTACCGTGGCACTACACCTCATAGACTATCACAGGTACAAGTGCTATCCATGAAAAACACGAATAATGCTCGTACACAAAAATCGGATGTCTGAGCGAGCCCTTCAACTGACAGGACAGCTTATTAGAGCTCGTCTCTGGCAGGATTTTATAGGCTATAGCAGGGGTGCAGAATTTATTTTGTTTTGTCCAAGGGCTATATTGTCATACTGAACCAATCTGAAAGGTCACAAACAAATTTAAAGGGCTGTTTACATGAATACATCAGCAGCACCGAGTTTTGAGTATCTGAGAAAGATTGGGAGAGTTTCTGCTCCAAAAAATCAATGTGAACACACCCAAACTTAAGGTACCTTCACACTAAAGAACTTCACAACGATATCGCTAGCGATCTGTGACGTTGCAGCGTCCTGGCTAGCGATATCGTTGTGTTTGACACGCAGCAGCGATCAGGATCCTGCTGTGATGTTGTTGGTCGCTGCAGAAAGTCCAGCACTTTGTTTCGTCGCTGGCTCTCCCGCTGACATCGCTGAATCGGTGTGTGTAACGCCGATTCAGCGATGTCTTCACTGGTAACCAGGGTAAACATCGGGTTACTAAGCGCAGGGCCGCGCTTAGTAACCCGATGTTTACCCTGGTTACCATCGTAAAAGTAAAAAAAAACAAACACTACATACTTACCTTCTGCTGTCTGTCCCCGACGCTGTGCTTCTCTGCACTCCTCCGGCATCCTGTGTCAGCGTCGGCCAGCCGGAAAGCAGAGCGGTGATGTCACCGCTCTGCTTTCCGGCCGCTGTGCTCACAGTCAGTGCAGGAAAGCACAGCGCCGGGGACAGACAGCAGAAGGTATGTAGTGTTTGTTTTTTTTACTTTTACGATGGTAACCATGGTAAACATCGGGTTACTAAGCGCGGCCCTGCGCTTAGTAACCCGATGTTTACCCTGGTTACCGACATCGTTGGTCACTGGAGAGCTGTCTGTGTGACAGCTCTCCAGTGACCAAACAGCGACGCTGCAGCGATCGACATCGTTGTCGGTATCGCTGCAGTGTCGCTTAGTGTGAAGGTACCTTTACACAGAGGTTTTGGAGAAGAAACTTAACCAAATCCTCCTCATAATCTCAAAATCAAGCATGTTATAGCTTGCTGCATGATTAGATCAATTGTCAGTGCATAAATGCAGTGCAAGAACCACTGTCAGTACATGAAAGCAGTGTCAAAACCGCCATTAGTACAGGAATACATCACAAAGCTTAGTACAGTGATCAATTGCAGTTTCAGGTCAGGCCCATATGGACTTTTATCAGGTAAACCTGACACTCACAGTATGTTTTTAACAATGGTAAGGAGATACTGGGAGTTGTTGTTACCAGCCATCATCAGACTGTGGACCATACAGGAACTACAGCACTGATGAGACACAGGAAGAAATACAAATAAACATTTATATCCAGGTAACTAATAGATGACATCTTCTCTGACCTTTCCCATCCCTTTTGTCTCCACGTAATACAGACACCATGACGAGATTTCATGCCCAGGGCTAGTCTCTGCAGACTTCCCTCTTCTCTGTCTTCAGCAGCACCTCCCAACATGGTGCCCTTAAAAGTAAAAGTATCATTATACTGCCCCATAAATATAAACATCTCCTATGCTGTTCCCCTGAACAAATAACTACCTCTCAGTGTGCTTCCTCAGAAAATATACTTCCCACAATGCCCCTCTACATACTGTACCCCCACAATGCCCCTCTCTGTAATGTCCACTTCCCAAACTGCCCCAAAATGTACCCTCTACAATGCACCTCTCCATAATATTACCCCCATACCACTCCTCTCCTTCATATTCCATCCCACACTGCTCCTCTCCATCATATTCTCTACCACGCCACTCCTCTCCATCATAATCCCTCCCATACTACTTCTTTCCATCACTCTCCCCGCACACACAGCTCCTCTCCGTCATATTCCTACACAGCTCCTCTCCTTCATATTCCCCCCACACTGCTCCTCTCATTCATATTCCCCCCTACACAGCTCCTCTCCATCATATTCCACCCCATACTGCTCCTCTCCGTCATATTCCCCCACAGAGCCCCTCCATCATATTACCCCCACATACAGGTCCCCTCCATAATATTCCCCCCACCACACAGTTCTTCTCCATCATATTTCCTCATCGTATTCCTCCCACACCAATCCTCTCTGTCATATTCCCCTCCATCATGTGCCCCCAACACAGCTCCACTCCATCATATTCCCCCACCACAGCTCCTCTCCGTCGTATTCCTCCCACACAGCTCCTCTCTGTAAAATTCCCTCCATACTACTCCACTCAAACATATTCCCCCACACAGCTCCTCTCCATCATATCCTCACACAGCTCCTCTCGATCATATTCCCCCGCACTTCTCTTCTGTCATATTCCCCCCCATACAGCTCCTCTCCATCTTATCCCCCACACACAGTTCTTCTATGTCATATTTCCCACACACACAGCTCCTCTCCATTATATTCCCCCCTACACAGCTCCTCTCCATCATATTCCACCCCATACTGCTCCTCTTCGTCATATTCCCCCACCTACACCCCTCCGTCAAATTACCCCCACACACAGGTCCTCTCCGTAATATTCCCCCACCACACATTCCTCTCCATCATATTTCACCCACACACAGCTCCTGTCCATCAAATTCCCCCCACCACTTGAATAGTCAATCTTTGCTGATAAACTAAAGAGCCTGTCAGCTTCGTTCTTGGTTACCAAACAAAGGTACAACTGTATAGGTTAGGTGCTTCAATTTGAGTGATGCCTCTTTGGTCTGGATCTATTGCACCATTGTTGAGAAATCTTTGTTTTATCTTTATTCAAATTTTGATGCAAGTGCACCACTTGCAGTCCAGGTCTCCTCTGCTGATCTTTCTGCCCTCTGCTGGTTGATTGACAGTTGGCAAAGACTATGCTGAGCGATGCGATTAAGCTACATGAAACAGACATCCTTGCTACTTTTACCAGACTGGTGTGATAGAGCAAACGTCGGTGTACAGGACTTTCCATATACGTACGATGCATGCACACTAGTGCATCTCAAAGTGCAGAGGAGTGATTAAAGAATTGGTGCACCCTTGGTGTGGCCAAACAGTTCAGTGCACCTTCCAACTGCTCGTTTCCCTCTATTTCCATCCTCGTCTTCTCTCTTTGAAAGCAGTGATTGAGGGAAAACAAGTAGATGGGAAGGTGCACTTAAAATGTTTAGCTGCGCCAAGGCTGCAGCGAGCGCCTGTCCTTGGTATGAACGGTCATAATATATGAACACACACTATATAATTTCGCCCAGTGTACTACACTTACTTGCATATGGAGTCGAGCTCTTCTGCGTCATCGAGGTCTTCATTGACTTTGAACTGCTGGACATTTTGAGCCATACTATCCCCCAAGCTGATTAGACAGTCAGCAAATCCTTTATAAATCGTGTCACATTTTCTGCTTGTTGCTCTCACCGGAATATGTAGAAGAGCTGAAGCAAAAGAGAGAAACGTACTGATAAATACATCCATTTTCTGCTAAAGAAAGTGCTGCATTATTGCTGTGAAATACAAAAAAAAGCAAAAACACACCTAAATTTTAATTCTATTTTTGAAAATGCATAAATAAACCAAAAACCTTCCCATGACACAACATCCCCAGACATACCCAATTTTAGGCTAAAAAATGTTGAGCATCTGTTGTTCGGACTCTGTATTGATATCATATATTGTATATCATACCTCTGTTCTTCCCTCCTGGTACAAATAAAGCATGGGGTCTGAACTAACGCAGCCTGGGTCCCTTTAAGCATCAACTGAACAGTGTCAGACGGTCTAGAGACACAGTTTATTGATGAGGGAAATGGTGACACCCCATTGTCTCCAGGAGGAATAACAAAATATCAACTCCAAGTAGATATATATAATTATTCATGGACGAAAGTGTTGGCACCCTTGAAATTGTTCCCGAAATTGAAGTATTTCTATCACAAAATTATGCAGTTACACATATTTTGTTATACGCATGTTTATTTGCTTTGTGCGTATTGGAACAACACAAAAAAAAAATAGAAAAAAAGGTAAATTGGACATAATGTCACACACAGCTCCAAAAATGGGCCAAAATTGTGGGTGAACTACTTTGTTTCAAGCATGGGATGCTCGTTCAAACTCACCTGTGGCAAGTAACAGGTGTGGGCACTAAGAAAATTACACCTGAAACCAGATAAAAAGGGGAAAAGTTGGCTCAATCTTTGCAGTGTGTGACTGTGTGTGCCACACTATGCATGGAGAACAGAAAGAGGAGAACAGGACTGGAGAACCAAAAGTGTTGAACAAGATCAACAATCTCAAGGTTACAAGTCCATTTCCAGAGATCTTGATGTTCCGTAGAAGAGGGGGAAAGTCAGCGTACCCATTAGATGTCTGGGAACTGGAGTGCGGAATGACTGTGGTGCAGCAGGAAAAGCAATCGATAAGGAAAGCAATATCCGAGCTCCACTTGTCACATAAAAATGTATTTTATTGAAGATCTTTAAAATGATAACACTCAGCATAAAGAGTCACTAGCCCCCAAGTGGGGTTATGTATATGGGCAGACGAGTATCAAATAATAAGAATAATATTGCACGCCCCACTTTTCCGTTTTTGAACTTCCACAAAAATTTAAACTAACCAATAAATTTTGTTCCAACTTCACAATTGCGTTCCACTTGTTGGTTCTTCACCAAAAATTTACATTTGGTATCTTTATGTTTGAAGCATGATATGTGGGAAAAGGTTGAAAAGTTCAAGGGGCCGAATACTTTCACAAGGCACTGTATTAAGCCGCACATAGAGAAAAAATGGACCACCAGAATTGCGTTGTTTTTTTTTTGTTATTGCAACACTGCAAAAAATGCATCAAAAAGCCATTAAAACACTACATGCACCCCAAAAGGGTATTAATAAAAACATCAGCACTCCATGCAAAATGGAAGACTGAAAAATTAAACCATTACAGGGTTAAGAAAATGGTTACAGGCAATTTTTTGTATTTATTTTTTACATTTCCGATTTTTTTTGGGCCACCTAAAAAAAATTAAATAAATAAAAAATACCAGTTTGGTATCACCATATTTCTAGTAATATCTCGTGTACACTGTATAGGACATACAATGTACAATAAAAAAAATTATATTGTGGTACCTTGTTAGCCAGAAAAATCTATATAAATACTTAGGAGAAATTGGATAACAAACAGTGGGTTTGCATTTTTTCTTATCCATTGTTAAAATGTAATTTAATTTTTTTTCCATTTTTTTAAAGAAACTTTTACTGTAGGTCAGTTCTCACCTCTAATTATAGAGAGAAGGAGAGATGTGACCCAATGGGCCAGAAGCAGTGCTTCCCAATGCTGTCGCTGGTCCTACTGAAGGAAGTTATGGAGACCAGATGTTGACTGGTAGAGAAACACAGTACCTCCTGTTGACAAGGAAGGAGTTTGTGCCGGTAGATATGTTTTTTCCAAATTTCCCGTAAAGCACTGGAGACTGCTAAAGGCTTTATCAGATAAATAAGGAGAAAAACATGACCTCCGTCTCATTAACTGGGCACTTAGAGGTCAAATACAACATTAAAAGAGTTATCGTCAAAGATTGTATTTTTTTTCTAATGGGGCTATGCCTATACAGTGGGCGGGTAGTTGCTAATTACCTGCTTGTTCTGCCCGGCACTGATTTTTTCCGGCACAGAGTGGTCGCGGACCTCTTCTACTGGTGATTCTGCTGTTTCATTTGACCTTATGTCATCACAATGAGCATAACATTGGTAGTCACGCCCCATCAACATAATAGAGCAGAAGAGAAGCCGCTGCTCTGTTGACGTGAGGTCACTGGAAGCCGTTGAATCACCGGCAGTAGCGGTCTGTGATTATTCTGAGTGGTCGCGGACCGCTTCTGCCGGCGATTCTCCTGCTTCATTTGACCTTATGTCATCACAATTGCTCTTCCTCTTCTGGGCTGCTCTGTTGACAGAGAACCACTGCCAACGCCATGCTGATTGGCAGCTTGCTCCCCACAATTAGGTAGGGGGAATTGGGCTGTCAATCAGCACAACATTGGTAGTCACGCTCCATCAACATAACAGAGCAGAAGAGAAGCCACTGCTCTGTTAACGTGAGGTCACCGGAAGCCGCTGAATCACCGGCAGGAGCGGTCTGTGATTATACCGAGCCAGCAGACATCGGCGCAGGGCAGAACATGCAGGTCATTAACAACGACCTGCCTATATATGCTTAGCCCCATAACAAAGAAATAAAATAGTCCCGGATGTCTCCTTTAAATCAGGACTTTACATGACTCACACTGCATACTAGAATGTTTTACCAGTAATATGAAGGAAATGCCAGCTCATCATGAAAACAAAATCAACTAGTGTGTAAGGAATAACGCTCTAACCGAACTTGGCAATAATCAAGGAAGAAAAATGGGGAGTTCAAGCTTACGGTAAAAATATTAGAAATCAGTCCAAAAAATAATGCGAGAGACAAAGAACGGGCGACGCGTTTCGAATGCGATCCAGCATTCTTTTTCAACCTTGATGAATCCAAAGTGGAATAAAGATCACATGATATAACAATAAAGCAATCACCACAAAAACTGATGTTGGCAAGTAATGGGAAAATACAAAAAAATGCAGAAAATATATAAAAAAACCATAGGGAAATGCAAGAAATAAAATAAAATTGAACAGGAAATTAAGGAAAAGGAAACATTAATAGTGAAACATGACATAATGACATAGATTTAAACCATCAGGACATCTAGTACCGAGGTTAAATATCCAAAAGGCTTCACGAGTTAACAAGCATCTCTTGATATCCCCTCCCCTAGTAAGTTCCTTAACCCTTTCAAACCCTTGGATGTTTTACGCCAGCTTTGGAGCCAGAGAAGATGCAAGAGCCTTTCAAGGAGACCTCCAGATGGAAATGGCAAGCCCTCTCTTTTTGGAGTGTCTGGTGTCATCAGTTCAAAAGCGGCCAATTCTTGCGTTATTATTATAGTGACCACTTTTGACCTGGTGACAGGTCTTCTCTAGACGCGTGTATTTTTGACTCAACAACATTTTGCAATTGGGCTTCTTTGGAACGGGATTTTGGACTGTTTGACTTCTACAGCCTCTGTGTATCACTGTACATAGCAAACTGTAGAATGAGTTGGCAAGTGAGTCCATCAGAGAGCTTATCTGACTTTAGAGTATGTAACTCTCATCTTTGCTCTCTCGAATGACTGTCTAAGCTGATTTACAACCACATCAAAGTTGAAGCACGTTTTTGTGTTGTGTGGAATCAATCCTCCGACTGCTACCTACATGTTCTTTATTCAGGGGTTTTTGGACTTCTACGGTGGGCTCCTTGGCTGGTTGGAATCAGTAACCAATGTGATAAATGAATCTTGAACATTCACATGTTCTGCAGTTCTACATGTAACCCATCGAATGTGCTACACATTTTAGCAGTATTTACCACCTCACATGGAAGGAACATAATAGGCTTCCTTACTGTGATTCAGAATCTGAATAAATTAATCTTCTAGCTTAGCACGGGAAGGTTCAAGTCCAAGGATTAAGGGTTATGTCATGATCCTGCTGAAGCCTCAACTGCAAAGTTAAAAATGCGGCATGATCTTGAAAGGACCATCTGGCTCCCGTACTGTTTTTATTTTTCAGGGAACTGATGTGAAATTAAGAATTCTACTTATCATAACTGTAAGATGCAATTACAGAACTGCCAAAAAGGTGTCTATTGAGCAGATGAAAAGAGTCTTAGGACTATAGGTGTATAGTGGAATCAAATCAATAAAACATACTTGCCCTCAACTCATAACTTCATAATCTTTCTTTTCTTTATTTTCTTCCTAAAAGCAAAGTTAAGCAACTTTCTCGTTAGTTTTTTTTATTAAAAACGTTGTACTATTTTGCTGCTGCAAATTTTCTCTAAATTATTTATTTAGCTGACTGCTGGGCAAGACTGGCACAAATAAGAGCAGGATAGAAGCTGTGCTGATATATAAGCTAATGGAGACAATAGCATCCTGAATATACACAGACCTGACATCCAGCCTGTATTACCGAGAGATACACTCCCATACGATAAAAATCTGAAACTTGGATCAGACTGCGAACTGTATATCTTAAAGGAAGGAAGATTTGGTACATTTTAACACATATAAAAAAAAATGTTCATGTCAAAGGCAACATTAATGGATGATGTTTCATTTTTGTGCTTTAGTTTTTTTTTTACTATTGTTTTATGCGTCAAAACTTTTTTTGTGTTTTTGTCAACATATCTATGTGAAGGCTTGATTTTATGCAAGACAACCTTTGAGTGATACATTAACAGAGTATATGTGTGTAAATATATATACGTGGCTTTGTCCGGAGCTAATGTCCGGAGCTAATGTGCGGAGATAATGTCCGGAGATTAATTGCCTAGAATACTACTTCCTGCAATTTGTGCCAACTTCCGTGGCTTTGTCCGGAGCTAATGTCCGGAGCTAATGTGCGGAGATAATGTCCGGAGCTAATGTCCGGAGCTAATGTCCGGAGCTAATGTCCGGAGCTAATGTCCGGAGCTAATGTCCGGAGATAAGTGACGTCAACAGTGTCCAGTGTCTGATTGGTTGCCGCCTGCTGCGAGCGACCAATCAGAAACGTGCCGTACTGTGACACACTCCGCCCGCCATTTTGGTGTGATTTTTGAATTTTTACCTCACAGCAAGTTTCTACTGCGTGGAGGCGGGCCCAGTGACGTTGCTCTTCAAGCTCCTGCCGAATTTCGTCAAAAAAATGATAATACCATTTACCAAAACTATATATATTTAGTTGTGAAGTGGTTCAGTGACATTTTCACACCAATTTTGAACTTTTGTTTGGTGTTTTCTCCATATACTGCCTATTATTTTTGTTCTTTCTTACTATTATTTATTAATTGTATTATTCTTACATTTGAATAAATAAAGTATATATGGATTCTAGACTCCCGATTCTTTAGAATCGGGCTGCCATCTAGTGTTTTAAATAATTGTATATTTTTTCATTATTTTATTTTATTTTTTTTACTTTATTTTAAAACTAAGAAAAGGGGATAATTTAAGCTTAAATATTGTTTATATATATATATTTAAATTTTTACCTTTTTTGGGCCTTTTAGAGAACTTTAAAATGCATTTGATTGATTGCTTGTACTCTATGCTGCACAGTATACAGTACAAATCGCTTTCTGCTCTGAAGCTCAGCCTATAGCTAAGCTTCATAGGTGCCAAGTTGGTGGCGGCAAGAACTTTCATCAGGCCGCCATCTGCCATGGTAACCCATCGGTTCCCCGTGATCATGTCGGGACAGGATGGTGGGGGTGATCTAAATGCCACTGCCAGTGATTGATACCGATTACCGCTGTTATGGGCAGCTGCTGGCTCTGTATTACAGCCGACATCTGCCTTGCATGGAGCAGGCTCAGCTCCTGAACCTACTCCATACATGTGCACCCTTAGCTTATCTACTTTTCCCACTATCCCATCTCCTCACCTCTTATTTGATTGACAGCTCTGGCCTTATAGAACCAGAGAAGGGCATAGATAGATGGGAACCAGGTAGGTGGAAAGGTGCACTGAACAGTTTGGCCATGAAGCACCGAGTGCCTGTACTTGGCTGGAACAGTCCTTCTGTGCTGAAAGAGTCCCTTTAAGGAACTACACCATTTCCAGTATTGTTAATTATCATTTGCTCCTCCAGGCCTTCTGTTGGTTGTCTATGGGGCAATACTATGTTTTCCATTTTGGTAATCCATTATTGCACCCCTCTCCTTCAATAGAGATTTAAAGAGTACCTATCACCAGTGTGGGCCGCCTGGTTTATTTAACAGTGGGCAGCCTTAGACTGGTCCATTTTCTAAATAGCTCAAAGAAAGGTCCCTAATGTCCCCTATGTCCCCCTAGAGCAGCGGTCCCCAACCTTTTTGACCTTGAGAGCCACATTCTGAACTGAGAGAGATTCGCGAGCCACATTCAACTCTGAGAGGGGGTCACGAGCAACATCCTGCTTCTGTCCCCCTCAAAGTCGTGTCAACCAAAGCCACCATTATGGGTATAATGATAACCGACAATTTTCCACAGAAATCACTCCAAAGCAGTACACTGAGATCCAGGGTTTCCCACATTGGGTTCCCACAATGCCCCAATTCAGTATTATTCCATCAAGGACTCCCAACACTCATCCAGCTTCAAGAACCTCCTTTTATTATGTAATATTATCCTCCAGTGTACCATACCTAAAACATCTCTAAACCCCAGTATATGTGCATCCAGTTCTGATCTTCTGTGCAGGGCTACTCAAATATTTACAATTTTGAGATGTGCTCTTCATACCTGTTTGCTAGATCTGGAGCTAATGCACCAAGCTGGCAGACAGTCGCGAGCCACAATTCCTGGGACCGTGAGCCACATGTGGCTCCCGAGCTACAGGTTGGGGAACCCTGCCCTAGAGGATACGACTTTCTAGCAAAAATCATGTCCAAACTTCCGGGTTGTGGGATACCAGCATGTAAAGAGGGGATACCTCAACCCTCCGCAACTGTCCTAGCTGTGAACGAGTGAAATCTCTCTCTTTGCACTAACCGGGTGATGCTTTGAACTTTACTAAGCTGTTACTGAACCGCTTTGATGATGTTACCGCTCAGTGACAGCTTAGTAAAGTATGTGACAATGCTCGGTTAGTGCAAAGAACAAAATCTCCACCATGGAGGGTTGTGGTATTCAGCTCTGCATGCCAACGTCCCACGATCCGGACAAGACCGACTTCATTTTGTTTTCTTCCAAGTGTCATGGCACTGACATGATGCAGTTTGGCAACTTTCCTGGCCAAGAGAATGCTAACGATGAGCTGGATGACGCTGTTTCTCTTTTCTTGAGAAATCTCCTTCATGGCTGCTCCTTGATTCGAACCAGAAACCTTTCACTTGGGAATCAAGCTAATAACACACAGAACTATTAAGGAATGTGAGAACAAGTTATATTTTGTAGTGTATGGTAAGAAAAAAGATTTTTCCACCACCAGGAGCAAAACAGTAATAATGGTGCAATATGACAAGAATCATAATAACTAATCATGTGCGAAATGGCTGCAAATCAAATTTATGTATGTGATATCCAAGATGGTTGTCTATAAAATGATGGTAGTTTTACGTTCGAAGCAGTAGAGGATGGTGAGATATGGAGCCTGAAAATCAAAAGTTCAAAACATTTGCTCATCGGTGTATATACTAAAAGCAATCAAACAATTACAGGTCTAAGTTCTCTAAAGGGACTAAAGAATAAGAGAGAAACTTAATTAACAAAGGGTTTAAAACAAAATTAAATTATAAAAGTTCAAATACCCCACTACCACATTTTCCAATTCAAAAATAAAGAAACAAATTCTAAATAAACATACTTTGTGTCACAGGCTCTATAAAAGTTCGAGCTGTGAAAAATATTAATGAACCCATCTTGCCATGCAAGAAACAAGCCCTTAAACAGGTCCATCAACAAAAAAAGAAACAATTGAACAGCAGTGTTCCAATATTTTGGGCTGTCCTGGTGCGAATGCCTGGCTATTAGGCTAGCCTTACACAGTAGACTAAAGTCAACCAAACTCACTGATTTCAGATCAGTTGGGTTCATTGAACATGATGATCTCCGACCTTTATTCTCAAGGTAAGTCCACCACTTGCATACGGTTGTGCTCAAAAGTTTACATACCCCGGCAGAATTTCTGCTTTCTTGGCCTTTTTTTGAGAGAATATGAATGATAACACCAAAACATTTTCTCCACTCATGGTTAGTGGTTGGGTGAAGCCATTTATTGTCAAACTACTGTGTTTTATCTTTTTAAATCATAATGACAAACCAAAACATTCAAATGGCCCCGATCAAAAGTTCACATACCCTATTTCTTAATACCGTGTATTGCCCTAACATCAATGACAGCTTGAAGTCTTTTGTGGTAGATGTGGATGAGGTTCTTTATTTTCTCACATGGTATTGCTGACTGCTCTTCTTGGCAAAAAGCCTCCAGTTCCTGTAAATTCCAGGGCTGTCTAGCATGAACTGCGCGCTTGAGATCTCCCCAGAGTGGCTCAATGATATTGAGGTCAGGAGACTGGGATGGCCACTCCTGAACCTACACTTTGTTCTGCTGTAACCAATGACAGGTCGACTTGGCCTTGTGTTTTGGATCGTTGTCATGTTGGAACATGCAAGTACATCCCACGCGCAGCTTCGGGGCTGAGGAGTGCAAATTTGCCTCCAGTATTTGCTGATAACATACTGCATTCATCTTTCCTTCAACTTTGACCAAGTTTCCTGTGCCTTTGTAGCTCACACATTTCCAAAACATCAGCGACCCACCTCCGTGCTTTACAGTAGGAATGGTGTTCCTTTAATCAAAGGGCTTGTTGACCTCTCTCCAAATGTAACGTTTATGGTTGTGGCTAAAAAATTCAATGTTGGGCTCATCACTCCAAATTACCTTGTTCCAGAAGTTTTGAGGCTTGTTTCTGTGCTGTTTTGCGTATTATAGGCAAGATACTTACTCAAGTTACTCAACCATGCAACCCATTTTTCTTCAATTGCCTCCTTATTGTGCTTTTTGAAACTGTCACACTGCTAGCTTTCAGAGTGTCTTGTATTTCAGCTGATGTTGTTATTTGTGGGTTTTTTGTTATGATAGGCAATTCAGTAACACAATGTACATAGCGATCAGAGCACATACAGTGATCTGACAATAACCCAAAATCATAGAACGAGCTCTGAGACGTGGAAACTCTGTAGACCGCAATTCCTGATCCTCTCCAAACACAACTAGAGGCAGCTGTGGATTGCGCCTAACGCTCCCTATGCAACTCGGCACAGCCTGAGAAACTAACTAGCCTGAAGATAGAAAAATAAGCCTACCTTGCCTCAGAGAAATACCCCAAAGGAAAAGGCAGCCCCCCACATATAATGACTGTGAGTAAGATGAAAAGACAAACGTAGGGATGAAATAGATTCAGCAAAGTGAGGCCCGATATTCTAGACAGAACGAGGATAGGAAAGATAACTTTGCGGTCTACACAAAACCCTAAAGAAAACCACGCAAAGGGGCAAAAAGACCCTCCGTACCGAACTAACGGCACGGAGGTACACCCTTTGCGTCCCAGAGCTTCCAGCAAAACAAATAGACAAGCTGGACAGAAAAAATAGCAACAAATAGCAAAGAAGCACTTAGCTATGCAGAGCAGCAGGCCACAGGAATGATCCAGAGAAACACAAGTCCAACACTGGAACATTGATAGGAAGCATGGATCAAAGCATCAGGTGGAGTTAAGTAGAGAAGCAGCTAATGACCTCACCAGATCACCTGAGGGAGGAAACTCAGAAGCTGCAGTACCACTTTCCTCCACAAACGGAAGCTCCCAGAGAGAATCAGCCGAAGTACCACTTGTGACCACAGGAGGGAGCTCTGCCACAGAATTCACAACAGTTTTTCTTTTCTTCCCGAACAATTTTCCTGGCAGTTGTGGACACCATTTTTGTTGGTCTACCTGACCGTGGTTTTGTTTTTACAGTGCCCCTGATTTTCCATTTCTTAATCACAGTTTGAACGCTGCTGACTGGCATTATCAATTCCTTGGATATCTTTTTGTATCTCTTTCCTGTTTTATACAGTTCAACTACGTTTTCCCGTAGACCCCTTGACAATTCTTTTGCTTTCCTCATGACTCACAATCCAGAAACGTCAGTGGCCGGATGAAAGATGCAAGAGTCTGTCTGGATCCCAGAAATTCACTCAGCTTTTATGCACACACTGATTACAAGCAAACAGGTCACAGGTGAAGATGTTACCTTTAGTAGCCATTCAAACCCATTTGTGTCAACTTCTGTGCATGTTATCAGGCCAAAATCACCAGGGTATGTGAACTTTTGATCAGGGTCATTTGGATGTTTTGGGTTGCCATTATGATTTAAATAGTGAAAACACGGTAGTTTGACAATAAATGGCTTCACCCAACCACTAACCATGAGTGGAGAAAAAGTTTTGGTGTTACCATTCATAGTCTCTAAAAAAAAAGGCCAAGAAAGCAAAAATTCTTTTGAGCACAACTGTATATTTGGTAGAGGATTACACCCCTCTATGGCCAAACCAAGCGTGATTGTGTATTGACGTATCGGGAGCTTAGTTGCCTGATCTCAGATGAATGGCGGCGTGACTGACCCTATTAACCCTTTGACACCAGAGCCAATATTTGTTTTTGCGGTTTCATTTTTTCCACCATTTCTTTGAAAATCCATAACGTTTTTTCTTTTTCTTTTGGATAGCCATATGAGGGCTGAGTTTTGCGGTACGAGTTGTAGTTTTGAATATATTTTACTATAAAATGTACTGGGATATAAGGGGGGGGGGAAATCCGAGTGCGGTGAAATGGTGAAAAATTGCAATTTTGCCATTTGTTTTCTTAAATTTTGGTTTACAGCATTTATTATGTGGTTCTTTGAGACCTCTAACCATCAATTTAGATGTGCGAGGGCTTGTTTTTTATGGATCAAATTAACATTTTTATTTATATCAATTTTGATCACTTTTTTTGTGTTTTTTTTAGGAGTTGCAGCGACCAAAAAACTGCAATTCTGGATTATAGATTTATTATTATTATTGTTACTTATTTATATAGCACCATTAATTCCATGGTGCCCCTCAAACTGCATGCTGTAAATGTTGCTGTCAGAGATTGACAGCTGCATTTAAAGGGAGTGATCAGAACTCGGCTCAGATTGCTGCTTTTGGCGGAAGATTTTGGCTGGTTGATTTTGCCAGGTATTGTGCAGGCTCAGCTCCTGAGCCTGCTCCGTACTCCCACACCCAAAACGTCCTGTATGTGTATGGTTGATGTTGGTAAAGGGTTTAAAGCATATGGCCACTTTTCAGCTGCCTGTAATGCAGCCAAACCTGCCAATTTCCGGGGTACCGGTCTTCCATCAAACTGCACGAGATGAATAGAAGTAACGTAAGAACCACATGACCCAAATAAACAAAAAAAGATCATGAAATTACTGAGAGCACAAACACCACTAGTGTTATGTAATAAAGAAGAAATATCACAGAATAAAACAACCAACAACAAGAATGTAACGTAATAAACAGTTATGGTTATAACAAGATGTAACGACAAAGAAAAGCTTTTCACATGATGGCACATATAGAAAGCGCAGAACCGAGCAGATTCTGACCTAAGTATTCCTGTGCCCCGCTAAGCCTTCACAAATCTGGGACACTGCATTTAGGAGCTTATTTTTTTTTTCAGGGAATTATAAAACATTTAGGCCCTCGTAGCGACGCGAGCATCACAAAATGTTATCTTTCATGGAAATTAAATGATCTTTTTCGTGACTTATGGTATAAATATACTGCAGAATATTTACTAGTGGACCAATATGAGATCAACACACAATAGTCATAAAATGGACAACCCTGAAGGGTGATATATGGGGTCCGCATGGCTTGTAAAATAGTGGATGGCTGGATGATGGATAGATAATAGATAGATAATAGATAGATAGATAATAGATAGATAATAGATAGATAATAGATTGATAGATACAGTAGATAGATCGATGATGGATAGATAGATAAATGATAGATAATAAATAGATAGATAGATAGATAGATAATAGACAGATAATAGATAGATAGATAATAGATAATGTATAATAGATAGATAGATAATAGACAGATAATAGATAGATAATAGATAGATAATGTATAATAGATAGATAGATAGATAGATAGATAGATAGATAGATAGATAGATAGATAGATAGATAGATAGATAGATAGATAGATAGATAGATAGATGTCTGCATTTTTAAACGTTTCCATAACTAATATTTTTGGGAAAAGATTTAGTTTGCTCGATATCACATATATAAAATTCCACAAGGATAGAGTCAATATTCTAAGCAATACTGAACTATGCAAAATAAAAAGAGTTGAGTTATTCTTCTGTCTTCTTTTTCCTCATCAGCAATTTATTACTCACTGCTTATGTAGTGCTCACATAATCCGTAGCACTGTACATTTGTTCTCCTAATTAGAATTTTTAAACATAAAAAGCTGTAAACCAGCTAGAACAAGTCAACCTTACAAAGTACAATTAGAAAAAAAAAGCGTAAAACACTTAGACGACATCACTTTTATAAAAGTATAATAATAATAATAATTAAAAAACAGTATTCGATAGTGTAAATGTTGATCTTACCTAGTTGGAGAGCCCAGGGCACAATAACTAATTGGAATATCCACGATAAACAGGTCATGTTAAAAAAAATTGTAATAATTTAAGTCTTTTTTTTTCTCCTCGTTTAAAATACAGAAAAATTTTAAGAGTCTGATTCGTCTTCACGGAAAACTTAGCAGCATTCACGACTCTTGCTTATGTTTGTCGATTCTACGGGAAGGCAAACTGGATGGCTTGGAAACGTAATAGGGGAAAACAACACAACAGCTGCTAAATCTCAATGGAATAAACCATTCTCTCCTGTCCTTGCCCTCAAGCTTTAATAAGCAACGCAACCTAAAGCCGATTAACCCATTCATGCATGAGGACTTAGCAACACATCCCTAGGGACAACATGGCAAGTGTGTAAACCTGAAAATAACGTCTACCTTTATGATGGAAACAGTAAAATGAATCAAAATATGCGTGAATCGTTCATTTCTGGTCAGAAGTGAGAAGTCACTCACCAGGGGCAAGAAAGATGTTCCTGTCTTCTCCAATCCAATCAAGTACATAAGATACATGACTAATATGGCCTTTCGTTAATTAGGGAACAAAAACATTTCCGTGACACCCTCTTATAAAAGACTACAGACAAAAGTGACAAGAGTATGTTACCAGACATTCATTTGCCACCGAGCCACAGGAACCTGGAAGCCACCAAGGTTAACTTAGCCCTGTGTCACATGAAGCAAAAAAGTTTTTTGTGTCACCGAAACCAAATAAAGGTTAATTTTCAGCAAAACCTCACGAATCTGAGATGTATCTACAATGGTGCTTGGGATACTTAGAGCAGTTGACCATAGCAACTAATCACCTCACAGCTGCTCTAATTTGTTTTGTTTTTTTTTAATAGTGTCATCTTTCTTTTAACTAATTTTTATACATCTTCAAATGTTATTGGAAAGTCATCTAATAACTACTCACCTTCCTTCCAACTGTTCAGTCATGGGAAGGTCCCACATGACGAGCTTCACCCAAGGCATACAAGAATGTTGGTAAGACAGCTCTTAGAGATTTCTGTGCAAATCAGGACAGGGCTTTACACCCCCATTTCTGAGTGATTTTTCACTTTTGCTCCTTTTTTCCCTCCTTCTGAGAGATAACTTTTTTTGGTTTTCCATCGAAATAACGGTATGAAGGCTTGTTTTCTGTGGGCACAATTCACTTGCTGTGTAAGGGCTCATGCAGATGTCTGTACAAATCGGTCCAAGCACGGACTACTAATGCATGGATCTGCCATGGGTCCCCTGACCAGAACATGACAACTTCATGTACACTGCTCAAAAAAAATAAAGGGAGCACTCAAATAACACATCATAGATATGAATGAATAAAATATTCTCATTGAATACTGTGTTCTGTACAAAGTTGAATGTGCTGACAACAAAATCATACAAAAATCATCAATGGAAATCAAATTTATTAGCCAATGGAGGCCTGGATTTGGAAGGATATTCAAAATCAAAGTGGAAAATCAAATTACAGGCTGATCCAACTTCAGTGGAAATGCCTCAAATCAAGGAAATGATGCTCAGTAGTGTGTGTGTGGCCTCCACGTGCCTGTATGACCTCCATACAATGCCTGGGCATGCTCCTGATGAGGCAGTGGATGGTCTCCTGAGGGATCTCCTCCCAGACCTGGACTAAAGCATCCGCCAACTCCTGGACAGTGTGTGGTGCATTGTGACGTTGGTGCGAGACATGATGTCCCAGATGAGTTCAATCAGATTCAGGTCTGGGGAATGGGCGGGCCAGTCCATAGCTTCAATGCCTTCATCTTGCAGGAACTGCTGACACACTCCAGCCACATGAGGTCTGGCATTGTCCTGCATTAGGAGGAACCCAGGGCCAACCGCACCAGCATATGGTCTCACAAGGGGTCTGAGGATCTCATCTCGGTACCTAATGGCAGTCAGGCTACCTCTGGCAAGCACATGGAGGGCTGCGCGGCCCTCCAAAGAAATGCCACCCCACACCATTATTGACCCACTGCAAAACCGGTCATGCTGAAGGATGTTGCAGGCAGCAGATCGCTCTCCACAGTGTCTCCAGACTGTCACGTCTGTCACATGTGCTCAGTGTGAACCTGCTTTCATCTGTGAAGAGCACAGGGAACCAGTGGCGAATTTGCCAATCCTGGTGTTCTGTGGCAAATGCCAAGCATCCTGCACGGTGTTGGGCTGTGAGCACAACCCCCATCTGTGGACGTCGGGCACTCAGACCATCCTCATGGAGTCGGTTTCTAACGCTTTGTGCAGACACATGCACACTTGCGGCCTGCTGGTGGTCATTTTGCAGGGCTCTGGCAGTGCTTCTCCTGGCTCAAAGGCTAAGGTAGCGGTCCTGCTGCTGGGTTGTTGCCCTCCTACGGCCCCTCCACATCTCCTGGTGTACTGGCCTGTCTCCTGGTAGTGCTTCCAGCTTCTGGACACTATGCTGACAGACACAGCAAACCTTCTTGCCACAGCTCGCATTGATGTGCCATCCTGGATCAGCTGCACTACCTGAGCCACTTGTGTGGGTTGCAGAGTCCGTCTCATGCCACCATGAGTGTGAAAGCACAACTAACATTCAAAAGTGACCAAAACATCAGCCAGGAAGCATTGGTACTGAGATGTGGTCTGTGGTCCCCACCTGCAGAACCACTCCTTTATTGAGTGTGTCTTGATAATTGCCAATAATTTCCATCTGTTGTCTATTCCATTTGCACAACAGCATGTGAAATTGATTGTCAAACAATGCTGCTTCCTAAGTGGACAGTTTGATTTCACAGAAGTTTGATTTACTTGGAGTTTTATTCTGTTGTTTAAGTGTTCCCTTTATCTTTTTGAGCAGTGTATTTCTATGAGACTATCGTGCTTGAGGTGGGACAACAGCGGCCAGTCCATGTATTGCCATTCGAGATTGGACCAAAATACATGGACATCTGCATGAACCCTAAGGTCTTGTATTGGTATGGACAGCTGATGTTTCTATTGACACTGTGGCTGGGCTTCACAGGAGTACCAAGATATGAGCCATGGGAAACTTTAGCTGGAATTCCTGGTGGCAACCCAACAGCACCGTGCGTAGGCACCTGAAAAAGTCTGTTTTCAGGATAATATGCTTTAAAAGCTGTTAGAGAATGATAGATGTATCTGTGGGTGCTAGCTCGGGTCACTGCTGTTAGAGTCCTCGCATTCATTGAGAGAAGCTCATATGGCACAGTGAAAAAAAAAATCATCTCTGAAGGGAAACTCTATAAGGAGCAAAGATTTCCAACTTTTGAAGGTCCACCAGAAAACAAGTATGCACAATATATGACCAAACTTAAGTGGACACCACAATCATATCATATCATCTTGTGTCTTGTCTATGATCAGTGTATGTTGGTGACCTCTTTTTTGGAAGGGCTTTCAATAACATTTTGGATGGTCTCATCTCAAATTTTTGTTCATTTAGACCAGTGTTCCCCAACTCCAGTCCTCAAGAGTCACCAACAGGTCATGTTTTCTGGATTTCCATAGTTATTGCTCTGGTGGTGGAATTATTGCCTGTGTAGGTAATGGAATTGTCACCTTTTTAATACTAAGGAAATTCTGAAAACATGACCTGTTGGTGGCTCTTGAGGACTGGAGTTGGGAAACACTGATTTAGACAAAACAGCATCTGTTCTACAAGTAGACTTCCAATTGAAAGGTGTTAGATGGAGGACTTCTGTGCATTCATTAGTTCCTCCATACCAAACTCATCCAACCATGTCTTCATGCCGTTCACACTTTGTGTACAGGGGCACAGTCATTCTGAAACAGGAAGGGACCTTCTCCAAAATGTTGCCACAAATCTGGATGTAAAATGTGTCTTTGTACACATTTAGCAGATCCCTTCAATGAAAATAAAGCACCAAACCCACTATCCTCCTCCACCATTTTTACAGTTGGCACTTCACTGGTTCTCCAAGGATGCTTAGTGGCATTGAACTTCAGCCAACTCCAGCTGCTTGGCATCATACATGGTTGAATACAAGCTTGTGAGCAGCTGCTTGACCATGGAAACCCATTACATGAAGCTCCCTGACCCAATTTTTGGGCTGATGTCACTTACAGAGGTATTTATGAACTCCACAGTGAGCGATACAACGGAGGAAAGGTGACATTTTTCGCTACACTCCCTTCAGCAAAAAGAAATTGGAAAGTACATAGTGAGGAGGGGGATCCATAGGGCAGATGTAAATGGGCCTTGTCCAAAACTACACAACACTTTGGACTGTAAGATATTTTTGCCCTAATTTCCTTTGCATGAACAACATCCTTGGATGTCTGTGGCTGGTAAGGTGGCACAATGGCTAACACTTCTACAATATACTTGACAACTTTGCTGGAATGTTTAGGAGGCTCTTCGAAAAAAGGGAGACCTCCAGGACTCCCTGAAGATTTAGCATATCTCTTGGACAATGATGATAACTCCAGGAAACAAGTGTTTCAGGAAAGTTACTTACACGTGATGCCAGAATGCCACATTATTAGATGGAGCCCTGGCATCTGATCACTTATTTGGAGCAGGGAACAAAGTGTGGATGCAGTGGTGTAGCATGGGGTGCAAGGGAAACTGCTGCTCCGGGCTTCAAGATCTACGGAGGTGCAAAATTGTAGCCCTCCTCGACTGTCAAGTGATTGGCACCTGTGAGAGCCACTTCTTCTTGGAGTGCTGCACCGAGTACCCACTCTGGTCGCAACAGGAAAGATGAGTTTGTCATTGGCTGCTGCGCTCTGCATAGGCAGTGACTGAAATGACAAAGTTCAGCATAATGAAGTGAGCTATGTCTTCCAGGTCAATACATAATATAGACAGTGAAAATATGTATTGCAATATTTGTACCTGCGCTTAGCCTAACAGGATACTATAGTAAACATACACGATGGGTGATTACCTGGTAGGTGGAGAGATAGTGGTGAGTCCGTCTATGGCGTGTATGGCAAAACTGGGATTGCTCGTGTGCAGGGACTGGAATGGGAAACAGTACACAAATGGGTAACAATATCAAAATATATAGATAAAATCACAAGTAGTGGGCCACTAGAAATAGAATAATGTCAATAAAAGCAAAAGCAAAATAAAGTGAACTATACAGGACTAATAAGTACCTATATAGTGGATCACTTATATAGAGATATAAAACAGTGGGGGGGGGGCTAGTGAACTAACACCCTGGACAGTGCACAACCTGACATAAGTAATATCTATATATATAATTGCCTAAGGGTTTTTCCGTCTGTCTGTCTTTCTGTCTGTCTGTCTGTCTGTCTGTCCTAGAAATCCCATCTCTCTGATTGGTCGAGGCTGCCAGCGACGAAGATGTCATAAAGAACGTAGACATCCCGCGTCTCTGACTGGTCGAGGCCGCCAGGCCTCGACCAATCAGCAACGGGCACAGCGACGATGATGTCATAAAGGACGTAGAAATCCCACGTTTCTGATTCAGCGACGGGCACAGGATCAACGTAGATGTCATAATGGTTGCCATGGTGACGATGATGTCATAAAGGTTGCCTCGACCAATCAGCGACGGGCACAGTCTGCCGCGAATTCTGGAATCATCATTGTCCATATACTACGGGGACATGCATATTCTAGAATACCCGATGCGTTAGAATCGGGCCACAATCTAGTATATATATAATTGTCAGCTTATAGTATACTACTACTACTACTACTATCAGCAACGGGCACAGCGACGATGATGTCATAATGGTTGCCATGGCGACGATGATGTCATAAAGGTTGCCTCGACCAATCAGCGACGGGCACAGCATGGCAACGATGATGTCATAAAGGCTGCCTCGGCCAATCAGCTACGGGCACAGTCTGCCACGAATTTGCTTCGACCAATCAGCGATGGGCACAGTATCGACGTAGATGTCATAATGGTTGCCATGGCGACGATGATGTCATGAAGGTTGCCTCGACCAATCAGCGACGGGCACAGTCTGCCGTGAATTCTGGAATCATCATTGTCCATATACTACGGGGACATGCATATTCTAGAATACCCGATGCGTTCGAATCGGGCCAATGCGTGGCGGCCTCGACCAATCAGAGACGCGGGATTTCCAAGACAGACAGACAGACAAACAAACCCTTAGACAATTATATATATATATATATATATATATATATATATATATATGTGTCTCCAGTTAGTGCATTAGATACATAGCAAGTGAGGATCCAGTACCTGTCATGGGGAAAAAACAGGTAAAGTTGCACTTAAGATGTGCGTAACTTCTTGGTAATAGTAGCAGACAAAAGCGTTTTACTTAGCTTAGGTAAGCGTTGTCTTTAGAAGTCCTCAGGCGGCTAATGCAGGAGCCGTCCCGGCCGGTGACGGGCGCTCGCGCGGCCTGTGTGGAGTCCTATACGATGCTGTGCAGGACCTGCAGTGACGTTTGGGTCACGTGCTACCAGGTAATCACCCATCGTGTATGTTTACTATAGTATCCTGTTAGGCTAAGCGCAGGTACAAATATTGCAATACATATTTTCACTGTCTATAGCTCCTTCTCCTCTGTGTGGTGAGGAGCAGTACCCGCAGCTACCCCCATCCATCCCACAAGCGCCGCTAGTTCATATACCAGTGTATCCCAAATTCGTATTTTTCACAAATTTCCATACGGTGTGCCCGTGGAATTAGTGGCACAATACTGGACTGGTAGAAGGGACAGTGGCAGTACTGACAATTTACAGGCTGGGGGGGGGGGGTTGCGCAAAGTACTTGCCCCAGGCACTGACAACTCACCCTACACCTCTCTGTGGAGGGAAGTAGCATTTAAAAATGAGGCATGTTGTTATGGGCAAAAAAATTTT
This sequence comes from Ranitomeya imitator, assembly GCF_032444005.1. Lineage (NCBI taxonomy): Eukaryota > Metazoa > Chordata > Amphibia > Anura > Dendrobatidae > Ranitomeya > Ranitomeya imitator. Next base: position 118,236,942 of record NC_091290.1, on the reverse strand, counting down.
TGCTGCACTTCTGTAAGAAGCAGAACCTGAAGTAGCGGCTGCAAAGATTGTCCAGTATGTGTTATAATGTAACTGTGGCTGGCACTGTTATGGGGTCACTGCAGCTGTTATAGGGGCACTGTGACTGTTATTCTTATGGGGGTACTGTGACTTGTGCTTTTATTGGTGTTATTATGGGGCACAGTGGTTGGTACTGTTATGGGGTGTCATGCAGCTGAAGTGCAGTACAGAGCAACCTCCACCAGGGGGAGCTTGGTAGGGAAGCCAGACTGCACACACAGAGCAACTGTACAGACTCCACCTAGTGGCGAGAGCGAGGTCAGGAAAGACGAGTCAGATTACAAGACAGCACAATAGTACAAACGGAGTTAAACAAAATGAATAGTCAGGACATAGCAAGGGATAAGTAAACCAGGACAGGCAAAATATGGTACAATAGCGACAAACTGAAACAGAGTCAAAGAGCCAAGCCAAGATCATAACCAGGGAGTCAAGCAGATATACAAACAAAGAGACACTGGGAAAGGGCAGGCAGGGTGAGATAACACACACACAGGACAAGCAGGGTTCACAGTAGGACAAACCGATGGCTTCCAAAGTCAGGTTCACACGCCAAAGACAGAGATTGGTGAGTGTAGCTCAGGCCCTGCCCATAGGACAGGGGAGCTTTATATATGAGCTGCCCCTCAGCAATTGGCTGGGGACAGCATTTGAAGTACACACCCTAACCCTGATAAAGGCAGGGGAGGTGTGGCCATGCACGCCCTAAGCACACACAGACACCATTACAGAACACAGTGCAGGATCTGAGGCTCAGGGCACCTGGCTTAGACTGCAAGCACTGAACCATGTGGAAAGTCATGCACCAGCCGCAAATGACTTCACAACCCGCAGACAGCTTCACAGCAACCAGGAACCGCACATGAGGAAGGTATGCAGCAGGGCAAATACCAAAACACCCATGTACGACTGCTCAGCAGAGCAGGGAACTGAGAAGGCTCCATTAAGGTAAAGGGTTAAAGCAAACACATAGCTCCCAAGCGTCCCTCATTGTGCGGGATTGTCCCAGTTTTGAGCCTTTGCCCTGCTGTCCAGCCCGGGACGCTCTGATCCCGCAGACAGCAGGACCAACACGCCCCATTGTGTTAAGCCATGCCCCGGGCCCTTACCCTTCCGTATGGCTGCCTGCTTTCTGTGCACAGGGCCTGTAATGAAGTCACAGGAGGGGAGGAGTCAGTGGTCACATGATCGGGACCTCCGCGGATTGCAGGACTCGGCTGCCTGTGCTGATTGCCAACTTGCCACATGGTGCTGCAGCCGCAGGATGAGGTAAGTATGCTGCCTTGTGTGGGGTCAGGAGGTGTACAGTGTGGATGTAGCAGAGCCGTGTGTGTGCGAGGTGTACAGAGCGGAGTCGTGTGTGTGCGAGGTGTACGGAGCGGAGCCGTGTGTGTGCGAGGTGTATGGAGCGGAGCCGTGTGTGTGCGAGGGGTACGGAGCGGAGTCGTGTGTGTGCGAGGGGTACGGAGCGGAGTCGTGTGTGTGCGAGGTGTACGGAGCGGAGTCGTGTGTGTGCGAGGTGTACGGAGCGGAGTCGTGTGTGTGCGAGGTGTACGGAGCGGAGTCGTGTGTGTGCGAGGTGTACGGAGCGGAGTCGTGTGTGTGCGAGGTGTACGGAGCGGAGTCGTGTGTGTGCGAGGTGTACGGAGCGGAGTCGTGTGTGTGCGAGGTGTACGGAGCGGAGTCGTGTGTGTGCGAGGTGTACGGAGCGGAGTCGTGTGTGTGCGAGGTGTACGGAGCGGAGTCGTGTGTGTGCGAGGTGTACGGAGCGGAGTCGTGTGTGTGCGAGGTGTACGGAGCGGAGTCGTGTGTGTGCGAGGTGTACGGAGCGGAGCCGTGTGTGTGCGAGGTGTACGGAGCGGAGCCGTGTGTGTGCGAGGTGTACGGAGCGGAGCCGTGTGTGTGCGAGGTGTACGGAGCGGAGCCGTGTGTGTGCGAGGTGTACGGAGCGGAGCCGTGTGTGTGCGAGGTGTACGGAGCGGAGCCGTGTGTGTGCGCGAGGTGTACGGAGCGGAGCCGTGTGTGTGCGCGAGGTGTACGGAGCGGAGCCGTGTGTGTGCGCGAGGTGTACGGAGCGGAGCCGTGTGTGTGCGAGGTGTACGGAGCGGAGCCGTGTGTGCGAGGTGTACGGAGCGGAGCCGTGTGTGTGCGAGGTGTACGGAGCGGAGCCGTGTGTGTGCGAGGTGTACGGAGCGGAGCCGTGTGTGCGGGGTGTACGGAGCGGAGCCGTGTGTGTGCGAGGTGTACGGAGCGGAGCCGTGTGTGCGAGGTACGGAGCGAAGCCGTGTGTGTACGAGGTGTACGGAGCGGAGCCGTGTGTGTGCGAGGTGTATGGAGCGGAGTCGTGTGTGTGCGAGGTGTGTAGGAGTAGCTATGTGTCGCCATTATATGGTACGAAGTATCATGTGCGGTCATTATACAGTATGGAGCATCATGTGCGGTCATTATACAGTATGGAGCATCATGTGCAGCCAATATACAGTATGGAGCATCATGTGCAGTCATTATACAGTATTGAGCATCATGTGGGGTCATTATACAGTATGGAATCATATGCGGTCATTACAGTATGGAGCACCATGTGGGGTCATTATACAGTATGGAGCACCATGTGTGGTCATTATACAGTATGGAGAATCATGTGGGGCCATTATACAGTATGGAGCATCATGTGCGGTCATTATACAGTATGGAGCATCATGTGCGGTCATTATACAGTATGGAGCATCATGTGTGGTCATTATACAGTATGGAGAATCATGTGGGGCCATTATACAGTATGGAGCATCATGTGCAGTCATTATACAGTATGTAGCATCATGTGCAGTCATTATACAGTATGAAGCATCATGTGCGGTCATTATACAGTATGGAGCATCATGTCCGGCCATTATACAGTATGGAGCATCATGTGTGGTCATCATACAGTATGGAGCATCATGTGGGGCCATTATACAGTATGGAGCATCATGTTGGGCCATTATACAGTATGGATCATCATGTGCGGTCATTATACAGTATGGAGCATCATGTGCGGCCATTATACAGTATGGAGCATCATGTGCGGCCATTATACAGTATGGAGCATCATGTGCGGCCATTATACAGTATGGAGCATCATGTGCGGTCATTAAACAGAATGGAGCATCATGTGGGGCCATTATACAGTATGGAGCATCATGTGTGGTCATTATACAGTATGGAGCATCATGTGTGGTCATTATACAGTATGGAGCATCATGTGTGGTCATCATACAGTATGGAGCATCATGTGTGGGCATTATACAGTATGGAGCATCATGTGTGGCCATATTTTTTTGTTTATAATTATTGTATATGAAACAGTGTAATCAGCAGTGCTAAATGGGTGTGGTTGGGACATGGATATGGGTGTGACTAATTATGAATGGGTGTGGTCAGGGGCGTGGCCTAAAATTTGCCGCGCCGCAAACTTTGTCCCTCTTTCCCATCTTCAAAAGTTGGGAGGTATGCAAACATATGCATTGAGCAACAAAAGGAAAAAGTGAGCAGCACAGCCTAAGGGTACCGTCACACACTGCCATTTCGATCGCTACGACGGTACGATTCGGGACGTTCCAGCAATATCGTTACGATATCGCTGTGTCTGACACGCAGCAGCGATCAGGGATCCTGCTGAGAATCGTACGTCGTAGCAGATCGTTTAGAACTTTCTTTCGTCGCTGGATCTCCCGCTGTCATCGCTAGATCGGTGTGTGTGACACCGATCTAGCGATGCGATCTAGCGATGCGTTCGCTTGTAACCAGGATAAACATCGGGTTACTAAGCGCAGGGCCGCGCTTAGTAACCCGATGTTTACCCTGGTTACAAGCGTAAAACTAAAAAAAAACAAACAGCACATACTTACATTCTGGTGTCCGTCAGGTCCCTTGCCGTCTGCTTCCCGCACTCAGTGACTGCCGGCCGTAAAGTGAAAGCAGAGCACAGCGGTGACGTCACCGCTGTGCTTTCACTTTCACTTTACGGCCGGCAGTCACTGAGTGCGGGAAGCAGACGGCAAGGGACCTGACGGACACCAGAATGTAAGTATGTGCTGTTTGTTTTTTTTTACGCTGGTAACCAGGGTAAACATCGGGTTACTAAGCGCGGTCCTGCGCTTAGTAACCCGATGTTTACCCTGGTTACCCGGGGACCTCGGCATCGTTGGTCGCTGGAGAGCTGTCTGTGTGACAGCTCCCCAGCGACCACACTACGATTTACCTACGATCACGGCCAGGTCATATCGCTGGTCGTGATCCTAGGTAAATCGTATAGTGTGACGGTACCCTAACTGTCCAGAGATTACCAGCGGTGTGTGATTAACACAACAGGTCGTCCGATGATAAGAGGAGGTGCTTGCGTGGAATGAACTGTGAATCATACGAACATGGAAGAAAGAACGCGGCAGCACTCACCACTCTTGCAGTTCAAGTGTCCTTTATTGAAACACACGGGAACACATCTTCACGGCTCGGGGGAGTGAAACAGACAAGGAGTGCGGCAGACGGGAAACATATGCATTGTCATGCCGAAAACCAGAAACAGACAGATCGGCATGACATGGGGTCACTGCAGCTGTTATAGGGGCACTGTGACTGGTATTCGTATGGGGGTACTGTGACTTGTACTTTAATTGGTGTTATAATGGGGCACAGTGGCTGGCACTGTTATGGGGTCACTGCAGCTGTTATAGGGGCACTGTGACTGGTATTCTTATGGAGGTACTGTGACTTGCACTTTAATTGGTGTTATAATGGGGCACAGTGGTTGGTACTGTTATGGGGTCACTGTAGCTGATACTATACGGGTGCAGGAGCTGGCAATATAAGAGTAATGCTGCTTGCACATGTCACCTCCACCAACGTGTGTCTACTGCGCTGTTACACATACTGTAAATTGGCCAAATCCCAGGTGAACCCCAAAGCAGCACCAGACAAGCCCACAAAGGGATTTCAGTATTTATCATCTTTACACTACTCTACCCTTCCTTGAATCTCTATTATAAGGTTTGATAAAGACCCACGGACATGGTCGAAACGTTACCTCATGGAATAGTTTGCATTTCTCTACTGTGGTGAAGCAATTTTCTTTATTTGGTGATTGAAATAAATCCTTTTTTTGCAAATGATATGAGACTCAGTGCGACTGTTTATCCTCTGGATTTCGGTCAGTGGAATATTTTCACGTTCAGTAAGCACCTTCTAAGCTAGAGTGCGCGTCTTTCCTTCTTTTATTATGCCCCTCCACAGTCTGCAGCACAGCAGCTCCTGTCTCTGCCCCTCCACAGTCTGCAGCACAGCAGCCCCTGTCTCTTCCCCTCCAGTCTGCAGCACAGCAGCCCCTGTCTCTTCCCCTCCACAGTCTGCAGCACAGCAGCCCCTGTCTCTGTCCCTCCACAGTCTGCAGCACAGCAGCTCCTGTCTCTGCCCCTCCACAGTCTGCAGCACAGCAGCCCCTGTCTCTGCCGCTCCACAGTCTGCAGCACAGCAGCTCCTGTCTCTTCCCCTCCACAGTCTGCAGCACAGCAGCCCCTGTCTCTGCCCCTCCACAGTCTGCAGCACAGCAGCTCCTGTCTCTTCCCCTCCACAGTCTGCAGCACAGCAGCTCCTGTCTCTGCCCCTCCACAGTCTGCAGCACAGCAGCTCCTGTCTCTGCCCCTCCACAGTCTGCAGCACAGCAGCTCCTGTCTCTGTCCCTCCACAGTCTGCAGCACAGCAGCTCCTGTCTCTGCCCCTCCACAGTCTGCAGCACAGCAGCCCGTCTCTGCCCCTCCACAGTCTGCAGCACAGCAGCTCCTGTCTCTGTCCCTCCACAGTCTGCAGCACAGCAGCCCCTGTCTCTGCCCCTCCACAGTCTGCAGCACAGCAGCTCCTGTCTCTGCCCCTCCACACTCTGCAGCACAGCAGCTCCTGTCTCTGCCCCTCCACAGTCTGCAGCACAGCAGCTCCTGTCTCCTGCCCTCCACAGTCTGCAGCACAGCAGCTCCTGTCTCTGCCCCTCCACAGTCTGCAGCACAGCAGCTCCTGTCTCCTCCCCTCCACAGTCTGCAGCACAGCAGCTCCTGTCTCTGCCCCTCCAGTCTGCAGCACAGCAGCTCCTGTCTCTGCCCCTCCACAGTCTGCAGCACAGCAGCTCCTGTCTCCTGCCCTCCACAGTCTGCAGCACAGCAGCTCCTGTCTCTGCCCCTCCACAGTCTGCAGCACAGCAGCCCCTGTCTCTGTCCCTCCACAGTCTGCAGCACAGCAGCTCCTGTCTCTGCCCCTCCACAGTCTGCAGCACAGCAGCCCCTGTCTCTGCCCCTCCAGTCTGCAGCACAGCAGCTCCTGTCTCTTCCCCTCCAGTCTGCAGCACAGCAGCTCCTGTCTCTGCCCCTTCACAGTCTGCAGCACAGCAGCCCCTGTCTCTGCCCCTCCACAGTCTGCAGCACAGCAGCTCCTGTCTCCTCCCCTCCAGTCTGCAGCACAGCAGCCCCTGTCTCTGTCCCTCCACAGTCTGCAGCACAGCAGCTCCTGTCTCTGCCCCTCCACAGTCTGCAGCACAGCAGCCCCTGTCTCTGCCCCTCCACAGTCTGCAGCACAGCAGCTCCTGTCTCTTCCCCTCCAGTCTGCAGCACAGCAGCCCCTGTCTCTGTCCCTCCGCAGTCTGCAGCACAGCAGCTCCTGTCTCTGCCCCTCCGCAGTCTGCAGCACAGCAGCTCCTGTCTCTGCCCTCCACAGTCTGTAGCACAGCAGCCCCTGTCTCTGTCCCTCCACAGTCTGCAGCACAGCAGCTCCTGTCTCTTCCCCTCCAGTCTGCAGCACAGCAGCCCCTGTCTCTTCCCCTCCACAGTCTGCAGCACAGCAGCTCCTGTCTCTGCCCCTCCAGTCTGCAGCACAGCAGCCCTTGTCTCTGCCCCTCCACAGTCTGCAGCACAGCAGCTCCTGTCTCTTCCCCTCCAGTCTGCAGCACAGCAGCCCCTGTCTCTGCCCCTCCACAGTCTGCAGCACAGCAGCCCCTGTCTCTGCCCCTCCACAGTCTGCAGCACAGCAGCTCCTGTCTCTGTCCCTCCACAGTCTGCAGCACAGCAGCCCCTGTCTCTGCCCCTCCACAGTCTGCAGCACAGCAGCTCCTGTCTCTGCCCCTCCACACTCTGCAGCACAGCAGCTCCTGTCTCTGCCCCTCCACAGTCTGCAGCACAGCAGCTCCTGTCTCCTGCCCTCCACAGTCTGCAGCACAGCAGCTCCTGTCTCTGCCCCTCCACAGTCTGCAGCACAGCAGCTCCTGTCTCCTCCCCTCCACAGTCTGCAGCACAGCAGCTCCTGTCTCTGCCCCTCCAGTCTGCAGCACAGCAGCTCCTGTCTCTGCCCCTCCACAGTCTGCAGCACAGCAGCTCCTGTCTCCTGCCCTCCACAGTCTGCAGCACAGCAGCTCCTGTCTCTGCCCCTCCACAGTCTGCAGCACAGCAGCTCCTGTCTCCTCCCCTCCACAGTCTGCAGCACAGCAGCTCCTGTCTCTGCCCCTCCACAGTCTGCAGCACAGCAGCTCCTGTCTCCTCCCCTCCACAGTCTGCAGCACAGCAGCTCCTGTCTCTGCCCCTCCAGTCTGCAGCACAGCAGCTCCTGTCTCTGCCCCTCCACAGTCTGCAGCACAGCAGCTCCTGTCTCTGCCCCTCCACAGTCTGCAGCACAGCAGCTCCTGTCTCTTCCCCTCCACAGTCTGCAGCACAGCAGCTCCTGTCTCTTCCCCTCCACAGTCTGCAGCACAGCAGCTCCTGTCTCTGCCCCTCCAGTCTGCAGCACAGCAGCTTCTGTCTCTGCCCCTCCAGTCTGCAGCACAGCAGCTTCTGTCTCTGCTCATCCACAGTCTGCAGCACAGCAGCTTCTGTCTCTGCCCCTCCACAGTCTGCAGCACAGCAGCCCCTGTCTCTGCCCCCTCCAGTCTGCAGCACAGCAGCTTCTGTCTCTGCCCCTCCACAGTCTGCAGCACAGCAGCTTCTGTCTCTGCCCCTCCACAGTCTGCACCACAGCAGCTTCTGTCTCTGCTCCTCCACAGTTTGCAGCACAGCAGCTCCTGTGTCTGCCCCTCCAGTCTGCAGCACAGCAGATCCTGTTTCTGCCTCTCCACAGTCTGCAGCACAGCAGCTCCTGTCTCTGCCCTTCCACAGTCTGCAGCACAGCAGCTTATGTCTCTGCCCCTCCACAGTCTGCAGCACAGCAGCTTCTGTCTCTGCCCCTCCACAGTCTGCAGCACAGCAGCTTCTGTCTCTGCCCCTCCAGTCTGCAGCACAGCAGCTTCTGTCTCTGCTCATCCACAGTCTGCAGCACAGCAGCTTCTGTCTCTGCCCCTCCACAGTCTGCAGCACAGCAGCTTCTGTCTCTGCCCCCTCCAGTCTGCAGCACAGCAGCTTCTGTCTCTGCCCCTCCACAGTCTGCAGCACAGCAGCCCCTGTCTCTGCCCCCTCCACATTCTGCAGCACAGCAGCTTCTGTCTCTGCTCCTCCACAGTCTGCAGCACAGCAGCTCCTGTCTCTGCCCCTCCAGTCTGCAGCACAGCAGCTCCTGTCTCTGCCCCTCCACAGTCTGCAGCACAGCAGCTTCTGTCTCTGCTCCTCCACAGTCTGCAGCACAGCAGCTTCCATCTCTGCTCCTCCAGTCTGCAGCACAGCAGCTTCTGTCTGCCCCTCCACAGTCTGCAGCACAGTAGCTTCTGTTTCTGCCCCTCCAGTCTGCAGCACAGCAGCTCCTGTCTCTGCCCCTCCACAGTCTGCAGCTCCTGTCTCTGCCCCTCCACAGTCTGCAGCACAGCAGCTCCTGTCTCTTCCCCTCCAGTCTGCAGCACAGCAGCTCCTGTCTCTGCCCCTCCACAGTCTGCAGCACAGCAGCTCCTGTCTCTGTCCCTCCAGTCTGCAGCACAGCAGCTCCTGTCTCTGCCCCTCCACAGTCTGCAGCACAGCAGCTCCTATCTGTCCCTCCACAGTCTGCAGCACAGCAGCTCCTATCTCTGCCCCTCCACAGTCTGCAGCACAGCAGCTCCTGTCTCTGCCCCTCCACAGTCTGCAGCACAGCAGCTCCTATCTGTCCCTCCACAGTCTGCAGCACAGCAGCTCCTATCTCTGCCCCTCCACAGTCTGCAGCACAGCAGCTCCTGTCTCTGTCCCTCCAGTCTGCAGCACAGCAGCTCCTGTCTCTTCCCCTCCACAGTCTGCAGCACAGCAGCTCCTGTCTCTGCCCCTCCACAGTCTGCAGCACAGCAGCTCCTATCTGTCCCTCCACAGTCTGCAGCACAGCAGCTCCTATCTCTGCCCCTCCACAGTCTGCAGCACAGCAGCTCCTGTCTCTGTCCCTCCAGTCTGCAGCACAGCAGCTCCTGTCTCTGCCCCTCCACAGTCTGCAGCACAGCAGCTCCTGTCTCTGCCCCTCCACAGTCTGCAGCACAGCAGCTCCTGTCTCTGCCCCTCCACAGTCTGCAGCACAGCAGCTCCTATCTGTCCCTCCACAGTCTGCAGCACAGCAGCTCCTATCTCTGCCCCTCCACAGTCTGCAGCACAGCAGCTCCTGTCTCTGTCCCTCCAGTCTGCAGCACAGCAGCTCCTGTCTCTGCCCCTCCACAGTCTGCAGCACAGCAGCTCCTATCTGTCCCTCCACAGTCTGCAGCACAGCAGCTCCTGTCTCTGCCCCTCCAGTCTGCAGCACAGCAGCTCCTATCTCTGCCCCTCCACAGTCTGCAGCACAGCAGCTCCTGTCTCTGTCCCTCCAGTCTGCAGCACAGCAGCTCCTGTCTCTGCCCCTCCACAGTCTGCAGCACAGCAGCTCCTGTCTCTGTCCCTCCAGTCTGCAGCACAGCAGCTCCTGTCTCTGCCCCTCCACAGTCTGCAGCACAGCAGCTCCTGTCTCTGCCCCTCCACAGTCTGCAGCACAGCAGCTCCTGTCTCTGCCCCTCCACAGTCTGCAGCACAGCAGCTCCTGTCTCTGCCCCTCCACAGTCTGCAGCACAGCAGCTCCTGTCTCTGTCCCTCCAGTCTGCAGCACAGCAGCTCCTGTCTCTGCTCATCCACAGTCTGCAGCACAGCAGCTCCTGTCTCTGTCCCTCCAGTCTGCAGCACAGCAGCTCCTGTCTCTGTCCCTCCAGTCTGCAGCACAGCAGCTCCTGTCTCTGCCCCTCCACAGTCTGCAGCACAGCAGCTCCTGTCTCTGCCCCTCCACAGTCTGCAGCACAGCAGCTCCTGTCTCTGTCCCTCCAGTCTGCAGCACAGCAGCTCCTGTCTCTGCCCCTCCACAGTCTGCAGAACAGCAGCTCCTGTCTCTGCCCCTCCACAGTCTGCAGCACAGCAGCTCCTGTCTCTGCCCCTCCACAGTCTGCAGCACAGCAGCTCCTATCTGTCCCTCCACAGTCTGCAGCACAGCAGCTCCTATCTCTGCCCCTCCACAGTCTGCAGCACAGCAGCTCCTGTCTCTGTCCCTCCAGTCTGCAGCACAGCAGCTCCTGTCTCTGCCCCTCCACAGTCTGCAGCACAGCAGCTCCTATCTGTCCCTCCACAGTCTGCAGCACAGCAGCTCCTGTCTCTGCCCCTCCAGTCTGCAGCACAGCAGCTCCTATCTCTGCCCCTCCACAGTCTGCAGCACAGCAGCTCCTGTCTCTGTCCCTCCAGTCTGCAGCACAGCAGCTCCTGTCTCTACCCCTCCACAGTCTGCAGCACAGCAGCTCCTGTCTCTGTCCCTCCAGTCTGCAGCACAGCAGCTCCTGTCTCTGCCCCTCCACAGTCTGCAGCACAGCAGCTCCTGTCTCTGCCCCTCCACAGTCTGCAGCACAGCAGCTCCTGTCTCTGCCCCTCCACAGTCTGCAGCACAGCAGCTCCTGTCTCTGCCCCTCCACAGTCTGCAGCACAGCAGCTCCTGTCTCTGTCCCTCCAGTCTGCAGCACAGCAGCTCCTGTCTCTGCTCATCCACAGTCTGCAGCACAGCAGCTCCTGTCTCTGTCCCTCCAGTCTGCAGCACAGCAGCTCCTGTCTCTGCCCCTCCAGTCTGCAGCACAGCAGCTCCTGTCTCTGCCCCTCCACAGTCTGCAGCACAGCAGCTCCTGTCTCTGTCCCTCCAGTCTGCAGCACAGCAGCTCCTGTCTCTGCCCCTCCACAGTCTGCAGCACAGCAGCTCCTGTCTCTGCCCCTCCACAGTCTGCAGCACAGCAGCTCCTGTCTCTGCTCCTCCACAGTCTGCAGCACAGCAGCTCCTGTCTCTTCCCCTCCACAGTCTGCAGCACAGCAGCTCCTGTCTCTGCCCCTCCACAGTCTGCAGCACAGCAGCTCCTATCTGTCCCTCCACAGTCTGCAGCACAGCAGCTCCTGTCTCTGTCCCTCCAGTCTGCAGCACAGCAGCTCCTATCTCTGCCCCTCCACAGTCTGCAGCACAGCAGCTCCTATCTGTCCCTCCACAGTCTGCAGCACAGCAGCTCCTGTCTCTGTCCCTCCAGTCTGCAGCACAGCAGCTCCTGTCTCTGCCCCTCCACAGTCTGCAGCACAGCAGCTCCTGTCTCTGCCCCTCCAGTCTGCAGCACAGCAGCTCCTGTCTCTGCCCCTCCACAGTCTGCAGCACAGCAGCTCCTATCTCTTCCCCTCCACAGTCTGCAGCACAGCAGCCCCTGTCTCTTCCCCTCCACAGTCTGCAGCACAGCAGCTCCTGTCTCTTCCCCTCCACAGTCTGCAGCACAGCAGCTCCTGTCTCTGCCCCTCCACAGTCTGCAGCACAGCAGCTCCTGTCTCTGCCCCTCCAGTCTGCAGCACAGCAGCTCCTGTCTCTGCCCCTCCACAGTCTGCAGCACAGCAGCTCCTGTCTCTGCCCCTCCACAGTCTGCAGCACAGCAGCTCCTGTCTCTGCCCCTCCACAGTCTGCAGCACAGCAGCTCCTGTCTCTTCCCCTCCACAGTCTGCAGCACAGCAGCTCCTGTCTCTGCCCCTCCACAGTCTGCAGCACAGCAGCTCCTGTCTCTGCCCCTCCAGTCTGCAGCACAGCAGCTCCTGTCTCTGCCCCTCCACAGTCTGCAGCACAGCAGCTCCTGTCTCTGCCCCTCCACAGTCTGCAGCACAGCAGCTCCTATCTCTTCCCCTCCACAGTCTGCAGCACAGCAGCTCCTGTCTCTGCCCCTCCACAGTCTGCAGCACAGCAGCTTCTGTCTCTGCCCCTCCACAGTCTGCAGCACAGCAGCTCCTGTCTCTGCCCCTCCACAGTCTGCAGCACAGCAGCTCCTATCTGTCCCTCCACAGTCTGCAGCACAGCAGCTCCTGTCTCTGCTCATCCACAGTCTGCAGCACAGCAGCCCCTGTCTCTGCTCATCCACAGTCTGCAGCACAGCAGCTCCTGTCTCTGCCCCTCCACAGTCTGCAGCACAGCAGCTCCTGTCTCTGCCCCTCCAGTCTGCAGCACAGCAGCTCCTGTCTCTGCCCCTCCACAGTCTGCAGCACAGCAGCTCCTGTCTCTGCCCCTCCACAGTCTGCAGCACAGCAGCTCCTATCTCTTCCCCTCCACAGTCTGCAGCACAGCAGCTCCTGTCTCTGCCCCTCCACAGTCTGCAGCACAGCAGCTTCTGTCTCTGCCCCTCCACAGTCTGCAGCACAGCAGCTCCTGTCTCTGCCCCTCCACAGTCTGCAGCACAGCAGCTCCTATCTGTCCCTCCACAGTCTGCAGCACAGCAGCTCCTGTCTCTGCTCATCCACAGTCTGCAGCACAGCAGCCCCTGTCTCTGCTCATCCACAGTCTGCAGCACAGCAGCTCCTGTCTCTGCCCCTCCACAGTCTGCAGCACAGCAGCTCCTGTCTCTGCCCCTCCACAGTCTGCAGCACAGCAGCTCCTGTCTCTGCCCCTCCACAGTCTGCAGCACAGCAGCTCCTATCTGTCCCTCCACAGTCTGCAGCACAGCAGCTCCTGTCTCTGCTCATCCACAGTCTGCAGCACAGCAGCCCCTGTCTCTGCTCATCCACAGTCTGCAGCACAGCAGCTCCTGTCTCTGCCCCTCCACAGTCTGCAGCACAGCAGCTCCTATCTCTTCCCCTCCACAGTCTGCAGCACAGCAGCTCCTGTCTCTGCCCCTCCAGTCTGCAGCACAAGCCCCGCCCACTGCCCGCGTCCTCGGTCACCAGGGCAACCCAGTGTAAACTCTCTGCGGCCGCCATGGAGCCGGGCGCGGTGTCTGTGCTGCCGCCGATGCTGCCGCGCACCAGGTACCGCAGTGTGTGAGCGGAGGGGGCAGGTAACACCGGACAGGGGCTGCGGCTTCTTCCCGGGCAGGAGGCGCCACATGACATAGATCCGATAGAATGGCGGCTGGAAGGACGTGCAGCCCCGTGTGTTATAGGATCCCTGCTATTATTCTGTGCGTTTTGTCATCTCCGCAATGTCAGGAATCCGCAGTGTGGACCCTGCAACCAGTGTGAACGGGGCTGCTCTGTCCAAACTGCTGGTTCCCAGCCTCCCCCCTCAGACCCCGAAAATGTTGCATCTTCTTAGCTATATAGTGGGGGTCTCTGGGATCTAAAAAAGAGAGGAAAAATACATCCAGAGTGTGTTTTATTGTTTATTTTATTTATTATTTCATAAATATGTATTTATTATAAATTTTAAACAAGTGCAAAACAGTTTAACCCTATGACTTTCTGGCGCTTCATGTATGTGACGAGACCACCAGGGTCAGCAATTGGCTGCAGCGGTCATCACCCAGAGACTGATGGGGTCCACAGATCGGTACCGATTTCTCCGGCTTTAACCTACAAATCTGCAGCCCCTCTATGTGACTATTCTCACGTCTCAAACTCCGCACGCTGTCAGGATCCTCCTGAAGCAGGCGGTCACGAGACCCCCAATATATGATTTCCGTACTTCCGGCCACATTCCGACTAGACTTGTATTGAGCGAGGCCGGACACGACTAGTCTGAGTGTGGCCGACAGTACGCATATCGTCACATGACCGCCTGCTCCCCGCAGCTTAGGATCCTGACTGCGTGCCGTGGGATATGTAACCTTTGGGACCCCCACTAGTCGTCGCACAGCTCCATTCATTGGTACAGGACCAGCTGCAGTACCCTGCACAGCCTGGTGGGGGGGAGGGCGCTACCGTGCTGGTGATTCAGCGCTGCGGAATCCTTATTCTTAGGATATGTTCACACGCGCTCGAGCCGCATTGCTTTGCTGGTGCCCGAGGGGTCAGAACCCGGCCAAGTACACAGTGATAGGGATTACTTGCTTTTCTGCAGCCATAACCTTCACTCTTGGCAGCATTAATCCTGAGTATAAAATACAGCAAGTAGCGGCATTTTTCAGGCTGATGACATGTGTGATTTATTTACAGTACATGTTAATAAAGCGAGTTTTAGACCCAAAAAAACACTGAAAAAGTTTGCAGCGTTTTTTGCGCCTCCTCATTGTTTTCTATGACTGTGTTCACATTCAGCGTTTTTTTTTACGCTACATTCAAACAGCGTTGTTTTTTGGCGCGGCTTACAAGTATACTTTATAAAACTAACTTTATTAAACATGTACTGCAGCTATTCAGCGAAAAATCGAATTTTTGCATTTTTGCAGCGTTTTCTCCTCTGCCTTGTTGGGTAAAAAAAACGCTGAAAGATTTAAAAAAAAAACAAAACAAAAAAACACCGCGGTTCTAAAATTCAGCGTGCATGAGATCTCGGACATCTCGTACTGTAAAAATCAGCTTTTAATTTGTCATAAAAATAAAAACTGCTGCAAAAACACAAGGTGTGAACAAAACCTTAGGGCGAAAAAAAAAACTGCGCAGAATTCACATGCTGCAGATTTAAAAAAAAACAAAAAACGCTCATTTCCATTTTTTATAAGAAAATCGACAAACGACATTGATAACGAAGGACATTTCATGAAACATTATTTTTAGCTTCACGGGAAAAATGTGTAATGCCCTGGGAGTACTTAAGCCTGACCTATTCTTTGTAGATATAATCTTGAATAATCCGTCAGTGACCTACAATCCATCTGTCAGTAGAAAGGAGACATTGGGGGGGGGGGGGGGGGGGGAAGGACGGATTTCTACATTTCACCTTCCCGGTGGAGGGGAATAAAGCGGCAGAATAAATGACCAATAAGTGTGACTATGAGCGGAGGGAGAGAAAGGATCTAATCATTGAGCCGCTAATGATACATTATGGATAGTGATGAGCGGACATGCTGGGATAAAGGGTTAAAGTAGGCTATAGAATGGGAGGTGATGAAATCTCCTGTCGGTGGGGAGGCGTCACAATACTTTTCTCCCCGTATTGTAGGTAGGCATTGGTGTCGATCTATTAAAAGGGGGCAACCCAACCCCTTCTAACAGCTCCACGGTCCATTGTAAATTTTACTACATACCCAGACCGGTGCTGTTCCTCCGATCCCTCCCGTCAGTCATGTGACATGATTAGGGCACCTGACTGTTGCAGCCAGTCAGCGGCTCCTCATCAGCTGCTGCTATCAGTTTTCCAATTTGAGAGGTTTCCAGTAACGATGAGCGAACAGGCTCGGATTTAGGTGTTATCTGAGCACGCTCGTGTCCTAATCTAGCATTTTCGGCGTTCTTGGGAAAATATGCTCGAGTCGCCGCTGCGGCTGTTCGACAGCTGCAGTGATTGCCCGTTTGTTAGGCAATACCTGTATGTGTTGCGGCTGTCGAACAACCACTCGACATGCAGCCGCGGCGACTATTAGCACTCCTTATCCGAGCACGCATCACTAGTTTCCAGGTGTTAAATATTGATGTCTTCTTAGAGCAGCAGGAGGGAAAGATGCTGCGGTCATCAATGTTCTTACTAACGCCAATATTGGATTTATTGCTGCAAAGTTTGTAGGCACGGTTTTTGTGGCTGTGTTACTGCTATCCCACAGGGTTAATTGCTGACCCATTGTAAGAGGTTTCCAGCACTATGAATGTTCAGGTAAGCAAAAAAAAAGTCTTTTGTGCCTCGCTACAGATCTGAGAGCCGATACAGATGAGCATAGTAACCGCATTCATGCAATAAATCACTTTTTTTTTGTGTTTCTTTAGGCTGCATTTTCCTGCGATTCCTACATCGAGAAGCGATCCAGGAGAAGAAACCCAGTCCAAAATTAACACCGTAAGTTATATTGCAAAGAGAAATATGTGTAAAAGCCAAACGAGGGATTTCTATCTGTTAAAGGGATTCTTCAAAATAATATAGGCTTTGAGCTCAAGACGACTGTTCAAACACAGCACAGGCACTCTCTGCACCCTTGTTGCCACTAAACAGTTCTGCGCACGCTCCCAACTAATTGTTTGACATCTATATCTGGCCCCTGTAAAACCAGAACTGTCATTCAGGGAAGGAGGGCAGAGAACGATGGACAGTAAGTAGGTGGGAAGGTGCACTGAACTGCACGGTCACGTCAAGGATGCACCTGTGCTTTGTTTGAGCAGTCGTTTTGAGCTGACAACTTACTATAAATCATCTCCCCTCCTTTCTCAGTTTGTGCAGAGGATACATTGCTTTCCCTCTGTTTCCTCCCCGCGGCAGTGAACTTGTATACTGTCTGTCTCTGTATGTGACATTGGGATCCCTACAACGATAATTTTGTGCCAAAATAAATAAAGTGCAGTATTGCAAAGATGCAAAATCCAATACGTATGAAAGTCTATAATACCACTATAGGGTATGCACTAATTTATACAGAAACCACCCTGAATCAGTGCTCCAGGGGTGTACAAAACCATATATTACAATGAAACATTTAAAGAACACCTGTTATCTGCTCAAATAAATTGTACAAATCCTTCATCTCCACTGATTCTGCCGCTCTTTTCCGTTTTGCGCTGTGTCGTTCCATTGCAGAGATATTCACATTTGTTTCTTCTGGAGTGCAGCATGTGAGATCTCTACTTTGCAGTGCAACTTTGCATTTCTTTACAGTCTTCTCTGGGGGGGTTTGCGCTTCCGCCCCTCTTTCCTGGAGAGGGCGGGGTGAAAGCACAAGCCCCCAGAGAAGACTGTGAAGAAATGACAAATTGGACTGCAAAGCAGAGATTTCTCATGCTACGTTACAAAAGCAACAAATGTGAATATCTCCGCAATGGAACGACGCAGCGCAAAATGGAAAAAAGTGGCAGAATCAGGAGAGGTTGTTGTGAATTCTGTTGTCGAACTCCCTCCTGTGGTCGTGAATGGTACTTCGGCGAGTTCTGTCCATGGATTCCCTCTGGTGGCTGTGAGTGGAGCTGCTGCTTCTGAGGTTCCTTACACAGGTGACGTGGTTTATCCTTTGGTTGGCTGCTCTATTTAACTCCACTCAGATCGTTACTCCATGCCAGCTGTCAATGTTCCTGCATTGGTTCAGTTCGCTCTTGGATCTTTCTGGTGACCTGTCTACTCCAGCAGAAGCTAAGTTCCTGCTTGTTATTATTTGTTCATTGTTTCCTTGTCCAGCTGCATATTATGATTTTGCCTTGCTAGCTGGAAGCTCTGGGATGCAGAGTGGCATCTCCGCACCGTTAGTCGGTGCGGAGGTCTTTTTGCACACTCTGCGTGGTCTTTTGTAGTTTTTTTGTGCTGACCGCAAAGATACCTTTCCTATCCTCTGTCTGTTTAGTAAGTCTGGCCTCCCTTTGCTGAAACCTGTTTCATTTCTGCGTTTGTGACTTTCATCTTTACTCACAGTCAATATATGTGGGGGGGGCTGCCTTTTCCTTTGGGGAATTTCTCTGAGGCAAGGTAGGCTTTATTTTCTATCTCTAGGGCTAGCTAGCTCTTAGGCTGTGAAGAGGCGTCTAGGGAGAGTCAGGAACGCTCCACAGCTATTTCTAGTTGTGTGATAGGATTAGGGGTTGCGGTCAGCAGAGCTCCCACATCCCAGAGCTTGTCCTGTGTGAGTTTAACTATCAGGTCTTGCCGGGTGCTCCTAACCACCAGGTCCATAACAGAGGTAAGGCAACTAGATTATTACACATGGGATGGGAGACGTCTCATACGAGGGGATATAAAAAAAGAAAATCTCATTTATATGTATAAAAACGTGTGCTCAATACAAAGGACTGGAACGTGACTTCTTCCTTCCAAGGACCAGGGGACATTCAGTACAAGTGGAGGAAAAGAGATTCTGGCATCTAAATAAGAGAAGACTGGGCAAGGGCCCCAATATGCAAATAAGGAGGTGTAACAGGGCATCAATCTTTTGGCTACACCAAGGTTTTTCCTAATTTGCATATAAATGAAAAGTTATTTTGTCAGGTAGTGCTGTGCTGGTGGGTTGTTATAAGGGCTAAGTCCCCTACAACACTGGGTAGCCCTTTTAAAATGCATTTTGGGGTGACAGTTTTTGTTAAGGACACAATTTCTACTTCTAAACCATTTATATTGATTTGTAGCATTGATTTTATAACAAAACATTTACTTTGCTTTTGTATCTACCTCTATATAGAATCTTATAAATTCAGCCATCGGTAATCTGTCTACCTGGCCGGCATATGGGGCAGGACAGAGCATTCAAAAGCACAAACCGTGTACGGCATCTGATCTACGCTGCGCCAGGTCAGTAGAATGCTTTACCCTGATTTTACACTCTGTGCTAGGACCGATTCTTTTTAACCTCTTCATTAATGACCTTGTGGATGGGATTGAGAGTAATGAGTCAGTCTTTGCTGACGACACCAAACTATGTAGGATATTAACATCTGACATTGACATTAAAATATTACAGAATGATCTGGGTAAGATGACTGAATGGGCAAACACTTGGCAAATGAGATTAATGTCAATAGGGGGACTTGTCAGGGAGTCACAAAAACACTGAACTTTAGGAAGGCAAAGTTTGACCAGCTTAGAGATGCCCTTAATCTGGTAGACTGGGACAATATCCTCAGAAATAAGAATACAGATAATAAATGGGAAATGTTTAAGAACATCCTAAATAGGCAGTGTAAGCGGTTTATACCTTGTGGGAATAAAAGGACTAGAAATAGGAAAAACCCAATGTGGCTAAACAAAGAAGTAAGACAGGCAATTAACAGTAAAAAGAAAGCATTTGCACTACTAAAGCAGGATGGCACCATTGAAGCTCTAAAAAACTATAGGGAGAAAAATACTTTATCTAAAAAACTAATTAAAGCTGCCAAAAAGGAAACAGAGAAGCACATTGCTAAGGAGAGTAAAACTAATCCCAAACTGTTCTTCAACTATATCAATAGTAAAAGAATAAAAACTGAAAATGTAGGCCCCTTAAAAAATAGTGAGGAAAGAATGGTTGTAGATGACGAGGAAAAAGCTAACATATTAAACACCTTCTCCACGGTATTCACGGTGGAAAATGAAATGCTAGGTGAAATCCCAAGAAACAATGAAAACCCTATATTAAGGGTCGCCAATCTAACCCAAGAAGAGGTGCGAAACCGGCTAAATAAGATTAAAATAGATAAATCTCCGGGTCCGGATGGCATACACCCACGAGTACTAAGAGAACTAAGTAATGTAATAGATAAACCATTATTTCTTATTTTTAGGGACTCTATAGAGACAGGGTCTGTTCCGCAGGATTGGCGCATAGCAAATGTGGTGCCAATATTCAAAAAGGGCTCTAAAAGTGAACCTGGAAATTATAAGCCAGTAAGTCTAACCTCTATTGTTGGTAAAATATTTGAAGGGTTTCTGAGGGATGTTATTCTGGATTATCTCAATGAGAATAACTGTTTAACTCCATATCAGCATGGGTTTATGAGAAATCGCTCCTGTCAAACCAATCTAATCAGTTTTTATGAAGAGGTAAGCTATAGACTGGACCACGGTGAGTCATTGGACGTGGTATATCTCGATTTTTCCAAAGCGTTTGATACCGTGCCGCACAAGAGGTTGGTACACAAAATGAGAATGCTTGGCCTGGGGGAAAATGTGTGTAAATGGGTTAGTAACTGGCTTAGTGATAGAAAGCAGAGGGTGGTTATAAATGGTATAGTCTCTAACTGGGTCGCTGTGACCAGTGGGGTACCGCAGGGGTCGGTATTGGGACCTGTTCTCTTCAACATATTCATTAATGATCTGGTAGAAGGTTTACACAGTAAAATATCGATATTTGCAGATGATACAAAACTATGTAAAGCAGTTAATACAAGAGAAGATAGTATTCTGCTACAGATGGATCTGGATAAGTTGGAAACTTGGGCTGAAAGGTGGCAGATGAGGTTTAACAATGATAAATGTAAGGTTATACACATGGGAAGAAGGAATCAATGTCACCATTACACACTGAATGGGAAACCACTGGGTAAATCTGACAGGGAGAAGGACTTGGGGATCCTAGTTACTGATAAACTTACCTGGAGCAGCCAGTGCCAGGCAGCAGCTGCCAAGGCAAACAGGATCATGGGGTGCATTAAAAGAGGTCTGGATACACATGATGAGAGCATTATACTGCCTCTGTACAAATCCCTAGTTAGACCGCACATGGAGTACTGTGTCCAGTTTTGGGCACCGGTGCTCATGAAGGATATAATGGAACTAGAGAGAGTACAAAGGAGGGCAACAAAATTAATAAAGGGGATGGGAGAACTACAATACCCAGATAGATTAGCGAAATTAGGATTATTTAGTCTAGAAAAAAGACGACTGAGGGGCGATCTAATAACCATGTATAAGTATATAAGGGGACAATACAAATATCTCGCTGAGGATCTGTTTATACCAAGGAAGGTGACGGGCACAAGGGGGCATTCTTTGCGTCTGGAGGAGAGAAGGTTTTTCCACCAACATAGAAGAGGATTCTTTACTGTTAGGGCAGTGAGAATCTGGAATTGCTTGCCTGAGGAGGTGGTGATGGCGAACTCAGTCGAGGGGTTCAAGAGAGGCCTGGATGTCTTCCTGGAGCAGAACAATATTGTATCATACAATTAGGTTCTGTAGAAGGACGTAGATCTGGGGATTTATTATGATGGAATATAGGCTGAACTGGATGGACAAATGTCTTTTTTCGGCCTTACTAACTATGTTACTATGTTACTATGTAATGTAGATAAATGTAAAGTATTGTACCTAGGACGGCGTAATCCTATTGCTTCATATACATTAAATGGGAGTATACTCGGGACTACAGAACAGGAGAAGGACTTGGGTGTTCTGGTTACAAGTATCTGAGCAGCAGCACTCAATGTCAGGCAGCAGCCGCAAAGCAAACAAGATTTTAGGATGTATAAAAAGAAAGATAAAGTCCTGCATCCTAATGTATTATTACCCATTTATAAATCACTGGTGAGGTCACATCTAGAATATGAGATCCAGTTTTGAGCTCTACATATTAAAAAGGATATTCAGAAGTTAGTCAGCTCAAAGGCGGAAAACTAGATTATTACAAGGGATGGAACGCCTGTCATATAATGAAAGGTTGGAGAAGTTGGGCTTGTTTAGACTAGAAAAAAAAGACGCCTCAAGGCCCCGTCACACATAGCGACGCTGCAGCGATACCGACAACGATCCGGATCGCTGCAGCGTCGCTGTTTGGTCGCTGGAGAGCTGTCACACAGACAGCTCTCCAGCGACCAACGATCCCGAGGTCCCCGGTAACCAGGGTAAACATCGGGTAACTAAGCGCAGGGCCGCGCTTAGTAACCCGATGTTTACCCTGGTTACCATCGTTAAAGTAAAAAAAAACAAACGCTACATACTTACCTATCGCTGTCTGTCCCCGGTGCTCTGCTTCTCTGGTCTGGCTGTGAGCACAGCGGCCGGAAAGCAGAGCGGTGACGTCACCGCTCTGCTTTCCGGCTGACCGGCGCTCACAGCCAGACCAGAGAAGCAGAGCGCCGGGGACAGACAGCGATAGGTAAGTATGTAGCGTTTGTTTTTTTACTTTTAGGATGGTAACCAGGGTAAACATCGGGTTACTAAGCGCGGCCCTGCGCTTAGTTACCCGATGTTTACCCTGGTTACCAGCGAAGACATCGCTGAATCGGCGTCACACACGCCGATTCAGCGATGTCAGCGGGACCTCAACGATCAAAAAATGGCCCAGGCCATTCCGACACGACCAGCGATCTCACAGCAGGGGCCTGATCGCTGGTACGTGTCACACATAGCGAGATCGCTACTGAGATCGCTGTTGCGTCACAAAACTTGTGACTCAGCAGCGATCTCGCTAGCGATCTCGCTATGTGTGACGGGGCCTTTAGAGGAGATCTCATTTACATGTATAAATATACAGCTCTGGCAAAAATTAAGAGACCACTGCAAAATGTTCAGTTTGTCTGATTTTTCTCTTTATAGGTATATTTTGGAGTAAAATGTAAATTGTTCTTTTATTCTATAAACTACTGACAACATGTCTCCGAAGTTCCAAGCAATAAATTTTGTATTTATTTTCTGAAAATGAGAAATGGTCAAAATAACAAAAAAATTCATTGCTTGCAGACCTCAAATAATGCAAAAAAAAACAAGTTCATAATCCTTTAGAAACAACAATACTAATGTTTTAACTCAGGAAGAGTTCAGAAATCAATATTTTGTGGAATAACCATTATTTTTAATATCACAGCTTTCATGCGCATAGCATGCTTTCCACCAGTCTTTCACACTGCTTTTGGGTGACCTTATGCCACTCCTGGTAAAAAAAATGTAAGCAGTTCTTCTTCGTTTGATGGCTTGTGACTATCCATCTTCCTTTTGATTACAATCCAGAGGTTTTCAATGGGGTTCTGGTCTGGAGATTGGGCTGCCCATGACAGGGATTTGATGTGGTGGTCCTTCATCCACACATTGATTGACCAAGCTGTGTGGCATGGCGCATTGTCCTGCTGAAAAAAAAACAGTCCACAGAGTTGGGGAACATTGCCTGAGCAGAAGAAATCAACTGTCTTTCCAGGATAACCTTGTATGCGGCTTGATTCATACGTCCTTCGCAAAGATTAACCTGCCCAATTCCAGCCTTGCTGAACCATCCCAAGATCATCCCCGATCCTCCACCAAATTTCACAGTGGGTGCAAGACACTGTGGCTTGTACGCCTCTCCAGGTCTCCGTCTAACCATTAGACGACCAGGTGTTGGGCAAAGCTGAAAATTAGACTCATCAGAGAAGATTACCTTACTCCAGTCCTCTATGGTCCAATCCTTATGGTCTTTGGCAAACTTCAGCCTGGCTCTCCTTTGTTTCTCATTGATGAAAGGCTTTTTTCTAGCTTTACATGACTTGAGTCCTGCCTCTAGGAGCCTGTTTGAACCATTCTTGCCGTGCACTTCACCCTAGCTGCAATTTGCCATTCCTTTTGTAGGTCACTTGATGTCATCCTGCGGTTGCTGAGTGACATTCGAATAAGACGATGGTCATCCTGGTCAGTGGAGAGTTGTTTTCGCCCTCTGCCGGTCTGTAGCTTTGTTGTCCCCAATGTTTGCTTCTTGACCTTGTTGTAATGGACTGCCGTCTTAGAAATTTTAAGGATGGAGGCAACATGACGCTCACTGTGTCCCTCTGCTAGTAAAGCCAGAATTGAGCCCTACTTTTTCTCACTCAAGACTTTTCTTTTCAACTTCTTTTGAATGGATAAAAGTAATTTTTTCATTCCTATTACTTTTGGGATATTACTAGCACTTGTTTTGCCATCCAGCTTGTCCTATTACAAGAGGATTGTGAACACCACAACAGGGTTTTTTATACTTTCCTTCGTTAAATAAGATTTGGTTCAGGTGATCACCTAATCAGAAGCACATTAAGTAGAATGAGGTGTACTCTGGTTGGAATTCAACGGACACTGGAATGGAATGGCTGTCAGACATGGAGAGAAGCGGATTTTTCTAAAACTGTGCAGTGGTCTCTTCATTTTTTCCAGAGCTGTATGTGTGGTTGGTATAAAGGACTTATTATTTCCAAAGACCATTCTAAGGACCAGGGGACACTAGTTACGGGTGGGAGAAAGGTGATTCCGGCAGCTAAATAGGAAAGGGTTCTTTACAGTTAGAGCAATCAGACTGTGGGATGCCGAAAACAAGAGGTAGTAATGGCCGACACTATAACAGCTTTTATACAAGGGCTGGATGATTTCCTCAGTTATACTTGTGATGTCCTGAGGAAGGGGTCATTTGAACCTTGAAACGCATTGAATTAAACCACTTTTGTCTATTTGAACACCTTGACTTTACATCATTATTGGCAGCGCGGACTACATCCACAAAATCCTCTATCTTGTCATACCTAACACAAGAGGTAGTAATGGCCGACACTATAACAGCTTTTATAAAAGGGCTGGATAATTTCCTCACTACACATAACACTGGGGTTATAGATAAGTTAGTGACAAATGTACACTTACTGGAGAAAGGTTGAACTTGATGGACCAAGGTCTTTTTTCAACTTACGTAACTTCTTACACTGTTTTCTTCTGGACACAGTGGGATCTGCAGACAGCTGATCATTGGGTGTGAGGATAGTTGGACCAACACTCATATGATTTTGATGACCCACTCTAATAAAGGGCACTATGTTGTAGAAAACCCCTTTAAGTGTAAACAGTCTTATAAGTATTATTGTGATTATTCTATTGTCCCATTTAACAGATCTGCCAAGGAAAATGCAAGCACTGTGTCCAAGCCACGCTACCTGGAAAAACTTGAATCCTACTTAAGAAGGGAACTGCAGTCTCTGGATTCTGCCAAAGTCCTTTCTCAAGAACTAAGGTTACAGGTCAGTTAAAGATCCAGCAGCTACGTAAACGTGCCTGTAATTGGCACTGTAGTTTATAGATAATCGGTCCTATCAACTCCCCTCCCAAAACCACACATATGGAAATGCTGGTTTTTGACTATAAGGACACGTTCATATGTTCTATATGTTGCTGCATTCCCAAGCAATTAGCATTTTAATTTATATGAAAATGAGGCTTTAAGTGCTATGAGTGTGACAGAGCACTTCCCGGGCCTCTGCCTTGCCCAGCAGCAGCCACTTTAAGTTGGATTGATAGTCCACTGTCTGATTTCTTGACATCACACACACAGAGTGAGTCAATAAATCAAGCTGAAGACACTGGTAATGGGTGGGAAAACAATCTCGGGAGGCTGAGGCTCATTAAGTGCTCCATCACACCCAGAGCACTTAGTGTCTCATTTGTATCTGATTTAAAATGCTGATTTCTCAGGAATGCAGCAACGGATAGAAGATATAAAGATGTTGATGAATTTACATGCAGTTTGGGGAGTCGGGGGGATGATTTTACCGATAGATTCCCATGACTCTAGTGGGATCAAATGGATTGGGTCGCTACCTGAGATCCTCAGGTAATGATGGATAAAGGTTACAACAGCCAATGACACGGATCTGATATTTGTTACCTATCCAGTGAATTGATGATAACTAGTTTGTTAGAATACTTCCTATAAGGTCTTTCTGACGCTACTCACTTCTGCATTGCGAGGTGACATTGCATCAGCAGATGCCTACCAGGATGCTTCCACTATCAGCAGGTATCGTGCTCATGTCCTGTTCTGCAATTCAGAATTTTCCATGGCCATTATCAACTTTAGAGATGATCAATTCAGTTGTCGCTGCCCAGGTCTGGCATCCAGTCCTTAGTAGTAGGTGGTCTTCACTTCCGCACTTGGCCCAGAATCCTGGCCGCCTCTTGCGTTTACTAGGCCCTTCAACATAGTGATGTTACATGGGGGCTACTTACTTTGTGGGGCCTAGTAAGCACCAGAGGCACCAAGGTTTCCAGGTGCAGAACTGAGGACCAGCTGCCATGGAGGACCTGCCTGTCGTCGTAGCAGAGCAACGCGTTTTGCGCTCATCTCTAGTTATGAATGCCGAATATATAAATTTATATATGTGCCAGTCATGTAAATGTGGAGAATGTCTGATAAAATTAGACAACATTTCTGTAAACTGAAACTTTAGGGCTCAAATACACTTTATATGGGAGTGGTTTTATGCATGGTGGCTATGGAAAGGGCAGCACAGAGATAAAGTATCATTCCTTGGCCTCGTTTAGATGTGCGTGGCCGCAGTGTGTCTGTATTTAACTCTTTCTATAGTGGATGAGACGCCTCAACTTTCACCGCTCTATTGATCTGATCTTTCGGCACCGTAAACACCAGCAAAAGTATTCATGCCCGGTTTTACGCATGGTGGCTATAGAAAGGGCAGCACAGAGATACAGTATCAATCCTTTGCCTTGTTTAGATGTGCGTAGCCGCAGTGTGTCTGTATTTAACTCTTTCTATAGTGCATGAGACGCCTCAACTTTCACTGCTCTATTGATATGACCTTTCGGCACCATAAAAAACCAGCAAAAGTATTCATGCCCGGATGAAGCTTTTCTGTGAATGGACAAGAAATCGGCTCATATTTTGCATTTTTCTCTTTAGCCGTACAGAGATGTCTTTGATTATTTTATGGAGGATTTTAAGACCTACAAACCATTGCTCTGTGCCATTAAAAACGAGTATGAAGTCACTCTTGGTGAGTATGACCTCTCCATTACGTTTGTTCCACCGAATAGCTTTTTCAGGAGTTTATTTCTAATCGTAATGTCACTCAGTCCAAACTCCCGCTTTTGTCTTATATTCTAGAATTAACGAGATTGTCTGGGAGATTCTTATTTTTCTTGTAGAAATTAACTGATAATTAGAAAAGAAGCAATATTCCCATAATGCCACAGTCAGGTGACTAATTAGCCAGTCTCGCACCAAGCCAACCTGTTTTCAACTTCCTCCGAAAATCATCGCTCTGATTTTTCTAATACTTTCCGGTCCAATCATGAGCTTAAAACTGATCTGCAAGTCACTATATATACTGTATATAGAGGATGCACACCTGCTATTTATATTCTTGGCAGCTTATTAGCTCAGGGCAGAGCTGTGACTACAGCTTAGCTACAGTGCCTATAGGGAATCTGTGGTAGTCTAAGACACGCCTCCTGTCTCATCATTAGTTCAACGGCTTCTTTCTCCCTCCTCCCATAATGTATAGGTCTAACTCGGTGGTCAAATCAACACATTATGGAGGCATCAAAGGACTACATATTACAGGCTAGATCTCCAATTCCAAAAAAAAATACATTTTTCCTGTAATGGGAGTCACTTTGGGAACTCAAAATGTGTGTGGGGGCATCACACTTTGCTGGGGTGACTGTGGGGTCATCCTAGTGTGCACTTAAGGGGGTACTGTTGACAAATCATTGTATGGCGGTCATTATACTGTATGGGGGCCATCATACTGTGTATATAAGGGAGTACTGTTGGCAAATCATATTGTATGGGAGTCATCATCATACTGTATAGAGGCCATGTAAGGGGTCATCATATTGTACATCTAAGGGGGTACTGTGGGTGAATCATATTGGACGGGGTCATCATACTGTATTGCGGCCATTTAAGGGGTCATCATACTGTACATCTAAGGGGTACTGTGGGCGAATCATATTGTATGGGGGTCATCATACTGTATCGAGACCATGTAAGAGGTCATCATACTGTGCATGTAAGGGCAAATCATATTGTATAGGGGTAATCATACTGTATGGGGGCCATATAAGGTGTCGTCATACTGTGAATGCAAGGGGGTACTGTGGGTGAATCATATTGTATAGGGGCCATAATACTGTATGGGAGCCATGTAAGGGGTCATCATACTGTGCATGTAGAGAGTACTGTTGGCGAATCATATTGTATGGGGGGTCATCATACTGTATAAAGACCATGCAAGAGGTCATCATACTGTGCATGTAAGGGAGAATCATTGTATAGGGTCATCATACTGTGCATGTAAGGGGTACTGTGGGTGAATCATATTGGATGGGGGTCATCATACTGTATGGGGGCCATTTAAGGGGTCATCATACTTTGCATGTAAGGGGTACTGTGGGCTAATCATATTGTATAGGGGTCATTCTACTGTATGGGTCCATGTAAGGGGTATCGTAGTGAGTGAGAAAACTAAGGGGCGTCAGTCAAGTCAAAACTACTGTGCAAGTTGGGCAAAACATGTTCCTTTCCCTGTCTTTAAAAGTTGGGCAGTATGTCCTGCCGTGACCGTGCCTGTGTACCCTGATTCCACCAACTCATCCAAAAAAAATTTTTAACAATGTTACGGAAGATTGCTAATTTTTTTCCGGTTCCAGCTTCTTTTTACTTTCAGTCGTTGATGTACAAAAGCCATCCAGAATCAGCACCATCTATGACCAGCCCAGAATGACATGATGTGGCTGGGGACTATGCACCCTGAGGCTTTGGTGCTGCTGCTACTACTATAGCTTCACCATGGTGTATATTACAAAATATTAGAACTATATGTGCTCACACTTTTCAGCCCCAATTAGTATTATTTTACAACTCCAACAATATATAGCAGTTTATCTATGTGATGACACAATTCTCCTCATTTACTGCTGCATCTTATAGTATAAAATGATTGCAGTATAAATCAATGCTCCTCCGGGGACCCTCATGTTTCTTTTGCCTCTTTAGAGATTTAGCAATCCATTTGCTAATCTGCTGTTCACCAGAAGACCCAGCAGGGATTTCTTAGCAATGTGTTTATTAGTCTCCACAGTGACCGGTTTTATACATTATCGGTTTTATACATTATTATGGAAAATATGATAGAATTCAGCATCTCTCATTAATGTTGTGCTAATGGAGAAAACTTGCAATGAGCACAAAATTTGCATTTGTTTTTTACTTTTGCCTTTCATCATCTATTTTTATTGTGAGAGGTTTTCTGATACAAAACCCAAAATCGTGTTTCCTTTCACA
The DNA here is from genome assembly GCF_032444005.1 of Ranitomeya imitator. Taxonomy (NCBI): domain Eukaryota; kingdom Metazoa; phylum Chordata; class Amphibia; order Anura; family Dendrobatidae; genus Ranitomeya; species Ranitomeya imitator. The sequence goes on along the minus strand of NC_091290.1, from coordinate 118,208,162 downwards.
CAGTCAAAGTGTAACTTCGCATTTGGAAAACTCTTGACATCTCCTAGGGACATATAAAAAAGGTTTGATCAGTTGGGGACTTCCTACTTAGACCATCACTGAGCGCTGCTCTCCTCCAAGACTGTCAATAGGAAGTCTAAAGAGCAGTGTTCCCCAAGTTCGATCCTCAAGAGCCACCAACGGGTCATGTTTTCAGGATTTCCTTAGTAATGCCCAGGTGAGAACTCCATAATCTAGACAGGCATCAATTCCATCACCTGGGCCATACTAAGGAAATCCTAAAAACACAACCTGTAGGTGGCTCTTGAGGACTGGAGTTGGGGAACACTGCTATAGAGTCTATCCTCAGTCTTGGAGGAGAGAAGCACCTGGCTGAATACTTTTGCCTTCACCCAAGCACCTAGATCCAAACTTCTGACTTGACAAAAGTTATTTTTAAAGAGTCCAGTTATACTTTAAAAGGATTGCTTCCAAATCACAACCCCTTCCTACAAGCCAATGTCTTGCCAAAATCCATCTCCATTAGCTATCGTGACTCTTGATCTTGGCTTGTCCATGCCATTCTTTGACCTGTCACTTACTCCTGGCAGTTCACTGACGGTTCCGGAATCTGGACACAGACTTTTTAGGTAGTTTTCTAACTAAAGTAACCGTAACTAGCTAATCTCCATGGATCCACCCTCATGGAGCCTCCAATGATTAGCTGGGGGAAGTTCTATCTAATCACAAACTTCAAGAAATCAATAAAGAAAATAAGTGGCACTCACCACTAATGTAAAATCAGACATCTTTTCCTTATTGCAGTCTCATGCCATGGAACAAAAGAGACATACTGACAACAGCTATTTTGGGTAAAACTGTGCTGCCCCCATGACTTATGTCACCGAACCTCCTTATGTACAGCATATCAAACTTTATCATTAATTACAAAATCTAAAAAAGAAACATACAAAGAAGATCATTTCACAACAAACAACCAGGTGCTCCCCGCAAGATGTCAGGCAGAGGAATGAAAAGAATTATCAGAAGAGTTGTCCAAGAGCCAAGGACAACAGGTGGAGAGCTACAGAAAGACCTGGAATCAGCAAGTACAATTTTTTCGAAGGAAACTAGTAATGCACTCAACCTCCGTGGCCTATATGCACGTTCGCAACGCAAGACTCCAATTGCTCAACAAAAAGCTCATGCAACTAGTTTAAAGTTTGCTCAACCACATTTTGACAAGCATGTGAAATACTGAGAGAATATAGTCTAGTCAGATGAGACCAAAATTGAACTCTTTGGATGCCATAATACACAGCATGTTTGGAGGCCAAAAGGCACTGCATATCTCCCAACAACACCATAGCAACTGTGAAGTTTGGAGGTGGGAACATCATAGTTTGGGTTTGTTTTTCAGCCTACGGCACTGACAAACTTCATATAATTGAAGGAAGGATAAATGGACAAATGTACTGAGACGTTCTTCATAAACATCTGCTGACATCTACAAGGCTGATGCAGATGGAAATGAGGGTGGAAATTTCAGACAATGATCCCAAACCCACAGCCAAGGAAACTCTCAATTGGTTTCAGAGAAATAAATCTGCTAGAATGGTCCAGCCAATCACCGGACCTGAATCCAATAGATAATGTATGGAAGGAACTAAAGCTCAGAGTTCATAGAAGGAGCCCATAGAACACTCTGAATGTGAAGAAAGTTTGGGTGGAAGAATGGGCCAAAATCATAACTGAGCAATGCCTGCGACTAGTTTCTCCATACAGGAGGCACCTTGACGTTTCATCACCAACAGAGGCTTTTATACGAAGTATTAAATAAATTTCAGTAAGCGTGTTCAATACTTCCTCCCCCCCCCCCCATGTCATTTCTCATTATTACACATAACTTAATTTATGGACATGTATGGTTTGTCTTTGTAGAAGAACAAGGTCATCAAAAAAAGATGGTAATGATATACTAATATGCACATTAAGCTCATTATGGGAGTCAAAAAAATGGTGGAGACCATACACTTACTTATGGTAATGTGGTAGACAGTGATGGCATGTGGTCCTGGCTTCCCAACGTGCGTTTCACCCTTGCTTCATCAGGGGCATGTCATATGAGTAGTGAGTATATAAGGTTTAGCATGTTAACTAATTGACCAATGACAATTCCCAGATCAAATCATGTATTTTATATGTTGACCAATCCTGATGTCTGTTTATGATGTTATCGCAACGTGAGCTATCCAATAGAAGGTTTCATTAATGATCAAACCAACCAGCCAATCCCAGTGACTCTACTATGTGACCTTAGTGACGTATGTATCCGTCCACAGTTTCTGATTGGTTCCGCCGCAATTTGATGGAGAAGTTCTCCAAGACGGAACCATGTAGGTTGGGCATGCACAAATACTTTAATGTCAGTATCAGATAAAGTTTTTTTTTTAGAGAGATTTACCAGTTTTATTTCATGTTAGATATCTGATTAGTCCGTATGGTTAGAATTCCTCGAGATAATTAGATTCTTCCATATAAACTGCTAACGTGCTCAGGGGATTCACAGCTCACCAAAGAGAACAGATCCGGTCGCTGGAGCCTTTGAAGGCCATGCTGGTTTCCGTATCCGAACGTTGCGACAAGGAGATTCAAAAAATTTACGAAAACGAAAGGCTCGAAGTAAAAACTCTAAAAACGGAGAAATACAATCTGTTGAAAGTGATTGATCAATTGAAAGAAGAGAAACTCTCTTTACAGGCTCAGGTAATCCTTTTTTTTAAATCCTGTAATAGTGTAATTAAAAAAAAAATAAGACCAATGGTCAAGGGCTTCTTTTTCTGGAAATGGGCTAGTGAGGAAGGTACGAGGAGCATGGTGAATAGGAGCTGTATTGTGGTAGTGTTGGTGTCGTGAGTATAGAAAAGCTCGGACAGGCCAACTGGGAAACCGGTAAATCCCCCGGTAGGCCGCTGTGTAGAAATAAGCCACTTACCCACAAGAATTAGCAGTAGTTGGCCAAAATATCTGATTCTCAGACAAAGCAGCATCTCATCTTTCATTGTACAAACTCGTTTATTATTACATAGACACACAGGAAAATTGGTGAATGATGAATGTGAATACCTGCATGTAACTGAACATGGGGCCACCTCAAGCTGACACTGGGTATAGATACTCACCCCAATCAATGAATTCTGGAGGTCTTCCTGTCCCTAGGTGTGGATTTTATCAGAAATTGATATACAGTTGCCTTGAAAAGTTATTCTTACCCCATAAACAATTCCAGTTTTTCACTTTACATCCCCAACTTTCATCTATTTTTTAAAATAATTAGAAAACTAAATGTTTCCTTCACACGTCACAAATACGTGACACTTTGTGTTGGCATATCACATAAAATCTCAATAGAATACATTTAAGTTTGGGTGTGTAACGTGAAAAAAATGTGGAAAAGTTCACAGGGTATGAATATTTTTTCAAAGCACTGTATCTTTGTTTATTTTGTAAGTTTTATCGTAAGTCTGAATAGGATGCAATGGACAGGAGAAATATGTTGATTTCATGGGTTTTCTGGGCATTTTCTGTTACCTGTGCAGGGAGGGGGAGGAGGTGAGCTGTGACCATGACCCATTGTCATGTATTTAAGTGTTAAAAGGGTATTCCCATCTCCAGGATCCTATCCCAATATGAAGTCGGTGTAATAATAATAATAATATTAGCAAATACCTCCAATTAGACATGGATTATAGTTCTCCTGATTAGCTATGTCGCTTATCCCATGAGGGAATTGCAGTAGCTTAGGTATCCATGGTTACAACTGTCATTATATCAGTGGTCGTAACCATGGATAACTAAGCTACTGCAATGCCCTGCAGATGGAGTAAGCAACGTAGCAAATCAGGAGAACTATACTTTTCTGTACCACTGCCGGGGTCAGCTGACAGGTTTCTTGCTTCCTCTTTTGCTATGAATGGCGCATGACTAATGCTACCAATCACTGGATTGCTTACAGTTTAGATGGCATTGTAGAAATTGGGATAGAAAGTGCCAACCCCTTTAACAAGTTTAACAATCGCTTCTCTTCAGATCAATGTCCTGAAATATTAGCAATTAGCGTCTTAAGTTCTTCAGTAACAGAACCTGCCCTTATACAGCTATATAGATAATGATATTGCTGTTAGGTCTCCAAGCTGCAGGAAGAGATGGAGAAGGTGTATCTGATGTACAGGAACGAGTGTGACGCTCGGAAACTTCTGATTTCTGATATCAATGAGCTGAAGTATCAGCAAGAAGATCTCAGGCTGTCCCAAGGTCATAGTAAGTTACGGAATTGTAAAATGAAGTATTCAGTCTGTCATCATGCTTGTCACCTAAGTAACATTGTAACTGCAATGCATTACTTATCTTATACAGACCCTAGAGTTACATCCTGTATTATACCCCAGAGCTGCACTCACTATTCTGCTGGTGCAGTCACTGTGTACATACATTACATTACTGATCCTGAGTTACATCCTGTATTATACCCCAGAGCTGCACTCACTATTCTGCTGGTGCAGTCACTGTGTACATACATTACATTACTGATCCTGAGTTACATCCTGTATTATACTCCAGAGCTGCACTCACTATTCTGCTGGTGCAGTCACTGTGTACATACATTACTGATCCTGAGTTACATCCTGTATTATACTCCAGAACTGCACTCACTATTCTGCTGGTGCAGTCACTGTGTACATACATTACTGATCCTGAGTTACATCCTGTATTATACTCCAGAGCTGCACTCACTATTCTGCTGGTGCAGTCACTGTGTACATACATTACTGATCCCGAGTTACATCCTGTATTATACCCCAGAGCTGCACTCACTATTCTGCTGGTGCAGTCACTGTGTACATACATTACATTACTGATCCTGAGTTACATCCTGTATTATACCCCAGAGCTGCACTCACTATTCTGCTGGTGCAGTCACTGTGTACATACATTACTGATCCTGAGTTACATCCTGTATTATACTCCAGAGCTGCACTCACTATTCTGCTGGTGCAGTCACTGTGTACCTACATTACATTACTGATCCTGAGTTACATCCTGTATTATACCCCAGAGCTGCACTCACTATTCTGCTGGTGCAGTCACTGTGTACATACATTACATTACTGATCCCGAGTTACATCCTGTATTATACTCCAGAGCTGCACTCACTATTCTGCTGGTGCAGTCACTGTGTACATACATTACATTACTGATCCTGAGTTACATCCTGTATTATACCCCAGAGCTGCACTCACTATTCTGCTGGTGCAGTCACTGTGTACATACATTACTGATCCTGAGTTACATCCTGTATTATACCCCAGAGCTGCACTCACTATTCTGCTGGTGCAGTCACTGTGTACATACATTACTGATCCTGAGTTACATTCTGTATTATACCCCAGAGCTGCACTCACTATTCTGCTGGTGCAGTCACTGTGTACATACATTACATTACTGATCCTGAGTTACATCCTGTATTATACCCCAGAGCTGCACTCACTATTCTGCTGGTGCAGTCACTGTGTACATACATTACATTACTGATCCTGAGTTACATCTTGTATTATACTCCAGAGCTGCACTCACTATTCTGCTGGTGCAGTCACTGTGTACATACATTACATTACTGATCCTGAGTTACATCCTGTATTATACTCCAGAGCTGCACTCACTATTCTGCTGGTGCAGTCACTGTGTACATACATGACATTACTGATCCTGAGTTACATCCTGTATTATACCCCAGAGCTGCACTCACTATTCTGCTGGTGCAGTCACTGTGTACATACATCACATTAGTGATCCTAAGTTACATCCTGTATTATACTCCAGAGCTGCACTCACTATTCTACATTACACCTGTACACTCCTGATCGTTAGGGTTGTTCTGCTGTATAACAAGTGACTTGTTTAGTTATCACATCTTATGTATTGCAGAAGAGCAGGGAGAAGACCCGGTGACTTTAGCTGTGGCACTAAGAGCGGCCCGAAATGATCTCACAAAAACTCAAGTTCTACTGAACACCTTAAAAGCCGATTATGGAGATGTTGTTCCCAGAAGAGACTTTGAGAATCAGGAAAAACATCTAGTTGCATGTGTAGAAAAGGCAAGTCTTTATATGTGCTCTGTATATCCTTTTTATATTTTTGTGTCTTTTTGTGTTATTTAAAAACACTGTACGTCACTACGATTAATGAGTACGTGAACTCCATTATCGCTATATATGTAAAAAAACGTAAGGTACTTAGTTAATATTTTTAAATAAAAAACTGTTAAAGCCATTTTTTTTTATTAAAAAATGTTCACTAAGTACTTTATGGTTTTAGCTTTTACAGCAATAGCGGAGTTCATGTTTTCATTATGTTTAGTGTGTATTTGTATATTGGACACAACGTATATGTGCACCTGTATATTAATTCAATATTATAGCTGTGATTGTCCACATTTTATATATCTGTTATTATCATTTTTGTGTTATTGTATTGCAGTTGTCTGACTTTACATTTTTTCTACCCTCCACTTGGTTTGTCGGTTATGATCTGCACTTCCATGTTGTTAGGCCGCCTGCTTTCTATCCACCATCTTGATTCCATATTTCATGTTATTCCTCTACGCTCTGCTATAAATCCCATGATGTATCAGGGCAGCATCCCATGACCAGCTAGAACCAGCAAATCTATGTCTCCTGGGATCTCACTGTGATTATTATCATTCCTTTTATGTTCTCCATAAATAATATAATATATTATAAGTGTACAGTCAGTAGGTTAAACTGTAATCTCCTACATTATAATTGTTGACAGGAGCTGTGCAGTCATCATCATTATCTGTGAAAAAAGCTTCAATGGGACAGTCCATACAGTTTCATCATCATCTAGTAACTTCCATTGACTGAGATAGTGACCCCCTTTATAAGACATACCGTATATACTCGAGTATAAGCCGACCCGAGTATAAGCCGACCCCCCTAATTTTGCCACAAAAAACTGGGAAAACTTATTGACTCGAGTATAAGCCTAGGGTGGAAATGCAGCATTTACCGGTGAATTTCAAAAATAAAAATAGATCATTATTTCCCCATAGCTGTGCCATATAGTGCTCTGCACCGTTCATATTTCCCCATAGGTGTGAACCATATAGTGCTCTGCACCGTTCATTGTGCCCCCTAGCTGTGCCATATACGGTGCTCTGCACCGTTCATTGTGCCCCATAGATGTGCCATATACAGTGCTCTGCACCGTTCACTGTGCCCCATAGCTGTGCTGTGCCATATACGGTGCTCTGCACCGTTCACTGTGCCCCATAGCTGTGCTGTGCCATATACGGTGCTCTGCACCGTTCACTGTGCCCCATAGCTGTGCTGTGCCATATACGGTGCTCTGCACCGTTCACTGTGCCCCATACATAGCTGTGCTGTGCCATATACGGTGCTCTGCACCGTTCACTGTGCCCCATAGCTGTGCTGTGCCATATACGGTGCTCTGCACCGTTCACTGTGCCCCATAGCTGTGCTGTGCCATATACGGTGCTCTGCACCGTTCACTGTGCCCCATAGCTGTGCTGTGCCATATACGGTGCTCTGCACCGTTCACTGTGCCCCATAGCTGTGCTGTGCCATATACGGTGCTCTGCACCGTTCACTGTGCCCCATAGCTGTGCTGTGCCATATACGGTGCTCTGCACCGTTCACTGTACCCCATAGCTGTGCTGTGCCATATACGGTGCTCTGCACCGTTCACTGTGCCCCATAGATGTTCCACAAAAATTTGTGCCGCCGCTGCCGCAATAAAGAAAAAAAACCACATACTCACCTCCCTTGATTGCAGCTCCCGGCGTCTCGTTCCGGCGCCTCCATCTTCCCGGCGTCTCTGCTCTGACTGATCAGGCAGAGGGCGCCGCGCACACTGTATGCGTCATCGCGCCCTCTGACCTGAACAGTCAGAGAGCAGAGACGCCGGGAAGATGGAGGCGCCGGCCGGGAAGATGGATCGGCGCCCGGCGGCTGGAACGAGGACAGGTGAATATGCTATACTCACCTAGTCCTGGCGATCCTCGCGCTGTCCCCTCCTGTCTTCGGTGCCGCAGCTTCTTTCTCTATCAGCGGTCACCGGCACCGCTGATTAGAGAAATGAATAAGCGGCTCCGCCCCTATGGGAGGTGGAGCCGCTTATTCATTTCTGTAATGAGCGGTCCCACGTGACCGCTGAAGAGAGGAAGAAACTGCAGCGCCGAAGCCCGTGGGACGGCAGGGACAGCGCGAGGATCGCTGGGACTAGGTAAGTATACCTCAGCGCCCTCACCCCCTCACCCGCCGACCCCACCGCTACCGTGACTCGAGTATAAGCCGAGGGGGGCACTTTCAGCCCAAAAATTTGGGCTGAAAATCTCGGCTTATACTCGAGTATATACGGTAAATGCATGTACAGTGGTGTGAAAAAGTCTTTGCCCCCCCCTTCCTGATTTCCTATTCTTTTGCATGTTTGGTGATCTGAAACATTTAAGTGTGACAAACAAATTTAAATATTAGACAAAGATATCACAAGTAAGCACAAAATGCAGTTTTTAAAGGAAGATGTTTATTATTACGGGAAAAAGAAATCCAAAACCCTGTGCAAAAAAAAGTGATTTCCCCCTTAAAACATAAATGAACTGTGGTTTATCACATCTTTGGGAACGGAGTTCAAATTCCTTAGCCACACGCAGGCCTGATTACTACCACACCTGTTCTCAATCAAGAAATCACTTAAATAGGACCTGTCTGACAAAGTGAAGTAGACCAAAAGATCTTCAAAAGCTAGAAGTCATGCCGCAATCCAAATAAATTCTTGAACAAGTGAGAAAAAAATCTAATTGAGATTGCTCAATCTGAAAAGGGTTTTAAAGCCCTTATTTATTTTCTTGGTTTTCAGTCTCCTCTGGCGCTCTAAGAGTGCTTTGTAGGTTTAATTGGTTATTGTTCCCTATTGGTGCATTTTTCCGATAAATGTCACTTCCCCCTATGTTTTTTATACCACCTGAGGAAGATGGCGTGCCGCTATCAAAACGCATTGTGGACTGTTATACATTTTAATAAAGGTTTGTGCCTTTTAATTTTAACTGTTTTACCTTTCTTGCCTCAGCGCTCCTGAAGACCGCGTCATCTTTTTGCTTCCTTATTTCTAAAGCTTTGGCACTCCAACAAACCACAGTCAGAGCCATTATCCACAATGACAAAAACATGAAACAGTGGTGAACCTTCCCAGAAGTGGCCAGCCAACCAAAATTATCCCAAGAGTTCAGCGTTGACTCATCCAAAAGGTCACAAAAGACCCCACAACATCCAAAGAACTGTAGGCCTCACGTGCCTCAATTAAGGTCTGTGTTCATGACTCCACCATAAGAAAGACTGGGAAAAAATAGCCTACATGGCAGAGTTCCAAGACGAAAACCACTGCTGAGCAATAAGAACATGAAGGCTCCTCTCAGTTTTACCAAAAAACATCTTGATGATCCCAAAGACTTTTGGGAGAACACTCTGTGGACTGACAAGACAGAAGTTTAACTTTTTGGACCCATTACATATGTTGTAGAAGTAATACAGCATTTCAGAAAAGCAACATCATACCAACAGTAAAATATGGTGGTGGTAGTGTGATGGTCTGGGGAGGTTTTGCTGCTTCAGCACCTGGAAGCCTTGCTGTGGTAAATGGAACCATGAATTCTGCTGTCTACCAAAAAATCCTGAAGGAGAATGTCCGGCCATCTGTTCGTGACCTCAAGCTGGAGCGCACTTAGGTTATGCAGCAGAATAATGATCCAAAACACACCAGCAAGTCCACCTCTGAATGGCTTAAGGAAAACAAAATTAAGACTTTAGAGTGGCCTAGTCAAAGTCCTGAACTTAATCCGATTGAGATGCTGTGGCATGACCTTAAAAAGGCGGTTACTGCTAGAAACTCTCTAATGTGGCTGAATTACAACAATTCTGCAAAGATGAGCGGTCCAAAATTCCTCCAGAGCGTTGTAAAAGACTCAGCCAGTTATTGCAAACACTTGATTGCAGTTGTTGCTGCTAAGGGTGGCCCAACCAGCTATTAGGTTTTGGGGGAAATCACTTTTTCACACAGGGCCATGTAGGTTTAGATTTCTTTTTCCTTTAATAATAAACCTTCATTTAAAAAACTGCATTTTGTGTTTTTTTATTTGTGTTATCTTTGTCTATAATTTCAATTTGTTGGTGATCTGAAATATTTACGTGTGACAAACATGCAAAAGACTAGGAAATCAGGAAGGGTGCAAATACTTTTTTACACCACCGTAATTTCCAGGAGATCACCATAAAACCATATGACCCAACTGGAGAAGTACAGGAGGAATTAAAAAAAAAACAAAAAAAACCTGGAATTCTACTTTTCATTCTGCTTGGCCCGAAGGAGTTAGGCAGAAGCCCCCTTTTAGAAGGACAATGGAGAAAATTCACCAAAACTGTTGGTGAATTTCCCCATTGTGTGTATTTATATATATTTTTATAAACATGGCACATATATAAATTGATCTTTATTGATGCAGATGGGCATTCTTCAGAACGACCTCTCCCAATTACAGCAGGAACACAAGTCACTTCTAGAGATCAACCAACAAGTTGTACAGCAACATGATTCTATCTGCCAGGAGGTGGACGATCTTCAGAAAAGCAGAACCCCTAGGCCGGACTGGGAGAAGTGTATAGGTATGTACAACCATTGTATCATATTTTCCCTTAAATGTTAAAAAGAAATGTATTTTTGTTTATTGACTGACGTTCAGTTTTGTACCCCTTACCTAGTGTCGTAATTATGGCAGGGTAATCTCTGACCAGTCATCATCAGTAAACTCTGAAACCTGGTAGTAGTTAGCACATTACATTCAAACGAATAGCCATCTATAGTACATGGATGACGGTGGGTCTGCCAGAATGCTTAATGACTATTCTAGCTTGGGAAATGGGGGGCCGGACCCAGGAAACCTCCCTCTATCTCATCCATGTGGCCTCATAATATACTATAGAAACCTACATCAGACATATCATTCATTGTATTCTTTGAACAAACAATTTGAAAGATTGCAAATGTGGGTAAACTTTGCCTCCAACTGAACTTTCTAAGACTATATTACGCAGCTGATAAAATGTTGGTGTCCTTTCTGCAGATCTGTTTCCCGAGGTCTTTCAGCGATGGTCCGTATTATCTGACGGAAAGAGCAGCGACCAGCTTTTGGATGTGTTACTGACAGAACTGGGCACGAAAGTTCTCCAAGAGAAGGATTTCTTTCCGGGCATGGTATTAAACTCTGTAAGGGAAGAGTCAGACGGCTGTATTAATCGGATGGAGATTGCATGAACTGGCTGGTGGCTCTCCCGACCCGAGAGTGACAGCTGCATAGAAATACATGAAGTGGTCATGCTCTGGTCGAGAGAGCAGCCAGCCAGTTTATGCACTGTGTTCCGATCTCCACCTCAATTTTATGGCCACCTGACTGCGCCCTTACACATTCATATGGTATATTCACAAATAACCCGGGAACCTACTTAGGCGGGAAACTTGCAACCATGGTAGTAATATTACAATTCTTCCCTAAGTGGCAGGCAACAGTGTTGTACTGCTCTAAGATCGGGTTCAGACAGCAGTACACGGACTTCAATGCCTGGCCTAACCGTGGATCGCCTAACCCTAATTTACAACCTCATATATGTGGTACTTGTAAAGCGGTAAGTTCAGGTCAGGAGTAGAGTTGAGCGAATGTGTTCGGCATCGGTCACCAAATCTGAATTTGCCCTATTTGTGCCGAATTTATGTTTGACAATCAATTCCAAACATATTCGTTACTTTCTACTCCCAATAACTCGCTTGCAAATACAATATTCGCCGCCGATCGTAATTGGAACCAAATTTTGAAAAATTCACTCAACTCGAGTCAGGAGATCAGTGGTCAGTCCGGCATTGTGGTCTATATACGGCCATCTGAATTCAGCCTAAGGGTGAGGTTTCCAATTAGGTGAATGACTTCATGACTGTATGTTCGTGAACAACTTTGGCAATGGTACATCATGAATCTTAGGATGTTTTCAGCTTTGGCTTACTTTCCGTACAGAAGCCACAGAGATGTGTTTCCAATGATTGATTTAAAATCTAACACATAAGAAAGCTGAACGTCTGTGATATTTGGAAGTTCAGAAGGGCCCCTAGAAATCTTGAGCTCTTGTGATACAGCTATTCGAATTGTTGATTCTAGGGAATTAGCGATAAAATTCCCGTTCATCTGCGCCAGGATCGACCAGTGAAAAACTTAAGATTAAGCCTAAGAGAGGTGTACGGGATGATAAAGGAAATTTGGAGAGAAAAATTTGCCATGGATCAGCAGGTAATGTACCGAGCATGTGCGATTGCATTCACATTGGTTAACGTCAACTGGATACATAGATTATGGTCTGTGATTATGACAGTGACAAAACTCACATGACTGCTGCAGCCAATCGGGGGCTACTGATTAGTCGCAGTGTTGATGTTCGATCCTTCAGGAAGAGAGAGCTATGGAACTCTCTTCCAGCTAAGAGAAACACAAGCATTAGTGAAGAAGACGGGTGGGAGTCCAATAAGTACAAGGCTTTTTTGTTTTGTTTAATTTACAGACCACCATGGGCCTATGTTAAAAGTTAGAAAAAATATATATAGTAGTGGAAATAATCAGAAAAAAAAAATGTGCAAATGCGATTCCTATAAGCTGGACTGGGCTTTTACTTTATAAACCAATGAGAAAATGTTTCTCCCCGTTGTCTTTCTTGTAGAAGGGTAGACGATCCTCTCTGCCTGAGTTTATGATAAACTATCTACAGAGGAAGTTTGGGGAGGCGTCATTTGGATGGTCGTATTCTTTGCATCAAACATGTCGGATTCAACTGCGAAATGACCAAATCCATTCTTTTTATCGAGTCCTTATGGGTCAAGTGAGTAAAACGTAGGCTTGTTCTTCATCATCCTTGGTCCATAGACACTTGGTTAGTACACGAGTATATTCGCTCATCACTAGTGGCTTAGAGTCCTTGTCCTTCACACATGGAAGTGGAGAATACTCTGGTGATAGGACATGTCTGCCTCTACATGAGATCGGAGAGGTCACAATGTAAAGGTGACCTAGTCCAAGTCCGTACATCTGAGCACACAATACACTTATGTGTACGAGGCCGGAAATGCTCCATCTTGTCAATGATACAGTTCAAAACCCCAAATCTGAACTTTTCCTGGTGGTTCCCATCGGCACGCTAATATGGAAAGGCTGTTTTGCAGATGGATGAAGATTTGTATTATGCTTGGTTTCACGGACATAAACCCCTGCAGAAGGAGCTCGCTGCTGCCGACAGCTCAAATGATGGATCAGTAACACAGGAGCAGTTCAGGTATGCTAGCTAAGTAATGGAAAAACTGCAAAAAAAACCCCCATACCTTCTGTACTGATATTTTAAGGGATAGTCGTATCTCGGCCATTTATGGCATATCCACGGGGAGATTCTCATCTGTTATATGCCATGTATGTATGATAGTTCTCCACAGAGGTGGGGGAACCTGTCTAGATGTTGGGTCCCACCTAGCAGTCACTTATGACATATACTATGGTTAGGTCATAAATGTTTGACATGAAAATAGCCCTATACACAACTACACAATAACCAGGTATAATGGTTATACGTGTATTTCTCACACAGGCATCAGGTGACAAACACCGGGACTCTCTGCAAACTGACTAAACTGTTGCGTTAGATGTGAACCCACACTTGGTTTTGTAGAACAGCAGAGCCTCTTATTAGATGGGGTAAGAAATTATTCATAGGACCTGGTCCCATCAGCCACGTCAGTAATCAGAGCCCCAAGAACTGTCTCCTACCCGCCAGAAGTCACATATCTACTTTTGATTAGCGGGCCTGGCGGGATATTACGCGTGCATCACACTACAACTATGCTGTCACACCAGGCTGGCTAATCAACAGCAGAGCCACAGATCTCAGGAGGCGGTACTCAGGGCTTGTGTCCAGCAATCAGAGATTACGGACGTGGACGATTGACCGAGTCCTGTCAATCTATACGCACCAATAATCAAATACAGCCATACTTAAAAGTGAGCCTCTACACACAGAATGACTGTTCAGACCAAGCACAGGCGCTCGGTGCACCCTTGGTGCAGCCAATAAATTCAGTGTACCATCCCACCTAACTGTTTGCCATTCATCTCCGCTTTTCTCTGGTTCCTGGAAAGCCACAGCTGTCAGTCATGGAAAAGGAAGATGGATGGAAAACAATTAGATGGGAAGATGCACTGCTCAACAATGGCAAGGGTGCACTGAGCACCTGACGGCAAACTACGGCTGTATACACTCCCTTTAAAGGGACTCTGTCAGCACATACCAAGCACAGGAGTTCGGGGCTTCACGGCATGGCCAGTCTTATAAATACAGCTCCTCGTTTTCCCTCTACCTCCACTCTTCTCAGCCCTATGAAGCCAGAGCTGGCAATGAAAGAAGAGAGAAAAATGGTCATAGAGGGAAAAAAACAAGTAGGTGGGAAGGTGCACTTTACTGTTTGGCCACACCAAGGGTGCACCAACCTCCTGTACTTGCTCTGAACAGTCATTCTGTGCTGACAGTCGCTTTAAGTGGACTGCTTTCTCCGCTTGCTCTATTCACAAAGCATCAACGTCGTAGACAGGGTCAATCTTAGACTATTGCATCCTTTCCATACTGCCACAGGAAGAAAGTGACAGGGCCCGTGGCAAGGAGTCCTCCACAGGCTGTAAGACATTTTCCTATCCTAGTGGTAAAAGAAAATCTTGCTTTTAGGTTCATTCTACAACTTACAAAATCTTACATATATTAGGCACCGTAGTGCAGACAGGTTTGGGGTTCTCCATGCCTTCTTTTTTGATGAAGACCATTTGCAGCTCAGTACATTGCAACTACATGGTCCAAAAAAATCTGCATGTAGGAAAAAAAAAAAAATGCTAAACTGTTCAGGAAATCCTACTTCCTCATTACAAGCCTGGCATGTCAGAGTAAGGAGACTTATAGGCCATGCATGCTCCACTGGGAAATTAAGTATGCAAATTGTCTTGTCAGAAAGGAAAAGGACTAGAACTTTAGCGCCACGTATTGGAAACTTCATGTTTGTATTATTTCCACAGGTTCCAACTCAGAAAAGCCTTTCCATCGAAGACTTCAGCTGAAATTCAGGAACTGATGGACGCTGCCGAGTCCCAGCTGAAGCCGGAGGATGAAAAAATCATTTACAAGTCTTTATTCAGTGAGGTGAAACTACGTTTTTATTACATAAAATAACTACGTAACTCTATAATGTAATCATAGGTAGATTAAAGGGGTTGTTTCATTCAGGATATCTGATATGTTGATCAGATTTCCCATAAATGTCCAATGTCTTGAGAACGCAGTCCTGGCATGCTTTCACGGATGCATTCATGGCCCCCTCAGATCATATCTACCCATAAATGTCCCAGATGGACAACCCTTTTAAATATTTGGTATCTGGACATTTGACTCAATGAATGGCAGTATTATATAAGCACGCCTGTGTGGCATTATATGGCCCCCTGTATCATATAGCTACTATTAGAGCACAAGTACTGCTCCGTTTTAGCTTCTCATAATTTTATTTATATAGCGCCAACATATTCCGCAGCGCTTTCCAAATTATAGAGGGGACTTGTACAGACAATAGACATTACAGCATAACAGAAATCACAGTTCAATCAGATATCAAGAGGAATGAGGGCCCTGCTCGCAAGCTTACAAACTATGAGGAAAAGGGGAGACACGAGAGGTGGATGGTAACAATTGCTTTAGTTATTCGGACCGGCCATAGTGTAAGGCTCGGGTGTTCATGTAAAGCTGCATGAATCAGTTAACTATGTAGCAGTACAGACACAGAGGGCTATTAACTGCATGAAATGTATGAGAACATGATGCGAGGAACCTGATTAAGGTGTTTTTTTTTTTAATGGGCCACACAGGGATAGTAAGGTTAATGCGTTGAGGCGGTAGGCCAGTCAGAACAAATGCGTTTTTAGGGCACGCTTAAAATGGTGGGGATTTATCTTATTAAACCTGGGTAGTGCATTCCAAAGAATCGGTGCAGCACGTGAAAAGTCTTGGAGACGGGAGTGGGAGGTTCTAATTATTGAGGATGCTAAGCTGAGGTCAATAGCAGAGCGGAGGGCATGGGTAGGGTGGTAGACTGATTAGCGGCAGAGTTTTGATCAAGGGATGTTTTTTTTAAGTAATGGGTGTATGATGGCATGCTTAAACGAGGAGGGAAAGATAGCAGAATAGAGAGAAAGGTTGAATATTTTTGCTAGGTGAGATGTGACAGCCGGGGAAAGGGACTGGAGGAGATGTGACGGAATGGGGTCACTGGTGCAAGTGGTCGGGCGAGAAGATGCAAGGAGCCTGATTACTACTTCTGTAACTGGTTCAAAGTCAAAGCTTCTAATGAGAAAGTATTGAACACCCACAGACCTGGATTGTCATAGAAGGACTCACACCATTTTTCCTTTTATGCACCGATTTTTAACTGTATCTTTCTGCATACTGTTAGTCTGTAACGGCCTGGCGCTGTCAGCAATTGATTTAAAGCCATTCCTAAACGGTGTTCCTATGTAAGAAGTATATATAATTTAAGATGTGCTTGTAATATTATTGCCCCAATTCATCAAAGAAAGAATTCTGGCGTAAATTGCTTTGAAAAGTCGCAAAGTTGTTGTGACTTTTGGTCTTTTCATCCCAGCTTAAGAGGAGCTGGGACGGGACGCGGTTACAGCGTGACTGCTCATCTAATTCATGATGAGCTGTGGTGTTTCTTGCTCTAGAAATCTTATTCCAGTCAGGCATAGGACAAAGGCTTAAAGAAAAGAACTTCGGTCATAAAATCCTTTAAATGCTGTGATCAGTGCAAATCGTGGCATTCACGGTGAGAATTGAAGCAGACAGCTTCATAATTGCACCAAAGAGTTATTCCCATCTCCAAGATCCTATCCCAAAATGTAGTGGGCAAAATAATAATATTAGCAAATACCTCCAATTAGAAATGCAGTATAGTTCTTCTAATTTGTTATGTCATTTACTTATGTGGAGGGCATTACAGGAGCTTAGATATCGGTTCAGACCACAAACAGCCATCTGTCACTATATGAATGGTCGTAACTGGAGATGGGCGAATTTGAACAGAAAAGTTTGTGGTCAGTACCGAACACTTAGTGTTCATGCACAGACCCCAAACACAGACTTCTCCAGGAACTCTATGTTACTGTTAGATTTCGGCGCTTCGAACATCATGTGCATGACAGAGCGAGAAACACCGGCGGCTCTCATCGGTGGTAAGATCATTACTGCCAGTCAGAAAGCTGCGGTTCCCACACTGTCAGATGACAGCGTGAGCCAGCAGCTGTGACCGGCGGTAAAAAAGTTTACTGCCGGTCACAGACATCATCTAATGAGAATAGTACTTATTAGCCTACGCCTGCAGTTTAATAATTTATAGCATGATCCCCCCATTTTTGACACCAAGCCTAACTATAGAAAACAGCTGGGGGCTGGTATTCTGAGACTGGTAAGGGGCCATAGATATTGCCCACCTCCCCCAGACTAAAAATAGCAGCTTACAGCCACCCCAGAAAAGGCGCATCTATTGGATGAGCCAATTCTGGCTTTGTCCGACTCTTCCCACGTACCCTGGTGCAGTGGCAAGTGGGTTAATGGTTGTGGGGTTGATGTCAGCTGTTTTATGGCCGTTGACATCAAGCCCACAGGTTAGTAATCGAGAAGAGTCTACGAGACGCCCCCACATTGCTAACCCCATAGTTAGATTGCAAAAAAGACACAGCCAGACTGAAGACCTTTAATTGAAATAATGACACTTAGACTCCTTTATTTGAAATAAAAAAGCACAGTTATACTCATCTTTACGCCTAATCCTTTGAAGCCCATGTCACCTGTAAAAGACAGAAAATAACCATAATGCTCACCTTAACGCCTAATCCACAGATGCCCATGTCCCCTGGAAAGTAAGAATCATATCCCTCTCCTGTCCGACGTGAAGATAATCCATACTGTCCCACCACGATCTAAGTGATTTGGATAGTGGTCACATCAGTGTTGAGACCGCTAGCTGGAACACACTGACACAGGAGCCTAACTGGTCCTGGAGTGTGTAGCGCCGAACTGAAGTGAGAAAGTTCACCGGAGGTCAAAGCTGATGAACCCCAGTGACGTCACTTCTGCATCGCTCACTGCGTGACAAACAGCGTGGCAAACACAGGCTCTGAAATCAGCAGTAAGACCATTACAGCCAGTGACAGCTGCTAGCTCATGCTGTCATCTGACAGCATGGGAACTGCAGCTCTCTGACTGGCAGGAATGATCGTACCACCGATCAGAGCCCATGTTTGCTGCCCTGTCATGCAGATGACAGCGTGGCAAACAACGGAGGTTCAGGCCCCCCATACATCTGAAGGGGGTTCGGGTACTGTTCTGGTACCCGAACCACACTTTTTTTTTTTAGATGTTCCGCCAAACCCGAACACCCACGGGTTCGCCCATCACTAGTTGTAAACACAGATAGTCAAGCTACTGCAGTGCCCTGCACATGCGGTAAGCTGCATAGCAAATAAGAAGAACTGTACTACATTTCTAATTGGAGGTATTTGCTAATATTATTATTATTACACCTACGACATTATAGGACTGGATCTTGGAGATGGCTATAACCCTTTAATGGAAATCCCTGTGACGGGTACATTGTAGTTAGGACATACTCTGGTATTATCCACCAGGATTACTACACAGGCTAAATATAACAGATAGATGCCAGTAGATTTAATAAAAAAATAAAATTAATAAGAAAAATATACAAAACCCAAAACTGTTAATATAAATATTTATTATAAATACATCAATTTTTTTTTATTTTTTTGTACAAAAGTACCAAAATAAAATGTATTACACACAGTTAGGACTGTCACAATCTGTACTATATATGTAGATCATAATTTATTTTGATTGTAGTGTACAAGACAGAAGAATAAAGAATGACTGCAGTGAGTGTGCATTTTTCCCAAAACTTAAATAACTACCGTGCATAAATTTTAAATTTCTATGTACCGAGAAATGGCACCTACAAAGTACAACTTGTCCTGTATAAAAAAAAAACCCTCATACAACAAAAAAAGTTATACCCTCTTGAATGCAAAGACGATATCTAGTCTGTCGGGAGCTAAAAAGTGTCTGCATACTGAACGTACTTTTTTTTATAGGATGAAGAGGGAAATCCTAGTCACTTTATTGGCGTACTCCGAAATCAATTTTCTGCTGAGAGAATGGAATATCTGAAAGAGCTGAGAAATACACTTGGAAACAAGTAAGTGATTACTAATCGATTAAAGCGGTCGCCTCGTGTTTGCAGATAGTCAAAAAATACAAATAGTTTGGAAAAAGCAGCAAGTCTGCAATATAACACTTGTTAAAAATCCTCTACGATCAAGAACTTTGATTCTATAGTTTCTTTCATTAAGATGTTTAATTCTATTTGATAGAAGGTCTTTAATTCTATAGTTTACAGCTCGTTGCTAGTGATGAGCGAGGGTGCTCGGAAATCGAGTTATCCGAGTGCCTTCGGCGTGCACGTGTAATATGTTCGAGGAGTCTCTTGGCTGTTCGACAGCCGCAACACATGCAGGGATTTCCTGTTTGTTAGGCAATCCATGCATGTTTTGCGGCAGTCGAGCAGACATGCAGCCGTGGGGATTCGAACATATTACGTGAGCAGGCCGAAGGCACTCGGATCACTCGATATCACTACCCGTCGCCCATGTTAGACTGCAGTGGTGGCCGGTTTCCTAGGCAAGTAGAATGAGTTTGTAAGCGCTGCATCCAGCCGGCTTTACTGCCCCTGCTTGCGCTCTTGAAGAAAGAACGTTCAACAGCCCCTTTAATATTTCACCATGTTAACCCCTTTTTTTTTGCATTTTAGCCCCAGTAAACCTGAAGATCTTAAAGCGGCGTTTTTGTCTGTGGATCCGGCCGTTGATGACGAGACACTAGACAGATATCTATCCGGCGCCTTTAAAGTCAGCCCGGAACAACTCGAAGTGACCGGGCCGCTGTCTCCGAAACAGTTACTTCACAATTTGGAGGCAATAAATGTAAGGAGAACTGGACCCGCAGCTCAGGAGTAAAGACGTTACCGGCGAGCGAGCGAGAAGACTGGGGGGCTATTTATCTGAGAGCACATGCAAGACTGACGCCTTCTACCTGGGCTGTCAGACTGCTGCAGAACTACAAATCCCAGCAAACGCTGACCAGGCAGAGCCTAGGAGTTGTTGTTATGCAGCAGTCTGGAGTCAGGTGAAAATCAGATATATGAAACAGTATTTATCAAATCATTATTTTGTATTCAGCTAAATCACGTTTTATTTTAGAGGAAAAAATAAATTGTATTTTCAGTGCTAAGAGGGTTACACAAGATTAGAAGAAAGGGGGCACTTATGGCTGACCCCCATCCATAGTAGATTTCATTCTGGTGGGATCAGCTTCCCATCTGATGTGTGTGGGGACCCCCCAACATCATCAAGGACGCGATAGCTGGAAATTCACCACCCATTTCTTTCGTTTCCACATAAACTCTTGACCGAGTGAGTCGGTAGGGAAAGCAATCTACTGAATGAACGTTTGTCCGACGGCTATCTCATGCGTATGGTCAGCTTAAAGCTGTAGGAGTGGGCTACCAGGAACCCACCGATCGCTAAAATCCCCTCAGTCCCTCTGGGCTGAACAATTGCAGTTAGGTGATAGTAATGGACTATGCTGCTCTTTTCAATGCTTAAAGGGGATGGCCCATCTCCAATATCCTATCCCAATATGTAGTAGGTATAATAATATTAGCAAATCCCTCCAATTAGAAATGTAGTATAGTTCTCCTGATGATGTGCAGGGCATCGCGGTAGCTTAGGTATCTATGGTTACGACCACTAGCAATTTAATAAGTCAATATATGAGTGGTTGTAACCATGGATACCTAAGCTACTGCAATGCCCTGCACATGAGGTAAGCAACAAAGTAAATCAGGAGAACTATACTAGATTTCTAATTGTAGGTATTTGTTAATATTATTACATATAGGTATAGCATCTTGAAGATGGGTATAACCCTTTAAAGACTATGGTACTAATGGTTATATGGCAGAGTGGCTGGCGATCCTTCATTCTAGCAGTCAGACCCCACCACTCGCACATTTTCACACAACAATCATGGCGGCTGTGTCAGATCTCAGTTCCCTGACAGATCTACACAGATCACGTTCACTCTAATGGGGTTTTTTTTTTACGAGAGGAAGAGAGTCCAAATTAATTTTTTTTTAAACCATGCCAGTGAACTCAAACTTTATCAGGGTCCGCGCCTGGACTTCCAGCGTTTATCATGGCGAGAATACTTGCCATCAGAAATAATAGATACCTCTTCTACTATATATGACAACATTGGATGTTAATAAAAGGACAATGCTCTCATCGTCTTATTTCATCACTTTAATCACGTTTAGTGCGTGCTCTTGGCGTTTTTGGGGTCATTGTGTTACTGCATTATCACTTCTGGGGGTCCTGTCTATTCTAATGTAAAGGTATGTAGGATAGAAGATGATGTACATCACGGAAACATGTCCCAGCACAGAGAAGAAGTGAAAAATTCTCTTTCTTCCATTCAATCTATGCTGGGATTCAGAGAGACCGTATGTATAAGGGAAGAGTGATTATGACGATCTGCCTGACCATCTCGTGTGTATTGGGGTCTTTCAATTGTCCTCCATCAAAACATTTTAGAGAAAGATTTCAGCATGACGATCCACAAGTTTATTTTTGTCCCTCTTCTCATGAAATTAAACATGTACGCTCAGCTAAGTGGAGTGGGCATGTTCATGGTGAAGTTGGGAGAAATAGCCATTTTTTCTGCGTGTGTGGCCAGACTGTACACTAAGGAACATCACAAAGTAGGAAACCACCTAAGTGCTAGAATATGTCATCTTTTCCCCCCCCAACTCCCATTGTATTGTTTTAGGACCCTCTCTAGGAAACTGTCCACGGCTGATTGCTTACAGCAGTGGCTAGTAAAGTAGGCAATGAGCAGTACACAATGGAATTCAAAATCTTAAGTTCTTGAGAATGGAAAAGATTTTTGCTACGAGGTAAAATGGCAAAGTTGCTTATTTTTACAAATTTAAGCCATTTATGGTGAGACAATCCCTTAAAAACATCAAATTTAGAATTCTATTTTATTTACTTTACCACAAAAAAATAGATAACATTTTTGTACAAAATGATCTTTAACACTTTAAACCCCACATAACTACTTACATTGTAACCTATATTTTGGCTATTTACAAGTGAGGCTATAATTTGGGAAACACCTGGTTTCCGCTCTTTGCACATGGAATTAGAAGCTTTCTGCATTCCATTGGTAAATGTTTCTCGATGAGAACGTTGAGAGAAGTGGTGTCGGTCACCAGACGCTGCCTGCGGGTGGAGAACATACAATGTGGTCAACGGGATGTAAACCAAACACTTGACAGATGAAAGTCAAACGCCTGCATTACTAAGAAACATGCGACTGGATATCCAAGTACAGTACATGAATGTATACAGTGCGGTTCTCTCGGAAGAAGTGTTCATACCGAGAACGAAAGGTCTCCTATATTGTAGGGTCACAAAGACAATTATTTGTAGCAATATTACTTAGTTCTTAAAGAGATTCTCTGAGAATACAATAAAAAGGACTGCTGTAACATATTTCAGTCTTAGTAACATGTCAGAATAGGTGGAGATACAGCACTCGAGACGTGTCTCAACTGTCAGAGGAGCAGCATCGTGAACTGATCAGCCAAAGAGTAAAGAAAGGAAGAGAAAAACAAACTTGTCCTCAGCAGAACAGGCTATGATTTTTCTGCTTCAGTCCTCCTTCATGCCTTAGTACAAACCTGTCAGTACTCCTCTGTGCTGTTGTAAACCTGTTCTTCTCAGTAAGCCGGAGGTTGGAGGAAAAAAAAAAAAAAAAAAAAGATACTTGTCCCTCAGAACAGGGTTCTCTTTCTCTTTCTACGGCCATGCTCCATGGCCATGTCAGCAAATCAGATCTTGGTGCTGCTCCTCTGACAGTTGAGACATCTCGAACTGCATTTCCTCAGGCCTCTAACTGCCCAGACACGTGACTAGTACGGGTTGCAGCTTGAAATACGTCTCAGCGGCCATTTTTAACATTTTCGGAGAACGGATCCAAGATAAATGCATGTCCCATCAGTGGAACCCTGATGCAGTATACATTTATGGCATATTTTCTGGATATACCATATAAATGTAGAAGATGGGAATACGCCCTGAGCATTTTTAAGGCTCCATTCTCACAAGTCAGATTTGCATTGGATTCCACAAAATCCAGACATTCCAGGGAGAGCTGGAGCTTGGCCACCTTTGGATAGCTGAGCACTTGTTCTTTCCGTCACAAGTTACCAATGCAGCACATAGTGATCTACTCTAAAAACCCTTTGCGCCCACCATAAAAGGCATATTGGGGTCTCTAAAGGGTCAAAACATTTGGGGATATCATTATCTTTATTAACTCAGCGTGGCGGTCATTTTATATTCTGCTCTACATGAGCACTGCTCCTACTCAATGTCTAAGGGCCGGACGGTGACAGCTACACGCTGTTTACTGCAGTCTCTGTCAGCCTCATACATTTTGAATGACATGGCAGAGTGCGTGCTTGACCATCACGGTGTTCAAACATCTCCAGAATGAGGGTTCGGGACCCTTGGTCTAGTGATATGTGAGGGTCTTAATGCGCAAACATTTATCACTTATCTTTATGTAGAATTATTAATGCATTTTCCACTACTGGCATGATTTTTGCTATATCTGAAGGTTACCTTACATTAACGTTTTCATGCGGGGGTCGATAGAAAACAGGATTTTTGGTTGCTTACCGTAAAATCTGTTTCTTGGAGCCTCCATTGGGGGACACAGGAACCATGGGTGTATGCTGCTGCCACTAGGAGGCTGACACTATGCAAATAAAAAAGTTAGCTCCTCCTCTGCAGTGTACACCCCACCGACTGGCATAATACTCTTCAGTTAGTGAGAAAGCAGTAGGAGATAAATAACAAAGATTGAAAACCAAAACCACAAACTTGAGAACTGTAAACGTGATAACAGTCAAACGTGAGAACAGTCATAGAACATATAACCAAAACATTGGGAGGGAGCTGTGTCCCCCAATGGAGGCTCCAAGAAACAGATTTTACGGTAAGCAACCAAAAATCCTGTTTTTTTTTATCGCCTCTCATTGGGGGACACAGGAACCATGGGACGTCCCAAAGCAGTCCCAAGGGCGGGTAAAACAGACTTCCATCAGGTCCGAGGACTCACCACTGCCGCCTGCAAGATCCTTCTGCCTAGGCTGGCGTCCGCCGAAGCGTAGGTATGGACCTTGTAAAATTTGGCGAACGTGTGGATGGAAGACCAGGTTGCTGCTTTGCAAAGCTGTAGGGCGGAAGCCCTGTGGTGCACCGCCCAGGAGGCGCCGACTGCCCGGGTAGAGTGAGCCTTGATCCCAGGAGGAGGCACTCTGTTCTTGACCCGGTAAGCCTCCAGAATAGCCGTTCTGATCCAGCGAGCAATAGTCGCCTTAGAAGCCGGCTGGCCTCTGCGCGAGCCATCAGGAATGACGAAAAGAGAATCCGTCTTCCGGAAAGTGGACGTTCTTATCCAGATAGATCATCACTGCCCTGACAAGGTCCAGCTTGTTCAACGATCGCTCCAGAGGTTGAGTCGGAGCTGGACAAAAAGAAGGTAGAACGATGTCCTCGTTGAGGTGGAATGTGGAAACCACCTTAGGAAGAAAGGAAGGCGGAGGCCTGAGGACCACCTTGTCCTGGTGGATAACCAAGAAAGGAGGTCGGCAAGAGAGAGCCGCCAACACGGAGACGCGGCGGATAGAAGTGATGGCCACAAGAAAGGCCACCTTCCAAGACAGGACTGATAGGGGAACCTCTCTGAGAGGTTCAAAGGGAAAAACCCTCAGAACGTCCAGTACCAGGTTTAAATCCCATGAATCCACAGGGGCCCTGTACGGAGGGACCGCGTGGGGTACTCCTTGAAGGAAGGTCTTAACCTGTGGTCTGGAAGCTAAAGTCGTTTGAAAAAGGATGGAAAGCGCAGAAACCTGGCCCTTTAGGGAACTAAGAGCAAGGCCCGAATCCAGTCCTGCCTGAAGGAAAGCCAAGATGGAAGGCAGGGAAAAGGACATAGGTGAAACGCGGCTGGACTCGCACCAACGGAAGTAAGCCTTCCAGGTACGATAGTAGATCCTGGAAGACGAAGACTTCCGAGCCTGAATCATGGTGTGAATCATCCGGGCCGAAAGGCCGGACGCTCTTAGAACCGCGGTCTCAACAGCCACGCCGTTAAACTGAGCGACCGAGAATTCGGGTGGCATATCGGACCCTGAGACAGCAGATCGGGTTGTCTGGAAGGCGCCAGGGAGCGTCCGCGAGAAGATTGATTAGCTCCGCGAACCAAGCTCTCCTGGGCCAATCCGGGGGCGATTAGAATGACTGGCACTCCTTCCGCTTTGATCTTTTTCAGCATTTTGGGAAGCAAGGGAAGGGGTGGGAACTGGTAGAGCAGCACGAACTGTGACCAAGGAATGGCCAGAGCGTCGACGCCCGCTGCGAGAGGATCGCGAGACCTGGAGACAAACCGCGGAACCTTCCTGTTCATTCTAGACGCCGTGAGGTCCACGTCCGGAGTCCCCCATCGAAGGCAAATCTGACGGAAGACCTCCGGATCTAAGGACCATTCCCCTGCTGCGAGACCCTCGCGGCTGAGGAAGTCGGCGGCCCAATTGTCCACGCTGGGGATATGCACCGCGGATATCACCGGAACCGTTGCCTCTGCCCAAAGGAGGATCTTGGATACCTCGGCCAAGGCGCTCCGAGTTCCCCCCTGATGGTTGACATATGCCACCGCCGTGGCATTGTCCGTCTGGATTCGGATAGGAAGGCCCCTGAGAATCCTTTCCCAGTGACGAAGGGACAGAAAAATGGCCCGGATCTCGAGGACATTGATCGGCAAGGTTGACTCTTGCGCCGACCAGCGGCCCCGTACAGTCAGGTGACGAAACACTGCACCCCAGCCGAGCAGGCTGGCATCCGTCGTCACCACTTGCCAGTGAACTGGAAGGAAGGAGATGAGAGGTGACGTGAGCCACCAGTTGAGAGACCGTTTGACTCGGGGAGAGAGTCGGATCGGGCGGTCCAGGGAGAAGACAGACCTGTTTTCCTGAGACAGGATGGCTTGCTGAAGAGGTCGAGAGTGAAATTGGGCGAAGCGAATCGCTTCCAATGTTGCTACCATCCTCCCCAAAACCTTCATGGCCGATCGGAAGGAGGGAGACCGAGGGCCCTGGAGCACGCGTATGTCCCGACGAAGAATGGATCTCTTGTCTTCGGGAAGAAAGACCTTGGTCTGACGAGTGTCGAAGAGCATGCCCAGAAAGATGATGCGCTGAGAAGGAATAAGGCAGGACTTCTTCCGGTTGACCAGCCACCCGAAACGGGTTAGGGTGTCGAGAACGATGGACAGGCTTTCGTGGGCCTGAGAAAAAGCCTTGATGAGGATGTCGTCGAGGTATGGAAACAGAACCAGACCTCAAGATGGCCATCAGTGCTGCCATGATCTTCGTGAAGACTCTTGGGGCGGTTGCAAGACCGAATGGCAGGGCGACAAACTGAAAGTGTTCCTGGAGCACCGCCAAGCGCAGGAATCGGTGATGCCCGGGGAATATTGGGACATGGAGGTAGGCGTCCTGAATGTCTATGGAACAAAGAAATTCCTGAGCCTCCATAGAAGCAATTACTGAACGAAGGGATTCCATCCTGAAGTGCTTTAGGCGGACTCTCCTGTTCGGTAATTTGAGATCCAGAATGGGACGCACTCTGCCGTCTTTTTTCGGTACCACAAAAAGGTTTGAGTAGAAACCTGTTTACCGTTATTTCTCCGGGACGGGAACGATTACCCCGGCTTTGAGGAGAGACGCGATAGGCTGCAAAGAAACCCGGAACTAGAGCGGGATCTCTTGGAGGTCGGTATTCGAAGAAACGATCCCGGGGTCGTGAAAGGAACTCTATCTTGTATCCCGAGGATACAACTTCCCTGACCCAAGCGTCCTCTACCGAGGAGATCCAGATGTCCCTGAAGAAGAGAAGACTGCCGCCCAGCCTGGGAGGTGGGCTGGCTACTAGTCGAGAGTCATGCCGAGGAGGTCCTTCAGTCCTGGACCTGGAGGATCTACCCTGGGAGTAGCGAGGACGCCAGGAAGGAGTGGGCCTAAAGGATACCGACTTCTTTCCTTGACGGGCCTGTGGCCTCTGTTGCTGCTGGGAGAAGGAATTAGATGCCGCGAAGCGCCAAAAAGGCCGAAGAGACCGAAATTGACGTCTAGGAGGAGGGCGTCAAGGCTTAGCCTGGAGAAGAAGGGAACTCGTGCCCCCTGTAGCGTCCTTAATAATTTGGTCTAGCTTAGAACCAAAGAGACGAGACCCCTGAAAAGGCAGGCTGGTAAGGGACTTTTTAGAAGACAAATCCGCCTGCCATGCCTTAAGCCAAACGGTTCGGCGGATGGCAACTGCGTTGATGGACGCCTGAGCCGCACAAGACGCGGCGTCCAGGGAGGCGGAGACCAGATATTCACCCGCGTGAGAAATCTGGTTGGCAAGTTCCGCTAGGTGTCCGGGCGGAGCCCCGTCCAGAATTCCCCGACGGAGTTGCTTGGCCCATTTGGATATAGATTTTGAAACCCAAGTGGAAGCGAAGGCCGGGCAAAGACTAGCTGAGGCCGCTTCAAAAGCGGACTTCGCGAAAGATTCTATGACCCTATCGTTAGAATCCTTCAGAGATGCTCCGCCGGACAGTGGAAGAACCGTGCTGGTGGACAGTCCGGAAACTGGAGGGTCCACCGAAGGGGAGGCAGTCCAATTAGCGGTGAGCTCCGGAGAGAAGGGATATAACACGCCAAGTCGCTTTCCTCTCTGAAAGAGTCTGGTCGGGTTCTCTCTTTCTCTAGTCATAATCTCCTCAAATTCCGGGTGAGGAACGAAAAACTTAGAAGGTGGTTTAGCCCATCTAAACGAAACCGCCTGATCTGCGGGATCCGTAGAGGACTCTTTGATGCCACAGGTTTGATTTATCGCTCCAATGAGATTCTGAACCATATCCCTCTGGTAGCGATTTGGTTCGAATCCAGCTCCGAAACATCCTCCGAGGGCGCATCAGAGCAAGCCTCGCCTGACTCAGGGGAGGAGGATCGGGAGGACGCCGACCGCAGAGGGGGACCGAGTGGTGAGATGGAACGAGAAGAGGACTCAGACCGTCGTTCCTGTCTGGACCTTTTGCGGCAAGCCATGAAGGGTTCGGACAGAGCTTCCTGCGACCCGCTGGCTACTGCAGGAGTCTGCAGGGGTAACCGATCCAGCGCAGACACCAAAGTTTGAGACACCCGAGTTAGGTCGGCCACCGATTGTGACAGAGAGGGAGCCCAACCTGGGATGGGGGGGTATCACTCTCGGGCGGATCGGCCGGGGGATCCTGGGCGGTGGGAACAATTGGGTAGCTGCAGGCCTGACAGAGGCGAAGATGCAAAGTACTTGACTAAGGAAGAAGAGGAAGAAGTAGGAGGGCGAGAGCGGCCCCCTTTAGAATTAGACATTTTAGAAAGATCCCTGAAGAAAATGCCAGTGGGTTAGGGGACAGTGGGGGGTGTCAGACTGCAGTGCAGAGCTATTCACGGCAGACGAAAAACGGAATCCGGAGGAAGCTGTCCGGCTTGATGGAATGGACCTCCGGCAAGCAATGGCCCCTTAGGCAGGAGGGTGGTAAGGCCTGCTGCTGCAATCTTGACCGATCTGCGCCTGAGATGTGGAGGAGAGGACTCGTGGTTCAGGAGTCCCAAGATGGCACCGGTGGGAGGAGAAAAGGCGGTTCTCCGTGAAATTGTCGGGCGGGAGAAAAGCCCGCCCGACGAACGGGGGCGGAGTCCGGCACCGGAAGTAGGCCCAGGCGGAAGCCGGGGCCTAAATTAGCGAACGGTGACCGGCATTGAAGGGCCGCAGCGGTGAACAGCGCGCCGCAGAACGCGATAGGTGAGCGGCCGCCTAGAGCGGCGGGAGTAGCGCAGCCGCATGTCCAAAGCGGTGTGGCGGCCTGGCAAGCTGCCACGCTGAGGGAGGATGAGCGGCGCTGTAAGCGGCCAGAGGGATGCAGCTGCAGGGGGCCCGAAACGATGCGGCGGCCGGCAAAGCCGCGCTTAAGAGAAATGAAGGGAAGCCACTGAGGGCAGAAGCGAAGCGGCGGCTGGCAAAGCCGCCGCGCTGACGGAAATGAATGGCCACATACAGCGGCCGGGGCAGGACCCGAAGCGGACAACGCCTTCCCAGGACTGAGTGGCAAGGCCACGCTGATAGCGTGCCCGGATAAGAAGCGGTGCGGTGGTCCGTAAAGGCAGCCGCTCTGGAAGAGGGGGCAGGGCGGCCGCAGCCACGGAAGTGGCGCGGCTGAAAAGAGATGCGATTCGCATCAGAAACCCCCTTAAATAGGAACCCCCTTTTTAGAATCCAGGGAAGCCACAGGGTGGGAAGGGAAAATACTCACCCTAAAAATCCCACGCTGGTACTAACCTGGAAGAAATGAGACGTCCAGGGAGCTGTGATGGACGTCCTCGTCTCCGCAACCGACAGGCTCTGGTGGGCGAGTGGGTGGGGGACGGAGCCAGGACCGGACTTCTGAGCACGCTTGTGTGCTAGGATCATGGTCCTGCTGTCGGATCTATGAGGATACGGGGTGGCAGTCACGCCGTACTCATAGTCCGCATTGTGGGAGTACAGGTGTGACTGTTCACCCTGTATCCCTTCCGAGGAAACCTGAAAAGAAACGACGCACATTGAGGTAGATAAGGGTCTAATGAAAGACACGTGTCCACCTCCTACTGACACTAAGCTAAACTGAAGAGTATTATGCCAGTCGGTGGGGTGTACACTGCAGAGGAGGAGCTAACTTTTTTATTTGCATAGTGTCAGCCTCCTAGTGGCAGCAGCATACACCCATGGTTCCTGTGTCCCCCAATGAGAGGCGATAAAGAAATTGACCTCACCTTTTCATCAAAAGCTCCATGTCGGCCCGGGTTATCGTTTTCCTCTTGGCGTGAGCGGCGTACGCACCCAGATCGCTTGCCACCTGGTCCATATACAAATCTAAACTGTGGAGAAGAAAAATATAAGGAATTATTGCTGTTTACGGCCATGGTAGAAGTTACAAGATAGCAATGACCCGCCGCTGTGGCTACCTGCTGAATCGGGTGCCAAGGGCCCTTGAGATCACTAGAAATGCAGAAATCTCTAAAGCTGCACTTTCCCCCAATTTATGGCAGTTCTGCGGCACTAAATCAGCGTACAATAAACTGGGTGGGATTAGTAAGTAACGGCACCCGAGGCTGTTAGGGGCAGATGATGGCTCAATAATTCAGCCATCATCTGCCAGAAAAGATGCATGCTCCGCTTGTGAGCCCGCATCAGTCTGGGAGCAGACATGTGACGTAAATATACATCATATGTCAGGAAGGTGTTAATAAGGTGCTCCCCAAATAACTCCATTAAGCGCAGCCTAAAGCCTTACCATTTTTCCACATCTGTT
The DNA here is from genome assembly GCF_032444005.1 of Ranitomeya imitator. NCBI lineage: Eukaryota > Metazoa > Chordata > Amphibia > Anura > Dendrobatidae > Ranitomeya > Ranitomeya imitator. The sequence goes on along the minus strand of NC_091290.1, from coordinate 118,177,335 downwards.
AACGCTTCCTTAGAGACTCGCACTTGAGCGTGACGGTTAAATATCTGCTTCACCTGGCTGCTCTTAAGCGCCGATCCCGATTTTTTAGGCGTTGCGCTTTTCGTTCTCTGGATCTTCTTGCGGACGGGAGCAGGTTTAGCTCTGCGTCTAAAAACATGAGAAAAACTTTGAAAAAGGATCCTAGAGTCTGGTCTCTGGGCTGCGTGTTAAAGTAGTGGGAAAGGAGCAGATTGATCTATAGGGTTGTGGGCACATTTCGCATCATTTGTGTTTTAGTCATTTAAATCCCCATAGGAGTCCAGTGGGAGGTTCTAATTGCTGATCGACAGTCTTCCTTATAGGCAGGTAGCCTTAGGAGAAAACTACTTAAAGTTGTTCTTATAATCAGTATGGTTCTGCCCATATAAAAAAAGAGTGGTCAGCCTCTGACTGGTGAATTTTCTAAACAACTATTAACTAAAAGTCACGGGCGTGCGGACTGCAAAAAGCGAGATCTTGCTCTTACGTCGAAACAGGGCCCACAACCTGGAAGTACGGACCCGATTTTTGCTGTGAAACCCATGTAAACAGTTGGGTTGACTAGTCTTTCTGCTACAGTTTGCTGCATTTCAGCAAGGCTTGTCAAGAGGAGGACAAATCCTTCAAATCGCTCCTCCATCACATAAATGAAGGTCACTGAGGGGCAGAGTCGTCCTCGCTTCACATGGTTGATGCACCAGGATTCATCGTTCCGTTGTAATAAAGCAGAACCTCTGGTGAAATAACAGGATTTTTGGTTGCTTACCGTAAAATCTGTTTCTTGAAGCCTCCATTGGGGGACACAGGAACCATGGGGTGTATGCTGCTGCCACTAGGAGGCTGACACTATGCAAATAAAAAAGTTAGCTCCTCCTCTGCAGTGTACACCCCACCGACTGGCATTATACTCTTCAGTTAGTGAGAAAGCAGTAGGAGATAATGAACAAGGTTGAAGAACCATAACCACAAACTTGAGAACTGTAAACTGAGAACAGTCAGAGAACATATAACAAACATTGGGAAGGAGCTGTGTCCCCCAATGGAGGCTTCAAGAAACAGATTTTACGGTAAGCAACCAAAAATCCTGTTTTCTTTATCGCCTCTCATTGGGGGACACAGGAACCATGGGACGTCCCAAAGCAGTCCCAAGGGCGGGAAAAACAGACTTCCATCAGGTCCGAGGACTCACCACTGCCGCCTGCAAGATCCTTCTGCCTAGGCTGGCGTCCGCCGAAGCGTAGGTATGGACCTTGTAAAATTTGGCGAACGTGTGGATGGAAGACCAAGTTGCCGCTTTGCAAAGCTGTAGGGCGGAAGCCCTGTGGTGCACCGCCCAGGAGGCGCCGACTGCCCGGGTAGAGTGAGCCTTAATCCCAGAAGGGGGCACTCTGTTCTTGACCCGGTAAGCCTCCAAAATTGCCATTCTGATCCATCGAGCAATGGTCGCTTTGGAAGCCGGCTGGCCTCTGCGCGTGCCATCAGGAATGACGAAAAAAGAATCCGTCTTCCGGAAGGAGGATGTTCTATCCAGATAGATCCTCACTGCCCTGACAAGGTCTAGCTTGTTCAACGATCGCTCCAGAGGATGGGTCGGAGCTGGACAAAAGGAAGGAAGAACGATGTCCTCGTTGAGGTGGAAGGTGGAAACCACCTTAGGAAGGAAGGAAGGTGGAGGCCTGAAGACCACCTTGTCCTGGTGAATGACCAAAAACGGAGGACGGCAAGACAAGGCTGCCAACTCGGGAACGCGGCGAATAGACGTGATGGCCACAAGAAGGGTCACCTTCCAAGAAAGAACCGATAGAGGAATCTCCCTAAGAGGCTCAAAGGGAGAAACCCTCAGAATGTCCAGTACCAGGTTTAAGTCCCATGCGTCCACAGGGGCCCTGTACGGCGGGACAGCGTGGGCTACTCCTTGAAAGAAGGTCATAACCTGAGGCCGAGAGGCCAAGGACTTCTGAAAGAGGATGGAAAGCGCAGAGACCTGACCCTTCAGGGAGCTAAGAGCCAGGCCCGAATCCAGTCCTGCCTGAAGAAAGGCCAAAAGCGAAGGCAGGGAAAAAAACATAGGCGGAACGTGGTTGGACTCGCACCAACGGAAGTAAGCGTTCCAGGTGCGGTAGTAGATCCTGGAAGACGAAGGCTTCCGAGCTTGAATCATGGTGTGAATCACCCGGTTCGAAAGGCCGGACGCTCTTAGAACCGCGGTCTCAACAGCCACGCCGTTAAACTGAGCGACCGAGAACTCGGGTGGCAGATCGGACCCTGGGACAGCAGATCGGGCCTGTCTGGAAGGCGCCAGGGAGCGTCCGCGAGAAGGTTGACGAGCTCCGCGAACCAAGCTCTCCTGGGCCCATCCGGGGTGATCAGGATGACCGGCACCCCTTCCGCTTTGATCTTCTTCAACAGTTTGGGAAGTAATGGAAGGGGTGGGAACAGGTAGGGCAGCTCGAACTGTGACCAAGGAATGGCCAGAGCATCGACGCCCACTGCGAGGGGATCACGAGACCTGGAGACGAACTACGGAACCTTCCTGTTCATTCGGGATGCTGAGAGATCCACGTCCGGAGTCCCCCATCGAAGACAAATCCGATGGAAGACCTCCGGATGCAAGGACCATTCTCCTGCCGCGAGACCCTCGCGGCTGAGGAAGTCGGCGGCCCAGTTGTCCACGCCAGGGATATGCACCGCAGATATCACTGGAACCGTCGCCTCTGCCCAAAGGAGGATCTTTGATACCTCGGCAAGAGCTAAGGAGCTCCGGGTCCCCCCCCCTGATGGTTGACATATGCCACAGCCGTGGCGTTGTCCGTCTGGATCCGGACTGGAAGGCCCCTGAGGATCCTTTCCCAGTGGCGGAGGGACAGAAAGATGGCCCGAATTTCGAGGACGTTGATCGGCAGAGAAGACTCCTGCGGCGACCAACGGCCCTGAACAGTCAGGTGGCGAAAAACCGCACCCCAGCCGATCAGGCTGGCGTCCGTAGTCACCACCTGCCAGTGGACTGGAAGGAAGGACCTGCCCTGGGAGATGAGAGGTGACGTCAGCCACCAGTTGAGCGAGTGTCGAAAAGCATGCCCAAAAAGATGATGTGCTGAGAAGGAATAAGGCAGGACTTCTTCCGGTTGACCAGCCACCCGAAACGGGCTAAGGAGTCGAGAACAATGGACAGGCTTTCGTGGGCCTGAGCAAAGGACGGAGCCTTGATGAGGATGTCGTCGAGGTATGGAAACAGGACCAAACCTCTGACTCTCAAGATGGCCATCAGCGCCGCCATGATCTTCGTGAACACCCTTGGCGCGGTTGCGAGACCGAACGGCAGGGCGACGAACTGAAAATGATCTCGTTGCACTGCGAATCGCAGGAAACGGAGATGTCCGGGAAATATCGGAACGTGTAGGTAGGCGTCCTGGATATCTATAGAGCATAGAAATTCCTGAGCCTCCATGGAAGCAATTACTGAATGAAGGGATTCCATCCTGAAGTGTCTCAGGCGAACCCTCCTGTTCAGCAATTTGAGGTCCAGAATGGGACGAACCTTGCCGTCTTTTTTCGGTACCACAAAAAGGTTCGAGTAGAAACCCGTGTACCGTTCCTTTTCTGGGACGGGGACGATTACCCCGGATTCGAGCAGAGAAGCGATGGCTGCGAAGAAGCCCGGCACTAGAGCGGGATCTCTTGGAGGACGGGATTGGAAGAAACGATCCCTGGGTCGGGAGGCGAACTCTATCTTGTATCCCGAGGATACAAGTTCCCTGACCCATGCATCCTCTACTGCGGAGATCCAGACGTCCCTGAAACGGAGAAGACGGCCGCCCAACCTGGGAGTTGGGCTGGAGTCCTGCCAAGAGTCATGCGGAGGTGGATCTTCCAGTCCTGGGCCTGGATGATCTACCCTGGGAAAAACGAGGACGCCAGGACGGAGTGGGCCTGAAGGACACCGCCTTCTTCTCTTGACGTGCCTGTGGCCTCTGTTGCTGCTGGGAAAAGGAGTTTGATGCAGCGAAGCGACGAAAAGGCCGAAAAGAACGAAACTGCCGTCTAGGAGGAGGGCGACGAGGCTTAGCCTGGGGGAGAAGAGAGCTTGTACCCCCGGTGGCGTCCTTAATGATTTGGTCCAGTTGGGAACCAAAGAGACGAGAGCCCTGGAAGGGCAGACTAGTGAGGGACCTTTTGGAGGACAAGTCCGCCTGCCAGGCCTTGAGCCAAACGGTCCGGCGGATGGCAACGGCATTGCTGGAAGCCTGAGCCGCACAAGACGCGACATCCAGGGAGGCGGAAACCAGGTATTCACCAGCGTGGGAAATCTGGTTGGCAAGTTCCGCTAATTGCGCGGGAGGCGCCCCGTCCAGGATACCTCGCCGTAGATCCTTGGCCCATTTTGAGATGGATTTTGAAGCCCAAGTGGAAGCAAAAGCTGGACATAGAGCTGCTGAAGCCGCTTCAAAAGCAGATTTCGCGAAGGATTCTATAACTCTATCGTTAGAATCCTTCAGAGATGCTCCGCTGGACAGTGGAAGCACCGTGTTGGTGGACAGCCTGGAAACAGGGGGATCCACCGAGGGAGAGACCGTCCAATTGGCGGTAAGTTCTGGTGAAAAAGGATACAACACCCCCAGGCGTTTTCCCCTCTGAAAACGTCTGGTCGGATTCTCTCTCTCTCTGAACAAGATTTCCTCGAATTCAGGATGAGGAGCGAAAAATTTTGAAGGTGGTTTGGCCCGTCTAAACGAAACCGCCTGATCTGCGGGTTCCGTAGAGGGATCCTTGATGCCACAGGTCTGGTTTATAGCCCCAATGAGGTTCTGGACCGTCTCACTCATGGTGGCGATTTGGTTAGGATCCAGCTCCGAAATATCCTCTGAGGGCGCATCAGATAATGCCTCGCCTGACTCAGGGGAGGAGGATCGGTGGGACACCAACCGCGGGGGAGGGCCGTGCGGCGAGATGGAACGAGAAGAGGACTCAGACCGACGTTCCTGTCTGGACCTTTTGTGGCTTATCAAGGAGGGCTCGGGCGGCGGTTCCTGCGACCCGCTGGCCACTGCAGGGGTCTGCAGAGGTAACCGATCCAGGACGGACACCAGGGTTTGAGACACCCGTGTCAAATCGGCCACCGATTGTGACAGAGAGGCGGCCCAGCCTGGGATGGGGGGATCACTCTCGGGTGGAACAGCCGGGGGATCCTGGGCGGTGGGAACAATCGGGTTGCTGCAGGACTGACACAGCGGGGAGGACTGACCTGAGGGAAGTTTGCTGTTACAGGATGAACATGCAAAGTACGTGACTAAGGCAGAAGATGAAGAGGTAGGGGGGCGAGAACGGCCCCCTTTAGAAGACATTTTGAGAGACCCCTGAAGATGCCAGTGGGTTAGGGGACAGTGGGGCAGAGAAGGGTGTCAGTCTGCAGTGCAGCTACTCACGGACCCGGTCCTGGAATGTCCCACTTGTCCTCTGGTGGAAAACTTCCCTGAGTTGCGATGCTGAGCCCACAGAAGAAGCGTGGCGCGCTGCGTGAGGCACTGCGAGGGCTGCTGCAGCTGTGTGAAGCGGCGCACACCGGCTGAGAGTCCCACGAGGAAGGGGGGGGCGGAGCCAGACGCAGAGGCGCCGGTGGGCAGGGCGCAGTATGTCGGGCGGGAAAAAGCCCGCCCGCAGGAGCGGAAAAGAAGAGGCCGAAAACCGGAAGTAGGCCCCGGCCGAAGCCGGGGCCTAAATTTGGAACCGGCGGCCGAGAAAAAGAGCCGCGGCGCCGAAATAAAGCGCCGGAACAACGCGGCGTGAGGAAGGCTGGCGCCGCAGCCTGCTTAGGCTGCGCCGCTGAAGGGCGCCGCAGAAAAAACACCCACCTGCGGCGCCAGCAATGTGCCGCAGGGAGACGCGGCGCGACAGCCTGCAGGGCTGCGACGCTGAAGGGCGCCGCAGAACACCACCTCCTGCGGCGCCAGAGCAATGCGCCGCAGGGAGACGCGGCGCGACAGCCTGCAGGGCTGCGACGCTGAAGGGCGCCGCAGAACACCACCTCCTGCGGCGCCAGAGCAATGCGCCGCAGGGAGACGCGGCACGACAGCCCGCAGGGCTGCCGCGCTAAGGAAGCTGAGCTGCGGCGCCAGAAGATGTGCCCAGAGTAAGAACCGCAGCGCTGGTAATGCGCCGCGGAAAGTGCTGGGGGGATAGAGCGCGGTGGCCTAAAAGGGGGGCCCCTCGCTGAAGACAGAAGGCCCTTGGTAAAAGGGAAGAAGAAAGGCGACAGGGAGCCCCTAACAAGAACCCCCCCTAACAAAGATCCGGGATGGGAAGGGGGAAAATACTCACCCAAACATCCCACGCTGGTACTAACCTTGAAAGGGTTTGAGACGTCCAGGGAGCTGCTGATGGACGTCCTCGTCTCCTCCGACCGACAGGCTCTGGTAGGCGAGTGGGTGGGGGACGGAGCCAGGACCGGACTTCTGAGCACGCTTGTGTGCTAGGATCTTGGTCTGGTGAAGGATCTATGAGGATACGGGGTGGCAGTACACGCCGTACTCATAGTCCGCATAGTGGGACTACAGGTGTGACTGTTCACCCTGTATCCCATCCGGAAAAAACCTGTAAAGGAAACGACGCACATTGAGGTAGATAAGGGTCTAATGAAAGACCCGTGTCCACCTCCTACTGACACTAAGCTAAACTGAAGAGTATAATGCCAGTCGGTGGGAGAAAAAGCAATAGTGTGCAAAAAACACACCATATATATACCCCCTGGCTCAAGACAGAATCAGCTGTGGAGGATATCCACTAATAAAACATAACTTTTAATATTAAATGCTAAAAACTGCACATCCAACAGGACACAAACGAAAAAAACATACAAAGTGCTCAGGTGAACCAGTGCTCAATAAAAAAGAATGGTTGGATCTCACCCAAGCTGCCGGACACTGTATACTTCCGTACGACACAGTAGAGATCCAATTAGATGAGGAGGGGCAGGGCTGAAGTAGTATGTCTACCCTGTAACCCCTCTGTAACTCCTGTCCTGACAAGGACAGGCCCCAAATGGACCTTGCTCTAAGGGACCAACCCACCCAATATGTGTAAAGGCAGAGTCCCAAAACCTCTTGAAACGTAGAATCTTCCTCCCTACGCGTTTCAACTCCGGTCATGGAGAATCATCAGGGGAGTCATATGGAAAAAAGTGCCAACGGGCACAGAGATGTAAGTCCGTCTAAATTGTGGGGCCTGCAGTGGCTAGGTAACCCACGCTGGAGAGGACCGTCTGTGTCCACAGTCTCTGGTAGAGTACCAGAGCAAGGTCCATTTGGGGCCTGTCCTTGTCAGGACAGGAGTTACAGAGGGGTTACAGGGTAGACATACTACTTCAGCCCTGCCCCTCCTCATCTAATTGGATCTCTACTGTGTCGTACGGAAGTATACAGTGTCCGGCAGCTTGGGTGAGATCCAACCATTCTTTTTTATTGAGCACTGGTTCACCTGAGCACTTTGTATGTTTTTTTCGTTTGTGTCCTGTTGGATGTGCAGTTTTTAGCATTTAATATTAAAAGTTATGTTTTATTAGTGGATATCCTCCACAGCTGATTCTGCCAGTCGGTGGGGTGTACACTGCAGAGGAGGAGCTAACTTTTTTATTTGCATAGTGTCAGCCTCCTAGTGGCAGCAGCATACACCCCATGGTTCCTGTGTCCCCCAATGAGAGGCGATAAAGAAATCTTTATCCCTCTATGGGAATCTAGAGATATGATGTGTACTTACGCAGAGTGAACAGATTTAAGGTAAGGTGGAGGTTCTGGCAATTCCTCAAGAACCAGCTGGTTACTTTCTACTTTTTTAATCTCTGTTAAAAAAAAAAAAAGTTTATTAATAATTAGAATTCAAAAAAAAAAAAAAAAGCCCTAAAGCTTCGTGCTTGCACCCAGACATGAAGGTAGGTGTAGATGCTATTTTATCACAGTACTAAGAAGCACTCCCAAGAAGGTGATGATCTTTTAGCCCCTTTGAAATAGCTATAGTGCACACAACACGAGCACCGCTTCTCCTGCACCACGTGTCCACGTATCTGGCTAGCCAGATCCTACAGAAGTCACTTCACAATGTAATCCTATCATGGGTTCTGTGCCTTGGAATGAGAAAGCAACCCTCGCCCTACACAGAAGCAGTGAGATCCAACTAGCCTGATATGAGATCACGGGGTGCAGAAGAGAACAGGACGGCGCCACATCAGAAGGTGGGGCTTGGTAAGTATAAGCACACATGTTCCTTTGGGAGAGAAGCTGCTGTCGGTGGTGCCTAGCAGCAGCTTATTCCCCTCTCCCCGTTGAAAACTAGTGAGCATTAGTTTCGGATCACAGGCTCCTCTGTTACACTACTGTAAGTGGTGTAGCAACATAAACCTAAAACTACATTCACCCAAAAGAACATCATATAAAACATAATCCTACCCCGAAACATGGCAAGATCCAAGCTTTCATCGCCAGTGGTTTCTAATAGTTCAGAACCTTGCTCTGATCTTGATACAGATACACTTTGCAGATGAATGGAGTCTGCCGTCTTCATATTATTTCCGTAACTCAACTTCGAACTAAGCCTTGTACGCTGCTCCGGGTGTGAATAATCAGCGATGCCTGCTGACTTTCTATTACTGTGTGTCACACTTGATTTATTTGGTTGCATGTTACTTTCATCATCTGGAAGGTCATCAGCAACTTTGGCTTCAACACGGACATCATCAGCTTCATCAATGTCATCTTCATCACTGTCATCCTCACCTGAGCCATGGACAACACCAGCTCCATATTCACCTGCAGCATGGGCATCATCAGCTTCATCTTCACTGCTGTCATCAGTAATTTCTCCTGAGCCATGGACAACAACAGCACCATCTTCACCTGCAGCATGGGCATCATCAGCTTCATCTTCACTGCTGTCATCAGTAATTTCTCCTGAGCCATGGACAACAACAGCACCATCTTCACCTGCAGCATGGGCATCATCAGCTTCATCTTCACTGCTGTCATCAGTAATTTCTCCTGAGGCATGGACAACATCATCTTTACCTGCAGCATGGGCATCATCAGCTTCATCTTCACTGCTGTCATCAGTAATTTCTCCTGAGGCATGGACAACATCATCTTTACCTGCAGCATAGCCATCATCAGCTTCAACTTCACTATCATCAGTAACTTCTCCTGAGCCATGGACAACATCAGCACCATCTTCACCTGCAGCATGGGCATCATCAGCTTCATCTTCACTACTGTCATCCATAACTTCACCTGAGCCACGGACAACATCGGCTCCATCTTCACCTGCAGCATGGGCATCATCAGCTTCATCTTCACTGCTGTCATCCATAACTTCACCTGAGCCACGGACAACATCGGCTCCATCTTCACCTGCAGCATGGGCATCATCAGCTTCATCTTCACTGCTGTCATCAGTAATTTCTCCTGAGGCATGGACAACATCATCTTTACCTGCAGCATAGCCATCATCAGCTTCAACTTCACTAACATCATCATCAGTAACTTCTCCTGAGCCATGGACAACATCAGCACCATCTTCACCTGCAGCATGGGCATCATCAGCTTCATCTTCACTGCTGTCATCAGTATTTTCTCCTGAGGCATGGACAACATCATCTTTACCTGCAGCATTGCCATCATCAGCTTCATCTTCACTATCATCAGTAACTTCTCCTGAGCCATGGACAACATCAGCTTCATCTTCACTGCTGTCATCAGTAATTTCTCCTGAGGCATGGACAACATCATCTTTACCTGCAGCATAGCCATCATCAGCTTCATCTTCACCATCATCATCAGTAACTTCTTTTGAGCCATGGACAACATCAGCTTCATCTTCACCTGCAGCATGGCCATCATCAGCATTATCTTCACCATTGTCATTTTCAACTTCACTTGAGCCATGGACATCATCAGCTCCATCATCACTACTGTCATCCCCAATTTCACTTGAGCCATGGACGACATCAGCTCCATCTTTACTACTGTTATCCACAGCTTGATCTGAGACATGGACAATGTTATCCTCACTATCTTCCCCTCCATCACTGTCCTCAATAACCTTGCTTTGGTCTCCTCTGAACTGTTTAATCACATTTTCTTCTGTAGAGCGATCATTTGCCTTTAGCTTTCTAGTTCCTCTCTCCGATAGTTCACCGCTGGCTTCTTTTATCTCATCCCGGGAAGAAAGAAAGAGTTTGCTTGCTCGTCTTTGTTTTCTGTTTTCAGACGTAGGTGTGTTTACGTCCTTCCTCAACGACGGAGAGTGCAATTCTGTGCTCATTAGCGCTAGATTATTGGATGAAGTTTCAGATCTGTCCTCCATAGCAGGTGGAATGAAGCATTCTTGGGATCCTGAGGGAACAGTGATGTCAGTAGGATGTTAAACGAAAGCATGGAAAGTATTTGCTGTGCACATATGAATGGAAGCGGTCAGCAGACTTTACCCCAATAAATCCTTCCCTCCATCTTTGGCCACAGTTGAGTACTGTACATCCAACCCTGTATCAAAAGGGGCCAGATGTGCAGTGCCCGACCACTGTAAAATTGACCGAGCTGTACAGCTCTGCAACTAAGCACTTCCACTGGGAATAGTTGATCTGCGGGGGTCCCAGCTGTCACACCCCCACTGATGACCTATCCACAGCATAGGTCATCAATGTACAAATCCCAAACAACCCCTGTAATCCTTCATTTGTAAACAAGATTATAGCAGACTAATAAATACAACTTTAGAAATATAGGCCACAAACAATCAAGGAAACAGTTTTTAGGGGAAGGTGATGCATTAAATGCTTAGGGCGCTGTTACAAAATGGAAGCAGTTCCTACACGGCACAGGGATGATGTGGGCTCTGAACCTTATACTCTGCTGAAATTAAGCGGTCATGATAAGTCACCATATGAACGCCATGCCAAAAAGAGGGATTTTTGGTTCTTACCGTAAAATCTCTTTCTTGGAGCTTTCATTGGGGGACACAGGTAACCATGGATGTATGCTGCTGTCACTAGGAGGCTGACACTATGCAAATAAAGAAGTAACTCCTCCCCGGCAGTATACACCTTCCGACAGGCACCAGGCAACTCAGTTGGTGAAAAAGCAGTAGTAGGAACAAGTATAAACAACTCAACCTATGTATCAAACCACAACAACGGCACGTTGGCCAATACAGTGGGGCGTGGCCGGCTGAATAGAAACCAAGCGCCCGATAGACCGGCAGGGAAAAGGGAGGTGTGGCCCGCCGGAGCGCAGCCAATACCAGCGCAGGGCTGCAAGCGAGGTGTGTCCAGCGCTGGGAACGAGGAAGAAGGGGCGTGGCCTCCCGGGGCAGAGACTTGCCGGAAGGGAATATGGTGGAAAAGCGCGCTGCGAGGAAAGAGGATCGAGATTTAAATTTAAAAAAAAGCGCCCGATGGTCCCCCGAATCCCCTAGCCCGGTAACGGAGCGCCCGTGCAGCGGCGATTGCTGCTGGATAATAAAGTTAAGTGCCCCTGCATGCTTATCATGGTTTGTATTGCGATGATGCAGGGACAGGGGCTGCTGTTGCTTGAAGATCTTCCTACCTGAAGATAAGGATCGCATCAGGATCCCTTGATGGCAGAAAGGGTCCTGGGAGATGTGGTCCTCCTTTCCGCGCTATATCAACAGGCGCAGAAGATGGCATCAACCCCTTAAAATGGGGGAGGTCACCGCAGGTGACCACAGTCTTCCTCTCAGCCCACTCTGAGGAGAGGGATGACAGGGGAAAAAAGGCAAGGACTGGCCACCGAAAGTAGACATGAACACCCCAGGGTGACATGAAACAAAGTCCTGCCCAGCGGATCCGAGAGGGTGCGGTGTGGGTGATACCGCACTGCTCTCTCGGTCGCTTAAAGGGAAGGTACCGCGTTTGTAGGTCATTAACCCCTTCCCGACCCATGACGCATACGCTGCGTCATGAAAGTCGGTGCCAATCCGACCCATGACGCCTATGTGGCGTCGTGGAAAGATCGCGTCCCTGCAGATCGGGTGAAAGGGTTAACTCCCATTTCACCCGATCTGCAGGGACAGGGGGAGTGGTAGTTTAGCCCAGGGGGGGGTGGCTTCACCCCCTCGTGGCTACGATCGCTCTGATTGGCTGTTGAAAGTGAAACTGCCAATCAGAGCGATTTGTAATATTTCACCTATTATAACTGGTGAAATATTACAATCCAGCCATGGCCGATGCTGAAATATCATCGGCCATGGCTGGAAATACTAATGTGCCCCCACCCCACCGATCGCCCCCCCAGCCCCCCGATCTGGCCGGTACACTGCTCCGGCTCCCCTTCGTCCAGTGCTCCGCTCCCCCCCGTGCTCTTGTCCGCTCCCCCCGTGCTCCAATCACCCCCTCGTGCTCCAATCACCCCCCCTGCACTCCGATCCACCCCCCCCCCCGTGCTCCGTTGCACCCCTCCCGTGCTCCGTTCCACGCCCCCCGTGCTCCGTTCCACGCCTGCCGCACTCAGATTCCCCCCCCCCCCCCGTGGCTCCCCCCACCCTATCATACTTACCGATCCTGCCGGGGTCCCGTCCGTCTTCTCCCTGGGCGCCGCCATCTTCCAAAATGGCGGGCGCATGCGCAATGCGCCCGCCGAATCTGCCGGCCGGCAGTTTCGTTCCAAAGTGCATTTTGATCACTGAGATAATCTATCTCAGTGATCAAAATAAAAAAAATAATAAATGACCCCCCCCCCCCTTTGTCACCCCCATAGGTAGGGACAATAAAGAAAATAAAGAAATTTTTTTTTTTCCACTAATGTTAGAATAGGGTTAGGGGTAGGGGTAGGGTTAGGGCTTCGGTATGTGCACACGTATTCTGGTCCTCTGCGGATTTTTCCGCTGCGGATTTATGGCGGATTTACCGCGTTTTTTTCTGCGCATTTCACTGCGGTTTTACAATTGCGATTTTCTATTGGAGCAGTTGTAAAACTGCTGCGGAATCCGCACAAAAAAGTGACATGCTGCGGAATGTAAACCGCTGCGTTTCCGTGCAGTTTTTCCGCAGCATGTGCACAGCGATTTTTGTTTCCCGTAGGTTTACATTGAACTGTAAACTCATGGGAAACTGCTGCGGATCCGCAGCGTGTGCACATACCTTTAGAATTAGGCTATGTGCACACGGTGCGGATTTGGCTGCGGATTCGCAGCAGTGTTCCATCAGGTTTACAGTACCATGTAAACATATGAAAAACCAAATCCGCTGTGCCCATGGTGCGGAAAATACCGCGCGGAAACGCTGCGTTGTATTTTCCGCAGCATGTCAATTCTTTGTGCGGATTCCGCAGCGTTTTACACCTGTTCCTCAATAGGAATCCGCAGGTGAAACCCGCACAAAAAACACTGGAAATCCGCAGGTAAAACACAGTGCCTTTTACTCGCGGATTTTTCAAAAATGGTGCGGAAATATCTCACACGAATCCGCAACGTGGGCACATAGCCTTAGGGCTAGGGTTGGAATTAGGGTTGTGGTTAGGGTTGTGATTAGGGTTAGGGGTGTGTTGGGATTAGGGTTAGGGGTGTGGGGGGGTTAGTGTTGGAGGTAGAATTGAGGGGTTACCACTGTTCAGGCACATCAGGGGTCTCCAAACGCAACATGGCACCACCATTGATTCCAGCCAATCTCGTATTCAAAAAGTCAAATGGTGCTCCCTCACTTCCGAGCCCCGACGTGTGCCCAAACAGTGGTTTACCCCCACATATGGGGTATCAGCATACTCAGGACAAACTGCGCAACAATTACTGGGGTCCAATTTCTCCTGTTACCCTTGTGAATCTAAAAAAATGCTTGCTAAAACATCATTTTTGAGGAAAGAAAAATGATTTTTTATTTTCACGGCTCTGCGTTGTAAACGTCTGTGAAGCACTTGGGGGTTCAAAGTGCTCACCACATATCTAGATAAGTTCCTTGGGGGGGTCTAGTTTCTAAAATGGGGTTACTTGTGGGGGGTTTCTACTGTTTAGGCACACCAGGGGCTCTGCAAACGCAATGTGACGCCCACAGACCATTCCATCAAAGTCTGCATTTCAAAAGTCACTACTTCCCTTCTGAGCCCCGACGTGTGCCCAAACAGTGGTTTACCCCCACACATGGGGTATCAGCGTACTCAGGAGAAACTGGACAACAACTTTTGGGGTCCAATTTCTCCTGTAACCCTTGGGAAAATAAAAAATTCTGGGCTAAATAATTATTTTTGAGGAAAGAAAACGTATTTATTATTTTCACGGCTCTGCATTATAAACTTCTATGAAGCACTTGGGGGTTCAAAGTGCTCACCACACATCTAGATAAGTTCCTTTGGGGGTCTAGTTTCCAAAATGGGGTCACTTGTGGGGGGTTTCTACTGTTAAGCCACATCAGGGGCTCTGCAAACGCAACGTGACGCCCACAGAGCATTCCATCAAAGTCTGCATTTCAAAACGTCACTACTTCACTTCCGAGCCCCGGCATGTGCCCAAACAGTGATTTACCCCCACATATGGGGTATCAGCGTACTCAGGAGAAACTGGACAACAACTTTTGGGGTCAAATTTCTCCTGTTACCCTTGGGAAAATTAAAAAATTCTGGGCTAAATAATTATTTTTGAGGAAAGAAAACGTATTTATTATTTTCACGGCTCTGCGTTATAAACTTCTGTGAAGCACTTGGGGGTTCAAAGTCCTCACCACACATCTAGATTAGTTCCTTTGGGGGTCTAGTTTCCAAAATGGGGTCATGTCTGGGGGATCTCCAATGTTTAGGCACACAGGGGCTCTCCAAACGTGACATGGTGTCCGCTAATGATTGGAGCTAATTTTCCATTTAAAAAGCCAAATGGCGTGCCATCCCTTCCGAGCCCTGCCGTGCGCCCAAACAGTGGTTTACCCCCACATATGGGGTATCAGCGTACTCAGGACAAACTGGACAACAATATTTGGGGTCCAATTTATCCTATTATCCTTGGCAAAATAGGAAATTCTAGGCTAAAAAATCATTTTTGAGGAAAGAAAAATTATTTTTTATTTTCATGGCTCTGCGTTATAAGCTTCTGTGAAGCACCTGGGGGTTTAAAGTGCTCAATATGCATCTAGATAAGTTCCTTGGGGGGTCTAGTTTCCAAAATGGGGTCACTTGTGGGGGAGCTCCAATGTTTAGGCACACAGGGGCTCTCCAAACGCGACATGGTGTCCGCTAACAATTGGAGCTAATTTTCCATTCAAAAAGTCAAATGGCGCGCCTTCCCTTCCGAGCCCTGCCGAGTGCCCAAACAGTGGTTTACCCCCACATATGAGGTATCGGCGTACTCGGGAGAAATTGCCCAACAAATTTTATGATCCATTTTATCCTACTGCCCATGTGAAAATGAAAAAATTGAGGCGAAAAGAATTTTTTTGTGAAAAAAAAGTACTTTTTCATTTTTACAGATCAATTTGTGAAGCACCTGAGGGTTTAAAGTGCTCACTAGGCATCTAAATAAGTTCCTTGGGGGGTCTAGTTTCCAAAATGGGGTCACTTGTGGGGGAGCGCCAATGTTTAGGCACACAGGAGCTATCCAAACGCGACATGGTGTCCGCTAACGATGGAAATAATTTTTCATTCAAAAAGTCAAATGGCGCTCCTTCCCTTCCGAGCCTCACCATGTGCCCAGACAGTGGTTTACCCCCACATGTGAGGTATTGGTGTACTCAGGAGAAATTGCCCAACACATTTTAGGATCCATTTTATCCTGTTGCCCATGTGAAAATGAAAAAATTGAGGCTAAAAGAATTTTTTTTGTGAAAAAAAAGTACTTTTTCATTTTTACGGATCAATTTGTGGAGCACCTGGGGGTTAAAAGTGCTCACTATGCATCTAGATAAGTTCCTTGGGGCGTCTAGTTTCCAAAATGGGGTCACTTGTGGGGGAGCTCCAATTTTTAGGCACACGGGGGCTCTCCAAACGTGACATGGTGTCCGCTAAAGAGTGGAGCCAATTTTTCATTCAAAAAGTCAAATGGCGCTCCTTCCCTTCCAAGCCCTGCTGTGCACCCAAACAGTGGTTTACCCCCACATATGAGGTATCAGCGTACTCAGGACAAATTGGACAACAACTTTCGTGGTTCAGTTTCTCCTTTTACCATTGGGAAAATAAAAAAATTGTTGCTAAAAGATAATTTTTGTGACTAAAAAGTTAAATGTTCATTTTTTCCTTCCATGTTGCTTCTGCTGCTGTGAAGCACCTGAAGGGTTAATAAACTTCTTGAATGTGGTTTTGTGCACCTTGACGGGTGCAGTTTTTAGAATGTTGTCACTTTTGGGTATTTTCAGCCATATAGACCCCTCAAACTGACTTCAAATGTGAGGTGGTCCCTAAAAAAAATGGTTTTGTAAATTTCGTTGTAAAAATGACAAATCGCTGGTCAAATTTTAACCCTTATAACTTCCTAACAAAAAAAAATTTTGTTTCCAAAATTGTGCTGATGTAAAATAAACATGTGGGAAATGTTATTTATTAACTATTTTGTGTCACATACCTCTCTGGTTTAACAGAATAAAAATTCAAAATGTGAAAATTGCGAAATTTTCAAAATTTTCGCCAAATTTCCGTTTTTATCACAAATAAATGCAGAATTTACTGACCTAAATTTACCACTAACATGAAGCCCAATATGTCACAAAAAAACAATCTCAGAACCGCTAGGATCCGTTGAAGCATTCCTGAGTTATTACCTCATAAAGGGACACTGGTCAGAATTGCAAAAAACGGCAAGGTCTTTAAGGTCAAAATAGGCTGGGTCATGAAGGGGTTAATCACTGTAATGTAGCATAACTTGCTGCTATAAGCAAGTTTGAAATGCATGTGAAACAGATTTCATGTGTTATAGGAGTTTAAAGAATGCACTGGGGGCTGACATCTTGGTTTTGCAGCAGTAGCACGTCACTATCAGTGTCAGATTACGGCACCCCATGGACATAGGAGATAATAGACCTGCGCTGACCCTATCTGTAACATTGCAGCAGCATTAGCAGTGAGCTGGGCACGCCTCTGTGGGCTGCACAACTCACTGCTGTAGGTGTGACTAGCTGCCATTTTATTATAGCCCTGTGCTCTCTATGGCAGGACAGAAGAAGCCCTCACTGATCCTTTGTACTCCAAGCAGGCAGACATCCTCTGCTCCTCACAGGCTGCCCTGTGTGCTTCTCCTGCTGTGTCTCCCCCTCCCCCTCACACACAGTCCCTGTGATCTCCTGTAAGCTGCACTCACAGCCTGCAGAGAGTGAGGTGACACCTGGAGAGAGAGAGCAGGGAAGGCAGCTGACAGGACAGGAATTAAGGTGGGGGAAGGGGGATGGCAAGAATGTTATTCACAAAAAAATGCTGCTGAGTCCACTGTGTTCTGCTCCTCTGTAAACAAGCTGTGCCTCTGATGCAGTAACTGCTGGTGATAGCAGATCACAGGGCAGTCACACACAAAATGGTGCTGCCCAGTGATGCTGCTCTTCATTATTACTGTTGGGGCAGTAACTGCTGACATCACCATTTCCCTCCCCTTTTGGGTGGTTTAATATCCCTGGGGCAGAGCTGCTAAATAGTGTTGAGCGATACCGTCCGATACTTGAAAGTATCGGTATCGGATAGTACCGGCCGATACCCGAAAAGTATCGGATATCGCCGATACCGATACCCGATACCAATACAAGTCAATGGGACACCAAGTATCGGAAGGTATCCTGATGGTTCCCAGGGTCTGAAGGAGAGGAAACTCTCCTTCAGGCCCTGGGATCCATATTAATGTGTAAAATAAAGAATTAAAATAAAAAATATTGATATAATTACCTCTCCGGAGGCCCCTGGACATCACCGCTGGTAACCGGCAGCCTTCTTTGCTTAAAATGAGCGCGTTTAGGACCTGAGAATGACGTCGCGGCTTCTGATTGGTCGCGTGCCGCTCATGTGACCGCCACGTGACCAATCAGAAGCCGTGACGTCATTCTCAGGTCCTAAACGCGCTCATTTTAAACAAAGAAGGCTGCCGGTTACCAGCGGTGAT
The DNA here is from genome assembly GCF_032444005.1 of Ranitomeya imitator. Taxonomy (NCBI): domain Eukaryota; kingdom Metazoa; phylum Chordata; class Amphibia; order Anura; family Dendrobatidae; genus Ranitomeya; species Ranitomeya imitator. The sequence goes on along the minus strand of NC_091290.1, from coordinate 118,159,269 downwards.
GTCCAGGGGCCTCCGGAGAGGTAAGTATATCAATATTTTTTATCTTAATTCTTTATTTTACACATTAATATGGATCCGATACCGATTCCCGATACCACAAAAGTATCGGAACTCGGTATCGGAATTCCGATACCGCAAGTATCGGCCGATACCCAATACTTGTGGTATCGGAATGCTCAACACTACTGCTAAATCTCACTATAGCTGCTTGACGTCTAAAACGGAAAATGCTCCCCCTAGTGGTAAATATGTATATTTGTAGAAAAATATATAATATTTTTCATATAGAAATGTTTGCAAACAGTGCAAACATTGCATTAATACATCTTAATTACTATTTTAAGCTTAATTTCACAAAAAAACAAAATACAAGAAAACTGGTGGCACCTTCCCTTTAATGCGGGGAATCGGGGTGAGAAGAACTGTACCCTGTAACCCCCAGAAGTGTATCTGAAACGAAAGGGAAAAAGAGATTAATAAACACACACAATCCCTGAAAAATAAATGCGGATCTGATGTTAGATCCAGGTCCGCCTCCTACAGACACTAAGCAAAAACCGAGGTGCCCGTCAGAGGGTGTATACTGCCGGGGAGGAGTTATTTTTCTTTATTTGCATAGTGTCAGCCTCCTACTGACAGTAGCATACACCCATGGTTACCTGTGTCCCCCAATGAAGAAAGAAAGGAAATAAAAATTACAAGTAGCTGAATTGCTTCCCTCCATTACAAATACATTCTAAAAAAAAAAAAAAAAAAATTGGTTGATTGGCTGCAGCGTATGATGCACAGGTTTAGTGGATGACTAAGGTTTTTGTTAAGACTTCGGCAGTCTGAAATTGGACAGGCGCGATCGAAATCTCCCCTGATCATCAGAAAGCCAGCACCACCCTAAGGGCCCCTTACCACTTGCGAGGAAAACGGACGAGTGCAATCAGATTAAAAAAAAAAAAAAAAAATCGGATTGCACTTGGACCAATGTTATTCAATAGGTGACATTCCATTTGCGAAATCGGACTGAAAAAAAAAGTAAAAAAAAAAAAAAAAATCGCAGCATGCTGCGATTCTTGGACGAGACTCGCCAATGCAAGTCAATGGGTGCGAGAAAAAGAAAAAAAAAAAACACACACAGCACTCACACCATGCAAGTGCTGTTCGATTTTTACGCACACGTGTCCTTTGAAAAGCCGGCAATTCTGCGCGGTGTACAGTAAAATCACACTAACAGGTTAGATTAGAGTAGATATATACATATAGGATATATATATATATATATATATATATATATATATATATATATATATATATATATATATATATATATATATATATATATATATATATATATATATATATATATATATATATATATATATATAGCAGCGCTAGATAGCTTCAAAGCCAGTAATTCAATTACCGGCTTTTTCTTTCTCCTTCACAAACCCGACATGATATGAGACATGGTTTACATACAGTAAACATAAAAATACATACCCTTTTATTTGCATATTCCACACTACTAATGTTAGTAGTGTAACCTCAGAATTATGTCATGCCTAGGTTTCAGGCAGCTCATGAAAAATATAACATCCAAAAAAGCGAAAAAAAGCTATAGCCTTAAAATACAAACGTTTTATTTCAATCAATAGTTAAAATCAACATTTTAAATAAGACAAAAAGATAAGAAGTTGCGAAGACACTATGCAAACTATAAACGGACCAGCGTACGGATAAATGGCGCTATTGGGCCTATGAGGAAAAAGGAACATATAGGTATTCAGAAAAAAGGAAAATCTACGGTGGGAAAATAACCCCTCCTACAGTTAATGTATCTGTACCTATATGACTTCAGTAAGGATTGTAAAAAGGCCTAAATAAAGTTATGGCCGAGTGTGGTAACAATACTCACAAGAGTGAGATTAGTAGTTTGTAAGGTGCAAGTGCAGCTTAATAAGAAATCAAGGGGTTAAATTGCCCAATCAAATAAAGACCCAAGAGTTAAATCGCACAGTGGCGTAGGCACATTACCTCCGTTGGCGTGGACCGGTTCCCCAACGCGCGTTTCGCGTGCAGCTTTATCAAGGGGTTAGTGTAAAGTGTGCTATGTGCAAGGAGCTTTTATATCATGAGAAGGGCGGACATTGGTGGCAGCGGCTGTGATGGCGCTCCAGCAAGGGAGATCCGCCGACGTCATCAGGATTCGGCGTCACACGGTGTCGGGACTCCTCCCCGCTCGACGCGTCAGAGCGGGGGGGAGGCCGGGCCGTTACAGACGCGTCGCCCCGGCAACGCTGAGGCAGGAAAACCCGGAAGGAGCGCTCACCGCTGATGCAGTAATGTATGCTGCGGGACAAATGGCTTCATTGCGGATAGACTGAATAGAAAGAAAGGATCGTCCCTAGTAATAAGCATGAATGTGGAGAAATCGTGCTATGAGATAATGGGCCCTGCTACGGATAAGCTAAAGGGGAGGAGTTGTCTCTAGTGATAGACGTGAATAGGGATCATAAGGTTAAGTGAGCCAAACCTATAAATAAGGCTGTGTGGGGCCAGTAAAGATACTGAGATGTGTCCAAATAGACATAATAGGGGGGGGTAATATAAACCAGTGAATAGGATTATATTGGGGAACCAATTAATAGGGGTGTAGTCCCCAGGGTTCAAGGTGATAAAGAAGAACATATAAATACAGTACAAAAAATTATATATATATATATATATATATATATATATATATATACATATATATATATATATATATATATATATATATATATATATATAATAGGAAAAAAAGGGAACAGCACAACTTAAGTACTTATCTTCGGGTGCAAGGCCCCAGGCAACCAGTCCAACGATTGCACCAAATTCACATAGAAAAAAAGAGGCAGCACTCCATAATAAAGTGAAAAAGAGTGGAAGGTTTTAATCAACCCACAAAGCCGGGCGACGTTTCATCTCCATCTGAGCCTTTCTCAAGCAGTGAGTAACCATACCTAACATCCATTTATACGTGTCTCAACACATTACTAATTAGTCCAATTATAATTTACATTCAATTTGTGCTCTTATATTAAAAATATATTTCATCCTTTGCTCATATTACCATCATGTGCTCATGTTCCTGAAAGTGACTTGTGCTACAGTGCAAATAAAAACTCATTCCTCTTCCATAAACCTCAGACTCACCTCATATTCCACCCATGATTATTGAAACAATAATAGGTACCCCAATATCCGTTTTCTATATTTGTTATACATACAACACTGTTCACTTACCCCTGTTACACATGTGGACTAATGGAGGACGATTTGTTTGTAAGTCGGCGTTCCTTGCCGCTTACTGCGCATGTCTCTGACGCATCACCAAGCAGATTAGCTATTCTGACCAGTCAGACGCTCTGTGTGGCATTCCTTTCTCGGCGCATGCGCAGTAGCGCTATAAATCGCCATATTGGTTGAGGAATCTTACGCTCAAGCGTCCTAAATTACTAACACCTGCGCAGTAGCGCTGAAGTGTATAGCATGGTTCTTTTTGGAGCGCTGTAAAGCTGCCCTAATAATTGCATACTGTGTTGCCAACATTTGTGCAATAGCGCTAAAGATTATAGCAAGACCCTGCTGGATCCATTACTACGGTGCTGCATATATAATAGGGCTACATACAACCAATACTCTCAAAATTCACTGTGTTAATCTGCGGATCTGCATACACTCATCTACCCAGATATGGCACGTATACTATTAAATCAATACCTAGTGGATCGTCTCATTAGGTCATAAATATAATTAATAATAAAAAAGAAAAATAATAATAAAACGGCATATATAACACTGATCTCTTAGTCTTTTAGCTCTTTTTCTTCCTTTTTATTTTTATACTTATTTATTATTTTATATTATTCAGTGGAACTACTGGGATTATTAGGTATGCCTCAGATATCTTGGCTATATGGATGGCTGCTTATTAAAGACAGCCCCCATTAGTCAATGGAGTCACACTGCCCCTCAATTGTCCCTCCGGACCAAAGTGTTGCAGTCATGACATCCATATGATACCGCTACCATTATCCCAATTCCACTATGTTTCTTAAAGATCAGTTATATATACCCAAGAATAGGGCCAAAAAGGTGCATGCACGTGTCATATTTCAGTGAGTGGGTTCCCTTCCTCAGCATGACAACCATAGGAAAGAATATCTTCCCCTGTGGATATGTGGAACCGTGGAGGATTCAAATTACCGTATATACTCGAGTATAAGCCGAGATTTTCAGCCCAAATTTTTGGGCTGAAAGTGCCCCCCTCGGCTTATACTCGAGTCACGGTAGCGGTGGGGTCGGCAGGTGAGGGGCTGAGGGCGCTGAGGTATACTTACCTAGTCCCAGCGATCCTCGCGCTCCCCCTGCCGTCCCACGGGCTTCGGCGCTGCAGTTTCTTCCTCTCTTCAGCGGTCACGTGGGACCGCTCATTACAGAAATGAATAAGCGGCTCCACCTCCCATAGGGGCGGAGCCGCTTATTCATTTCTCTAATCAGCGGTGCCGGTGACCGCTGATAGAGAAAGAAGCTGCGGCACCGAAGACCAGCTGTGACAGGAGGGGACAGCGCGAGGATCGCCAGGACTAGGTAAGTATAGCATATTCACCTGTCCTCGTTCCAGCCGCCGGGCGCCGATCCATCTTCCCGGCCGGCGCCTCCATCTTCCCGGCGTCTCTGCTCTCTGACTGTTCAGGCAGAGGGCGCGATGACGCATATAGTGTGCGCGGCGCCCTCTGCCTGATCAGTCAGAGCAGAGACGCCGGGAAGATGGAGGCGCCGGAACGAGACGCCGGGAGCTGCAATCAAGGGAGGTGAGTATGTGGTTTTTTTTCTTTATTGCGGCAGCGGCGGCACAAATTTATGTGGAACATCTATGGGGCACAGTGAACGGTGCAGAGCACCGTATATGGCACAGCACAGCTATGGGGCACAGTGAACGGTGCAGAGCACCGTATATGGCACAGCACAGCTATGGGGCACAGTGAACGGTGCAGAGCACCGTATATGGCACAGCACAGCTATGGGGCACAGTGAACGGTGCAGAGCACCGTATATGGCACAGCACAGCTATGTATGGGGCACAGTGAACGGTGCAGAGCACCGTATATGGCACAGCACAGCTATGGGGCACAGTGAACGGTGCAGAGCACCGTATATGGCACAGCACAGCTATGTATGGGGCACAGTGAACGGTGCAGAGCACCGTATATGGCACAGCACAGCTATGGGGCACAGTGAACGGTGCAGAGCACCGTATATGGCACAGCACAGCTATGGGGCACAGTGAACGGTGCAGAGCACCGTATATGGCACATCTATAGGGCACAATGAACGGTGCAGAGCACCGTATATGGCACAGCTAGGGGGCACAATGAACGGTGCAGAGCACTATATGGTTCACACCTATGGGGAAATATGAACGGTGCAGAGCACTATATGGCACAGCTATGGGGAAATAATGATCTATTTTTATTTTTGAAATTCACCGGTAAATGCTGCATTTCCACCCTAGGCTTATACTCGAGTCAATAAGTTTTCCCAGTTTTTTGTGGCAAAATTAGGGGGGTCGGCTTATACTCGGGTCGGCTTATACTCGAGTATATACGGTACATATAAATATAATTTCCATATTATTGAAATATATGTATGCACCTATCTGCCTGGCTTCTTTTGGCTGTATAAGTAGTACTTGTATTTGGTGGATCTGGGTCTAAATAAATATATTATGGCATAAAGTTATGGAGTACAGTGTCTTGATATGAGTGAGAGCATCCTATGGTTGTCATGCTGTTGCTGGCATCCTGTGGTTGTTATGTCTGCAATACCCTGGCCCGGAGAGACCATAGAGGGGCAAGTTGCTATTGATTTATGGGGACCACTGAGGAAGGGAACCCACTCACTGAAATATGACACGTGCATGCACCTTTTTGGCCCTATTCTTGGGTATATATAACTGATCTTTAAGAAACATAGTGGAATTGGGATAATGGTAGCGGTATCATATGGATGTCATGACTGCAACACTTTGGTCCGGAGGGACAATTGAGGGGCAGTGTGACTCCATTGACTAATGGGGGCTGTCTTTAATAAGCAGCCATCCATATAGCCAAGATATCTGAGGCATACCTAATAATCCCAGTAGTTCCACTGAATAATATAAAATAATAAATAAGTATAAAAATAAAAAGGAAGAAAAAGAGCTAAAAGACTAAGAGATCAGTGTTATATATGCCGTTTTATTATTATTTTTCTTTTTTATTACTAATTATATTTATGACCTAATGAGACGATCCACTAGGTATTGATTTAATAGTATACGTGCCATATCTGGGTAGATGAGTGTATGCAGATCCGCAGATTAACACAGTGAATTTTGAGAGTATTGGTTGTATGTAGCCCTATTATATATGCAGCACCGTAGTAATGGATCCAGCAGGGTCTTGCTATAATCTTTAGCGCTATTGCACAAATGTTGGCAACACAGTATGCAATTATTAGGGCAGCTTTACAGCGCTCCAAAAAGAACCATGCTATACACTTCAGCGCTACTGCGCAGGTGTTAGTAATTTAGGACGCTTGAGCGTAAGATTCCTCAACCAATATGGCGATTTATAGCGCTACTGCGCATGCGCCGAGAAAGGAATGCCACACAGAGCGTCTGACTGGTCAGAATAGCTAATCTGCTTGGTGATGCGTCAGAGACATGCGCAGTAAGCGGCAAGGAACGCCGACTTACAAACAAATCGTCCTCCATTAGTCCACATGTGTAACAGGGGTAAGTGAACAGTGTTGTATGTATAACAAATATAGAAAACGGATATTGGGGTACCTATTATTGTTTCAATAATCATGGGTGGAATATGAGGTGAGTCTGAGGTTTATGGAAGAGGAATGAGTTTTTATTTGCACTGTAGCACAAGTCACTTTCAGGAACATGAGCACATGATGGTAATATGAGCAAAGGATGAAATATATTTTTAATATAAGAGCACAAATTGAATGTAAATTATAATTGGACTAATTAGTAATGTGTTGAGACACGTATAAATGGATGTTAGGTATGGTTACTCACTGCTTGAGAAAGGCTCAGATGGAGCTGAAATGTCGCCCGGCTATGTGGGTTGATTAAAACCTTCCACTCTTTTTCACTTTATTATGGAGTGCTGCCTCTTTTTTTCTATGTGAATTTGGTGCAATCGTTGGACTGGTTGCCTGGGGCCTTGCACCCGAAGATAAGTACTTAAGTTGTGCTGTTCCCTTTTTTTCCTTTTTTTATATATATATATATATATATATATATATATATATATATATATATATATATATATACACACACACACACACACACATACATACATATAATTTTTTGTACTGTATTTATATGTTCTTCTTTATCACCTTGAACCCTGGGGACTACACCCCTATGAATTGGTTCCCCAATATAATCCTATTCACTGGTTTATATTACCTCACCCTACTATGTCTATTTGGACACATCTCAGTATCTTTACTGGCCCCACACAGCCTTATTTATAGGTTTGGCTCACTTAACCTTATGATCCTGTGGCACCCCTAGGGGTATTTGCCACAAAAATAGTTACTGACAGTAAGTACAAATACTAAAATAGCAAGACTGCACTACCACCTCCGGCCAGAAGGGGGAGCTCCAGAGACTCCCCTTGATCCATTCTGGTCTGAGAGAAGAAATGGCAGTTGGGCCAAGGAGCTGATAGTGAGAGGTCATACAGTTGAATCTCTAACAGCCCTGTGACTGTTACCAGGCCTAAATCACCGGCCTGAGGAGAAGAGGGATAGAGAAAAAGGACATTGTGAGAACCGGGTAGCATTAATCACTACCCAGAACAGGCGCAAAGACGGATACCGGATCCGTGGCTGTATTCATTATATATAATACAGCAACCGGAAAAACGTGAGGTGATATCAGCTTCACTAGGGTCGGATGCAGCAACAGACACAGAGTTCTGCGGTACTCCCGGAGGGGGTAAGCCGATAAAAGGACTCGGGTTGCCCGTCGAACCAGGACCCGGAGGGGACAGATTGGGCCGGCAGCCAGTTCACATACAGCAGCAGGGCCACACAGAAATTGCGCACAATAAGAGGCGAAGACTCCGGCAGGGTCAAAGTAACTCAGAGTTCCCATACAGACTCCGGTGACAGGACTGGTTGTAAATCCTTTTATGTTAAAGTAAACTGGTTAAACGTTTCAGTGCCTCAGTCTTTCATTTGGACAATAGCCATCTATCCAGGATCGAGATCGTCACCGCTGGGAGAACCTGCTGCTGATCAAGTAAGTGCCTGTCCCCTCACGATACCCCTTACACTGTGCATTGCCTGAGGCCACAGCACCGGGTCAAGCCACCCGTGACATCCCCCTCAAGAGACAGACTCCATTGGTCCGGTGCTGGGTATCCCGGTCTCTTGGGCGTCACAATTGGCGTCACGAACAGGATCTAGCCAGCCCGTATACCGGGTATTGTGTGCCGTGATTGGAGCCCAAAACTGTGAAAACTGGGATGAAAAATCTTGAAAATTGACTTTATTAAAGAAAAATCCATTCCCCATTGAAAACTATTGAAAGTGACTTTTCCCCATTGGTTATAATGGAGTAAAGATGGCCGCCATCCCCTGAGGTAATCACTTCATAACCGTTAGGCACGAGACTGTTAATTGAGCTACGCCATCACCTGAGCCCCAGTCTAACTGAAAAACTTCAGAATCCGCCATTACAAAGCGCGGTGGGTGGGAGCAGCAGGGGGCGTGTCATTGTGGGCGGCACCAAGCTGAGCGCTCTGACATCAGAGCAAGGGGAAAATCGATCCTGCTGCACAGCGGAACGAATCTACACTATCCCGACGGAAGCGGAGGACCGGAAGGGTCCGGATTAACTAAGGGGGCACAGTATGTCGCAGCACGGAGACGCCGCAGCACTCGGCAACGCTAATGCAGCTGAAAGACAGAGTGTCAATAGAGAGTCCGGCAGCGCAGCGGTGCAAGGAGTGGCGCCCATCATGCCGGTGCTGATGCCATATACCCCGGGTGGCCCATGGCTTCCAATGTATGAAGGTGAGCCTAATACCCTTGACGATTTCAGAGAAAAGATGCTGGCCCATTTTGACATGTTCCCTGTGGGTGAAGTTCAGCGTGTTAGTCTCCTGATGATGCAGTTAAGTGGCCATGCTAAGCGAGAAGTCACAGCATGGGCAGCTGATCTAAAAGGCACTGTTGAACGCATATTTGCTGGATTAAAAGCTACATTTGAAACCACGGCCAGCAGCAAAGCTAAAATACGATTCTTTAGTTGCAAACAAAAAGCTAATGAGGGCGTGAGAGACTTTGCCTTAAACCTGCAGGAAGCCCTTAAATCACTTACACTGGCTGAACCCATTTTTAACACCGGAGCGGATAAACTGCTAAGAGATCAATTTATTGAGGGACTCTACACCCCTTCTCACCGGGGGCATGTGAGCATGCTTGTTTTTAAGAACCCTGAATTGACATTTGCCCAATTAAAGGAGAGCGCTATACGTCTCCAGCTGGCAGAGGCACCTCGGGATCAGGATCCTGCGCAACCCATGGCAGAGGCACCTCAACAACAGGGAGTGCCAGTGACATCAGCTATGTCTGGGGCCATTGCTAAGCCCCTGGGGCCCAGTACTAATGAGGCTCTTCAACAAAAGCTTGACTCTTTAGCTGATGTTGTTGCTTCAATGGCTAAAACCATGCAGGAGATGAGAGGACACAAGATGGAGTTGGCAAACTGTAGAGAGGATGTTCCATGGATGAGACCCCGGAGATACCCGACATGGAGAGGACGACCCCGCGACCGCTACCAACCGGATGGACAGCCTATTTGCCGCCGTTGCCAGCAGCCGGGCCACTTTGCACGAGATTGTGATTTAAACGGGAATCCCCTGGGAATGCGGGCCGCTTCGCAGGAATGAACTTTCAAGGCCCAACACCCTGGCACGACAGGTACATCGGAGGACGACTCATTATCCCTATCGTGCTGGACGGAATTCCCCTCAACGCTTTGCTGGACACAGGTTCCCAGATTTCATCTATACCGTATATCCTTTATAAGAGGTACTGGGCTGATGCAGATATTGATAAAGGGCCCTCTGATGTTGAACTAGATATATGGGCCAGTAATGGCAAGTTGGTACCGAAACTAGGATTCAGGGAGATGACCATAAAGATTGGTAAAGTAGAACTGAAGAAACAGGGTATAATTGTTGTTGATGTTGACCGGCGGAACTGTGAACCAACTGTATTGATAGGAATGAATGTGTTAGAGAACTGCTTTTCCGAAGTCATTTCTGTCTTACAGCAAATTGCTGAAACTGCCCAATCCTGCCAGCAGAGAGTTCTCCGGAGGGAAATAAAAGTATTGATGTTAAGGCAACAGGTAGAAGTTGCAGGTGGAGAAATCGGCAGTGTGAGGGTAAGTGATCCAACGTCTATTGTAATCCCACCAAAAACAGAAATGCTGGTATGGTGTAGAGCAGCCATTGGTACTAAGGGACGAGATTATCAAGCCTTAATAGAACCAGTGTACACCGACAGCAGGCCCACTATACTCACAGCACGAGGGATAGTCGAGGTACACCGGGGACGAGTGCCGGTACGACTTTTGAACTGTGGAGAGGAAGAGGTCACTTTGCCAAGGTATGCTACAATGGCAAAGCTATATACTGTTGACAACAATGCCATCACAACCATTGAGCCCTTAGAACCAACCTGTCAGGTGGAAGGCAATGGCTCAGATGGAGAAATGGAGGATTGGTGTCAACAGCTACACGTGGGCATAAATTCAACACCTACCCATCAAAAACAAGGGGTGTATAGGCTAGTGACGGAATATGAACAAGTCTTCAGTAAACACCCATTGGACTTCGGACGGATAGAAGGGGTAGAACACACAATCCCCACAGGTGACCATCCCCCAATAAAAGAAAGATATAGACCCATACCGCCCGCTCACTATCAATGTGCAAAAGATATGCTGAGGGAAATGAAACAGGCCGGGGTAATAAGAGACAGCTGTAGCCCCTGGGCGGCCCCTCTAGTGATTGTCAAAAAAAAAAGGACGGAACCATGAGAATGTGCGTAGACTACCGGAAGATTAATAACATCACCCATAAAGACGCCTACCCCTTGCCTAGGATAGAAGAGTCCTTAACTGCTTTGAAATCTGCTAATTATTTTTCCACCTTAGACTTAACAAGCGGGTATTGGCAAGTCCCTGTGGCTGAGAGAGATAAGGAAAAGACGGCATTCACCACACCAATGGGTCTATGTGAATTTAATCGCATGCCGTTCGGACTCTGCAACGCATCCGGTACCTTCCAGCGGCTGATGGAATGCTGCCTCGGACACAAGAACTTCGAGACCGTCCTCCTGTACCTAGATGATGTGATCGTCTACTCAAAGACTTACGAACAACACTTAATAGACCTGGCAGAAGTGTTCGAAGCCTTATCCAGGTATGGCATGAAAGTCAAGCCATCCAAATGTCACCTTCTCAAGCCAAAGGTACAGTACCTGGGACACATCGTGAGTTCGGAGGGAGTAGCACCAGATCCCGAGAAAATAAGCGCCATAAGGGATTGGCCAAGACCTACCAGCGCAAAAGAAGTGAGACAATTCCTGGGATTGGTGGGTTACTATCGCAGATTTATAAAAGGATTTACCAAGTTGGCAGCACCCTTGCAAGACACCTTGGTAGGGCAGACGAAGAAACCTTCAAACCGAAACCCTCCTTTTCAGTGGAACGACGAAAGGGAAGACTCCTTTGAACAACTAAAGAAGGCACTAACCGGAGAAGAGGTTCTGGCATACCCAGATTACCATAAACCTTTCATCCTCTACACCGATGCCAGTAATGTGGGACTAGGAGCGGTGCTGTCACAAAAGCAAGAAGGTCGGGAGAAAGTCATCGCCTTTGCAAGTAGAAAGCTCCGGCCTACTGAAAGAAATTCAGAAAATTACAGCTCCTTCAAATTGGAACTACTGGCAGTAGTTTGGGCTGTGACGGAGCGTTTCAAACACTATCTGGCCGCTGCAGAATTTATTGTCTATACTGACAACAATCCGTTGACCCACCTGGACACAGCCAAATTAGGTGCGTTAGAACAGCGATGGATAGCCCGGTTATCTAATTACAACTTCATAATCAAGTATCGAGCAGGTCGCAAGAATGGAAATGCCGATGCCCTATCCCGGATGCCACACTTGAGAGATGTAGAAGAGAAAACGGGGGAGCTTGAAGAAATTGAACTACCAGCCTTCCATCGTCCCAAGGCAAAACATCATCAGTCAAGTACCTATCAGAAACAACAAGAGGTGAATTTTAATCCGTTAGCACACCATAGATGGGCTGACACCCAAGACAGCAATCCGGCTGTGAAGTTGGTGAAGGAACTGTTGACTGAGCAAAGTGCATATCCCGATGAGGATGCCCCAGAAGAGACGCATCAACTCTGGAAAGAGAGAGGCAAAATGTTCCTGTATCAAGGGAAGCTCTGTAGAAGGTACACCAATCCGAAAACACATGAATTGGTTTGGCAGATTATCGTGCCTAAACAAGATGTGAAGATGGTCCTCGAAGCTTACCATAATGGTGCTGGTCACTTCGGTTGGAAAAAGTTAGAAGTACTTCTAAGAGAAAGATTTTATTGGGTCGGGATGAGAAAATCAATCGAACAGTGGTGCAGAAATTGTGGCCCGTGTAACCTCAGAAGAAACGATCAAAAGAACCAAAGAGCACCACTGCAGCCCATAATCACCAAACAACCACTTGAACTTGTAGCCATGGACCACGTGAAGTTGACACCAAGCCGGTCCGGCTATGTCTATGCCTTGACCATCGTGGACCATTATTCACGTTTCTTGGTAGTAGTACCCGTAAAAGATCTGACAGCAAAAACAGCAGCCAAAGCGTTCCAAACGTACTTTTGTAGACCCCATGGATATCCGGAACAGGTTCTCACCGACCAAGGTACAGCCTTTGAATCAGAGATCTTCAGAGAATTCTGTAATACGTATGGTTGCAAAAAGATCCGGACGACGGCCTATCATCCACAAACAAACGGCTTATGCGAGAAGATGAACCATATTGTAATAGACCTACTAAAGACTTTACCTGAGACAGAAAGAAATCAATGGCCAGAGAAATTGCCTGACTTGGTGGATCTGTATAATCATGTCCCGGTGAGCTCCACCAACTGCACCCCAGCTTACCTTATGCGTGCAAGACCCGGCCAATTACCAATCGATCTAGAAATGGGAATTCTGAAACCAGACGCAGAAGTTCAAGACTCCAATTGGGATATCATACGGCAAAAGCAGTATCGCCAAGTGCAAGAGAGTGTGGAAAGAAGCCTTCAGCAAACTAGAGAAAGACAAGAGCGAACTTTCAACCAGAATGCTCTAGCGACCCCATTAAGACCGGGTGACCAAGTGCTCAAGAGAAATCGTCGAACCAATAAACTGGACAATCAGTGGGAAGCCGTACCCTACACAGTTTTACCAACAAGAGTGGATAATCCTAAAATGTGTCTCATTAGCAAAAACGGAGGCTTAACATCTGTACTAGTGTCAAGAGACAATCTTAAATTATGTCCGGAAGCATTGAAAGAGCCAGACGTTGTCCAGCCAGAACCATAAGTTATTCAACCCATACAGGTTCAACCAGTAAAGGAAAAAGAAGAGGAAGTGTATCACACCTGTATAGGAGACTTTCCCAAAACCCTACTAACATACCATGGTGCAGTAGTGGTTCCCATGGTGGCCTTTTACCCTACACCGAACCCAATACCAGAAGTCCCAAGACAGGAAGAGGCTGACCCCGTACTACAGGAGGTTCCAGGCCAGGAAGAACAGATTCCTGGTCAGAGTAATCCCATTCACGGTGGACTTGCCAACTCCATAGTCGTGGAATTATCTTTAGCAGAGCGGGCAGATACTATATCCGCAGTAGACAGTAGTACACCACATGAAGAGACACCGCTATTACGTAGATCACAGCGTAGTACCCAGGGTCAATTACCGGCCAGGTATGCAGATCACCAACTATAAAGCTCATAATGTGAATTGTATATATGTTATGCCGTATATAGTTAAACAGAAAATGTAGTATAGTCATTGCTATCAGTCTGCAACGTTTAAGCCCAGTGCCTACAGAGACTTGTCTGTATGAACTTATTGCATATTCTTGAACTTTTTATCAGCCCGGAGGCACTAAATCAAAGCTCCGGAAAGGCTGCTTTTTGAACTTTGCTTTTTGCTCTTTTTGAACTTTCTTTAGACTTTATATTGATAACTCCGTTGGAAAAATGGAACTAAATTCCTGGACACTAAGTACAGTGCCGTTCCTAATACCTTCAAGGATAGAACTGTATTAATGGACGCTATTTGAAGTGACTTTTTACAGAACTCTATTTTTGTTTCCTTGAGTGGTTTTTGTAACTTTTCATTTTTAAGACTCTGTACATATTAATTGTTATTTCAAAATGTTATTGTCCCACAGTCCCGGAGTACTGTTCTTAACTAAGGGGGAATGTGGCACCCCTAGGGGTATTTGCCACAAAAATAGTTACTGACAGTAAGTACAAATACTAAAATAGCAAGACTGCACTACCACCTCCGGCCAGAAGGGGGAGCTCCAGAGACTCCCCTTGATCCATTCTGGTCTGAGAGAAGAAATGGCAGTTGGGCCAAGGAGCTGATAGTGAGAGGTCATACAGTTGAATCTCTAACAGCCCTGTGACTGTTACCAGGCCTAAATCTCCGGCCTGAGGAGAAGAGGGATAGAGAAAAAGGACATTGTGAGAACCGGGTAGCATTAATCACTACCCAGAACAGGCGCAAAGACGGATACCGGATCCGTGGCTGTATTCATTATATATAATACAGCAACCGGAAAAACGTGAGGTGATATCAGCTTCACTAGGGTCGGATGCAGCAACAGACACAGAGTTCAGCGGTACTCCCAGAGGGAGTAAACCGATAAAAGGACTCGGGTTGCCCGTCGAACCAGGACCCGGAGGGGACAGATTGGGCCGGCAGCCAGTTCACATACAGCAGCAGGGCCACACAGAAATTGCGCACAATAAGAGGCGAAGACTCCGGCAGGGTCAAAGTAACTCAGAGTTCCCATACAGACTCCGGTGACAGGACTGGTTGTAAATCCTTTTATGTTAAAGTAAACTGGTTAAACGTTTCAGTGCCTCAGTCTTTCATTTGGACAATAGCCATCTATCCAGGATCGGGATCGTCACCGCTGGGAGAACCTGCTGCTGATCAAGTAAGTGCCTGTCCCCTCATGATACCCCTTACACTGTGCATTGCCTGAGGCCACAGCACCGGGTCAAGCCACCCGTGACATCCCCCTCAAGAGACAGACTCCATTGGTCCGGTGCTGGGTATCCCGGTCTCTTGGGCGTCACAATCCCTATTCAGTTCTATCACTAGAGACAACTCCTCCCCTTTAGCTTATCCGTAGCAGGGCCCATTATCTCATAGCACGATTTCTCCACATTCATGCTTATTACTAGGGACGATCCTTTCTTTCTATTCAGTCTATCCGCAATGAAGCCATTTGTCCCGCAGCATACATTACTGCATCAGCGGTGAGCGCTCCTTCCGGGTTTTCCTGCCTCAGCGTTGCCGGGGCGACGCGTCTGTAACGGCCCGGCCTCCCCCCCGCTCTGACGCGTCGAGCGGGGAGGAGTCCCGACACCGCGTGACGCCGAATCCTGATGACGTCGGCGGATCTCCCTTGCTGGAGCGCCATCACAGCCGCTGCCACCAATGTCCGCCCTTCTCATGATATAAAAGCTCCTTGCACATAGCACACTTTACACTAACCCCTTGATAAAGCTGCACGCGAAACGCGCGTTGGGGAACCGGTCCACGCCAACGGAGGTAATGTGCCTACGCCACTGTGCGATTTAACTCTTGGGTCTTTATTTGATTGGGCAATTTAACCCCTTGATTTCTTATTAAGCTGCACTTGCACCTTACAAACTACTAATCTCACTCTTGTGAGTATTGTTACCACACTCGGCCATAACTTTATTTAGGCCTTTTTACAATCCTTACTGAAGTCATATAGGTACAGATACATTAACTGTAGGAGGGGTTATTTTCCCACCGTAGATTTTCCTTTTTTCTGAATACCTATATGTTCCTTTTTCCTCATAGGCCCAATAGCGCCATTTATCCGTAGGCTGGTCCGTTTATAGTTTGCATAGTGTCTTCGCAACTTCTTATCTTTTTGTCTTATTTAAAATGTTGATTTTAACTATTGATTGAAATAAAACGTTTGTATTTTAAGGCTATAGCTTTTTTTCGCTTTTTTGGATGTTAATGTTAGTAGTGTGTATGTGCAAAATTTAGGCGCTCCATTATATTTAAGGGTTAAATCGCTGACAAAATTTGTGTTGGCTCCCGCGCAATTTTCTCCGCCAGAGTAGTAAAGCCAGTGACTGAGGGCAGATATTAATAGCCTGGAGAGGGTCCACGGTTCCACCCTCCCCCCCAGCTAAAAACATCTGCCCCCAGCCACCCCAGAAAAGGGACATCTGGAAGATGCGCCTATTCTGGCACTTGGCCTCTCTCTTCCCATTCCCGTGTAGCGGTGGGATTTGGGGTAATGAAGGGTTAATGTCACCTTGCAATTGTAAGGTGACATTAAGCCAAATTAATAATGGAGAGGCGTCAATTATGACACCTATCCATTATTAATCCAATTGTATGAAATGGTTAAAAAACACACACAAAAAAAAAAAAAAAAAAAAAAAAAAAAAAAAAAACAAACACATTATTACAAAGTCTTTTAATGAAATAAAGACACAGGTTGTTGTAATATTTTATTAGACTCTTGATCCACCTGAAGACCCTCGCTCTGTAACAAAGGAAAAATAAAACAACAACAATATCCCATACCTTCCGATGATCTGTTACGTCCCACGATGTAAATCCATCTGAAAGGGGTTAAATAATTTTACACCCAGGAGCTCTGCTAATGCAGCTGTGCTCGTGACTGTAAAACCCCAGAGAATGAATGGAAAGTAGGTCAATGACCTGTAGTTACCTTCAGTTGCGGTGAGGCGCCCTCTGCTGGATGTCCTCATATGAACTCAAGCGTAGGAAAATATTCAGAAAAGCTCCCAGGCTCGAGTTCATGAGGACATCCAGCAGAGGGCACCTCACCTCAAATGAAGGTAACTACAGGCCATTGACCTACTTTCCATTCATTCTCTGGGGTTTTACAGCCACAAGCACAGCTGCATTAGCAGAGCTCCTGGGTGTAAAATTATTTAACCCCTTTCAGATGGATTTACATCGTGGGACGTAACAGATCATCGGAAGGTATGGGATATTGTTGTTTTTTTATTTTTCCTTTGTTACAGAGCGAGGGTCTTCAGGTGGATTAAGAGTCTAATAAAATATTACAACAACCTGTGACTATTTCATTAAAAGACTTTGTAATAATGTGTGTGTTTTTGAACCATTTCATGCAATTGGATTAATAATTGATAGGTGTCATAATTGACGCCTCTCCATTATTAATCTGGCTTAATGTCACCTTACAATAGCAAGGTGACATTAACCCTTCATTACCCCATATCCCACCGCTACACGGGAATGGGAAGAGAGTGGCCAAGTGCCAGAATAGGGGCATCTTCCAGATGTCCCTTTTCTGGGGTGGCTGGGGGCAGATGTTTTTAGCTAGGGGGGCCAATAACCATGGACCCTCTCCAGGCTATTAATATCTGCCCTCAGTCACTGGCTTTACTACTCTGGCGGAGAAAATTGCGCGGGAGCCCACGCCAATTTGTTCCGCAAAAAAAAAAAATGGGGATACGAGATGGTTTACTGTATGTAAACCATGTCTCATATCATGTCGGGCTTGTGAAGAAGACAGGAAAAGCCGGCAATTGAATTACCGGCTTTGAAGCCACCTAGCGCTGAGATATATATATATTCTATTCTATGTGTATATATCTACTCTAATCTAACCTGTCAGTGTGATTTTACTGTACACTGCGCTGAATTACCGGCTTTTCAAAGGAGACCCGTGCGTGAAAATCGGACAGCCATACGAATGTCATACGGATGTTGCGATAAAAAAAAAAAAAAAATATATAGCATCACACTCGCATGACAATCGCACACGTTACATCCGTTTTTTCGGTCCGTAAATCGGACCGTTTTTTTTCTCACAAGTGGAAAGGGGCCCTAAACCGTAGCCTAATGGCAGAAACTGTCGGTATCGCCGACGTGCAGGGAAAAATAGTGGAGAAGCTTCTCGCTACACCGGCACTGCGGCCCTTTCAGTCTCAGTGAGGGTCCTAGAGGGGTCCTAGAGGTCAGACCCTCACTGATGATAAAGACAAGGCATATCGGGTCATCTGATGAGCTTATATGAGAAGTTTGTACAGGAAGTCACCTTTTAATCGTTGGTACTTGTCGTCTACCCCTTGCTCAAAATCATCTACGGACACCATGTACACTTTGTTCGGTCGGCGCGATAAAACTTTCTTGAAAGTGGTTTCTGGTACAGCCGAATTATCCAGTTTAGTCTCAAATGGCCTGAAATTAATAAATTATAAAAGGATTATGTTTTTTTGCAGCGAGAGCAATACTTTTTATTGGTATTAGTCTTAGGTCAATAAGATGAAGGAATGGTACCAGGGGGAGGGAGTACGGTAAGTCAAAGTGACCAAAAAAACAACAACTGACATTTTGATTTTTTTTATTGAGGTTCAAAATATGGGAGACGCATAATATCCGATTTGTTCGGACACTTAGGTCTATATGTTTTTTTATTTTAATCTTTCTTTTAGATGATGTCATTTATGTCCCGGGAGAAAAGGAGAGGAGAATGTGATCTGAACTTTTATATAATTTTTTTTTCCTACAAGTAATTTTTTTTTTTTTAATTTTAATATTATTGGTCCTAGCTACCATAATAACATCTTAAACAGCGCTCTGACGATCGACAGGGACATTATGAGGACAGATTCCGATGTCTGCTGTATAAAAGCCTGCACCCTTCCTGTATGGGGCAGGTTAATTTACTGAGCCCAGTTAGCACATGCAGTGCGCAAGCGGTTAACACATGGCGGCCATTATATTGCACACTCCGTTTTTTTTCTTTGGCCGGTCAGTTTTTTTAACATAACCAGCCATTTGTAAGGGCGGGCCAGGAAATGTAGGGGCTGAGACCCTGATTCCAGTGATGTGTCACTTACTAGGCTGCTTGTTGTAGTTTTGATATAATCCCCGTTTTCTCTGCTGCAGATCTAGAAGTGCTTAGAACGGTATAGCCCAGCCCACACCTTCGATTGGCAGCTTCCTATGTACATTGTCAGCAAGCTACCAATTAGTGGTGGGGGGCGTGGTTACCCAGATTACCTAGACTGCAGTGTACACAAGACCTAGTCAGGTAGTAATAATCTCATGCTGATAAGACACTGATTGTACTGAAACTACAGAAAGCTACTGAGCAAGTGACAAATCAGTGAAATCAGGCTCTCAACCCTTATATTATGCTCTTCTAAGATTAAATAGCAAAACTAAATCTGACAGATTCCCTTTAAAAATGTTTAGTTTTTACATATTGCCATTTACAATTGGGGAGAAATAAACCAGCCCCCCCCCCCCCCCCCTCAAAGACCCTGCCTCCTGGAACCAGCGTTGATGTTGGATTTTTCCAGCTAGCAAGATATACAGATCATTTTAGCTCTATATTTCCATCTGTTCTTTTGAAAAGGACATCGGCAGGGAGGAAGTAAAGGGTTACGGTAATTCCAAACTCCTCCTACCTATACCCATATAACAAGTGTGTACCCTCTGAGTAAATACAACTAGCACATAGCATAGAGCATTCCATGTGTACATATAAAAATATTAAATACATATTACCTTGAGAGTGTATAAGAGTTGGCTCGTGAAGATGAGCTAGCAAAACTATCAAGTGAGACATTGTCGTTATCTAGGAGAAATAAAAACACCTTTTAAAGAGAGTATGTCAAGGAAAGGTATAAAAGCAGCTATTTACTTACCTTAGGACATCTCTAAACCTCTCCAAAAAGTCAAGAGTAAAAAATAACAAAAAATAAATAAATCAGGTGACTGAATACACAAGAGAGTCACCACTTGCCCTTCTTCAGTCCAGGTGCAAATTATAGGTGATAAACTGAGCAGCATGGTGAACACTGGCGAAGGGCAAGTGGTGGCTCATACAATTTATAAAAAAAAATAGGGATTTTTTTGTGTACTCACCGTAAAATCCTTTTCTCCGAGCCACTCATTGGGGGACACAGGACCATGGGTGTTATGCTGCTGTCACTAGGAGGCTGACACTAAGCTGAGACAAAAAAAAGGTTAGCTCCTCCCCTGCAATATACACCCTCATGCTGGCTTCCAGAGACCCAGTTCAGTGCAAAAGCAGTAGGAGAATAATACCAAAAATAGTAAGTAACATTAGAGGATAACATGTCCAAAAAAAAAACAGTCAAAAACTGAAAAAGGTAACAAGCCGAACAGGCTAACAGGGTGGGTGCTGTGTCCCCCAATGAGTGGCTCGGAGAAAAGGATTTTACGGAGAGTACACACAAAAATCCCCATTTCTCCTTCGCCACATTGGGGGACAGGACCATGGGAAGTCCAAAAGCAGTCCCTGGGAGGGAAACAATACAACCAAATAACTCCGTGTACCATCTGACTACAAATGCGCAACGGCCGCTTGCAGAATACGTCTGCCAAGGGCCGCGTCCGCCGAGGAATGAATGTGGACATTGTAGTGCTTTGTGAAAGTATGCAGGCTGGACCACGTTGCGGCCTTGCAAACGTGCTCCGCTGTTGCCTGGTGCCGGATGGCCCAGGAAGCACCCATCGACCGAGTGGAGTGTGCTCTAATCCCCGCCAGGATAGGTCTGCCCCCGACCCGATAGGATTCCTGGATAGCAGATCGAATCCATCTGGCTATCGTGGCTTTAGACGCAGCCAAACCCTTTCTGTGACCCTCCGGGAGAACAAAGAGGGAATCCGATTTTCTGAAAGGAGCCGTTCTGGAAATGTACCTCCTAAGGGCCTGTACCATGTCCAGGGTGTGAAGGGCTCTTTCAACCCTGTGTTTTGGCTGAGGGCAAAAAGAAGGGAGAATGATGTCCTCATTAAGGTGAAAAGTTGAGACCACCTTAGGAAGAAAGGCTGGAGATGGGCGAAGGACCACCTTGTCCTGGTGGAAGGCAAGAAAAGGGGCCCGGCAGGATAAAGCGGCCAATTCTGATACCCGTTTGATGGACGTCACAGCTACGAGGAAGGCAACCTTCCAGGAGATGACAGAAAGTGGAACGTCCTGAAGAGGCTCAAACGGAGGTTCCTGAAGAACCCCCAGGAACAAGTTGAGATCCCAGGTCTCCAACGGCATTCTGTAGGGGGGTACCACATGGGAGACCCCCTGAATGAAAGTCTTGACTTGAAGGTTGGCAGCGATCCTACGTTGGAATAACACGGATAAAGCCGAGATCTGACCTTTGAGGGAACTCAGCGCCAAGCCGGAATCCAAACCGGGCTGAAGGAAATCCAAAATGCAAGGGATAGAGAAAACGAGCGGAGGGCGACCACTGAATCTGCACCACGAGAAGGTTTTCCAGGTGCGGTGGTAGATGGAAGACGCTTTGCGCGCGCTTATCATGGTGGGAATGACCTGCTGAGAGAAGCCAGCTCGAGTTAGAATCCAGGTTTCAACAGCCACGCCGTTAAACGTAGGGCCCCTGAGCTCTGGTGGCAGATCGGCCCTTGACGAAGCAGATCTGGGCGGTCTGGTAACCGCCATGGGATGTCGGCTACGAGCTGAACGAGCTCCGCGTACCAAGCGCGACATGGCCAATCCGGAGCGACCAGAATGACCGGAACCCCCTCTGTCTTGATTTTCCGGATCACCTTCGGCAGTAAGGGAAGAGGAGGAAACACGTATGGGAGTTGGAACTGATGCCACGGGGATATCAGCGCGTCCACTCCGATAGCCTGGGGATCCCGAGAACGTGCAATGAAATTCTGAACCTTGGCGTTCAATCTGGACGCCATCAGATCCACGTCCAGGGTCCCCCAGCGAAGGCAGATCTGCCGAAAAACCTCTGGATGGAGTTCCCACTCCCCCGAGGCAAGGCCTTGACGGCTCAGAAAGTCCGCCGCCCAGTTTTCGCCGCCCGGAATGTGCACCGCGGAAATGGTGGAATGGTTGGCTTCGGCCCAGCGAAGAATGTGGGAGACTTCCTGCATCGCCGCCCTGCTGCGGGTATCCCCTTGGTGGTTTAAGTATGCCACCGCTGTGACATTGTCCGATTGGACTCGGATTGGGTGACCCGCGAGCAGGGAGTGAAAGCGTCTCAGGGCGAGTCTGATCGCACGAATCTCCAGGATGTTTATAGGGAGCCTCGACTCCCGCACTGTCCAACGACCCTGAGCAGAGTGGTGAAGAAACACCGCACCGCAGCCGAGGAGACTGGCGTCGGTAGTTACCACTAACCAGCAGATCGGGAGAAAAGACTTCCCCTGGAGGAGAGATGGACCCAGGGTCCACCATACAAGGGATTGTCTGATCCGCGGAGACAAAGGGCAAGGACGATCGAGGGAGAAGGGCATCCTGTCCCAGTTGTCCAGCAGAGCCTGTTGTAGGGGGCGGAGATTGAGTTGAGCAAAGGGGACCGCTTCTATTGCGGCTACCATTTCGCCCAGGATCTTCATGGCGAACCAAATGGGTCGCGGGCGAGGATGGCAGAGCGTCCGGGCTCCTTGCTGAAGCTCTTGGGCCTTGGACCGAGGAAGCAAGACCAGACCCCTTGAGGTGTCCAGGATCATTCCCAGAAAGGAGATCCGACGGGCAGGAACGGGGAGGACTTGTCCAAGTTGATCAACCAGCCCAGGCGCGAAATAGAATCCAAGGTAATGCGGACGCTTGCCTTGCAGGCCTGAAAAGACGGACCCTTTATGAGGAGGTCGTCTAAGTAAGGTAACACGACCACTCCTCGAGAGTGAAGAATGGCAATGACTTTCGTGAATACCCTGGACGCCGTGGCAAGACCGAAGGGTAAGGCCGTGAATTGGAAATGGTCCTCTAGGATGGCAAAGCGGAGGAACCTTTGATGTGGCGGAAATATTGGAATGTGAAGATAGACATCATCAAGGATGCCTATCGATGCCAGGTATTCCCCTCTCTCCAACGAGATGACCGACCGGAGCGATTCCATCCTGAAGTGCCGAACTTTTACGCACTTGTTCAGGAGCTTCAGGTCCAAAATGGGGCGCACTTTCCCGTCCTTTTTGGGCACGACGAAGAGGTTTGAGTAAAAACCTCTGAACCTCTCGTGTTCCGGGACCGGAACAATAACCCCGCTCTAGCGGAGGGAACGAATGGCGCAAAAAAGGGCGCAAGACTGAGCCCCCGAATTGGGGAGACGAGAGGGAAAAAACCGAGCTGGAGGGGAGGCAGAGAACTCTATTTTGTAGCCAGATGACACCAGATCCCTGACCCATTCGTCGTGAATGACGGAGAGCCAGACTTGCTGAAAAAGTAGACGTCCACCTACTTTGGTGGTATCGACTGGAAGAGTTCCCGAGTCATTGTGAAGGGAATCTGGCAGGCCTGGACCCTCTGGTTCTGGGTTACCTAGGCTTTCCTCGCCAGGACTGATTCGGCCTGAAAGAGGGACGAACGTCTCTGAGCGAGCGGATCGGTCCGATCTGGAAGAGGCGGCAGGATTGGACCAGGCTGGACTGCTACGAAAGGGCCGAAAGCGAAAATATGGTTGGCGCTGGAAGGCAGCCTTGGGCCTCTGTTGGGGAAGGAACTTGCTCTTTCCCCCTGTAGCGTCAGAAATAAGCTGGTCTAGCTTTTCTCCAAAAAGACGCCCGCTCTGAAAAGGAAGGGAAATCAGAGACTTTTTAGAGGAGGAATCTACGTGCCACTCTCTGAGCCAAATGGCTCTTCTGATGGTGATGGCGTTTGAAGCCGCCGTTGCTGCACAATTCGCTGCATCGAGGGATGTGTACATCACGTAATCACCAGCCATGGCAATATGTTTGGCAATGTCCGCCACCTCTGACGGGAGATCCTGCTCCTGAACCGATTTTGCTAGGGCATCTGCCCAGGAAACTAGCGCCTTGGCCACTCAAGCCGCGGCAAAGGAGGGAAATAGGGAAGAACCCGAGGCTTCGTACACTCAGCGAGCTAGGGAATCTAGCAGGCGTTCTGGGGGGTTCTTAATTGAAGCGCCATCTGGAACGGATAAGAGAGTTTTGGAAGCAAGGCGCAAAACCGGAGGATCTACCAAAGGGGACTCCGTCCAGTCTTTAACGAGATCTGCGGAAAAGGGATACTTTGATTCCAGGGCCTTTTTGCCTGTGAAACGCTTATCCGGACGCTCCCTGTGTCGCCTGACTATATCCAGGAAATCTGGGTGAGAGGCGAACGTCTTATGAGAACGCTTGGCTGTAGTAAAGGAGACTGAGTGGTCCGGAGCAGAATTAGGGTCATCGTCCACCTTGAGGGCGTGATTGACTGCCTCAATGAGGGAGTCCACTGTAGATCTAAACTCCGGAGCATCCGGGTCTAAGGATACATCAGACTCATATTCAGAGTCGTGAACGCTACGAGCCCCTAAAGAGGGTGAGCGAGAGGTGGAGCTGCCCGAGGCTGACTGGCGTGATGAGCGCTCAGGAGAGGTAGTGCGGATCCGTTTTCTGGATGACCGTGCCTCTTTTCAGAGAGAGCGGCCCCTGCTGGCCGACGATTCCCCTGATACGGAGGGATCTCTTACCCCAAGAAAAGGATTGCCCCGCTCCCCAGGGGGGTTCTGAATGGATTTGATTGCATTGGCTAAAAAATCCACGGACTGAGACAGAAGCGACCCACGCAGGGGGACTAGCTACCCCAGGGTCGGTGGCGGTGGAGGGCTCCTGGGCACTTGGGGCATCGCAGACTGAGCAGAGGGGGGGAACTCTGAGGCCGAGGAAGTGGAGCCTGGCAGGTGGTACACGCAGAAAAGAAGGTAGTATGCACCTTAGAGGACTTTTTAGACTTTGACTGGGACATGGTGCACCCTAATGTAAGATAGACCAGGGTCTGAATCTAAGGAAGCGAGGGCGGCGCTGCAGGGGAGAACCTGACGTGGTCTCCTTACCCGAGGTCCTGTGTCCCGCAGAGAGAGAGAGAGAGGAGAGGCGGCGGAGGTGCTGGTGACAGTCGGCGATGAAAACGCTGCACGTGTGGGAAGCTGCGGCTGGAGAGCTGGAGCTGCGGCGTGCAGAGGAAAAAATCCAAGATGGCCGCAGAGAATGGGGAGAGGAGATCTCGCAGAGCGAGAAGCGCCAGGACCAGGGGGCGGCGCCGTATAATGACGCGAAACGGGGGACGGAGCCTATCGGGATGCAGCCTGTGCTAGGCCGAAGCCGGGGACTAAATTTTCGGCTTCGGCCCAGCGCGCAACCGCTAAGCACCGGAGGCTAAGGGGCCCAGAAAAAACGTTGCCGCTGGTAAAAAGGGAGCCCTCCGGACTGCAGAGCAGCCGACCCCCCCCCCCCCCCTCCCTGAGGCACTTACCCCGAAAAGAGGGGGAACGCTGACTCCTGCTGCACATAGGTGAGCTATGCCCGGGAGTCTGTAGAAAAGGACGGTGCAAGGATTGGGGAGCCTCCATCCACCATCCCCTGAGAAGGTGGGTGGAGAAGAACCGTCCGCCTCCTTCCATCAACCTGCAGAATCAGTGGTGATGCAGTGGGGGCTGCACGGACGCCACAAAGTAAGGTACCTCTGAGCAGCCGAGGGTAAACCTGGTGGGCAGGGCAGATGTCCGGCAAAAAAGACCTGGCTGCAGAGGAGGATACATGGAGGACACTCCATGTGCTCGTCTGTAAGGGGGGGTGAGGGAGATCGGTCCCTAGAAAAGGCCCGTCGCCCCCAAAAATCAGCTCAGGCAGTGGCATCCCACGTCGCAGGAGGGGATACGGAGAGGTGAACTCCCGTGCTCGCCTGTTGGTGGTTCGGGGAGATCGGAGCCTTGAAAGGATCCGTCGCCCCTTCATCCAGTAAAAAAAGAGAGTTAAATCCAGTGTGCCTCCTACGGACACTAAGCTTGAACTGGGTCTCTGGAAGCCATCATGAGGGTGTATACTGCAGGGGAGGAGCTAACCTTTTTTTGTCTCAGCTTAGCGTCAGCCTCTTCGTGACAGCAGCATAACACCCATGGTCCTGTGTCCCCCAATGTGGCGAAGGAGAAATACAAATTGTGACGAAAGCAAACACTGCCCATAAGGGTTGCAATTTTACTTTTAAAGGGCCGTCTCACAATGAACACCCTTTTATGGGTCTGGCATCTGAAATCACAGCGACTATGGTAGATGGTGGTTAAAGGTAGATGATGTCGCAAGTGTGTCAAAGGGGTTCGGACTTATCTATCTACACCACTGGGGGTTTTGACTGCTGGGAGACTCACCGATCCCGAAAAAGGGACACTGGAGTCCCGTGTGAATGGAGGATTTGTTAAGCATTTGGTACCACCACTCCATTCATTGTCTATGAAAGACAGATAGCGGAGCAGCACTCGGACCCCAGCAATCAGCAACAGATCACCTATCCTGTGGGTAAGTAATACGTCATTACACTAGACGAACCACTTTAAAGCAGGGCTGTGGAGTCGGTAAGCCAAACCACTGACTCCAACTCAGGCTCCTCAATTTCCATGACACCGACTCCACCATACATGGTTCATGTTTAAGTGATAAATTTACTGTAGTAAAATGGCAACATCAGGCTTTTAATCTTTATAATGATACAATAAACAAGCCATTTAGATAGAACATAAAATATATTTATTGGAATACAACTTTAGAACAACATTTTTTTTGAATATGTACACTTTATTATACACTATGCAGTAAGAGAAAAAAAACAAAAAACTTTTTCAGCAAAAACGCACTGAATAGCATTTGTGCAGTCTATGAATTTGTTCTGAGAAATAATATCGCCTCCATCAGATCCTCCTTTATAGATTACCTCAAATCTGACCGTATTATTTTAAGGCTACAGAACAACCTCTCTACACTAACTTAGGTTGGTGGCAAAGCAGTAACCACATGGGCAACATCTATAACAATTTCAGGGTGTAAAGGAATTGTCTCGTGCACAGTCAGTTTTGATGAACGATTGAACTCTTCTACTTTGAGAGCAAGCAAAATATGGTCAATTTGTTTTCTATTGGTGTGGAATCTTTTTCCCTGCGGCAACGCTTTGCCTGCTCCATGTCATCCAAATACTTTTGGAAACCAAACTCGTCATCTGATGAGGATGAAGGAACGGCAGCAGCAGCACTGGCAGGACCTGAGCCCACTTGCTCTTGGCCATCCTGTAGCCCACTCATCCTAACTGCTACCGAGCTTCTTTTCCTTTAGAAAGCTGTTGATCATCCTGCAATGTACGATGACTCTGGTCCACATAAACAGCTGCCAGAAAAATTTTATTTTCTAACAGCAGTGTCTCTCCATTTTATTGAAGCAGCAATGCCATCTGTGATTAAACTTCCTCTTTGGGACAGGCAAAACAACAAGTTCTTCCACTCCTTTATAAAAATGCCAGGAGTTAAATCCTCAGCTTGTAACTTTTTAGTCACTGTAAATGGGTGATAAAGCAATTCCTTCAATTCAGCCACCTGTGTCCATTGACCTTCATGTACAGTAGTTTTACCTGAGGGTTGGCCATATCTACAAGGAAGGGTTTCAGCTCAAGCAATCGCTCAATCATTAAATAGGTGCTGCCCCACCGAGTGGCTTGATCCACAATTGCCCCTTGTCCAGCACGTCTCCTCAAGATGGAATCAATTCTAGGGGTTCTGGCAGCAATAACCAATTTCCTCAATTTGCTAATCAAAGTTCCAGCATGTCCCTCTTGCAGACTATCTCTTATTGCCAGCTGCAGCGTGTGCACAACACAGCGCATGTGATGAATAGGAAAGAGGTGTGAAACAGCTTCAACAAGATCATCCAATTGTAAAGAATCATTTTGCTGTTCTTCTGTAGTAATATTGGTTTGGTCCTCCATTATGGGAACAGGACCGTGGCCTTCCATCTCCAACATACTGAATTAGAAATGTTCTAGCTGCTGTTCACCTTCATTATTATCATTTAATCAGTTTAATTGTACTTATGTTTGAAGCATTATCAGTTACAATAGGAAGAACCTGTTCTTTTTTTAGTTCATAATCTTGCAGAACTTTTTCCACTAAGGCCTGGAGAAACTGGGTGCGGTGATGAGCTTTAGTATCTTTTACTGCCAGTGTCTTATTAACAATTTTTTTGTTGTCACAAATATATCAAATGTTGATAGCAAAATAGTTCACTCTGACATGTGCAGGCATACATTTTAAGAAATACAAAGAGTCTCTTGAGAGTCTTTTTAAGATTTTCCTTTTGGTTAAGGGCTTCTTCAATCACTAATTTTCTAATACTTTCTCTTTCCAGAGAAACACCATGTTTGAGAGCCTTTTCTCCATTAAGAGCTGTAAAAGCTGGTCGTGCAAATAATGATAATGGTACACTGCCCTTCACAACAAGTTCGATGAGCTGTCAAAAGTAAAAGATAAAGACTTACTAAAGCTCAGGAGATGGTGCCACAGCCTCTACGCGCGTTTCGGCGACGTGCCTTCGCCGAAACGCGCGTAGGGGCTGTGGCACCATCTCCTGAGCTTTGTAAGACTTTATCTTTTACTTTGTTACTGTTGCTGCTAGTGCAGAGTTTTTTTGTGTTGCCATCTATTGTCTATTTAGTGTATGGTAACTTTGGCACGCCATTATGGCTTGAAGTACTTGCTATTAGCAATATGTATTGTGAGTGCCATTGTAGTTTCATCCTGGATTATTCATAAGTATAGTGACACACTATACTATATGTGTTTCACCATGTCTTACTAGACCATCTGCTCAGTAATGGTGCCACTCATGTTTTGCTTGGCTCATTAACCAAACATTTTCTGTGGTTACTATTTTAGATTTTGTATGTCCATTTTATCCTAATAAAGATTTTTACATTATTTGGTCAATATACGCTTTGCCTTTATATGATTCTATTTTGTAACTATGTAAATCGCTATCAAAATAATTTTGTCCTGTAAAAAAAAAAAAAAAAAAAAGTATATTGTAATTCTTGCAAGAATGGGGAATCAGGCACTGTATATTTTGGGACAGGAAGAAAACAATCTTTGCACAAATCAATAGGACAGATGAAAAGTATAAAGTTTGTAAAATGTGTTGAACTTTCAATGTCAGGCTTGTCTCAGGGTACTGCTCACTAAATGCTTCACATCATATTTCTTTACAGTCCAAGAGGGAGGGAGCATGTCTGTGCTGAATCACACTGCAGAACACACACACTAAATATAATATAATATTATATATATATATATATATATATATATATATATATATATATATATATATATATTTATTTTTTTCTCATCGACCCTGTTCTGAATTTGAGATGTTAGACATTTTTTCCCCCTTAAATTCTATGTATAGTGTATATAAGTCAACAGAGCAGCTAATTTCTCCAAGCATGAGCTAGGAGGAAAAACAAACTAAAACATCAAGCATACAGAGACAACATATACTGGACTATTGATTTATACACAGTTTACTGAAAGTTTAGATAGGCTTTAGGAAGTACTTACCTTCTTTAATTCTGCTTTCCTGTTCACTCCAGAAATTCTGAGATGAATGTAGGCTTTCCTTCCCTGTGTGTTTGTTGTTTTTCCCTTATCTGTAGAGGAGGAGCCTCACTACTTATGAACATAAACTGCAGCACAGATTCATCTCAGCTAAAAGTCTAGACCTTAGACCGGGAATAGGACAGACAATTTATAGGACATTTCATAACTTTCGAAAATTCTGATGAAAAAAATGTTCCCCACAAACTGCATTGTACTACTGTACCCAATTTATTATATATTTTAGGAGTCGGTCCATTTTATACCGACTCCCAACTCTACCAAAATGGGCTCCATCTCTAACTCCGACTCCACAGCCCTGCTTTAAAGTAATCAAAATCGCCAAGCAC
Source organism: Ranitomeya imitator (assembly GCF_032444005.1). NCBI lineage: Eukaryota > Metazoa > Chordata > Amphibia > Anura > Dendrobatidae > Ranitomeya > Ranitomeya imitator. Next base: position 118,129,094 of record NC_091290.1, on the reverse strand, counting down.
ACGTGCACATTGTGGAATAATTGTAAAAAATGTGATTTATGTAAACTAAATAGTAAAAAAAATAAAGGATTCTTACCGTTGTTCATTGTCAGTCTTTTATCAACTTCCCTCTCAAACTCAGAAATTCTCAACTTTCTCTTTTTCCCAGCTTTTCTCATTACGGTTACGTATTCGGTGTCATCCAATTCTGGCAGGCTTAGGTTTACATCACCCATGCTACAAGGTGAAGCACATTGTATGCTCTATTAGTTTTCAATCCTCGTTATTTAGGGTAAAACATTGATCATTGTTTTTACATACGTTAGAGTAACAATGATAATCTGAACAGAAAAAGTAGAATTCAATTATGGAAACGTGAACTCCTCTGGCAAAAACGGGGCCAATTTATTAACTAAATGTCGAGAGAAGTGGTATATGGCAAAAAAGGGGATACAAACACAATTTTAATACTTTGTTTGCACCCTCTTGCCCAAAAATGACATTAAAGGGAATCTGTCAGCAGGTTTTTGCGATGTAATCTGAGATCAGCATGAGGTAGGAGTAGAGACGCAGATTCCAGCGATGTATCATTTACTTGGCCGTGTGTTGCTGTTCTAATAAAATCAGTGTTTTATCAGCAGGAGATTATCACTACAGGACTAGGCGTCTCGTGCCTCCTAGTCCAAACCCGCCCCTGGCACTGATTGGCAGGTTTCTGTGCATACTTTGTATTGAGCAGAAAGCTTGCAATCAGTGGTGTGAGCAGGGTTATATAGGGCTCAGCATTGAGAGAACTGCTAGATCTGCAGCAGATAAAACAGGGATTTAGTCAAAACTGCAGCAAGTAGCCCAGTAAGTGACACCTCGCTGGAATCAGTCTCTGCACCTACTTGAAGCCATTTTCATATTACATAGCAAAAACCTAGTGACAAACTGCCTTTAACCCATTCAATAAGTATAGGCAACTGATAGGCTGTATCCCTGTATTTGATATGGGCTCTAAAAGCGTGTGCGTTGAATCGCGATCCACCCTGCGGCTGTTAACATGTTAAATGCGGCTGTCAATCAGTGACTGCGGTATTTAACTTGTGCCCTGCGGAAACATGTCACAAGACACACCCTTCGTGGGGCGACGATGGGTTGTCCCGACAGCCCGAGGTGTGCAGGCTCCCGACGCTTGTTATTGTGGATCTCCTATAAACGCCGGCCCGACGGGGAAAAAAAAAAATTAATGTTTAAAAAAAATATTTACAAAATTGAAAAAAAAAAAAAGCATAAAAAGTTCAAATACCCTCCTTTTGCTCCACTTAAAATAAAAAAAAAAATTAAACGTTTGGCATCACCGCATTCAGTAATGTCTGATCAAAATATAAACTAAATTAATCCAAATTGGTAAACGTCATAATGAGAGAAAAAAAATTGAAAATGCCAAAATTAAAAGAGTTTTTTGGTCACTGTAACATCGCAATAAAATGCAATAACAGGCGATCAAAACATCTTATCTACCCTAAAGTGGCGTCAACAAAAAAAAAAAAAAAAGCTTGGGAAAAAATAAGCCTTACCCCAGCCCCAGGGATCATGAAAAATGGAGACGCTAAGGGTCTCAAAAAATGAAGCGATTACAAACTTTGGATTTTTTTTTTTCACCACTTAAAAAAAAGAACCTGCCGCATACACTCACGTATAAGCCAAGTTTACCAGCACATATTTTTATGCTGAAAAGGCCCCCCTCAGCTTATACTCAAGTGAGGGTCCCACTTACCGTATTTTTCAGACTATAAAACGAAGGGGGAGCGGCAGAGGTGGAGCAGCCAGGTCACAGGAGGCAGGTGCCGGCTGATGCGGCAAACACCCGTGCTCACTGCTAAACAGAAATCATTCACTTCTCTCCACGCCCATGGAAGTGGAGAGCAGTAAACATTAATTTCACTTTAATAGTGGACACACTGTTAGCCGCTGGCTTCCTGCAGATGCTGGGCTCTGAAATGTGCCCGTTACTTAAGAGAATGAATATTCACTGCTCTCCACTCCCATGGCACCGGGCCAATCCTGAAGCACTGGGCAATCCTTTGTGGTGTGCCGGTAAGCAAGTAATATATTAATTAATCCAGAAATAATAGAATATGTATCAATAGGGACATACCCGCTTAATTGTGCAGTAGGGCTGTTCTCTGGTTTTCCATCATCAGCAGCAGCCGCTTTCGATCTTTGTGAAACAACTAAGGAAACTTCATTCTCTGAGGACAAAAAGGAGAAATGAAAATGTAATTCTGGGTGAAAGCAGTGCCCATAAAACTCAAGTCCTAAAGCGGCAGTACTACTCCGGACATGTACTGCACATCGATAGGACAAGGTACGATAGATATGTGTCTCGGGAACAACTCGATCCCTCTGCATTCCATGGAAAAAACAAAGATAGAAGCACATGTATGGCCACGTCCCCATTCCTGATGCTATCAGATGGAGTTAGATGTGTGTCCGACTTTCATGGCATAGCTATAGAGTATTGGTGGGACACCATCCTAACTAGTATACATATTTTGGTAGAGTTGAACAAATAGATTTGCAGGACCCTGGTCCATGTGGCCACATCGGTTGATGGTCGCCAGTGGACTAGAACTCTGCAAACTTCTTATCTGCCGTCCGCCATCCCTGGTGCTATGAAGTTACAGTGATAGAGGATGTGGGGCCTCATAGCGAGGCGAGGCACCGGGAAGCCGTCAATTAGGAGGAACATGGTCGACTTCTGCTCAATTTGAACCGTAAAGATGTGACCTGTCTTTCTCATGAATGGTAGGAGCCCAAAGATCAACAACTTACCAACTATCCTGGGGGTAAGTTGTAACTTAAAAGCGGTATTCCAGTTGCAGAAAATCCCTCCTCAGACGCTCAGTTTAAAAAAAAAAAACACACAGGAACTTTACATAGTAACTTAGTTTTTAAAATTGAAGGACGACTTTAAGTCCATTTAGTTCAACCCATAGCCTAACCTAACATGCCCTAACATGTTGATCCAGAGGAAGGCAAAAAAAAAAAAACCACGTGGCAAAGCGTAAGCTCCACATTGGGGGAAAAAATTCCTCCCCGACTCCACTTACGGCAATCAGACTAGTTCCCTGGATCAACACCCTATCAAGGAATCTAGTATATATACCCTGTAACATTATACTTTTCCAGAAATGTATCCAGTCCCCTCTTAAATTTAAGTAATGAATCACTCATTACAACATCATACGGCAGAGAGTTCCATAGTCTCACTGCTCTTACAGTAAAGAATCCGCGTCTGTTATTATGCTTAAACCTTCTTTCCTCCAGACGTAGAGGATGCCCCCTTGTCCCTGTCTCAGGTCTATGATTAAAAAGATCATCAGAAAGGTCTTTGTACTGTCCCCTCATATATTTATACATTAACATAAGATCACCCCTTAGTCTTCGTTTTTCCAAACTAAATAGCCCCAAGTGTAATAATCTATCTTGGTATTGCAGACCCCCCAGTCCTCTAATAACCTTGGTCGCTCTTCTCTGCTCCCGCTCCAGTTCAGCTATGTCTTTCTTATACACCGGAGACCAGAACTGTGCACAGTATTCTAAGTGTGGTCGAACTAGTGACTTGTATAGAGGTAAAATTATATTCTCCTCATGTGCATCTATGCCTCTTTTAATGCATCCCATTATTTTATTTGCCTTTGTAGCAGCTGCCTGACACTGGCCACTGAACATGAGTTTGTCATCCACCCATACACCCAGGTCTTTTTCATTGACGGTTTTGCCCAGAGTTTTAGAATTAAGCGCATAATTATACATCTTATTACTTCTACCCAAGTGCATGACCTTACATTTATCCCCATTAAAGCTCATTTGCCATTTATCAGCCCAAGCTTCTAGTTTACATAAATCATCCTGCAATATAAAATTGTTTTCTGTATTGATAACCCTGCAGAGTTTAGTGTCATCTGCAAATATTGAAATTCTGCTCTGTATGCCCCCTACACCTCACCCTCCCCGGGTCCAAAGCTGAATTTCCACCAACATGTGTCCGTTTGGCTGCGCTACTGTCGATGTTAGCCTATCAGTGAGTAAGCAGCAACACGAGCAGTTGCTGAACTAAGTTATTAGCTGCAGGGCAGTCAACTTGCTGGCAACAGTGCAGACAATAACAGACACCGGGGCGAAGACTCAGCACCAGACCCAGGGAGGGCGAGAAAAGCACAGTCCGTTGGCTCTCTTCTGACATTACTTCCTGCTCCGCGGTGATTGCCGGATGTTATACAACCTCTTCTGTCTGCCCCCTCCGTGCACAGTACACATAAGATTGGTAATGCTCAGAGCCCCCTGCTCTGTTTTAGCAGATTTCTTATGCATTTTCAACAGAAAGTAGGAAAATTATAGTGGCATATAAACATTTGGGAACCCCTGGTCAAAATGACTTGTTGTGAACAGTTAAGCAATTTGAAGAAGAATTGATCTCTAAAAGGCTTAACGAGAACCTGTCACCCCCCCCCCCGGCGTTTTTAAGTAAAAGAGTCACCTTCTGCAGCACTAAGGCTCCATTCTGTGAAGGTGGCTCTTATATTTGTGCTCCATAATAACGCTGAAATAATTTTAGAAATTTCACGCCATACCTGTACTCTGTCCAGGGGGGCACGTCTTTTCCCCTGGACTCAACTGCCTCCCGGCCATCAGTCAGACCCTCAGCTCGTGTGACCTGCAGGGCAGCGCGCATGACAGGTAAAAGAGCACAGCGCAGGCACTGGGCACGTGCATACAAACAGAGGAGCCGGCGCCCGAAGCACTGAGTGGATGATTGACGGCTGGGAGGCGGTTGAGTCCAGGGGAAAATACGTGCCCCCCCACAGAATACAGGTATGGCGCAAAATTTTTAAAACTTAATATTTCAGCATCATTAGGGAGCACAAATATATAAGAACCACCTTCACATAATGCAGCCTTAGTGCTGGGGGGGGGGAAGGGGGGGGGAGAAAGGTTACCTTTAAAGCTACAAATCACACATTTCCTTTGTATTTTAGGCAAAGAAAAATATGTTTTCATGTTTTACAGTTTAAAAATTACAAAAGGAAAAATGGCCCAATGCAAATGTTTGGGCACCCTGCATGTTTAGTACGTAGTAGCACCCCGTTTTGCAAGTATTACAGCATGTAAATGGTTTTTGTATCCGGATAAGAGTTTTTCAATTTTTGTTAGGGCTCCTTTCCACTTGCGAGGAAAACGGACGAGTGCAATCCGATTAAAAAAAACAAACAAACAAAAAAAAAAAAAAACGCAGCAGGCTGCGTATTGCTGCGATTCTCGGACGAGACTCACCAATGCAAGTCAATGGGTGCGAGAAAAAAAAACGCACAGCACTCGCACCATGCGAGTGCTGTCCGATTTTTACGCACCGTTGTCATTTCAAAATCACACTGACAGGTTAGATTAGAGCAGATATATACACATAGAATAGGTATATATTCACATATATATGTCAGGGAGAATATATATATATATATATATATATATATATATTATATATATATATATATGTGTATATATATATATATATATATATATATATATATATATATATATATATATATATATATATATATATATACATATATATATATCAGCAATAGATAGCTTAAAAGCCGGTAATTCAATTGCCGGCTTTTGCCATCTCCTTCACAAACCCGACATGATATGAGACATGGTTTACATACAGTAAACCATCTCATATCCCCGTTTTTTTTTTGCATATTCCACACAACTAATGTTAGTTGTGTGTATGTGCAAAATTTGGGAGCTCTAGCCATTATATTTAAGGGTTAAATTGCTGAAAAAATTGGCATGGGCTCCCGCACAATTTTCTCTGCCAGAGTGGTGAAGCCAGTGACTGAGGGCCCTGGAGAGGGTCCACGGTTTTTGCCCCCCCCCCCCCCTCGGCTAAAAACATCTGCCCCCAGCCACCCCAGAAAAGGCACATCTGGAAGATGCGCCTATTCTGGCACTTGGCCACTCTTCCCACTCCCGTGTAGCAGTGGGATATGGGGTAATGAAGGGTTCATGTCACATTGCTATTGTAAGGTGACACTAAGCCAGATTAATAATGGAGAGGCGTCAATTATGACACCTGTCCATTATTAATCCAATTGTATGAAAGGGTTAAACACACACACACACACTACAAAGTATTTTAATGAAATAAAGACACAGGTTTTTGTAATATCTTATTATCCTGGTAATCCACCTGAAGACCCTCGTTCTGTAAAAAAGGTAAAATAAAAAAAAAATATCCCATACCTTCCGATCAGTCTCGTCCCACGCTGTAAATACTTCTGAAGGGGTTAACTAATTTTACAGGCAGAAGCTCTGCTAATGCAGCTGTGCTCCTGCCTGTAAAACCCCCAAGAATGAATGGAATGTAGGTCAATGACATGTAGTTACCTTCAGTTGCGGTGATGCGCCCTCTGCTGGATGTCCTCATATGAACTAAAGCGTGGGAAAATATTCTGAAAAGTTCCCAGGCTCGAGTTCATATGAGGACATCCAGCAGAGGGCGCATCACCGCGACTGAAGGTAACTACAGGTCATTGACCTACATTCCATGGGGTTTTACAAGCAGGGGCACAGCTGCATTAGCAGAGCTTCTGCTTGTAAAATTAGTTAACCCCTTCAGATGGATTTACAGCGTGGGACGAGACTGATCGGAAGGTATGGGATATTGTTTTTTTATTTAGCCTTTTTTTACAGAACGAGGGTCTTTAGGTGGATTACCAGGATAATAAAATATTACAAAAACATGTGTCTTTATTTCATTAAAATACTTTGTAATAGAGAGAGAGTGTGTGCGTGTGTGTGTAAACATTTCATACAATTGGATTAATAATGGATAGGTGTCATAATTGACGCCTCTCCATTATTAATCTGGCTTAATGTCACCTTACAATAGCAAGAAGACATTAACCCTTCATTACCCCACTGCGCCAAGTTTTTCAGCGATTTAACCCTTAAATATAAATCGCTAGAGCGCCAAAATTTTGCACATACACACTACTAACATTAGTAGTGTGGAATATGCAAAAAAATAAAGGGGATATGAGATGGTTTACTGTATGTAAACCATGTCTCATATCCTGTCGGGTTTGTGAAGGAGATAGCAAAAGCCGGCAATTGAATTACTGGCTTTTAAGCTATCTAGCGCTGCATTATATATATCTCCCTGACATATACAGTGGGGCAAAAAAGTATTTAGTCAGTCAGCAATAGTGCAAGTTCCACCACTTAAAAAGATGAGAGGCGTCTGTAATTTACATCATAGGTAGACCTCAACTATGGGAGACAAACCGAGAAAAAAACATCCAGAAAATCACATTGTCTGTTTTTTTAACATTTTATTTGCATATTATGGTGGAAAATAAGTATTTGGTCAGAAACAAACAATCAAGATTTCTGGCTCTCACAGACCTGTAACTTCTTCTTTAAGAGTCTCCTCTTTCCTCCACTCATTACCTGTAGTAATGGCACTTGTTTAAACTTGTTATCAGTATAAAAAGACACCTGTGCACACCCTCAAACAGTCTGACTCCAAACTCCACTATGGTGAAGACCAAAGAGCTGTCAAAGGACACCAGAAACAAAATTGTAGCCCTGCACCAGGCTGGGAAGACTGAATCTGCAATAGCCAACCAGCTTGGAGTGAAGAAATCAACAGTGGGAGCAGTAATTAGAAAATGGAATACATACATGACCACTGATAATCTCCCTTGATCTGGGGCTACACGCAAAATCCCACCCCGTGGGGTCAGAATGATCACAAGAACGGTGAGCAAAAATCCCAGAACCACGCGGGGGGACCTAGTGAATGAACTGCAGGAGAGCTGGGACCAATGTAACAAGGCCTACCATAAGTAACACACTACGCCATCATGGACTCAGATCCTGCAGTGCCAGACGTGTCCCACTGCTTAAGCCAGTACATGTCCAGGCCCGTCTGAAGTTTGCTAGAGAGCATTTGGATGATCCAGAGGAGTTTTGGGAGAATGTCCTATGGTCTGATGAAACCAAACTGGAACTGTTTGGTAGAAACACAACTTGTCGTGTTTGGAGGAAAAAGAATACTGAGTTGCATCCATCAAACACCATACCTACTGTAAATCATGGTGGTGGAAACATCATGCTTTGGAGCTGTTTCTCTGCAAAGGGGCCAGGACGACTGATCCGGGTACATGAAAGAATGAATGGGGCCATGTATCGTGAGATTTTGAGTGCAAACCTCCTTCCATCAGCAAGGGCATTGAAGATGAAACGTGGCTGGGTCTTTCAACATGACAATGATCCAAAGCACACCGCCAGGGCAACGAAGGAGTGGCTTCGTAAGAAGCATTTCAAGGTCCTGGAGTGGCCTAGCCAGTCTCCAGATCTCAACCCTATAGAAAACCTTTGGAGGGAGTTGAAAGTCCGTGTTGCCAAGCGAAAAGCCAAAAACATCACTGCTCTAGAGGAGATCTGCATGGAGGAATGGGCCAACATACCAACAACAGTGTGTGGCAACCTAGTGAAGACTTACAGAAAACGTTTGACCTCGGTCATTGCCAACAAAGGATATATTACAAAGTATTGAGATTAAATTTTGTTTCTGACCAAATACTTATTTTCCACCATAATATGCAAATAAAATGTTAAAAAAAACAGACAATGTGATTTTCTGGATTTTTTTTTCTCAGTTTGTCTCCCATAGTTGAGGTCTACCTATGATGTAAATTACAGACGCCTCTCATCTTTTTAAGTGGCGGAACTTGCACTATTGCTGACTGACTAAATACTTTTTTGCCCCACTGTATATATGTACATACCTATTCTATGTGTATATATCTACTCTAATGTAACCGGTCAGTGTGATTTTACGTGATTTTAAAATCGCATGACAATCGCATAGGTTACATCCGTTTTTTCGGTCCGTAAAATCGGACCTTTTTTTCTAGCAAGTGGAAAGGAGCCCTTAGTGGGATTTTCCTCAACTCTTCCTTGAAACATTCTTCCAGTTCTGAGAGATTCCAGGGCCGTCTTGCATGCACTGTTATTTTGAGGCCTAGCCACATATTTGCATTGATATTCGGATCAGGGGACTGTGAGGGCCATTGTAAAACCTTCAGCCTGTGTCTTTTGAGGTCGTCTATTGTGGATTTTGACATGTGTTTAGGATCATTATCAGTTTGTAGAAGCCATCCTCTTAACCTGCAGCTTTTTTTTTTTTTTAACAGATGGGGTTACGTTTGCATCAAGAATTTGTTGAAATTTCAGTGAATCTCTTCTTCCCTCTAGCTATGAAACGTTCCTCCTACCATTGGCTGCAACACAACCCCAAAGCATGACTGATCCACCCCCATGCTTAAATGGTAATAATAATAATCTTTATATTTATATAGCGCTAACATATTCCGCAGCGCTTTACAGTTTGCACACATTATCATTGCTGTCCTCGATGGGGCTCACAATCTAAATTCCCTATCAGTATGTCTTTGGAATGTGGGAGTAAACCGGAGAACCCGGAGGAAACCCATGCAAAACACGGGGAGAAAATACAAACTCTTTGTAGATGTTGACCTTGGTGGAATTTGAACCCAGGACTCTAGCGCTGCAAGGCTGCAGTACTAACCACTGAGCCACCGTGCTGCCCCTAGTTGGCAAGATGTCCTTTTTCTCCACAAATACCTTTGATCATTGTGGCCAGACAGCTCTATTTTAACCTCATCAGTCCAAAGGACTTGTTTCCTAAATGCATAAGGCTGGTTTAGATGTTCCTTTGCATACTTCTGATGCTGAATTTTATAGTGAGGATGCAGGAGAGGTTTTCTTCCGATGATTCTTCCATGAAGGCCATATTTGCGCAGGTGTCTCTGGACAGTATAACAATGTACCACAACTCCAGAGTATGACAAACCTTTCTGAAGGTCTTTTGCAGTCAAGGTTCTGATTTGCTTCTCTAGCAATCCTATGAGCAGCTCTCACTGAAATTGTGCTTGGTCTTCCAGATCTTATTTTGACTTCCACTGTTTCCGTTACATGTCATTTTTTAATTACATTCAAAACTGAGGAAAGGCCAACTTGAAAACGCTTTGCTACCTTCTTACAGCCTTCTCCTGCTTTGTGGGCCTCCGCCATTTTTCTCTTCAGAGTGCCAAGTAGCTGCTTAGAAAAACCTATTGCTGTTTTTTGGCACAAGGTTAGAGGAGGCTGGGTTTTTAGAACGATGGGAAATTTGCATCACCTGACCTTTCCTAATGATGATAGTGAACAAGCCAGAACAAGCCATAACTAACAGGCTATTAAGGTCTGAAACCTTAATCAAAATTATTTGAGGACAAATCTCCAAGGGTGGCCAAACTTTTGCATTGGCCCATTTACATTTGTGCAATTTTTAAGCCCTTTCCAACGTTGGGAGTAATCGTACGCCCACATCAGAATCCCTCCCTTTGATATGGGCTCTGGAGCCGAGTCCACATCTTTCCAGACATGTCAGTTGTTTTGAACAGCTGACATGTGCCTCAAACAGCCGCAGGTAAAATTGCAATCTTTTTTTTTTTTTTTTTTTTTTTAATTCAAATAAATTTTTATTAAGAATAACAAGGCAATTAACATGTTACATTTACATTTTCAATATAGAGTATTTCCCCCCCCTCCCCCTTCAAACAGCCCCCTTCGATCCCAAAGCCCCCCACCCCCACCCCACAAAGCAGCTCATCTTGTTAATTACTACCATCATTAAAACAATAGAGTATCTAATCCCTCAACCATTCGTATAAGCCACACTTCACATTACTATCCCATAGCAATCCATGGAGACCACATTTTATTGAACGTTTCAGTTTTCCCTTTCTTCTTATAAATCCCTTTTTCTAGTGTCAGGCCCTGTTTCACATACTGGAGGAACTCTCCTCTTGACGGCGGCTCTTCCCTAATCCAGTTTCTAGCTATCACCTTCCTAGCCATATACAACAATCTGGCTATAGCTATCTTTAGGTGTTTATCCACTCCAATCTCATCCACGCATCCCAACAAACAGACAACTGGATCCCTTGGCACCGTGCATCCATACGCACCTTCCATACGACTCAAAACAACCACCCAGAAGGCAGCCAACCTCGGACATGTCCACATCATATGGAAAATGTCTGCATCCGTAGACTTACACCTCGGACATTCAGAGTCATTACCCAATCCTGCCTTATATAGCACCATCGGAGACCTATAAACTCTGTGTATCACATAGAGCTGTGACAGTCTATACGGTTCACTCAGCGACAGTCTTGGGATCCATTCCAACACCGACTCCCAAGTCTCGTTATCTATTGGGCCCAAATCCCTTTCCCATTTAGCTCTTGCCATTATTGGAAACCCCAATAGAAAAGTGTGCAACAGATCCCTGTACAGAGTGGATATGACTCCTCCAGTCGTCCCATCATTACACACATACTCCAGTACTATATCCCTTTGAATCCTAATACCTCCGTTCCTACCCTGAGCTCCAAAGGCATGCCTCATCCGCAAATATTGATACTCCCCTGCAGACCCAAGACCAAATTCCGCCTGCAATTGGGAAAATGATTTCAGTTCACCTTGTTCAATTATTTGATACACATACTGAATCCCTTTGCCCAACCCCTCTATCAGTACCCCCAATGCCTCAAATTCTTTCAGATTGTTATTATGCCATAGCGGCGAGTATCTAGTCAAGTCCGTGATCCCACGTACCGTATATACTCGAGTATAAGCCGAGATTTTCAGCCCATTTTTTTGGGCTGAAAGTCCCCCTCTCGGCTTATACTCGAGTCATATACCCGGGTGTCAGCAGGGGAGGGGGAGCGGGGGCTGTGTAGTTATACTTACCTGCTCCCAGCGCGGTCCCTGCAGTCCCTGGCTTCTCCGGCGCTGCTGATTCTTCCTGCACTGAGCGGTCACATGGCACCGCTCATTACAGAAATGAATAGGCAGCTCCACCCCCATAGGGGAGGAGCCGCATATTCATTGCTGTAAATGATCGGTGCCATGTGACCGCTCAATTACAGGAAGAAGCTGCAGCGGCGGAGAAGCCAGGGACTGCAGGGACCGCGCCGCAGCAGGTAAGGGGAGCGCAGCGCTATAATTACCTGCTCCTCGCTCCGGCTCCGTCTGCAGCGTCCTCTAGCAGTGACGCTCAGGTTAGAGGGCGCTGTAACGTAGTCAGTGCGCGCCCTCTGCTGAGCATCAGTGCTGGAGACGGAGCCGCACGAGGAGCAGGTAATTATTGAAAGCGCCTGAGAAGAGAGGTGAGTATGTGATTTTTTTTTTTTTATGGCAGCACCAGCAGCATTCTAAGGAGCACCTATGGGGCCATAAAGGTGCAGAGCATATAAGGGGCACAGCATTATAAGGAGCATCTATGGGGCCATAAAGGTGCAGAGCATATATGGGGCACAGCATTCTAAGGAGCACCTATGGGGCCATAAAGGTGCAGAGCATATATGGGGCACAGCATTCTAAGGAGCACCTATGGGGCCATAAAGGTGCAGAGCATATATGGGGCACAGCATTATAAGGAGCACCTATGGGGCCATAAAGGTGCAGAGCATATATGGGGCACAGCATTATAAGGAGCACCTATGGGGCCATAAAGGTGCAGAGCATATATGGGGCACAGCATTATAAGGAGCACCTATGGGGCCATAAAGGTGCAGAGCATATATGGGGCACAGCATTATAAGGAGCACCTATGGGGCCATAAAGGTGCAGAGCATATATGGGGCACAGCATTACAAGGAGCACCTATGGGGCCATAAAGGTGCAGAGCATATATGGGGCACAGCATTATAAGGAGCACCTATGGGGCCATAAAGGTGCAGAGCATATATGGGGCACAGCATTATAAGGAGCACCTATGGGGCCATAAAGGTGCAGAGCATATATGGGGCACAGCATTATAAGGAGCACCTATGGGGCCATAAAGGTGCAGAGCATATATGGGGCACAGCATTATAAGGAGCACCTATGGGGCCATAAAGGTGCAGAGCATATATGGGGCACAGCATTATAAGGAGCACCTATGGGGCCATAAAGGTGCAGAGCATATAAGGGGCACAGCATTATAAGGAGCACCTATGGGGCCATAAAGGTGCAGAGCATATATGGGGCACAGCATTATAAGGAGCACCTATGGGGCCATAAAGGTGCAGAGCATATATGGGGCACAGCATTATAAGGAGCACCTATGGGGCCATAAAGGTGCAGAGCATATATGGGGCACAGCATTATAAGGAGCACCTATGGGGCCATAAAGGTGCAGAGCATATATGGCACAGCATTATAAGGAGCATTTATGGGGCCATAATCAAAGGTGCAGAGCATATATGGCACAGCATTATAAGGAGCATTTATGGGGCCATAATCAAAGGTGCAGAGCATATATGGCACAGCTTTATAAGGAGCATTTATGGGGCCATAATCAAAGGTGCAGAGCATTCTATATAGCACAGTTGTATATGGAGCATCTATGGGGCAATAATGAACGGTATGGAGCATCTATTTTTATTTTTGAAATTCACCGGTAGCTGCTGCATTTTCTACCCTAGGCTTATAATCGAGTCAATAAGTTTTCCCAGTTTTTTGTGGCAAAATTAGGGGGGTCGGCTTATACTCGGGTCGGCTTATACTCGAGTATATACGGTATGTGCCTCAATCTACTCCACAGCTTGCGTATCAACAGCAAAGTCGGATATAGCTTCCCCAAACTCTCCAAGGATCCATCCTCCAAACATTGCACCACTGGCCTTCTTTTTGTCACCACCTCCATCAACCGCTGTACTGCCCCAGATGACCCCTCATGCGCCCAGCCCCTTAAATGCTGACTCTGGGCTGCAAGAAAGTACAACTCAGGGTTAGGCAATGCCAGACCCCCATCATCCTTGGGTCGCTGAAGTGTCTCCAGTTTGATACGCAGATGCTGCCTCCCCCAAATCAGATTCCTAAACAGAGAGTTGATCTGTCTAAATTTCCCACGTGGTATCCAAACCGGCGCATTGTGAAGAATATACAGTATTTTCGGCATCAGAATCATTTTGATAAGATTCACCCTGCCTACCACAGACAAATGTAGCTTAAGCCAAGCATCCGCTTTTGCCTTGAGGGCACCCAAGATTGGAGTCAGATTCTCATATATATATAGTCAGTGACCGGCATAGATACCCATATTCCCAGGTACTTAAATTTACTTGTCACCTCCAGTCGCCCGTCCTCCAATGGCTCCCCATCCACATCGTCCACCTTAAACAAGATAGACTTACTCCAATTTATCCTAAGTCCCGACACTGATCCGAATCGTTCAATAATCCCAATGGCTCCCTCCAAGGATGCAACCGGGTCAGCCAGAAACAACAAAATATCATCCGCATACAACGCCACCCTTTCTTCAATCACCCCATATTTAAACCCCGTCATCTCATCAGACTGTCGAAGCGTAGCGGCCAGTGGTTCCACAGCCAGAGCAAACAAGAGGGGGGAAACCGGACAGCCCTGTCTCGTCCCTCTAGCCAATTGTATGGTCCGTGACAACTCCCCGTTTACCCTAACCCTGGCCATCGGCATCGAGTACATTAATTGAATCCATGATATGAACTGCGGTCCAAACCCCATTCTTCGCAACACCTGCCAGAGATACCCCCACTCCACACTATCGAACGCCTTGTGAGCGTCTAAAGATGCAATAACTCTCTGGCCACAGTTATCGGCTTTGAGTTGCAAGTTCATATACAGCCTTCGTAGATTAATCGCAGTTGACCTATCAGGCATAAAGCCAGACTGGTCTGAGTGTATCAGGCCAGAAATAACACTTGTCAACCTCATCGCCAACACCTTAGCCAGGAGTTTAACGTCGATAGTAAGCAAAGAAATTGGCCGATATGAATCCGGCTGTGTCGGGTCTTTCCCCTCCTTTGGAATCACCACTATTGTGGCCTCCCGCATAGATGCCGGTAGCCTTCCACCATTCGTAGCCTCTTCCAAGACCGCCTTCAATTTAGGGATCAACACTTCCCCCAAGCTTTTATAAATTTCGGCAGGAAATCCGTCTACGCCAGGCGCCTTCCCATTAGCCATCGACTGCAATGCCCGTCCCAGTTCCTCCTCCGTAATGGGAGCCTCCAAATCCTCCCTAGCTGTGTCACTCAGCCTCGGGAGCTCCAACTCCTCAAGGAACGCCACCGTGTCCTCCATTGACCCATCTACCCGAGAGGAGTATAAGTCTGCATAAAAATCTGCAAAAGTCTCCAAAATCTCTGAAGTCTCAGAAACAGCAACACCACTCCCAGTCACCAAAGAGTGAACAAAGGAAGTATTTCTCCGGGCAGATGCCACCAGCGACAGCAAATGACCCACTGATTCACCCTCCTTGTAATAGACCAAATTCATGAATTCCCTCTTCCTTTCAGCCTTACTCAGCAAGACCGCCTCTAGCTGGCTTTGAGCTGCCTTTAACCTCCTCCCAGCCTCCAAAGTACCCATTATTACCATCTCATCTTCAGCGACCCTCAGCCCATCTATCGCCAACCTCTCTGCCTCTCTCGATTTCCGCTTACACCTGCTAATATCCCTAAACAACAGCCCTCTCAAGTACGCTTTCATGGCTTCCCACACAGTAAGCACATCTACGCTACCCTCATTTATCTCAAAAAATTCCACCAATTCCTTCTTAATCTTCTCCAAGTCTATACTGTGTAGCCAATTAGGGTGAATTTTCCACTCCCTTCTGCTCCCGTTCCGTGTCCCCACTGATCGAAATTCCACTTCAACTGGACTATGGTCTGAGAGAGCCCTAGGTAAATATCTCACGTCCCTTACCATCGTATCTAGTAATCGGTTACCCAGTGCCAGATCAATCCTAGACAGCGTACCATGAGCTGGTGAGTAGCATGAATACGCCCTTTCCCCGATATGCCTAACTCTCCATAAATCAACCATGCCCACTTCCCCGACATAAGTCCCAAACGTAGTGGTATGTCCCGCCGTCCTATTCTGGGGGTTTTTGTTCTTATCCCAAAAGTCATCACATATATTATTAAGGTCGCCGATAATTAGTAATGGTAACGGTCCCCAGCGCTCTACCCTCTCCAGCACCTCTCTTATCTTCTTGCTTGAGTATGGGGGCGGAATATACATTGCCACTATACACATCAATACTCCATTCATTTTACATTTCACCACCACATACTGACCATCGACATCCTCTTTTACCATTACCTCCTCATACTGCACCCCCGCAGGAATCAACACACACACCCCTAGAGTACGTCGAGAAAGTAGAATGATACGCCCTCTGTATCCAGCGCCTATTCAATATGTTCACCCTCTCCCGCACTAAATGTGTCTCTAACAAACAAATCATTGAGACCTTCTGTTCGCGGACATACTGCAGACTTGCCGCCCGCCGTGTTTTATCCGCCAGACCTCTCACATTCCAACTCAATATTTTAATACAATCTCCCATCATGTGGCTCATCATTTCTTAAAGTATCCAATTTCCCAAGTATGAGCTGCCCCAACCCTCCCACCCCCCCTGCCCCCTCCCAACTTGCCCCCCTAACCCCCCCAATATAACGCATTCTTCCTCTCATCACGAGTGGGGCTCCACTGCCCACTGCGAACACTCTCCCTTACTTAACCCTCTCCATTCGCGTCCCGCTGCCATAGCAATCACAATTTCACCCCCAAATTTCACTTTATTGTATCTTAACATTTCAACTTATATTAACATATAGAAAAAGTACCAAACCAGTTCACAGTACCCAGCATAACCCTCCTCCCCCGTACTTAGTAGTTGGTACTGTCCCCTCCGGCCATTCCTTCAATATGGCCCAGCAAAACCCCCAACAGTTGCTCAACTCTTTAACCATTGCTAACGAGCGCAGAACTCTCCTCCATCGACAGAGAAAACAAATCCCAACTGGATCTCGCCGAAATGTCAGTCGCCCATTCCCTTAAGTTTTTTCTCATGAGTATCAAGCCACTGGGTAGCGTCCTCCGGTGTCAAGAAAAAGTGGGTCTTATTAAAAGCCACCAGTCTCAGCTTGGCGGGAAACATCACTGAGTACTGCACTCCCAGCTCCCTCAGTCGCCGCTTGACTCCAGTAAACTTCATCCGCTGTTTCTGAACCGCAGCGGAATAATCCGGATAAATGGCGATTTTCTGACCTCCAGCCGTCAGATCCTCCATCTCTCTAGCCTTTCTAAGGATAATGTCTCTGTCTCTGTAATTGAGTATTTTAGAAAGCATGGTACGGGGATTTGCTCCTGGGGCAGGGGGCTGCGGCGGGACCCTATGAGCCCGTTCAACAGCAAAGACTTTTGTCAACACTGTGCTCCCAATCTTCTCCAGCAGCCAGTTCTCCACAAACTCAGTGGGATTCCTCCCCTCAGTCTTTTCAGGCAGCCCCACTATACGTATATTATTTCTTCTGGATCTATTTTCCAGATCCTCATTTTTGGCAGCGAGCTCGGCTATTGCTTGGGCGAACTTCTTTTAAGCTTTTTGTAGCTTAACTTCTGCCGTGCTCACCCTCTCCTCCACCACTCCTATACGTTTGTCCATTTTCTGCAGAGCCGCATTAATCTGTGCCGTGTCCCCTTTAACTTCCTGCATCTGCTGGACCAAGGAGTTCAGGGATTGCTGACATGAAGAGATCAGTGTGATAACATCTCTAAGAGTCGGCTCCTCTCCCTGTGATATGGCTTCAGGTCCCCCACTAGCCCCCGCCATGCTGCCTCTCTCCTTCCCCCTCTGTACCTCATGCTGCTCGGCTGTGCTTGCTTCCTCCTCCTCCTGGTCAGCTCCAGCTCCAGATCCTGGTTCTGCCTCCTCAGCAGCCTCCACTCTGGCATACTGCTGCAGCTTTGCGGCCACCTCCATGCGCCGCTGACATGCGGCGTTCTCCTTCTCGGCATCCTCCCTAGCATCGGAGCCATCTTGGCTGGCTCCTGCATCGCTGGTGCCAGCGTCTTTCTGCCGCCTCCTGGTCATCGCTGCCGACTCCGGACCTGCCGCTCCGCACCGCTGCACTCTCCGGACCTTCAGCCAGCCGGATTTAGGTGAGTTTACCCGAAAATCAGGGTTAAAGCAGGATTTTTGTCCTTATGGCAGCAGGAGCACTCTTCCCTGCTTCCACTCACATGGCCAGCTAGGACACGCCCCGTAAAATTGCAATCTACCAGGGGCTGTTAACCCGTTAAATGCCGCTGTCAATCTCTGACCGCAGCACTTAACTTGCGCTTCCAGGAAGCGAGCTGGAAATCCCGCCCATCGGTAACCCCGTCACATGATCACTGGTCACCGATGGGTTGGCATAACAACCAGAGGTCTCGAGCATACCTCTATGGTTGTCATAGCCAGATTGCTATGACTGCCGCTCGGTGGTCGATGCTCATAGCAAGTGAGCATTTCTGCTACATACAGGCAATCTGATCATTGCCTGTATGTAGCAGAGCTGATCGGACAACTGCAGCTTCTAGTCTCCCATGAAGACTGTTGAAGCATGCAAAAAGTGTAAAAAAAAAGAAAAAAAAAGCAAAAATGAAAAAAAGGCCCAGGGGTTAAAATTTAAAATATGAAAATATTTTTCCTCTAAAATACAAAGGAAATGTGTCATCTTTAACCCCTTTCCGCCGCGGCCCTTTTTAGTTTTTGTTTTTCGCCCCCCCCCCCCCCCTTTCCAACCTCACATTTCGCTCCCCTCATATTTATACATTAACCCCTTCACGCCGCGGCCCTTTTTCGTTTCTGCCTTCTTCGCTCCCCTCCTTCCTTGCTTAACTTTTTTATTTTTCCGTCAATATGGTCATGTGAGGGCTTATTTTTTGTGGGACGAGTTGTACTTTTGAACGACACCATTGGTTTTACCATGTCTTGTACTAGAAAACGGGAAAAAAATTCTAAGTGTGGTGAAAATGCAAAAAAAAGTGCAATCCTACACTGTTTTTTGTATGGCTTTTTTGCTAGGTTCACTAAATGCTAAAACTGACCTGATATGATTCTCCAGGTCATTACGAGTCCATAGACACCAAACAATATTAGTTTTTTTTTTATCTGAGTGGCAAAAAAAAAAATTCAAAACTTTGGCGTGCCGAGCTGACGTTTTTAATGATACCACGTATGTGCAGCTAAGTTCTTTTGATCGAGCGTTATTGCATTTGAATGCAATGTTGCAGGGACCAAAAAAATGTAATTCTGGCGTTTCTAATTTTTTTCTCGCTACGCTGTTTAGCAATCAGGATAATGCTTTTTTTTTTTATTGATAGATCGGGCGATTCTGAACGTGGCGATACCAAATATGTGTAGATTTGATTTTTTTTAATTGTTTTATTAGCACCGATCGTGGGCATTTAACCCCTCTGATACCGCTGTCAGTAGTGACAGCGACATAGAGGGGCATCACGCAGGGACGGGGGCACATGCACTTTCCCACCGGGACAACGCAATGCAATCGCGGTGTTCTGGAAGGAGTCCCCGGATCCAAGATGGCCGTGGGGCTCCTTCTGGGTCCTTTACTGAGGTGGCTTGCCGACACCTGCTCAGATCAGGCGCCGGAAAGCCTCCTGCACAGCGTGTCAGATCGCTGATCTGACACAGTGCTATGCAAAGTGTCAGATCAGCGATCTGATGAAATATAGTGATGCCCCCTGGGACAATGTTATAAAGTGTATAAAAAAAAAGAGAAAAATTCCCAGAGGGGTGGGGGGGGGGGTGGGGGGGGAAAGATTATTCTCCAATAAATCCATTTTTTTTATGTAAAAAAAAATAAATAAATAAAGCACACATATTTGGTATAGCCGCGTCCGTAACGACCCGCTCTATAAAACTATCCCACTAGTTAACCCTTTCAGTGAACACTGCAAATAAATAAAAAACGAGGCATACCGCCGAACAAAATGTGCAATAAAATGTGATCAAAAAGACGGATGTAAATAACCATAGTACCGCTGAAAACGTCATCTTGTCCCACACAAAAAAGCTGCCATACAGCATCAGCAAAAAAAAAAAATAAAAAAAAAAAAAAGTTATAGCTCTCAGAATAAAGTGATGGAAAAACTATTTTATAACAATTAATTTTTATATAAAATAGTTTTGTGTAAAAGCGCCAAAACATAAAAAAAAGATATGAATGAGGTATCGCTGTAATCGTACTGACCCGAAGAATAAAGCTGCTTTAACAATTTTACCAAACGCGGAACGGTATTAACGCCTCCCCCATAAAAGAAATTCATTTATAGCTGGTTTTTGTTCATTCTGCCTCCCAAAAATCGGAACAAAAAGCGATCAAAAAATGTCACGTGCCCAAAAATGGTACCAATAAAAAAAGTCAACTCGTCCCGCAAAAAACAAGACCTACATGACTGTGGGCCAAAATATGGATAAATTATAGCTCAAAATGTGGTGATGCAAAAAACCTTTTTGCAATAAAAAGCGTCTTTTAGTGTGTGACGGCTGCCAATCATAAAAATCTGCCAAAAAAAGTTATAAAAGTAAATCAAACCCCCCTTCATCACCCCATTAGTTAGGGAAAAATAATAAAATTTTAAAAAATGTATTTATTTTCATATTCCCATTAGGGTTAGGGCTAAAGTTAGGGTTTGGATTACATTTACGATTAGGGGTGTCAGGGTTAGGGCTAGGGTTACTGTTGGAATTAGGGTTAGGGGTGTGTTTGGATTAGGGTTTCAGTTATAATTGGGGGGTTTCCACTGTTTAGGCACATCATGGGCTCTCCAAACACGACATGGCGTCCGATCTCAATTCCAGCCAATTCTGCGTTGAAAAAGTAAAACAGTGCTCCTTCCCTTCCGAGCTCTCCTGTGTGCCCAAACAGGGGTTTACCCAACATATGGGGTATCAGCGTACTCAGGACAAATTGTACAACAACTTTTGTGGTCCAATTTCTCCTGTTACCCTTGGGAAAATAAAACAAATTGGATCTGAAGTAAAAATTTTGTGAAAAAAGTTGGGGTCTAAGGAGTATCGTTTCTCCTTATGGAGAGTGACATACCAGCTCTGGCTTGTTAAGGTAAGGAGGCTTATTCGCCGTGCAATGCTCCTCTGGGAAATATACTATGCAAATTGCCTCTTCTGAGAAAAAGAGGACTTAAACTCCATAGCGCCACCTGTTGGAAGTAGCGATCCTACAAGTCACAATCAACCCTTTAACGAGTCGTGCAATATGACTTAGGATAAAAGCCAAATCAGTATCTCAATTCGCAGACACGGTGTTTCGGGCTGTTGGCCCTCGTCAGTGCGAAGCATGAGAACTGATTTGGCTAGGTGAGAGGCTCTGGACTGGGGTTTAAGGGGTATCGTTTCTCCTTATGGAGAGTGACATACCATCCCAACAGAGAAATGGTCTGTGGTCACCCCCTGCAGAATCACTCCTTTATAGTGGTTGTCTTGCTAATTTCCTATCATTTCTACCTGTTGTCTGTTCCATTTGCACAACAGCAGGAGAAATGTATTCACACTCAGTGATGCTTCATAACTGGACAGGTTCATTTCACAAAAGTGTGATTGACTTGGAGTTACATTGTGTTGTTTAAGTGTTCCCTTTATTTTTTAGAGCAGTGTATAATACTATAATGCCCCATATTTTTGCGATACTACATGTAAATATTACATTTATGACTGGCACTGGTACGCCACGAATATCCCTGCACTGTAGAGAAGCATTCTGATATTTCATTGTTTTAACCTTCACCACATTTTTCTGTTTGAGTTTCCTTTTTTTGCTCCCCTTCCTTGAGCCATAACTTTTTTTTTTATTTTACAGTCAGTAGGGCTTTTATCACCTCACTTCACTAATCTAACTTTTTGCTGTTCCCTCTGACTCTTCCTTCTCATTTGTCTCCAAATCCTTCATGCACCCAATAGCACTTGGTAATTACACTTAGTGGGGGAAATAAGTATTTGATCCCTTTGCTGGTTTTGTAAGTTTGCCCACTGACAAAGACATGAACGGTCTATAATTTTAAGGGTAGGTTAATTTTAACATTGAGAGATAGGATATCAAAAATAAAATCCAGAAAAATCACATTGTATAAATTATATAAATATATTTGCATTTTGCAGTGAGAAATAAGTATAAGTAACAGTTTCTATTGTCTGTACATGTCCCCACTTATTTGTAAGGTGCTGCTGAATATGTTGGCGCTACAGAAATTAAAATATTACTATTAGACTAGATGGTGGCCCGATTCTAACGTATCGGGTCTTCTAGAATATGGTAGGTAGTATATAGCACAGGCTACGTACTATATTGCACAGTGACGTAGTATATAACAGAGCTACGTAACACAGCATACGTAGTATATAGCAGAGCTACGTAGTATATTGCACAGCCACGTAGTGAATTGCACAGGCAAGTATTATATTGCACAGCCCACGTAGTATATAACAGTTACGTAGTGTATTGCACAGCCATGTAGTATATAACAGAGCCCACGCAGTATGTAACACAGCCCACGTAGTATGTGGGCACTATATGCGTGGTTAAAAAAAGACGTAAAATAAAAAATAAACATATACTCACCTTCCGTAGGCCCCTTGAAGTCCTGGCGCCTGTATGCGGTGCACGTGGCAGCTTCCGGTCCCAGGGTTGGTATGAGCGCAGGACCTGTGATGATGTTGCAGTCACATGACCGTGACGTCATGGCAGGTCCTTCTCGCATAGCATCCTTGGCACCGAAACCCGCCGCTTGCACTGCCGAGGACAGCGCCACGTCGGAGGGTGAGAATAACCTTTTTTTTTTAATTATTAGTATTTGTAACATTAGATCGTTTTACTATTGATGCTGCATACGCATCATCAATAGTAAAAAAATTGGTCACACAGGGTTAATAGCTGCGTTAATGGAGTGCGTTACACCGCGGCATAACGCGGTCCGTTAATGCTGCCATTAACCCAGTGTGGGGGCTGACTGGAGGGGAGTATAGAGCGGACACTGACTGCGGGGAGGAAGGAGCGGCCATTTTGCCGCCGGACTGTGGCCGTCGCTGATTTGCCGCAGCAAAACAGCCATGACCAATCAGCGACTTAGATTTCCATGACAGACAGAGGCCGCGACCAATGAATATCTATGACAGACAGAAGTGACCCTTAGACAATTATTATAGTAGATGGGCATTCAGGCAGGAGACATTTCCTAGACTCCTGAGGGTCATCATTCCGGCAAGTAGCCTTGAAGATCACTAACAGATTCGCAACCAGCCTTCACAGACTCCTTACCACAAACTTACTTACCATTTTGAATAATTTTTTTTAACAAGGTCCTTGGAGTGATGTCATCCAGATCCTCAATCAGAGGAAGAGCCCTTTTCCGCTCAGATATCACCTTGGCTCGGAAATTTGTATCCACCTTTCTTTTAAGAACTGGAGATTCGCCACCCTGAGATGCAAGAGAAAAAAAAGCAAAAAAAACAAACAGGTATTAGATTTTTGTTCTTTGAAGTCCATTTCAGTCACCTACTGGCAGATAAACATTTACCGATATTGGAAGAGAACGTCTCACTCTCTCCTTCATTTTACTGCGTAAATTCATAGATGGTGAGGATGGAATTTCGTCTGGCTGAGCAAAAGACGTGGACGGCTGCCGATTCTCCCTGAATGTACACAAAGATTAAAAACAGTGCGAAGCGTCAGAACAAGTGCGGGAACAATGGCACATATAGTTACTGATGGTATCTGATACTAAAGCCCCCCACATTCATTACAGGAACGTCAGCCGCACGCGCCGATATCGTCAGGTTTGGCCAACAGTCTAATACGTATAGGTGTGCCGGACAAAGGATTGCTGGGGGAGACGACGGTCAGGAATGTGTGAAACAAAACTTCCCATCTCATTGTTCTCCTGGGAATAAGACAGCGGCGGCTTTCTAATACTGAACACAAGAGCGCTCAGCCAAACTACAGCCACCAGACGGTCCATACAGGGTAACATGTGACCGGTATATATTATATAGTGACTACAGCCACCAGACGGTCCATCTTATTTCTCAGTCTGGGAGGCCTTCATGTGTTTTTTAGCAAACTATGTGGGCTTTCATATGTCTTGCACTGAGGAGAGGCTTCCGTCAGGCCACTCTGCCATAAAGGCCTGACTGGTGGAAGGCTGCAGTGATAGTTGACTTGTGGAACATTCTCTCATCTCCCTTCTGCATCTCTGGAGCTCAGCCACAGTGATGTTGGGGTTCTTCTTTACCTCTCTCACCAAGGCTCTTCTCCCATGATTGCTCAGTTTGGCTGGACAGCCAGGTCTAGAAAGACTTCTGGTGGTTTAAACTTCTTCCATTTATGGAGGCCACTGTGCTCTTAAGAACCGTGAGTACTGCAGAAATTCTGTTGTAACCTTCTGTTGTAACCTTGGCCAGATCTGTGCCTTGCCACAATTCTGTCTCTGGGCTCCTTGGCCAGTTCCTTTGACCTCATGATTCTCATTTTGTCTGACATGCACTGTGAGCTGTGATGTCTTATATAGACAGGTGTGCATCTTTCCAAATCAAGTCCTATCAGATTAATTACACACAGCTGGACTCCAATGAAGGAGTAGAACCATCTCAAGGAGGATCACAAGGAAATGGACAGCATGTGACTTAAATATGAGTGTCTGAGCAAAGGGTCTGAATACTTATGATCATGTGATTTCAGTTTTTATTTTTTATTAAATTTGCAAAAAATTCTACATTTCTGTTTGGTTTTTTTTCAGTCAGGATGGGGTGCAGAGTGTTCATTAATGAGGAAAAAAATGAACCTTTTTTGAATTTACCAAATGGCTGCAATGAAACAGTGAAAAATTTAAAGGGGTCTGAATACTTTCCGTACCCACTGCTTATTATCTAGCCTGTTCTGTCCCCACATGAGGCGAATGAAGGTGTCGCAGACTAATAAGAGTTGTGAGAGAGATAATCGTACCTCCGTATTTCTTCGATGTGAGGCAGACAGGACCAATGCTGCTCAGCGTCCAGAGAGATGATGCACTCCAGGGATTGTGTAATCCAGACTTGTTTATTTTGTAGATCTGGACATACAGCGTATAACTGGTAATACAGAACTTCTCCAGAAATGCAGGGTAGACAGGGTACAGTAAGATGTAGCACCAAGTGTGTCTGCAAGTGTGAGCAGCATGAGAGAGTGGTCGAAAGACTGATGCCTTCCTAAGCCCAGTTCAAAAGCACGTCCTCTCACAACAGAAAGTAAACTGGAAATGGCTGCCAGAGGAAGAGAAGATTTGACCCCTGAACCGGATGTAAGACATGCCCACAAGAAATACATGAAAAACAAGCTGCCATACAGAAAAAGGCCATTGGGTGGCAGCAGAGTAAAATATAACAACATACATGGAAACTGAGGAATATACATGGAACAGCACATAGCCTACAGTATTATAACCAGTGATATTGACCCCTTCACAACTTCACACCTCCAGATAAGTTTAATTAGTAGGGAATGTTTTTCCTATTTTCTAAAACTGAGGTGCACCCCGCGCGGTGTATACACGGCCGCCCCAGTGCACCCCGCGCGGTGTATACACGGCCGCCCCAGTGCACCCCGCGCGGTGTATACACGGCCGCCCCAGTGCACCCCGCGCGGTGTATACACGGCCGCCCCAGTGCACCCCGCGCGGTGTATACACGGCCGCCCCAGTGCACCCCGCGCGGTGTATACACCGCCGCCCCAGTGCACCCCGCGCGGTGTATACACCGCCGCCCCAGTGCACCCCGCGCGGTGTATACACCGCCGCCCCAGTGCACCCCGCGCGGTGTATACACCGCCGCCCCAGTGCACCCCGCGCGGTGTATACACCGCCGCCCCAGTGCACCCCGCGCGGTGTATACACCGCCGCCCCAGTGCACCCCGCGCGGTGTATACACCGCCGCCCCAGTGCACCCCGCGCGGTGTATACACCGCCGCCCCAGTGCACCCCGCGCGGTGTATACACCGCCGCCCCAGTGCACCCCGCGCGGTGTATACACCGCCGCCCCAGTGCACCCCGCGCGGTGTATACACCGCCGCCCCAGTGCACCCCGCGCGGTGTATACACCGCCGCCCCAGTGCACCCCGCGCGGTGTATACACCGCCGCCCCAGTGCACCCCGCGCGGTGTATACACCGCCGCCCCAGTGCACCCCGCGCGGTGTATACACCGCCGCCCCAGTGCACCCCGCGCGGTGTATACACCGCCGCCCCAGTGCACCCCGCGCGGTGTATACACCGCCGCCCCAGTGCACCCCGCGCGGTGTATACACCGCCGCCCCAGTGCACCCCGCGCGGTGTATACACCGCCGCCCCAGTGCACCCCGCGCGGTGTATACACCGCCGCCCCAGTGCACCCCGCGCGGTGTATACACCGCCGCCCCAGTGCACCCCGCGCGGTGTATACACCGCCGCCCCAGTGCACCCCGCGCGGTGTATACACCGCCGCCCCAGTGCACCCCGCGCGGTGTATACACCGCCGCCCCAGTGCACCCCGCGCGGTGTATACACCGCCGCCCCAGTGCACCCCGCGCGGTGTATACACCGCCGCCCCAGTGCACCCCGCGCGGTGTATACACCGCCGCCCCAGTGCACCCCGCGCGGTGTATACACCGCCGCCCCAGTGCACCCCGCGCGGTGTATACACCGCCGCCCCAGTGCACCCCGCGCGGTGTATACACCGCCGCCCCAGTGCACCCCGCGCGGTGTATATAGCTGTCTTACCTCATATCACTGCACTTTTATATAAATCAGAAATATTTGACTGGATTTGTGAAACTGTCTTAACTTAAAAAGAGAAACCAATTAGAGCTTTCATTTTACCTGTGCAGAACACAAAATGAAAGCTGCTCTCTGTTTGGTTGCAATGTGGAGCAAAAAGCAGCTTTTCATTTGGACAGTTTAATTAGCATTCAACTAAAATTTTTAGCTGCAGGATGGAGACGGACAGAAGGATGGGGAGGTCAGGGATAGGCAGGGTAAGGAGGAGTCTGACAGCTGCCAGGAGGGATCTGATAGGTGATGACGCCATACTGTCGTTCACGGAAGGACAGAGACTTACTTCCTGTCTCCACATTAGTGCATGTACTGGACTGGTTGTCACTGGGATCACATGACCCAGAATGGGGAAATGAATGAATGAATCAAAAAAGCCGGATTACTCACCGGTAATGCTCTTTTAGTGAGTCCACGACAGCACCCTACTGGAGAGAGGGATCCGCCCCACAGGAACAGGAAGCCTACAGAAAGATAAAAGGGGGGCGGTCCGCCTCTCCTCCTCAGTTTTGATTTCAGAGTACCCGGAGGACCGCCAGTATTAGGCAAATATTATTTAAATTTAAATGTATTTGCTCCATGTTTGGTTAAAAGAAATTTACTCATATACACTATATTAACCTAGGCAGGGATGTGAGAGGGTGCTGTCGTGGACGCACTAAAAGAGCATTACCGGTGAGTAATTCGGCTTTTTACCCTTCGCCACGACAGCACCCTACTGGAGATTTTCCAGAGTCCATCACCAAGGGAGGGACCACCGTGCTGAGGACAGTCCTGCCAAAGTCTAGTTCAGAAGTTGATGATAGGTCAAACCTATAGTGGTTATAGAAAGTAGAAGGATCTGACCAAGTTGCCGCCTTACATATAGTTTCAATTGGGATGTCTCCTCTTTCGGCCCAGGAGGATGCCATAGCACTGGGAAAGTGCGCTGTTATGCCTTCCGGAGGGTTTTCTTTCCTCGCGGAGTAAGCCAGTCTGATAGACTCCCTGATCCACTGTGACTCCATGACCCTTCTTGTGACTCTGGAAGGATATGAACAAAGCCCTACACTGTCGCCAGCTTCTGGTCCTTTCAATGTATTTTAAAACTACTCTCCTAACATCTAGAGTGTGATATTTCTGTTCCTCAGGAGTGGAGGGATTACTGAAAAAGATGGGCAGGAGTATCTGTGATCTATGAAATTTCTTTGCTACCTTGGGTAGGTAGGAGGGGTCTAGCTTAAGGATCAACTTATCCTGAAAAGTCAGTAGAAAAGGTGGATCTATAGAAAGCTTGGATGTCACCGATTCTTGTAGCCGAAGTCAGTGCTACCAAGAGGGCCGTTTTGAGTGATAGGTATTTAATGGGTATTGAGTCTATTGGTTCAAACGGAGAGTGTTAGGGCAATCTCACACGTCCAGATATTTCCGGTACCGGAAAAATCGGTGTCTGTGTGCCGATGCGTTTCTTTGGCACATCAGTGTGGCACACGTGCGGCACACGTGTGCCCACTGGGTACCACACGCACCGTGCCGGAGACAGCGCTAAAGTTTAGCGTTGTCCCCGGCATCGTGCTGAAGCCCCATTCATATCTTCCCTGCAGCAGCGTTTGCTGTAGAGAAGATATGAATATTAGTATGTAAAATTTATATCCAGGTCCCCAGGACCCCTCCCACCCCCTGTGCGCCCCCCTTCCCGCTGTGATTAAAATACTCACCTAGCTACCGGATCCCTCGCAGCGTCCTGTCCTGGCCGCACCTTGTACTGTATGAGCGGTCACGTGGGGCCGCTCATTTACAGTAATGAATATGCGGCTCCACCCCCTTTGGGAGGTGGAGCCACATATTCATGATTGTAATCGGCAGCCCCACGTGACCGCTCATACAGTACAAGGGGCGGCCAGGACAGGACGCTGCGAGGGATCAGGAAGCTAGGTGAGTATTTTAATCACAGCCGGGGGGGGACCTGGATATTGATTTTACATACTAATATTCATATCTTCTCTACAGCAAACGCTGCTGCAGGGAAGATATGAATGGGGCTTCAGCACCAGTGGGAGGGACAGCGCTTAATGTAGCGCTGTCTCCTGCACGGCACACGGACAACGTCCGTGTGCGGTACGTGTTTTACACGGACCCATTGACTTTAATGGGTCCGTGTAATACGTGCGCTCCCACGAACACTGACATGTCTCCGTGTTTGGCACACGGAGACACGGTCCGCAAAAAATCAATGACATCTGAAAAGATGCATTTATTTTAATGTGTCTACGTGTGTCAGTGGCTCCGGTACGTGAGGAAACTGTCACCTCACGTACCGGAGCCACTGACGTGTGAAACCGGCCTTAGGGCTTGTAATACTAAATTTAGATCCCAGGGTGGAATTCTAGGTATGTTAACGGGGTTTATCCGTTCGCAAGTGGTGATAAATCGGGATACCCATCTATTTCCCGCAATGTTATAGCCATAGAGGGCCCATAGTGCTGATACGTGAACTTTTAGCGTATTTACAGATAAACCTAGTTCACTCCTTTTTGAAGGAATTCCAAGATCGATTGTATTGGAATTTCTGATGTGTTGGGAGTTGTATGGAATTGTAAGAATTTCTTCCATATTTTTTTATATATTTTTGTGGAGGGATGTTTTCTGCTTTGGAGGAGTGTGTCAATCAATCCCTCCGAGAACCCCCTTAATTTTAGCATCTGCCTTTCAAATTCCAGGCCGTCAGAGATCGTCTACCTGAGGGTGGAAAAACGGTCCTTGGAAGAGAACGTTGGGTATCGAGGGGAGGACCCAAGAATCTGAGACCAACATGGTTTGTAGCCACGAGAACCATGTCCTCTTGGGCCAGAATGGAGCTATCAGTATAATTCTCGCTCCTTCTCTGATTTTTCGTATGATCTGTTGTAATAATATTATCGGAGGGAAGGCGTATGCCAGACTGAATTGCCAAGGGGCTTGGAGAGCGTCTAGACTGTCCGGATGATCCGCTACAGAAAAAGAGGCAAATTTCCAGACTTGTCTGTTTCTTCTTGTGGCGAAGATATCTATTTGAGGACGACCCCATAGGGATATTATCTCTTGGAAGACATGATGGTTTAGGCACCATTCCCCGTCTCAAAGTGTGTCGACTTAAGAAGTCTGCCTGCTGGTTGTTTTCCCCCATTATGTGAAGTGCAGTAAGGGATAAATGTTTTTCTGCTAGATCCAAGATTTTCCCAGCTTAAGACATCAGAGTCTCTGATCGAGTACCTCCTTGTCTGTTTAGATATGCCACTGTGGTGGTGTTGTTGGAAAGTATTCTGACATCTTTTCCCCGGAGCTGTGGGACAAAATGATATAAGGCGTATTTTACTGCATTTAACTCTAAGGTTAGATGAGTTGTGGCATTCTTCCGTGTCCCATAACCTTTGGCAAAATTTACTTCACAAATGGGCGCCCCATCCGTGAGGACTGGCATCAGTGGTTATAGTAGGAGATGGTGTTATTACCCATGGAACACCCTTCATCAAGTGGTTAGAATCTAGCCACCACATTAGGAAGTTAAAACTTCCTGGGACAAAGTTATTTTTGCATTTAGGTGACCAAGTAGTTGTCTTCTCTTGGAGGATTTGGTGTTGGAGTGTCCGGGTATGGTATAGTGCCCATTGGACTGCAGGGATACACGAAATAAGAGATCCCAATAACATAACTTTCCTTAGGGACATGTGTGGTTTATCCATCGCAGCTGTGACTTTATGTCTGATGAGTGACATTTTTACCTGAGGGAGAAGACACTTGGGTTATGGAGTCTAGATGGAACCCCAGAAACGCTTGAAGGGAAAGTGGAGTAAGTCTGGATTTGTTGATATTGATGATCCAGCCTAGACCCTGTAGAGATAAAATTGCGTGAGCCAAAAGGTCAGCACATTGAGAAACTGAATTTCCGATGATAAAAAAGTCATCTAGGTAGGGCACAATTAATGTCTCTTTTTGGCGAAGATAAGCCATCACCTCTAGAATTACTTTGGTGAAGATCTTTGGCGCTGTAGAGAGGCCAAAGGGCATAGCTGCATACTGGAAATGACGAATCTTGCCTTTGCTTGTCACCGCTACCCTGAAGAACTTCTGGTATCTGTCATGGATAGGGAGATGGTAATAAGCATCTTTTAGATCAATGCCGCCCATCATACAGTTTGGAAAAAGTAGCTTTATGGTGGATCTGAGACTCCATTTTAAACGTATTATTTTTAATAAATGAATTACCGTATATACTCGAGTATAAGCCGAGATTTTCAGCCCACTTTTTTGGGCTTAAAGTCCCCCTCTCGGCTTATACTCGAGTCATACCCAGGGGTCGGCAGGAGAGGGGGCTGTCTAATTATACTCACCTACTCCTGTTGCGGTCCCTGGCTTCCCGGCGCCGGCAGCTTCTTCCTGTACTGAGCAGTCACATGGTACCGCTCATTACAGTAATGAATATGCGGCTCCACCTCCCATAGAGGTGGAGCTGCATATTAATTACTGTAATGAGCGGTAACG
The DNA here is from genome assembly GCF_032444005.1 of Ranitomeya imitator. NCBI lineage: Eukaryota > Metazoa > Chordata > Amphibia > Anura > Dendrobatidae > Ranitomeya > Ranitomeya imitator. The sequence goes on along the minus strand of NC_091290.1, from coordinate 118,097,812 downwards.
GTGACCGCTCACTACAGAAAGAAGCTGCAGCGCCGGGAAAGCAGGGACTGCACAGCGCCAGGAGCAGGTAAGTATAACGGGGAGGGGGAGCGCTGCGCGATAGTCACCTGCTCCTCGTTCCGGCACCACTCCATCTTCAGCAGTGGCGCTCAGGTCAGAGGGCGCGGTGACGTGGTTAGTGCGCGCCCTCAGCCTGAACGCCAGTGCTGAAGATGGAGCGGCGCTGTAATGAGGAGCACGTGAATATGGAAAGCGCCGGGGGCCTGAGCGACGGAGAGGTGAGTAAGTGATTTTTTTTTTTTTTATCACAGCAAATGGGGCAAGTGTCTGTATGGAGCATCTATGGGGCCATAACGTTTGTGCAGCACTATATGGGGAAAATATCTTTATGGAGCATCTTATGGGGCCATAATCAGCATTTGCGCAGCATTATATTGGGCAAACATGTCTATGGAGCATCTTATGGGGCCATTATTAACCTTTATGCAGGATTATATGGGGCATATTTTAATATGGAGCATCTTATGGGCCCATCATGAACTGTATGGAGCATTACATGGGGCTCCTGATTAAATATGGATATTCAAAAACACAACCTACTGATATCGCAATTAATTTTACTTTTATTGGTATCTATTTTTACTTTTGACATTTACCGGTAGTTACTGCATTTCCCACCCTAGGCTTATACTCGAGTCATTAAGTTTTCCCAGTTTTTTGTGGCAAAATATGATGGGGGGGGGGGTTGGGAAATCGGCTTATACTTGAGTATATACGGTAAGCTTCTTAAGGTTTATGATTTTCCAAACCCGATGGTTCATTCAGGACATCAAGAAAAAGGGAGAATAGAATCCCCTACCTTCCTGCCCTTCAGGAACACGGACTAAAACCCGTTTTGATAATAGGGTTTGGATTTTAACCTCAAGGGCCTCTTGCTGTATAGGCGAGCTGAGTGATGTTGTAATATATGATTCGTGGGGAAAGTAAGAGAATTGTAATTTTATTCCATCTCTGATTATATTTAAAATCCACAAACTGGTTGTTATTTTTTCCCACTGAGTGGTGAAAAATTTTAGCCTGCCCCCTACTGGAGTAGTTATATCATCAGTATTTGTTTTCTTTTGGGGGGTTGGGTCTTCTGAACATGGTACCTCTCGGTTTGTCTTCTTTAGTGGCCCATGTTGTCGACCTGACAGTTTGCCTTCTTTTGCCGAACGGCCTACTCTTAAAGGCTCTCCTATAAAAGGGAATAGAGGGGGTCAGGAAAAGCTTTTTTCCAGTCTTTTTGAGTATGTCACCTAAGGTTTTACCAAAGTGGAACTCACCCTCACATGGGATTGCGCATATTTTAGATTTTGACAGCGCATCCCCTTTCCAGCTTTTCATACATAACGCCCGTCTTGCGTTGTTTACAAGACCTGCAGATCTTGCTGCCAAGCGGAAAGAATCTGCGGATGCGTCCGCCATAAAGGCTGCTGCCCCTTGTATTAAGGGGATAGCAGCCCGCAATTTTTCCCTTGAGATTTTATTTTCAATTTGTTGGTCTAACTGGTCAATCCAGATGAGCATTGACCTGGGGTGCAAGTGCTAGCTACTGCTGGTTTCAATATGCCCGTAGTTGCCTCCCAGGACCTTTTAAAGGGAACCTGTCACCCCGTTTTTTGAGATTGAGATATAAATACTGTTAAATAGGGCCTGCGCTGTGTGTTACTATAGTGTATGTAGTGTACCCCGATTCCCCACCTATGCTGAAAAATACATTACCAAAGTCGCCGTTTTCGCCTGTCAATCAGGCTGGTCTGGTCAGGTGGGCGTGTTCACAGCGCTCTTTTCTTCCCCAGCTTTCCGTTGGTGGCGTAGTGGTGTGCGCATGTCCAGAGTTCCGACTTCCCTGCGCCCACGTGAAGCAAAAGCGCGCGTTCTGCGCTATTGCCCCTGTCATCGGTGGGGGCGGCCATCTTCCTGGGGCCGCGCGTGCGCAGATCGAGTGCTCTGCTGCACGGGGCTTCAGGAAAATGGCCGCGGGATGCCGCGCGTGCGCATTAGAGATCGCGGCGGCCATTTTCCCAAAGCCGAGATGCAAACTCTGCTTTGGGAAAATGGCCGCCGCGATCTCTAATGCGCACGCGTGGCATCCCGCGGCCATTTTCCTGAAGCCCCGTGCAGCAGAGCACTCGATCTGCGCACGCGCGGCCCCAGGAAGATGGCCGCCCCCACCGATGTCAGGGGCAATAGCGCAGAACGCGCGCTTTTGCTTCACGTGCGCGCAGGGGATTCGGAACTCTGGACATGCGCACACCACTACGCCACCAACGGAAAGCTGGGGAAGAAAAGAGCGATGACACCACGCCCACCTGACCAGACCAGCCTGATTGACAGGCGAAAACGGCGACTTTGGTAATGTATTTCTCAGCATAGGTGGGGAATCGGGGTACACTACATACACTATAGTAACACACAGCGCAGGCCCTATTTAACAGTATTTATATCTCAATCTTAAAAAACGGGGGTGACAGGTTCCCTTTAAGGGATGACTCAGCTTTGCGATCCAGAGGGTCAGAGAGAAGTCCCACATCTTCTACGGGTAATGTGGACTGCTTAGAAGTAGAGGCAACGGCTGCATCAACATTAGGGATTTTGGTCCATGTAAGTAGCTCATCGTCACTAAATGGGTATTTTCGTTTTGACGCAGAGGGTAGAAAGCTGCTCTGATCCTGCTTCTCCCACTCTCTCTTTATTAATGCGTTAACAGCCAGGATGACTGGAAAACATCTCCTTTTTCTCTCTGCTAAACCCGCAAACATTATGTCCTGTGTGGTTTGTGCGCCCTTTGCCTCCTCACACCCCATAGTGTCTCTTATTGACTTTACTAAATTGTCCACACTATCTAAGGAAAAACATAAACGTCCATCAATTTCTGATGATAGGGAGGCTTCTGAGGGTACTGCTTGGCCACTATCGGAATCTGACGAAGGTGTTGGTATCTTAGATTTACTTGTGTGGCTTATCCTGGGACATAGCTTCGAACTCCTCTCTAATGATGGCGCGCAAGTCTGTGATAGACACTGCCGCTCCCTGTGTGGTTTCCGTTAACAGTCCTTGTAAAGCTTTTTAGGGTAGGAGTCTGGCAGGGGCTGGCTACATAAGGCGCATTCCTTAGGTTTAGTCTTTTGTCGTTTTTTAATCTGACCAGAATAAGACATAGCGAGAGAAGGAGAAAGAGAGAAAGAAGAGAGATGGTGTCAGCTTAATAGGCAGAGTTAAAAACTCACCCAGTAAAGCTATTAGTACCGGATCAGAAGGCCGAGGTCCTGTCCTGGATCCATCGCTTTTACGACCGGTATCCGAGGATCCCCTGCTGGAACGATCCTTGGCGGGGGGTACTGGGTCTCCTGCTGTAGGGTCCATGGCACATGGGGATGACATCTTGCATTGCCAAATTACGGTGGCTTACCGATTTATATAGTGCGCTTTTTTGCTGCCCCCTTTTTTTTTCCGTGCGGCACTGCACATGCACGAACCCGCACTTCCCCTGCCGCTGATCTCAGCCTGGACGCCCTGGAAGTTCAGTGTCTACTTCCGGGGCAAATGGACTTATGGCGGTCGGCGCATGCGCGGTCTGGGATTTTAGCATTGGACCGCAATTGGAACGCTGCCCTCACTCACCCGACTCCTGTCGGCCAGGGCTTCTCCAGCGCCGCTGCATAATGCAGATGATGCCGGGCGGCCTCCCCCGGACATCTGCATGCTTTCCCAGACGAGGAGGGAGCTTTCAAACGGAACTCCCCCGACGCTGCTTCCAGACCGCAGCCCTTGCCGTTCCGGAGACACTGCACAGGCGGCGTGCTTAGCCCAGGTATCTTTCCGTAATCTAAAATCCTGTCGTTCCCGCAGGAAAAGGAAACCTAAACGGAGGAGGAAAGGCGGACCTCCCCTTTTATCTTTCTGTAGGTTTTCTGTTCCTGTGGGGTGGATCCCTCTCCAGTAGGGTGCTGTCGTGGCGAAGGGTAAAAGTTGATTTAATGGCAATAGTCGTACAACTTTTGAGTAACCTGGAGGTGCGCAAACATCTTGTGACAATTCAAGTAGTTTTTTGCCAGAATTCTGTTGGAAACCGCTTGATGTATCGCGACCATTTAGGACCACCAGGGGCCCACTTGTAAAACAACATATAACAGAGGACAACACCTCTAACATACAGGTCCTTCTCAAAAAATTAGCATATAGTGTTAAATTTCATTATTTACCATAATGTAATGATTACAATTAAACTTTCATATATTATAGATTCATTATCCACCAACTGAAATTTGTCAGGTCTTTTATTGTTTTAATACTGATGATTTTGGCATACAACTCCTGATAACCCAAAAAACCTGTCTCAATAAATTAGCATATTTCACCCATCCAATCAAATAAAAGTGTTTTTTAATAACAAACAAAAAAACCATCAAATAATAATGTTCAGTTATGCACTCAATACTTGGTCGGGAATCCTTTGGCAGAAATGACTGCTTCAATGCGGCGTGGCATGGAGGCAATCAGCCTGTGACACTGCTGAGATGTTATGGAGGCCCAGGATGCTTCAATAGCGGCCTTAAGCTCATCCAGAGTGTTGGGTCTTGCGTCTCTCAACTTTCTCTTCACAATATCCCACAGATTGTCTATGGGGTTCAGGTCAGGAGAGTTGGCAGGCCAATTGAGCACAGTAATACCATGGTCAGTAAACCATTTACCAGTGGTTTTGGCACTGTGAGCAGGTGCCAGGTCGTGCTGAAAAATGAAATCTTCATCTCCATAAAGCATTTCAGCCGATGGAAGCATGAAGTGCTCCAAAATCTCCTGATAGCTAGCTGCATTGACCCTGCCCTTGATGAAACACAGTGGACCAACACCAGCAGCTGACATGGCACCCCACACCATCACTGACTGTGGGTACTTGACACTGGACTTCAGGCATTTTGGCATTTCCTTCTCCCCAGTCTTCCTCCAGACTCTGGCACCTTGATTTCCGAATGACATGCAAAATTTGCTTTCATCAGAAAAAAGTACTTGGGACCACTTAGCAACAGTCCAGTGCTGCTTCTTTGTAGCCCAGGTCAGGCGCCTCTGCCGCTGTTTATGGTTCAAAAGTGGCTTTACCTGGGGAATGCGGCACCTGTAGCCCATTTCCTGCACACGCCTGTGCACGGTGGCTCTGGATGTTTCCACACCAGACTCAGTCCACTGCTTCCTCAGGTTCCCCAAGGTCTGGAATCGGTCCTTCTCCACAATCTTCCTCAGGGTCCGGTCTCCTCTTCTCGTTGTACAGCGTTTTCTGCCACATTGTTTCCTTCCAACAGACTTACCATTGAGGTGCCTTGATACAGCACTCTGGGAACAGCCTATTTGTTGAGAAATTTCTTTCTGGGTCTTACCCTCTTGCTTGAGGGTGTCAATGATGGCCTTCTTGACATCTGTCAGGTCGCTAGTCTTACCCATGATGGGGGTTTTGAGTAATGAACCAGGCAGTCAGTTTATAAAAGCCTCAGGTATCTTTTGCATGTGTTTAGAGTTAATTAGTTGATTCAGAAGATTAGGGTAATAGGTCGTTTAGAGAACCTTTTCTTGATATGCTAATTTATTGAGACAGGTTTTTTGGGTTATCAGGAGTTGTATGCCAAAATCATCAGTATTAAAACAATAAAAGACCTGACAAATTTCAGTTGGTGGATAATGAATCTATAATATATGAAAGTTTAATTGTAATCATTACATTATGGTAAATAATGAAATTTTACACTATATGCTAATTTTTTGAGAAGGACCTGTAATTATGTGGCTCAGTACAATTACAGGGACTAGTTTTTTTAAATTTTCTTATAAGCTTATAACGTACCTGTTCTTGCTCAAAAAACCTTCAGTAAATCATGATTTTACTCTCCACTTCCCCCACAAGTTTAATTTTTTTTAATTTATTTATTTATTTTTCTTTATATGTCATGATTCTCCAGCTCTGTAATTACTCTTTTGGAGTGGGCAGTTCCCCTTCATCAGCATTCTGCCAGCGCTATAGGTGCAGGAAGCTCCCTTTCCTGACTTCTAGGCATACTAGTGCAGAGATGAGATCGTCTTCTGTGGGATCACTGTCGATGAGTTATAATTACAAAATGTAATGCAGTACTTATACCTGCGCCATAAAATCATAGTATTATTTATATATGCACTATTTTTTTATTTTATTCCACGTTCTGCCGTAAGTCACCTGTATATGTTCTGATTAAAGGAAGATAATTCAGAAGGACCGGTGAGTGCACTTTCTTTCATTTTTTTCTTGTTGGATTAATGCAGTACTTATACCTGCGCCATAAAAACATAGTATTATTTATATATGCACTATTTTTTTTATTTTTTCTCTTTTCTCACTCTTGCGCATTCGTAGTTTTTCATAGTGATTTATGTTGATTTAAATAACATCTTCATTTTGTATCCATTTATTTGATTGATTAATAAAAAAATAAAAAAATCGGTTCACATATGGCAATGTTGTGCCATTTACATCTGAAAACCTATTTCAAATTATATTAGGAAAGGTTCGGGGAGATCTGTTATCGATACCTACGTAGGGAGGTGTGCTGATTGCCGTAGCATTTGTCACGTTCTTGCTACGATTAAACTTCCCTGTTATGTAGTATCTAGAGCGATTTAATTGTCAACGCATGCGCAGTGGAACTCAGCAACAGTCGCATAATTGCTTTTTATATTTCCCTGCCATTGGTGGATTTTGCATTGTGCATCTGTCGTGCATATATCCTGGTAAATTCTTTCTACTGATTGATGTAGGGAAGGATGACGGCTATTGTGCTGTCGTTTGCTACGGTTTTGTTAAAATTAGCTTCCTTTTCATGTAGTATTTAAAGCAATGTAGTTGCTGGCGCATGCGTAGTATAATTTAGCAACAATTGTGTCATGGATGTGTATATCCCCTCGGCCGATCCTTTCATTACGCATGCGCAGTACATATTTTTAGAAACTCCTTTCATTGGCTTACATCTGTATTTAAGCACACACCTCTTCATCTAAGACACGCCCCCCGAAGAAGCACTGATAAAAAAAAAAAAGCACTGATATGCACAAAGCACTTTACTCTGGCAGTAAATAATGAAAATACCGGATTACGTACCGGTAATGCTCTTTTATAGAGCCCACGACAGCACCCACTAGAGAGAGGGGATCCGCCCCTAGGAACAGGAAACCTACAGAGAGATAAAAGGGGCGGCCCCCCCTCGCTCCTCAGTTGTTTTACAGAGAATAGGAGGAACCGCCGCCAGGTTTTAGTTAACAGGTTCAGGTATATTCATATATATATATATATATACATATTTACAACCTTATGCTACTTTCTTCTAATATTTACACCTCACCAAAGAAGCACCACGTGCGACTATATACAGAAAAGGGAGGGATGTGAAAGGGTGCTGTCGTGGGCTCTATAAAAGAGCATTACCGGTGAGTAATCCGGTATTTTCTATTCGCCACGACAGCACCCACTAGAGAGAATTTCAGAGACTATAGACTGGGTGGGTTTACTGAGTCAAGGACCGATACCCCAAAAGTCAGATCAGAAGCAGAGGATAGATCTAATCTATAATGTTTATAGAAGGTATTAGGTGAAGACCAAGTTGCAGCCTTACATATAAGGTCTATTGGCACATTCGCCCTTTCTGCCCAGGAAGTCGACAAGGCTCTTGTAGAGTGTGCTCCTATATGCATTGGAGGATCTCTACCTCCAGCTTTATACGCCAGGATTATGGCCTCTCTGATCCAGCGAGATAATGTGTTCTTTGTCACTCTGGTACCTTTGGTTTTACCCTGGAAAGACACAAAGAGAGCCCTACTCTTCCTCCAGTCCCTGGTTCTCTCTAAATAGGCTAGCACAATTCTTTTTACATCTAGAGTATGAAGTTTTACTTCTTCTGGAGTTGAGTGGTTCTCATAAAAGGTAGGTAACAAGATCTCCTGGGTTCTATGAAAATTAGTGGCTACTTTAGGAAGATAACAAGGGTCTGTTTTCAAAATTATCCTATCTGATGTTACAGATAAAAAGGGAGGATCTATAGATAATGCCTGGAGATCACTCACTCTTCTAGCAGAAACTAATGCCACTAACAATACCGTTTTCAAAGAAATATTTTTTAGTGAGGCTGTATGGAGAGGCTCAAACGGTGGCTGTGTCAATGCTTCCAGGACTATGGATAAATCCCACTGAGGAACCTGCGGTATGCTAATTGGTCTTGAACGCTCACAGGCAGATATAAATCGGGATATCCACCTATTACCCGCAACATCATAATTAAAAAGAGCTCCTAAAGCTGAAACCTGGACCTTCAGAGTGCTTACGGAGAGTCCTAATTCCAAACCTCTTTGTAGAAATTCCAACACTGGAAATATAGGAACTTCAGATGAAAGTTGTGCAGTATGGAATTGAAGAAATTTTCTCCAAATTCTAACATAAATTCTAGTAGTTGAAGGTTTTCTACTCTTCATAAGAGTGTTAATTAACCCACTAGAAAACCCCCTTATACTTAGTAACTGCCTCTCAAACTCCAGGCAGTCAGGTTCATGCCCTTTGCCTGAGGATGGAGGAATGGTCCCTGAGAGAGCAAGTCCTTGGACTGAGGCAGAATCCACGGGTCTGACACTGACATCGCCCTCAGCCATGAGAACCATGGCCTTTTGGGCCAGAATGGGGCTATTAACAGAACTCTTGCGCCTTCCTCCCTTATTTTTCTTATTACTATAGGTAATAGATTCCATGGGGGGAAAGCATAGGCCAGGTCGAATGTCCATGGTACCTGGAGGGCATCGAGTATGTCCGGCTTGTCCTCCCTGCATAGAGAGGCAAACCTCCTGACCTGACGGTTGGCTCTTGTGGAAAACAAGTCTATTTGAGGAACACCCCATCGAGCTGTTATTAATCTGAAAATCTTCCTGTTCAGCATCCATTCTCCCTGATGAAGAGTGTGACGGCTGAGGAAATCGGCATGAAAATTGTCTATGCCCCTGATGTGCACTGCTGACAAGGATAGCAGATGACCTTCGGCCAACTCCATGATGTCTGAAGCCACTTCTCTGAGTTTGTCCGACCTTGTACCTCCTTGATGGTTCAGATACGCCACCGCAGTGGTGTTGTCGGAGAATACTCTTGTGTGTGAGCCGCTGAGCTGAGGAAGAAAGTGAAGTAGGGAGTAGTATATAGCCCTCAACTCTTTGACATTTGAGGAATTATTAAGTTCTGAACTGGACCAAAGACCCTGGACCCATTGATCCTGAAAATGTGCCCCCCAGCCTTCAGGACTAGCGTCTGTGGTCACTATACTAGAAGGGGTGATTACCCATAGAACCCCTCTCGAAAGATTTTTTCGATTCAACCACCACATAAGGGAGTGTACTACTTCTGACGTTAGGCAAACTGTTCTATCCAGACATCCTCTATTTTTAATGTCCTCATCCAATACAAATTTTTGTAGATGCCTAGTATGGAACTGCGCCCACTGGACCGCAGGAATGCACGATGTTAGAGAACCTAGTAGTGACATGACATTCCTTAATGACATACTACGCTTTCTGATCGCTAAGGACACTTTATCGAATATGGAAGTTTTCTTATCCTCAGGAAGCTTGCAAATCTGGTCAACTGAATCTAGAAGGAGCCCAAGGAATTTCTGACACGTTACTGGCTGGAGTCTAGATTTTTCCCAATTAACCAGCCAGCCCAGGTTTTGTAAGGATGACACTACCTCCTGTAACCTCTGCTCACACTGTAGGGAGTTCTTACCTACAATCAATAGGTCATCCAAATACGGAATGACCAAGGTATCTTTTACCCGTAAAAAGGACATTACTTCCAGTAGCAATTTAGTAAAAACCCTTGGGGCCATAGATAAACCGAAGGGCATTGCCCGGTATTGTAGATGACGAATTTGCCCTTCTATACAAACTGCTACTCGAAGAAATTGCTGATGTAAATGGTGTATAGGAATATGGTAATAAGCATCTTTAAGATCCAATACTACCATGTAACAGTTTGGAAATAGATTTTTTATGGCCGAACGTATGGATTCCATTTTAAATGTTTTGGGTCTTATAAAGGAGTTCAGTTTTCTCAAGTTAATTATAGTTCTGAAAGAGCCATCAGGCTTACTAATCAGAAATAAGGGAGAGTAAAATCCCCTCCCTATCTGGGAAGATGGAACCTCTACCAGCACTTGTTTGAGTAAGAGGGATTTAACTTCGGTTTCAAGTGCCTCTTGTTGAGGCCTGGATCTTAAGGTGGTAAGGAGGAAGGAGTCCGGAGGCCTTCTAATAAAGTCTAATGTGAGGCCTGAAGATATTAAATCAATGGCCCATGGATTAACCGTTATGTCTTTCCACTGCTTACTAAATTGTTTTAGTCTTCCTCCCACCGGTGAAATATAATCAGCGGAATTTATCTGCTGGCTTGAAGGGGCGCTTATTGAACAAATTTCCTCTTTGTTTGAAATCCTTGTTATTCCATCGGTCCCTGAAGCCTCCCTTCCTTCCGAATGGTGGCTTCTTGAACGCCCTTCTGTAAGAAGGAATAAAGGGATGAGGGAACCCCTTCTTCCTTTCACCTGCCTTAGTGAGAATTTCGTCTAAGACCGTTCCAAAGAGGTACTCACCCTGGCAGGGTATAGTACACAATTTAGCCCTGGACTGGGCATCCCCTTTCCAATTCTTTAACCATAAAGCGCGCCGTGCCGTATTAGTGAGGCTGGCTGTTCTGGCTGCTAGGCGGAGAGAGTCTATAGAGGCATCAGAAATGAAGGCTGCCGCCCCCTTAATCAAAGGAATAGAGGCACGTAGTTTCTCCCTAGATACACCACTCTTAATATTTTGGTCCAACTGCTCCAGCCAGACCAGCATAGATCTACTAGTGGACGTGGCTGAGATCGCCGGTTTAAATGCCGTGACACAAGCTTCCCATGACCTTTTAAGCAGAGCGTCTGATTTTCTATCCATGGGGTCAGGCAAGGAGCCCGCATCCTCTACGGGTAAGGAGGATCGGCGAGAAGTTGATGCTACAGCCGCATCCACTTTAGGAATTTTAGACCAAACTGCCAAGTCTTCATCATCAAAGGGGTACCGCCTCTTACATGATACCGGTACAAAGCCCTTCTGTCCTTTAGCCCATTCTTTTTTAACAAGGTCTTTAATGGCCTGATTCACAGGGAATACTTGGCCCTTTCGCTGCGATAAACCTGCGAACATGATGTCCTGTGGTGTCTGGGGATCTTTAGACTCTGACACCCCCATTGTTCCTCTTACAGCTTTAACCAAATTATTTACATTGTCTGTAGGAAAACAGTCATAATCTTCCTCCTCCGAGGAATCCAATCTCTGAGAGATGTCTGAGTCCACCTCTCCACTTTCTGCTGATGTGTCGGCTATAGGTGAAAGAGTCCTTCTACTTCTCCTTTCCATATTAACCGC